>NW_026652276.1:198326239-198926239 GCF_009828535.3 Hylobates moloch
GAGTTCTCATTGTTCAATTCCCACCTATGAGTGAGGACATGCGGTGTTTGGTTTTTTATCCTTGCGATAGCTTACTGAGAATGATGTTTTCCAGTTTCATCCATGTCCCTACAAAGGACATGAACTCATCATTTTTTATGGCTGCATAGTATTCCATGTTGTATATGTGCCACATTTTCTTAATCCAGTCTATCATTGTTGGACATTTGGGTTGGTTCCAAGTCTTTGCTATTGTGAATAGTGCCGCAATAAACATACGTGTGCATGTGTCTTTATAGCAGCATGATTTATAGTCCTTTGGGTATATACCCAGTAATGGGATGGCTGGGTCAAATGGTATTTCTAGTTCTAGATCCCTGAGGAATCACCACACTGACTTCCACAATGGTTGAACTAGTTTACAGTCCCACCAACAGTGTAAAAGTGTTCCTATTTCTCCACATCCTCTCCAGCACCTGTTGTTTCCTGACTTTTTAATGATGGCCATTCTAACTGGTGTGAGATGGTATCTCACTGTGGTTTTGATTTGCATTTCTCTGATGGCCAGTGATGATGAGCATTTTTTCATGTGTTTTCTGGCTGCATAAATGTCTTCTTTTGAGAAGTGTCTGTTCATGTCCTTCGCCCACTTTTTGATGGGGTTGTTTGTTCTTTTCTTATAAATTTGTTTGAGTTCATTGTAGATTCTGGATATTAGCCCTTTGTCAGATGAGTAGGTTGCGGAAATTTTCTCCCATTCTGTAGGTTGCCTGTTCACTCTGATGGTAGTTTCTTTTGCTGTGCAGAAGCTCTTTAGTCTCATTAGATCCCATTGGTCAATTTTGGCTTTTGTTGCCATTGCTTTTGGTGTTTTAGACATGAAGTCCTTGCCCACGCCTATGTCCTGAATGGTATTGCCTAGGTTTTCTTGTAGGATTTTAATGGTTTTAGGTCTAACATGTAAGTCTTTAATCCATCTTGAATTAATTTTTGTATAAGGTGTAAGGAAGGGATCCAGTTTCAGCTTTCTACATGTGGCTAGCCAGTTTTCCCAGCACCATTTATTAAATAAGGAATCCTTTCCCCATTGCTTGTTTTTGTCAGGTTTGTCAAAGATCAGATAGTTGTATATATGCGGCATCATTTCTGAGGGCTCTGTTCTGTTCCATTGATCTATGTCTCTGTTATGGTACCAGTACCATGCTGTTTTGGTTACTGTAGCCTTGTAGTATAGTTTGAAGTCAGGTAGCATGATGCCTCCAGCTTTGTTCTTTTGGCTTAGGATTGACTTGGTGATGCGGGCTCTTTTTTGGTTCCATATGAACTTTAAAGTAGTTTTTTCCAATTCTGTGAAGAAAGTCATTGGTAGCTTGATGGGGATGGCATTGAATCTATAAATTACCTTGGGCAGTATGGCCATTTTCACGATATTGATTCTTCCAACCCAAGAGCATGGAATGTTCTTCCATTTGTTTGTATCCTCTCTTATTTCATTGAGCAGTGGTTTGTAGTTCTCCTTGAAGAGGTCCTTCACATCCCTTGTAAGTTGGATTCCTAGGTATTTTATTCTCTTTGAAGCAATTGTGAATGGGAGTTCACTCATGTTTTGGCTCTCTGTTTGTCTGTTATTGGTGTACAAGAATGCTTGTGATTTTTGTACATTGATTTTGTATCCTGAGACTTTGCTGAAGTTGCTAATCAGCTTAAGGAGATTTTGGGCTGAGACGATGGGGTTTTCTAGATATACAATCATGTCATCTGCAAACAGGTACAATTTGACTTCCTCTTTTTCTAATTGAATACCCTTTATTTCCTTCTCCTGCCTGATTGCCCTGGCCAGAACTTCCAGCACTATGTTGAATAGGAGTGGTGAGAGAGGGCATCCCTGTCTTGTGCCAGTTTTCAAAGGGAATGCTTCCAGTTTTTGCCCATTCAGTATGATATTGGCTGTGGGTTTGTCATAGATAGCTCTTACTATTTTGAGATATGTCCCATCAATACCTAATTTATTGAGAGTTTTTAGCATGAAGTGTTGTTGAATTTTGTCAAAGGCCTTTTCTGCATCTATTGAGATAATCATGTGGTTTTTGTCTTTGGTTCTGTTTATATGCTGGATTACATTTATTGATTTGCATATGTTGAACCAGCCTTGCATCCCAGGGATGAAGCCCACTTGATCATGGTGGATAAGCTTTTTGATGTGCTGCTGGATTCGGTTTGCCAGTATTTTATTGAGGATTTTTGCATCAATGTTCATCAAGGATATTGGTCTGAAATTCTCTTTTTCAGTTATGTCTCTGCCAGGCTTTGGTATCAGGACAATGCTGGCTTCATAAAATGTGTTAGGGAGGATTCCCTCTTTTTCTATCAATTGGAATAGTTTCAGAAGGAATGGTACCAGTTCCTCCTTGTACCTCTTGTAGAATTCGGCTGTGAATCCATCAGGTCCTGGACTCTTTTTGGTTGGTAAGCTATTGATTATTGCCACAATTTCAGAACCTGTTATTGGTCTATTCAGAGATTCAACTTCTTCCTGGTTTAGTCTTGGGAGGGTGTATTTTTTGAGGAATTTATCCATTTCTTCTAGATTTTCTAGTTTATTTGCATAGAGGTGTTTGTAGTATTCTCTGATGGTAGATTGTATTTCTGTGGGATCAGTGGTGATATCCCCTTTTTCATTTTTTATTGCGTCTATTTGATTCTTCTCTCTTTTCTTCTTTATTAGTCTTGCTAGCGATCTATCAATTTTGTTGATCTCTTCAAAAAACCAGCTCCTGGATTCATTAATTTTTTGAAGGGTTTTTTGTGTCTCTATTTCCTTCAGTTCTGCTCTGATTTTAGTTATTTCTTGCCTTCTGCTAGCTTTTGAATGTGTTTGCTCTTGATTTTCTAGTTCTTTTAATTGTGATGTTAGGGTGTCAATTTTGGATCTTTCCTGCTTTCTCTTGTGGGCATTTAGTACTATAAATTTCCCTCTACACACTGCTTTGAATGTGTCCCAGAGATTCTGGTATGTTGGAAATTCTGACACATTTTTATAGCTCTATTTTATAAAATGCATTACCCTGAGTAATTAGAAATTATATGCAGGAAGTAATGTACATTTTGTTGTTATATTTTGAAATTAAAACTCACAGATATGATTCATGTCAAATATTTTTCTGTTGAAATTAATCTATTATTTTGTTTCTTATAATAAAATTAAGTCATTTTTTATTAAGTTTTTTCATATTATAATAGGCAACATTGATTTTTTAAAATTTATTTTTTGCTATACTTTATTTTTCTTGAATTTTATATTTATGCTTTTTCTTTCTATCCACACTGTTTTTTTTTCCTTTAATTTTTCAACTTTTATTTTAGTTCAAGGGTACATGTGCAGGTTTGTTATATGGGTAAATTGCATGTCACTGGGGTTTGATATACAGATAATTTTGTCACCTAGTTATTGAATGTAGTCATACCTGATAGGTAGTTTTCAACCCTCACCCTCCTCTCACCCTCCACTCTCAAGTAGGCTTGACTTTGCATAATGGGAATATTTTACATCTCACACAAAGGAGGCACTGGTACTCACAAATTTATGAAAATTACTAGAACTGTAAAGATTGAGGTGAAAAATTTGTACAGCTTCCCACAGTTGTAAAGAGATAGTAATAGATACTTTTCCTCTTGGTGATATCAAATGTTATTTCTTCCAAGTTGTTTTTCAGGCCTGGTTTGATGTAAGGGTTCATCAGGAGGAGTTCTAGGGTATCTTTGCTATCTTTGTTCCCAGAAGCAAGATGCAACAGAGTTCAGAGGCCTTTTGTTTGGGTATGCATAGCTGCATCATGTAGAAGGAAGAAAGAAGCCACTCTGGTGTTATTACACTTACAGGTGTTGTACAGGGGTATCCAGCTATACACAGTCACGGCATGAACATCTGCCCCTTGTGCAGTTACCTCATGGATGATATCTAAGTGTCTATTGTAGACTGCTCGATGAAGAAGGGTATATTCATCTTTGTCCCTAGTGTTCACATGATTGGCTTTCTCAGAAAGTAAGCCTAGAAACATGCCTTCAGTTCATGATTTTCAGTTTTTTCTACGGACATCTGGTGGGTTATGGTGTGCTCCTGTTAAAAATTGGATTTATTTCAGTAGCCCAAATAAGCAATTTACTTAGATCGTTTCACACATTTTTTTCTTGCAATTTATGTCACTCTTTGTTTTTTTCATCTTGCTCCTCATCTTCATCAGAATTGCTTATTCAGAGACTTTGAGTACCAGTGGGAATAAGGTATTCTTGTATTTCTAACAATTCAATTTGATTAAGGTATTCATAAAAGTCCAAGGAATTCTCTTGGTCTGGTTTTCCATCATCATTCACTTTCTTTATCCATTTTTACTACCATTCTAAATAAAAAGTACTTCAAATACCAGGGTATAAATAGTATAAGTAATCTATCTAGAGATGTGTTATATCTACTTTATTTTATTCATCAAGATTTGATGATATTCCTGATATTCTATCAGTAATAGGATGCCTTTCCCAACTTAAAGGGCATATTCCATTTTGGGAGAGATGTGAACTATGTCAATTTATCACAAACAACTCAGTGACAGGTGGGGCTATAAACTCCATTTTATAGATGTATCAGTTCATTTTCATGCAGCTGATAAAGACATACCTGAGACAGGGCAGAAAAAGAGGTTTAATGGACTTACGGTTCCACATGGCTGAGGAGGCCTCACATTCATGGCGGAAGGCAAGGAGGAGCAAGTCACATCTTACATGGATGGCAGCAGGCAAAGAGCTTATGCAGGGAAATTCCTGTTTTTAAAACCATCAGATCTTGTGGTTATTACTTATTACTTATTACTATCATGAAACTTATTACTATCATGAGACTTATTACTATCATGAAAACAGCATGGGAAAAACCCACCCCCATGATTCAGTTATCTCCCACAGGGTCCCTTCCACAATATGTGGGAATTATGAGAGCTACAAGATGATATGTGGATGGGGACACAGAGCTAAACCATATCAACAGGTGAAGGCACTGAAGTTTGGATAG
Source organism: Hylobates moloch (assembly GCF_009828535.3). Taxonomy (NCBI): domain Eukaryota; kingdom Metazoa; phylum Chordata; class Mammalia; order Primates; family Hylobatidae; genus Hylobates; species Hylobates moloch. The sequence goes on from NW_026652276.1 coordinate 198,331,281, forward strand.
ATTAAAACAACTTGCCCTAAATCAAGGACCCTTCAATGGAACTGAAAGGCCAGATATTCTAATTCAAAGTTTCCACATTATTTTTCACTACACAATATTTTACTGCTCTAAGCACAAAGCAGTAGAGATGTTCTGAACCCAAGGATCCAGGGGCAACAGTAAGGGGAAGTAGGTAATAAAAACCTGTAAACTACAGGGTCTGGTGAGCAGGAGCAAGGGAAAAGGGCATCCAGTTCCAGTCTTGTGCCACTAGCTGGTCACTCATAGGCCTAGGAGTTCTGCCTGCAGCCTTCCTAACAGCCAAGATTGGAGAAGCCACTTCCACCCATTCTGGGACCCATGATGGAGTCTGACCTGCAGGGCTTGGCCTGAGGTCACTTGCCTATACAGACCCAGGAGTTGTTAGATGGTGAGGGTCTACCAGGAAGTGAGGCACCAATTTTAACATTTCTACAATGTTTTATAAATAAACAAAATGAGATGATTATTTCTCTTTAGTAGACTTGATTGTTTACTACCATGTCAAAATAGCTTTCATTTTTCAGTGTTTCAAGGTTGTAGAAAATGTCAGCTTAACTCTAGAAAATAGATTTTTGCAGTTATTGCTGCCATAGAATGCTCTTAAAACAGTTTTTATGAACCTGAAGAAAATGACCTCTGGCACGTATCATTTTTATTTAGAATAGTTTATGTTTATTTATATGTACACAGTAATTTAAGCTAATTATAACCTGCATGTATTTGGTTTAAAACCATATTTGGAATTGTCACGTTAAAATAAAACAGTAATATAGATAGGGTGTTTTTGACATCCAAGAAAAATTTTAGAAACATGTCTCTCATAATTTGTTATATGGATAACAAACATCTTCAAAATGGGGATAATTGAATGGTATTTATTACATTTTGGGAAAGAGGACCAGCTATCTCCTTGCTCTGACTTGACTTTATGGCCAACACTTTTCTTATGTTCTTGTAGCCAGGTTGAACAGACTTATGTGATTTATTAAACTGTAATGAGCTAAAGAATAGATTTTCTGTAGCTTCATAGGTTCTTGCTGAGTATTGTGAGCAAGGTAAACTGAAGTAGCAACACGAAGAGGAAAGCATATTTAAGATGGAAATGGAATGATCATTAGCACCTATAAAATGTGGGGCCTTTTCATGCTATTTTATTTAAGTCTGAAAATCACCCTGAGAATTATGTGTTAGGCTGATTTTGCAGCCTAACAGGTTCAGGAAGTTTGATTACCTTGCCAAGAATCACTAAGTTTGACTTGGATTTGCAACCAGGTCTCTTTTGTTCCACAATTGTTCAACAAATATTTCTTGACACCAAACTAGGCTTTGAGAAAGACAAAGAAGGAATATTGTGTTGTAAATGTCTTTACTATGCTTTAAACATTGTCTTTCAGAATATAGTCATACCATAAAATTCTCTATTTTTTTAGATAACAAAGCTGAGTTGTTATGTGCTGGTTGAAGATACCTATAAGAAACATAAAAGCCTTGTTAAGCTGAATTACATTTTAATGGGAATGGCCTCAAGAGTCAGATGGCAGGATCCACTCAGTAGCATGAGAATGCATACAACAGAAGAAGACTCTTGGGGCTGGATACGGTGGCTTACGTCTGTAATCTCAGCCCACTGGGAGGCTGAGGCAGAAGGATCACTTTAGCTCTGGAATTTGAGGTTACAGTAAGCTATGATTGTGCTACTGCACTACAGCCTGAGTGACAGAGCTAGATCCTGTCTCTTAAAAAAAAAAAGCCTCTTGGATCAGAGGAGGATGCGAGGGTGGTAGTGGTCATGGTGGTGAAGGTGAGGTAGAAAGGGGTGAGGTGAAAAGGCTAAGAAGAAAAATATCATATTTGTAGGAAAATCCTAAGAATATCCCAAAGTTAAGTAGGAGTTAGCACTAGGAGATGGGGGAGAGAGTGCTAAGTTTATTCCAGGAAAGGCACAACAAAAGGTAATTGCAGGCAATAGATGACACTCAAGAAGTGAACAGTGGTGGCTTCTTCCAATCTGGCAGGTATGGAGAGCAGGAGCCAGGCCGCAAAAGGAGGGTCAGCAACAACCATGCAAAGCATTCCTCTACTTTTAATCCCCCTATTTCACTCATTCCTCTTCTTCTTGTTACCCTTGTGACCTCATTTCATACCACTCTCCACCTTGCTCACTCCTCTTTCTCTTTTCCTTAAACATGGTAGATTCTCTCCTATTTTAAGTCCTTTGGTGTAGCTGTTCCTTCTGTCTGAAATGCTCTCCCGGTGATCTTCACTAGACTAATTGGTTTACCTTCTCCATGTGTCTGCTTAACTCTTACCTTCTCAGTAAGGCCTCTCATGCCCATCCTATTTAATACAGCAAAGTGCTCCTTTACCCTCTGGCATGCCTTACCCTACTCTATATACTTTCAAAATTCATAGTGGTTACCACCTTCACTCTCCAGCACGCCTTACCCTACTCTACATACTTTCAAAATTCATAGTGGTTACGACCTTCTAACATATTACAGTGTATTATTTGCTTATATATTATGTATATTTCCTGCTAAGTATAAGCTCGTGTAGCAGGCATTTGTGTTTTATTCCCTGATATATTTTAATACCATAGAATAGTGCTCTAGGCAAGCTGGCCCAAGTTAATGCCAATCACAGATGTCAACCCTGAACCTGTACTTGTGTCTTTAACCTAGTCTAGTATACATCACATGAATAAAAATGACAAAGCTGTGGTCCTTAGGTACCTATTGCTATTCTCCTTTAGCTCACCACCAACCCTCTTTACTGTTACAGGATCTGAGTCTTGTGTATTAACACTCTACTGCCTGCCCAACCACCACCACCAAGTGTCTCATATCCTCACAAACAAGTTTGGTCAGCTACTGCAAGGGTTCAACCATTTTTCTCTTTCTTTCCATTCTAGTTTCCTTATGCTAAATGATATGACTTCTGCAAGTTCTTCCATATCTTCTTGGCAAGGCTGCTGCTCTCATGAGAATCACATACTCACCCCACCACTTGGGCTTTTTCACTAAGTGCCACCACTGAGTTGCTGGAGACTAGGCAATTGCACAGACATCTGTAAAAACAGGCAACAATGTCTTTATTGTGTCATGCTCTGCTGGAAGGGGACCCAAAAATAATTTCCTTACTTGTGGAGTTTTGCCAAGGACAATGTCTTATTGAAAGAAATCATATCATTCATTAAATCATTCTCGCCTTCTAGCCATTTAGCATTTTTTAAAGCATCTATTTACTGAGCACATTTATCAGCACCAGCCTTAGTGCTATATATGCATTATTTTCTTTTTATCCTTGAAATAACCTTGAGAAATAAGGGTTATTCTCCTCAATTTTATAGATAAGGAACCCAAGAGCAGAGAACTTAAATACTCGCCGGGTGTCACAGGTAATAGCTATGTGGTGATTAAAAGCCAGAACAATGAAACTCTGTAGAAGATGATGTGCGGCTATATCTACCTTACCCTGCTGTCCATTTCATCCTCCAGCTCATATGACTGTGGGCTGATAATTCAGAGAGTTACTCTCTTCTGAAAGACTGTTTCTTCCAATTCCTACCAGCAGATCCTGACCAATGACTCAATGATAGAGAGTTACAAAGGGCTAGCCACTTGCTTCAAGGTAGGGCTAATTCTGTGGTGCAATTTGTGCTCCAGAGCATTCCTGTGGGATCAAACTGAAACTAGTTCTCTAACTGAGCCACATTCTTGCCTCTCCTGACCTATCCTATTTCCTTCACTTTTCTTCTTTTGAGAGTACAGCCCAGTAAATCACTTGGACAAGAAAACTTATCTCATGCTTTCCCAGGAAACCTGACTTAAACCAGACCCATGATCCAATTTTTTAACTACTACAGTACACTGCTCTCTTTTTTTTTTATAAGACCAAGAGGATTTACTCAGTTATTTCTTTCCTTGCTATAAAGTGCCTCAATTGCTCACATAAATGGATAGTACAATACAGTAAATCTGTATGATGAATGCATCTTGTGATCGGGTTTGGTTGTTCTTACACTCTATTCTTTTCATGGACAGTATTCTAAAGTTGAACATAGATAAATATTTGTAATGAGTCTTGTGAACTTCTGGCCCAAGGATTTCTAGTGGAAATTTTAGATTGTATTCCTTTGGATAGAATTAAGTTTAATGCTTCACATTTTTTTCTGATGGTAAAAATTGCAAAATTAGAAAATTTGAATACTTTTTGATAACAGAATACTAGGCTCCATGAAAGAGCATGTATTTTCTCTATTCCAGAGTATTATGGGTTTTACCTCTAGCTTTTCAGGAGCTCTTTAAGTACTGGAAGTAATATGTAGTTTTTGTGAAACAAATTACATGTACATCCAGGATTAAAAATATATACTCTACAGTAATAAGAATGTACTATAAAATGCCTGGGTAGAAATTGGAAACACAAAAGAAGATTAAGAAATAAAATTATTTAGCAAGATTATATTCATAAATAACTTTTTTCCAAGCACACATTAATATTCTACCATTGACTGAGTGAAATGTACATCTTATCATTACAAATAACTTCTGTGTAATCAATCCACACAAGGTATTCCAGTGGAGGTCCTTGTTGATTACAGATTGCCCATTTTTACTTCAAGGTCAGGGAAGTGGATAGAATTTGTAATGAATGGTATAATTGTTGAACATTTAAACAAACACAGTCTATTTGGAGGTGAACAGTATGATTTACGTAATGGGAAATCATGCCAACCGATCAGGTTTGGTTTAATAAAATGATAAATAGCTATTTGAAAAAATAAGAGGAACAATTAGATGTAACTTATTAACATTAGAAAAAATACCTTTGACAAAGTCTTCGTTTTTCCCTGCTGTACCCTATCATCCCCACACACATCCCAGCACACACACATCCCCCACAAACTGTGTCTTAAAAAGATACACTATAAGATTGGAGGAAATGCTTTATTTTATCTAGAAATTCACTAAGAAACCAGGAATGAAGAGTTGGAGCAGTTGCTTTTTAAAAAAGAAAACTGGTAGTTGGCTTCCTCAGTAAGAGATACTGACATTAATCTAAAATGTTTACAAATCGAGCACTTATATTAAATCTCTGAGTTCACAATTGTATTAAACAAGTGATTTTTATATGTGAAAAAAGTTAACAAAGAGGTTTTAAAAGCCTGAGATGCCAGGAGAGAGAACAGAAAGAAGAGAGTTGAACTTTGGTATGGCTAAGTATAAGATAAGGTGTATGGCTAGAAATAATTCAAATTATAATTGTGGGGACATGATCTTATGAGAGCATAGACCTTCCCTACAGATTTTTGGAAGTTAAAAATGATGGTTCACATTTAAAACATTTTTAATTTTATCTTTATTGTGGTGAAATATACATAACATAAAATTTACCATTATAACAATTCTAGTGGCATTAAATATGTTTCAGTGGTATTAAGTATATTCACAATATTGTACAGCCATCAGTGTCATCCATTTCCAGAACTTTTTCATCATGCCAAACAGAAACTTTGTATCTGTTGTACAGAAACTCCCCATTCCCCTTTACCCCTTATCCCCTGGTAACCTCTACTCTCTCTGTCTCTATGAATTTGCCTGTTGTAGGTACTCCTATAGGTGGAATCATATAATATTTGTCCTTTCATGTCTGATCTGTGTCACTTAGCATAATGTTTTCAAGGTTCATCCATATTGTAGCATGTATCAGAACCTGATTCCTTTTTATGGCTGAATAATATTCCATTGTATGTATGTTTTATTTTTCTTTTTGTAGACAGGATCTTGCTCTGTTGGCCAAGCTATAATAGTGCAGTGGCACTCTGGTAGCTCACTGTAACCTTAAACTCCTAGGCTTAGGCGATCCTCCTGCCTCGGCTTTTCACAGCACAGGAATTACAGATGTGAGCCACCGTGCCTGGCTTACGTGTTTTCTTTAAAAAGAAAGTATATACTATCAGCCACGCACTATGTTAAATATTTTATGGCCAATATCTCATTTAATCCTCACAACAGCGAATAGAGTAGATAATATTATAATCTCCAATTTATAGATGAGAACACTTTGCCCTAGAAAGTTTAAATAACATATTTTAGTAAGTGGTAGAGATGGGATTTAAACTAGGTCTGTTTATCTCTACTGTTCAGTTGCCAATCCTGAACTTAAAAAACTATGTGAGGGCAGAGGAAGATGGTAGAATAGAAGCCTATGCCATTCGTCCCCCTCACTGGAATACCAAATTTTAACAACAATCTTCACACAGAAAAGCACCATCACAAGAACTGAAAATCAGGTGAGCAATCACAGTACCTGATTTTAACTTCGTATTGTGGAAAGAGACATTGAGGAAGGCAGTCTTGAATCGCTGATGCCACCCCTCCCTCATCCCCCAGCAGCAGCCAGTGTGGTGCAGGGAGAGAATTTGTGCACTTTGGGGAGGGAAGAGCACAGCGAATGGGGAACTTTACATTGAACTCAGTGCTGCCCTGTCACAGCAGAGAATAAAGCCACGCTGGGCTCAGCCAATGCCTGCACAGGGAGGGAGCATTTGGACCAGCCCTAGCCAGAGGCGAATCACCATCCCAGCTTTTGGAATGTGAGTTTCTTGACAAGGCTTGCCACTGTGGGCTTAAGTGCCCTGGGGTCTAGGTATACTAGAAAGGCTGTCTAGGGCACAGGACTACAATTCCTAGGCAACTCCTAGTGCTAGGCTGGGCTTAGAGCCAGTGAACTAGGGTGGCACCTGACTTAGGAAGACACCAGCTGGTACAGTTAAGGGAGTGCTTGAGCCATCCCTTCTCCAACCCCAGGCCACACAGCTCACAGCAACAAAAGCGACTCCTTCCTTCTGCTTAGAGGAGAGGAGAGCAAAGAGTAAAAGGGACTTTGTTTTGCATCTTGGATACCAGCTCCACCACAGTAGGATAGGGCACCAGGGAGAGTTGTGAGGCCCCCCATTCCAGGCCCTAACTCCTGGATGATATTTCTTGATATTTCAAGGGAATTGCTGCCTTGAAGAGAAGGACCAGCCCTGGTAGGATTCATCACTTGCTGACTAAACAGCCCTTGGGCCATGAATAACCACCAGTGATAACCTGGGAGAATGCCATGGGCCTTGGGCTGTGAGACGTGCTGGCGTCAGGGGTGACTCAACACATTCTTGGCTGTGGTGGGAATGGTGAAAGACTCTTTCTGTTTGAGAAAAGCAGAGGGGGAAGGTAAAGGGGACTTTTTCTTGCACCCTAGGCAACAGGTCAGTCACAGCAGGGGCAGAGCAACAAGCAGGGGTCCCTGAGTCCAGGCCTAGGCTCTTGGGCAGCATTTATAGACCTGCCCTGGGTCAGAAGAGGAGCTTACTGACCTGAAGGAGAAGTCCCAGACCTGGCAACATTCACCACAAGCTGGGTGGAAGAGTCCTTGGGCTTTAAACATCGCAGTGGCCTGGCAGAACTCCCTGGGGACCGATGGTGCTAGTGGCCACAGGGAGAGTCTCCTCTGTCTATAGAAAGAGAAGAGAAAGGTGGGAAGAACTTTGTATTATGGTTTGAGTGCCAGCTTAGCCACAGTACAATAGAAGATTAGGTAAATTGCCAAGGTTTTTTGACTCCAATCCCTAGCTCCCAGACAGCATCTCTGGACTTGCACACAGCCTGGGAGAACTCACTACTCCGAAGGGAAAGGCCTTAGGCAAGGACGAACAGCTGTGCTGGCTTCATCTGACCCCACACAGTCCCAGTGGTGGTGGTCACAGGGATGCTTATATCACTACATTCCCAGTTCCAGGTGGCTCAGCACAGAGAGAGATATTCCATTTGTTTGGGAGAAAGGGAAAAGATTAAGAGTCTCTGCCTGGTAATCCAGACACTTCTTGCAGATCTTATCAAAGACCACCAAGGTGGTACCTCTATGAGTCTGCAAAAACCACAGCATTATTGGGCTTTGGGCCCAATTCCCTCAAAATACCTGGAAAGCCTTCACAAGAAGGACAGGCATAAACAAGCCCAGACAATGAGGACTGCAATAAATATACCTAACTCTTCAATACCCAAATGCTGACAAACATCTATAAGCATCAACAACATCCAGGAAAACATGACCTCACCAAATGAACTAAGTAAGACACTAGAGACCAATCCTAGTGCCTTATTTATGCATCTATAAGCATCAACAACATCCAGGAAACATCTATAAACAACATCCAGGAAACATATAAACATCTGTAAGCATCAACAACATCCTAGAAAACATGACCTCACCAAATGAACTAAATAAGGCACTAGGGACCAATCCTACTGCCTAGAAACAGACATGTAACCTTTCAGACAATTCAAAAGGGCTGTTTAGAGGAAACTCAAAGAAATTCAAGGTAGCACAGAGAAGGAATTCAGAATTGTATCAGATAAATTTAACAAAAAGATCAAAATAATTAAAAAGAATCAAGAAAATTTAGAGTTGAAAAATACAATCAACATGCTGAAGAATGCATCAGAGTCTCTTAATAGCAAAAAGGATCAAGCAGAAGAAAGAATGAGTGAGCCTGAAGACAGGTTATTTGAAAATACACAGTCAGAGGAGACAAAAGAAAAATAGAATATAAAAAAAGAAGCATGCCTATAGGATCTAGAAAATAGCCTCAAAAGGGCAAATCTAAGAGTTAATGGCCTTAAAAATGAGGTAGAGAAAGAGATAGAAGTAGAAAGTTTATTCAATTAGGTAATATCAGAGATTTTCTGAAACCTAGAGAAACATATCAACATTCAAGTACAATAAAGTTATAGAACACCAAGCAGATTTAACCCAAAGAAGACTAGCTCAAGGCATTTAATAATCAAACTCCCAAAGGTCAAGGATAAAAAAGGATCCTAAAAGCAGCAAGAGAAAACAAGTGAATTACGTATAATGGAGCTCCAATATGTTTGGCAGCAGACTTTTCAGTGGAAATCTTATAGGCCAGGAGAGCATGGCACAACATATTTAAAGTGCTGAAGGAACAAAACTTTTATCCTAAATAGTATATCTAGCGAAAATATCCTTTAAGCATGAAGGAGAAATAAAGACCTTCCCAGACAAACACAAGCTGAGAGATATAACCAACACCAGACCTGTCCTACAAGAAATGCTAAAGGGGGTTCTTCAGTCTGTAAAAAAAAGGATGTTAATAAGCAAGAAGAAATCGCCGAAAGGTACAAAACTCACTGGTAATAGCAAGCACACAGAAACACAAAGAATAGTATGACATATAATTGTGGTATGTAAACTTCTCTTGACTTCAATGAAACAAAAGTTGGTTTATTGAAAAGATAAACAAAATTGACAAAACTTTAGCCAGACTAAGAAAAATAGAGGACCCAAATAAATAAAATAGATGAATAAATAAAATGAGAGACATTACAGCTGATAGCATAGAAATTCAATGATCATTAGTGGCTACTATGAGAAACTATGTTCCAATAAATTGGAAAATCTGGAAGAAATGAATAAATTCCTAGACACATACAGCCTACCAAGATTGAACCATGAAGAAATCCAAATAGAAAGACTAAATGATGAACTAATGGAAACTAATAATGACAACTACTTTTCAAGGCCTAGACAGTACAATAAGACATAAAAAAACAACTAAAAGTTAAAAGGCAGGGTTTTTTTAATGCAATCAGTGTTAAGTTGTCATCAATTTAAAATAACGGACAATGGGCTATAAGATAGTATTGGCAAGCCTTATGGTTACTTCAAATAGAAAAACATATGGCAATACACAAAAAATAAAAGGAAGAAATTAAAGCATACCACTAGAGAAAATCACCTTCACTGAAAGGAAGACAGGAAGGAAAGAAGGAAGCGAAGACTGTAAAACAACCAGAAAACAAATAATGAAATTGCAAGTGTAAGTCCCTACATATCAATAATAACATTGAATGTAAATGGACTAAATTCTCCAATCAATAGACATAGAGTGGCTGAAAAAAACAAGACCCAATGATCTGTTGTCTACAAGAAACACACTTCACCTATAAAGATACACATAGACTGAAAATAAAGGCATGGAAAAAGATATTCCATACCAATGGAAACCAAAATAGAGCAGGAGTAGCCATACTTATATCAGACAAAAATAGATTTCAAGACAAAAACTGTAAGAGGAGACAAGATCATTATATGATGATAAAGGGATTAATTCAGCAAGAGGACATAACAATTGTAAATATATATGCACCTAACATGTGCGTATATATTTACAATATATAAATAGCATCGCTGCTGAAATCTACCAAATTACCCAGATATATAAAGCAAATATTATTAGAGCTAAAGAGAGACATAGATATACCCCAATATAATAATAGCTAGAGACTTCAACACCCCACTTTCAGCATTGGACAGATCTCCCACACAGAAAATCAACAAAGAAACATTGGACTTAATTTGCACTGTAGAACAAATGGACTGAATAGATATTTACAGAACATTTCATCCAATGTCTGCAGAATATACATTTTTCTCCTCAGTACACGGATCATTCTTAATAATAGACCATATGTTAGGTCACAAAGCAAGCCTCAAAACATTGAAAAAATTGAAGTAATATCAAGCATCTTCTCTGACCACAATGGAATAAAACTAGAAATCAATAATAAAAGGAATTTTGGACTATATAAACTCTTGGAAATTAAACAATATGCTCCTGAATGCCCAGTGGGTCAGTGAAGAAATTAAGAAGGAAGTTGAAAAATTTATTGAAACAAATAACAATGGAAACACAACATACCAAAACCTATGGAATACAGCAAAAGTAGTACTAAGAGGGAAATTTATAGCTACAAGTGCCTACATCAAAAATGAATAAAAATTCAAATAAATAACCCAATGATACATCTTAGAGAACTAGAAAAGCTAAAGCAAACCAAACTCAAAATTAGAAGAAGAAAAGAAATAATAAGAAACAGAGCAGAAATAAATGGATTTGAAATAAAACAATACAAAAGATCAATGACACAAAAGTTGGTTTATTGAAAAGGTAAACAAAATTGACAAAACGTTAGCCAAACTAAGAAAAATAGAGGACCCAAATAAATAAAATAGATGAATAAATAAAATAAGAGACATTACAGCTGATACCATAGAAATTCAATGATTGTTAGTGGCTACTAGGAGCAACTATGTTCCAATAAATTGGAAAATCTGGAAGAAATGAATAAATTCCTAGACACATACAGCCTACCAAGATTGAACCATGAAGAAATCCAAAACCTGAACAGACCAATAACAAGTAAAGAGATGGAAGCCGTAATGAGAAGTCTCCCAGTAAGGAAAAGCCTGGGACCCAATAGCATCACTGCTGAAATCTACCAAACATTTAAAGAAGAACTAATACCAATCCTACTCAAACTGCTCCAAAAAATGGACAAAGAGAGAATACTTCTAAACTAATTCTGTGAGGCCAGTATTACCCTGATACCAAAACCAGACAAAGACACATCAAAAAAGAAAACTACAGGCTAATATCTCTTACAAATATTGCTGCAAATATCCTCAATAAACCAGCAACCAAATTCAATGACACATTAAAAGCTCACTCATTATGACCAAGTGGAATTTATCCCAGGGATGCAAAGATGGTTCAACATAGGCAAATCAATCAATGTGATACATCATATCAACAGAATGAAGGACAAAAAGCATATGATCATTTCAATTGATGCTGAAAAAGCATTTGATAAAATTCAACATCCCTTTATCACAAAAACTCTAAAAATCTTGGTATAGAAAGAACATACCTCAACATAATAAAAGCCACATACAACAGACCGACAGGTAGTGTCAAACTGAATGGAGAAAAACTTAAAGCCTTTTCTCTTAGATCTGGAACATGACAAGGATGCCCACTTTCACCACTGTTATTCAAAATAGTACTGGAAGTCTTAGGGCAATCAGGCAAAAGAAAGAAAGTAAGGGCATCCACATAGGAAAGGAAGAAGTCAAATAATCCTTGTTTGTAAAGGATATGATCTTATATTTGGAAAAACCTAAAGACTGCACCAAAAAACTATTAGAACTGATAAACAAATTCAGTAAAATTGCAGCATACAAAAATCAATAGCATTTCTATATGTCATCAGTGAACAATCTGAAAAAGAATTCAAAAAAGTAATCCCATTTAAAATAGCCACAAAAAAGTACCTAGGAATTAACCAGAGAAGTTAAAGATCTCTACAGTGAAAACTATAAAACACTGATGAAATTGAACAAGACACCAAAAAATGGAAAGATATTCCATGTTTATGGATTGGAAGAATCCTAAAATTTATGTGGAACCACAAAAGACCCAAAATAGCCAAGGCTATCCTGAGCAAACAGAACAAAACTGGAGGAATCACATTAACTGACTTCAAATTATACTACAGAGCTATAGTAATCAAAACAGCATGATACTGGCATAAAAACAGACACATAGACCAATGGAACAGAAAACCCAGAAAAGAGAACTCACAGACAAATCCACACATCTACAGTGAACTCATTTTTGACAAGGTTATAGGAACGTACACTGGGGAAAAGACAGTCTATTCAATAATTGGTACTGGGAAAACTGTATAAGCATATGCAAAAGAATGAAACTAGACCCCATCTCTTGCCATTTACAAGAATCAAATAAAAATGGATTAAATACTTAAATCTAAGCCCTCAAACTATGAAACTACTCCAAGAAAACTTTGGGGAAAATCTCCAGGAGTTTGGTCTGGTCAAAAATTTCTTGAGCAATACCCCACAAGCATAGGCAACCAAAGCAAAAATGGACAAATGGGATCACATCAAGTTACAAGGCTTCTGCAGAGCAAAGGAAGCAACCAACAAAGTGAAGAGATGAGACAACCCACAGAATGGGAGAAAATATTTACAAACTATTCATCTGACAAAAAATTAATAACCATAATATGTATGGAGCTTAACTCTATAGGAAAAAATCTAATCTGATTTAAAAATGGGCAAAATTTGAATAGACATTTCTCAAAAGAAGACATACAAATGGCAAACAGGCATATGAAAAAGTGCTCAGCATCACTGATCACCAGTGAAATGCAAATAAAAATTACAATGAGATATCATCTCACCCCAGTTAAAATGGCTTTTATCCAAAAGACAGGCAGTAACAAATGCTGGCAAGGATGTGGAGAAAAGGGAACTCTTGTATTCTATCAGTTGGAATGAAAATTAGTAAAACCACTATGGAGAATGGTTCGGAGGTTCCTCAAAAAACTTAAAACTAACATATGATCCAGCAATCCCACTGGTACGTATATACCCAAAAGAAAGGAAATTAGTGTATCAAAGAGATAGCTAGCTGCACTCCTATATTTGTTGCATCATTGTTCACAATAGCTAAGATTTGGAAGCAACCTAAGTGTCCATCAACAGATGAATGGATAAAGAAATTGTGTTACTTATTCACAATGGAGCACTATTCAGCTGTAAAAAACAAGATTCAGTCATTTGTGACAACATTGTTGGAACTAAAGGTCATTATGTTAAGTGAAATAAGTCAGTCACTTATTTCTGGGATCTAAAAATCAAAACGATTGAACTCAGGGAGATGGAGAATAGAATAGCAGTTACCAGAGGCTGGGAAGTGGGAAGGTGGCAATGGTTAATGGGTGCAAAGAAAAAAATTAGAAAGAGTGAATAAGACCTACCATTTGATAGCACAACAGGGAGACTATAGTCAATAATAATTTAATTGTACATTTTAAAATAACTAAGGGCATAATTGGATTGTTTGTAACACAAAGGATAAATGCTTGAGAGGATCGATACCCTATTTTCCACAATATGATTATTACACATTCCACACCTGTACCAAAATATCTAATGTACTCTACAAGTATATACACTTACTATGTACCCACAAAAAAAATTTTAAAAAGAAATATATAAAGCTATAGGAGAACATGTAGGGAATGAAATTTTAGAGTAAACAGAATTGAAGGATTTTGCTGTTGCAGTAACTAACAAATACAGAATTTTTCTTCGAATAGATGAAGGTAGAAAGGCAAAATGATTGGGGTTAAATCTTGAAGGATGTGTTTAGGGTAAATAGAATCTTTTTTGATAAATCCTGGAATATTAGAAATAGAGATCTTCCCTTAAAAATTTTCAAAAGAAAAATTTTAAGAGAATTACTGTATTACTTAAGAAGTAGAAGTCATGGAGACTGAAAATATAGATAGTTGTAAATAAGGGTTTATATAGGTTCACGTATTCTATTAAGAAAAAATAAGGATATTATGAGACTTCAACCCTAACTTGTTTTTAATTAATTCATTAATTTGTTTGTAAAGCCAGGGTCTTCCCATCTTGCCCAGGCTGGTCTTGAATTCCTGGCCTCAAGCAATCCTTAAGCTGATGGCATGTAAGGCAACTATACTGTCCCACATCACATGCTGTAGTCACATCTTTAAAGCCAGATGAATTAGCTTAAAGGTTATCTGTTAAACTTTCAATCTCCAACAAACTGTTCATTAATCTGTACTTTACCACTTCCAATGTTAGGAAGAACACAATTTCATTTCATCATTGGACTATTCAGACATTCTGTTTTTGTTTGTTTGTTTGTTTTCTTGAGACAGAGTCTCGCCCTGTCTCCAGGCTGGAGTGCAGTGGCACCATCTTGGCTCACTGGAACCTCCGACTCCCTGGTTCAAGCGATTCTCCTGCTTCAGCCACCCTAGTAGCTGGGATTACAGGCATGCACCATCATGCCCAGCTAATTTTTTTTTTTTTTTTTTTTTTTTTTTAGTAGAGACAGGGTTTCACTGTGTTGGCTAGGATGGTCTCCATCTCCTGACCTCATGGTCCGCCTGCTTCAGCCTCCCAAAGTGCTGGGATTACAGGCGTGAGCCACTGCGGCCAGCCGGACATACTGTTTTATGTCGAGAGTATATCTTCATCCTTTTACTTTCCAGCCTAGGGTCTTATTCTTTTCACGAGATTATGCAAAGCAAGTCTAATGTTTTCACCCCTATGAGCATTTCAAATATTCGAAGACAATGTCAAATATTTCCTACTTTCTTCCTCTTAATCTTAATCATGGCTCAAGATTAGTAGCCACGACTAGAGGGGCCAAGATACTAGAGAATAAAGTTCAGATTTTGCTGTTAAGATGGTTATGGATTTCTAACAGGCGACAAAAGCACTTAACTATAAAGGAAAATATGAATAAATCAGACTTCATTAAAATTAAGAACTTCTTTTCATCAAATGATACTATTAATATAAGTGAAAAGTCAACTTACAGAGAGAAAGAAGATATTTGCAATATACTATGTCTGATGAAGAACTTATATCCAGAATATATGAAGAACTCCTAAAAATCAATAAGAGGTAACATACGAGATAACAGAAAAATGAGCAGATGAATTAAACTGGTATTTCACAAATGAATACATTCAGTTGGCCAATAAACGTATGAAAATGTACTCAAAATTATTAATTATCAGAAAATATAATTTTAAACTACAAAATACTTCTACTTACCACAAGGACTAACATTAAAACAAACTCCCTGATAATACATACTATTGTCTTAGAGGTGGAACAACTAGAACTCCCATATGCTCTTGGTAGATTGTAAATTATGAATTGGTACTAACACTTTGGAAAATGATGGAAATAGTTACTAAAATTGAACCTATGTAAATCCTATGACACAGATTTTTTCCTCGCATATTCCTTAAAATGCAAAAACAAAACAATCCAAATATTCATTAACAGTAGAATGATATATTTATCAAGAGTACACATACAATGGAACACTATGTAGTAAGGAAATAACTACCTTTATGTACAATAACATGAATGAATCCCACAAACACGAATTTAGTGACAGAAGTCAGACACTAGATACTACATACTGCAATTTCACTTACCTGAAATTATGCAAAACAAATTGATAGTGATAGAAGTCAGAATAGTTTCTTTTGGGAGGAGATAATCATTGAAAGATGACGGGAGGGAGTCTTCTGTTTTGCTGATTTTGTACTCTATTTCTTGATCTAGTGGTAGCTACTTGGATGTATTCACTTTGTGAAAGTTTGTTGAGATATCTATGTATGTCTATGTATCCGTCTCTCTATATATGTGTATATGGCTCATATATACATATATAGCTTATATATATATGAATTGTATACTTTTCTGTATGTATATTAAATTTCAAAAAAATTAACTTTAGAAGGAAAAATTGGCCCTAGGTGGGTCTAAAAATTCCAGTTACCTAAAATGTAGGACTGCTATATTGTGTAATTGGTGAGTCTGTACTTTCATAATAGGCACAATATAAAAATACTGAAACTCATGCTGCACTTGAAAAATTAAGTTTTGTATTGGGACAATCTGAAAAATACACAGAGATAGTCATTTCCTAATCCTTTTCCCCCAGTAAAAGAATTCTAGCTCATCCCTTTTTTAGCATGAAAGCTGGGCAGTAAATGAGTCAATCGCTGATCCAAATTTGTTTTAGACTGGGGTTTTAGAACATATATGAACTGCTCAACGTAGGTTTGGCACATATCAAGCACCTAAGATATAAATTATTATCAATTTTTTGATATTTGCATCCCACTTAACTCTTGAGTTTGCTACTGACTGAAATATCAGAGTCTCTTTCACAAATGGTACCACTACAAACCTCATACTTGTGCAAATTTTGAACCTATGTAGTAATTCCTGTTTTATTTTGGTACAATTTGTTCAATTTCCAGTCTGTTGAAATCTTTATGGATTGGGATTTACTTAATTTTATATTCAACATTGGTGAAAATGTTGGTCAGGGAGGACTAAAGATAAAGCCCTGTAGACCATCCTTATTAACTTCTATCTTGGCTCACAGTGATCCATTAGACCCTTTTGGACATGGTCATTCAGTCAGTTATGACTACTGCTAATGGAACTCACATCTAGTCCATGCTTATTTGGTCAGTAAGAATGTAAAGATAGAAATGACATAAAATGGCTGGGTGCAGTGGCTCACGCCTGTAATCCCAGCACTTTGAGAGGCCAAGGTGGGTGGATCACCTGAGGTCAGGAGTTCGAGACCAGCCTAGCCAACATGGTGAAACCCCATCTCTACTAAAAATACAAAAATTAGCCAGGCCTCGTGATGGGCACCCGTAATCCCAGCTACTCGGGAGGCTGAGACAGGAGAATCGCTTGAACGCAGGAGGCGGAGGTTGCAGTGAGCCGAGATTGCGCCACTGCACTTCAGCCTGGGCAACAAAGAGTAAGACTCCGTCTCAAAAAAGAAAAAAAAAAAAGAAATAACATAAAATATCTTTCATATATCTTTCATAATATTTTTAGATGTCTGTTAGATGTTTGTACTCTTATTTTAGCATGGTCATTTACCTAAACTTTGTTAAAATAGTGAAATATTTCCAAAGCCTCCTAATTATTTTTACTCCAATCCTAACTCACAGGCAACATTTAATGTATGAATATTGCTTCCAAGAAGAGAGGTGGGATAATATGATGGCAAATTAATCTGGTATAATGAAAAATTTTATAACACTAAATTTTTTTTGTATAAAAATGTGCTTTTCTGGGATGTTGTTTGAAGCTTCTTTACTTTTCACTTTTCTCTTCTCACCAGCAGAGGGCAGGTAAGGGAGAAGAAAATACTGTAAAAGTATCTCGTCCTCTGTTCAACTATTTAAAACACTTCTCTGATATATTTACAAAGTGAGCTATTTTGTTTTCTCTTTAGTTATGCTATTTTGAAAATAATTGATCTAACTATAAATTTTAATTTCTTATATATATTTGGTTTAATGAATCTCCAATGAAATTAGTACTTTGAATTTTTAATTGTTTATAAACCAATTATAAATTCAGACTTGAAAAGTCTGAATATTCTTTATATTTTGAAGTGATAAAAAATGTCCCCTTTTATTTTGGGTAATTCAATTAATTAGACTTTTTCCTTTTATGGTTTTCTAATTCAATTATGGGTAAGTTTATGTGAATATTTTCCATAGACATCTTAATATAGCCATTTGGTCATTTCCTTCAACATGCAGAGTTGTTAAGCATGGTTTTCAGTTTTATTAATCAAGTAATGTATCTTATAAACATAATTTGAAGGAAGCTCAAATAGGATGTGATGGAGTTTTGTTTTTTGTTTTGTTTTTTTTCAATAATATACCTTATAGGAATGTTTAAATATAGTTTTAGTAGGTATATTAGGATGTTTTCTCTTGAAACTTTAAATTTAATTAATAATAAAACATCTTTTTTAAAACATTAGATGATATGATAAACTATGTAATTCAACAGTTCAGAACAGCTTGCACGTAACCTTTGTTAAATCAAAAGTCAGGTGGCAGCCTGGATTTTTGCCTTTTCAGCTTGAATAATGGCATTGTTCTGGAAGTACAGTAGTGGAGAGAGATTGAGTAATTCCTGGGAAGATAAATCCCCATATTGCTTATTCCAAGTACTAGAAATTACTTCTTTCCTTTGCTTATTGAGAACCTCATCTTTAAGAATCTTTTTTTAACTGTCAAGCAAGGTTATGTATGAGGACTCCCCTTGGTCATACTAAGGAATATTTCCAAATACTGGACAAAAATGAACTTCCTCAGGTCACCTAATGAATACAAGCTTACAGTTATTATAGCTTAGAACATAGGTGTAGGGGAGAAAACAAAGAAAGAATCCCCGGGACTAAGCAAAAAGGAAATTCTTCCAATTAGGCAGAGTGATGAAGCTTCAGGCCTAGGGTTGCTGTGACAGCCTCTTTACTGATTGCCCATACAATGTCTTCCTTTTCCACTAGGCCACCATGTGTATTTATTCAACTTTTTTCTTTCTAAAATGCAGCACGTTGATGTTATTTCCTTACTCAAAACCCCATACTAACTCCCTTTTGCCAATGATAGTAGGTGTGGGACTTCTTTTTCTGCCATTTCAGACTCTGAACAAGGTCTCAATCTGATTTTCCACATTTACTCCTTCCTCTGTTTTTCACAAACCATGGAAACAGTGCTATTTCAAAAGTATGTCCCTTTCCACTCATATCTTTCTCAGTCATCTCTGCCTGTCAGAGGCCCCTTGTCTTTCTTTTAATTTAATTTATTTATTTATTATTATTATTATACTTTAAGTTCTAGGGTACATGTGCACAACGTGCAGGTTTGTTACATATGTATACATGTGCCATATTGGTGTGCCCATTAACTCATCGTTTACATTAGGTATATCTCCTAATGCTATCCCTCCCCCCTCCCCCAACCCCACCACAGGCCACAGTGTGTGATGTTCCCCATCTTGTGTCCAAGTGTTCTCATTGTTCAATTCCCACCTATGAATGAGAACATGCGGTGTTTGGTTTTCTGTCCTTGCAACAGTCAGCTCAGAATGATGGTTTCCAGCTTCATCCATGTCCCTACAAAGGACACGAACTCATCCTTTTTTATGGCTGCATAGTATTCCATGGTGTGTATGTGCAGTGGCCCCTTGTCTTTCAAAATCCATTGTCAATGACATTTTCTCCTGAAGACACATCTTATTCTTAACTGGATGATCTTTGGTGCCCTTAAGTCTCATGGCTATTTGCATCTCTAGAGTGGCCCTCATCATATTTTATTATCTATTATTGGTATTTGTATATTTGTTTCTCTTTATATGCCAACTATAAACTCCTCGATAGTAGGGACTGTG
This sequence comes from Hylobates moloch, assembly GCF_009828535.3. NCBI lineage: Eukaryota > Metazoa > Chordata > Mammalia > Primates > Hylobatidae > Hylobates > Hylobates moloch. Next base: position 198,351,015 of record NW_026652276.1, read on the forward strand.
TCTTGGTGTCCCCAGGGATTAGCATGATGTCCTGCAACTGGCAGAGTCATTCAGAGACACCAGGGCTCTTTGTATTTTTTCAGGCCCTCAGTATATTAAAAACTGAAAAATGCCAGGGTTACCAAATTGTGGCATATCTTAAATGTTGTGTCAATAAATGGATGTGATGAAAACACGTACAAGCCCACAATAATCCCCAATGTAATTGTGTGCTGTGTAAGACAATTATAGGATTTCTAAAATATTTAACTCATGGTATTTTTCAGTTGGCATAGTCTGATAACTGTACGCAAGTGTAGTGTTGTATGTTTTGCGTGTTTTCTTCTTTCTGTCTTGTCAGTTCACCTCTAGGACTGTTAATCTGAGGCCTTGGCCAACGGACCCTCTGGACTCTCTGTGAGGCGCCCTTGCATGTAGATCTCTGATAAATGTTCACTGAAATGAGTTCAGTTTAACTACACACCAAAACGATGCTATATATAAATATTATGCAATAAATTTCTATTTTTCTGTAATCATATTATTCAGAAATAAGGTTGAAAGTTATTAAAGTCTGATTTAATATCTAAATTTAACTTTCAGTTTGTTTTACACTTTGAAGGTCAGAGAACTAGATATTGAGGAAGAGTTCTGGGTTACATGTGCAGAAGCTGCAAGTTCGTTACACAGGTATACATGTGTCATGGTGGTTTGCTGCAACCATCAACCCGTCATCTATATTAGGTATTAGGTATTTCTCCTAATGCTATCCCTCTCCTTGCCCCCCACCCCCCGACAGGCCCTGGTGTGTGATGTTCCCTTCCCTGTGCCCGTATGTTCTCATTGTTCAACTCCCACTATGAGTGAGAACATGCACTGTTTGGTTTTCTGTTCCTGTGTTAGTTTGCCAAGAATGATGGTTTCCAGCTTTATCCATTCCCTGCAAAGGACATGAGCTCATTCTTTTTTTATGGCTGCATAGTATTCCATGGTGTATATGTGTCACATTTTCTTTATCCAGTCTATCATTGATGGGCATTTGGGTTGGTTCCAAGTCTTTGTTATCGTGAATAGTGCTGCAATAAATATACGTCTGCATGTGTCTTTATAGTAGAATGATTTATAATCCTTTGGATATATATCCAGTAATGGGATTGCTGGGTCAAATGGTATTTCTAGTTCTAGATCCTTGAGGAATCGCCACACTGTCTTCCATAATGGTTGAACTAATTTACACTCCCACCAACAGTGTAAAAGTGTTCCTATTTCTCCACATACTCTCTAGCATCTGTTGTTTCCTGACTTGTTAATAATCGCCATTCTAACTGGCATGAGATGGTATCTCATTGTGGTTTTGATTTGCATTTCTCTAATGACCAATGATGATGAGGTTTTTTTCCATGTTTGTTCTCTGCATAATAATGAGTATTCAAATAGGAAGAAAGGAAGTCAAGTTGTCTCTGTTTGCAGATGACATGATTGTATATTTAGAAAACCCCATCGTCTCAGCCACAAAACTCCTTAAGCTGATAAGCAACTTCAGCAAAGTCTCAGAATACAAAATCAATGCACAAAAATAACAAGCATTCCTATACACCAATAATAGACAAACAGCCAAATCAGGAGTGAACTCCCATTCACGATTGCTCCAAAGAGAATAAAATACCTAGGAATACAACTTACAAGGGATGTGAAGGACCTCTTCAAGGAGAACTACAAATCACTGCTGAAGGAAATAAGAGAGGACACAAACAAATGGAAAAATATTATGCTCATGGATAGGAAGAATCAATATCTTGAAAATGGCCATACTGCCCAAAGTAATTTGTAGATTCAATGATATTCCCATCAAGCTATCATTGACTTTCTTTACAGAATTAGGAAAAACTAGTTTAAATTTCATATGGAACCAAAAGAGAGCCCATCTAGCCAAGACAATCCTTAGCAAAAAGAACAAAGCTGGAGGCATCATGCTATCTGACTTCAAACTATACTACAAGGCTACAGTAACCAAAACAGCATGGTACTGGTACCAAAATGGATATATAGACTCATGGAACAGGACAGAGGCCTCAGAAATAACATCACACATCCACAACCATCTGATCTTTGACAAACCTGACAAAAGCAATGCGGAAAGGATTCCCTCTTTAATAAATGGTGTTGGGAAGACTGGCTAGCCATATGCAGAAAACTGAAACTGGACCCCTTCCTTACACCTTATAAAAAAATTAAGTCAAGATGGATTAAAGACTTAAACGTAAGACCTGAAACCATAAAAACCCTAGAAGATAACCTAGGCAATACCATTCAAGACATAGGAATGGGCAAAGACTTCATGACTAACACACCAAAAGCAATGGCAACAAAAGCCAAAATTGACAAATGGGATCAAATTAAGATCTTCTTTACAGCAAAAGAAACTATCATCAGAGTGAACAGGCAACCTACAGAATGGGAGAAAATTTTTGCAATCTATCCGTCTTGACAAAGGGCTAATATCCAGAATCTACAAGGAACTTAAACAAATTTACAAGAAAAAAACAAACAGCCCCATCAAAAAGTGGGTGGAGGATATGAACAGACACTTTTCAAAAAAAAGTACACATTTTTACTACCTGATTAACTAATCAAGTATTTCCCTACACTATGAGGCATATGAAGAATCAAATTGTATTCTCCATGACTCTCCTGAGTTAGTAACAAAGATGAATGCTTCATGAGAATTAGTATAATTTATTTTTCAAAACTAGCCTACAGATGGAAAATAATGAAGAATTCTGTCACTTCAATGTATTTAGAAATCATTACCATAAGAGTGCAAACTGATATGAATACTCAATCATTCTTTGTTATTGGACAATATAGCTTAATTTTGCATAGTTAGAGGTATGGGATACCTGAGGAGCATAAATACATGAATTATGTATATTTGTAATTCTCTTTCTAGTATAGAGCATATAAATTAGGCACACCTGGGAGTAAGAACTCATCATAAGAATTACCATTGTTTATTTTTTTGACATGTATGTATTTAGATTTTTTTATGATATAATCTCATTCCCTTAGACTAGTTAGTAGAATGATCTGTTTCAAGCCCTACTTTGCTAAATTAACATGAACCCAACCTTTCCTATAAAATTATTTTATAGTGAAAAGGAGAACAAGAAATGAGTTGTTGTAATTCAGCAGTAAGAAAGGAAATTTGGTTGTTTAGACATTAGGCATCAAGTTTTTCTCCTACCTCCATGCAACTGAGAGATCCGATGCTTTTTCAAGGAGCAGGGTTGATTTAAGGAGCAAGGATAGAGATGGATTGGACCTAAGGGGTGATGCAGTTTGAACTAATTAACTTATACTAAATGCCGGTGCTTCTGAAATGTCCTCTGCAAGAATCACTTGTAAGAGATACATAATTTAATACAGAAAAACTTGAAAGATGAAGTTATTTGTGAAATTTATTTTAAATGTTAATTATTTACATTTATTTAAAATGTATCACATGTTAAAAACATTTAAAAATCCATAATAGCACTAAAGGTTTTTCTATGACTGGAAGTAAGTTGTAATTTGAATAATCCATCTTCACACCTCTTTCATATTCTCATTTTTATCCACAAATTTTTATATTCACCAAAAGTAAAAAGCATTTTGTTAACCTACAATTTGTTTTTAACTAAAGCACACAAAAGCATTTTAAATAAATCACAATAGAACTTAACCTTGGGAAAACTGAATATCAATATGCAGAAGTGATAAAAATAGGATTTTATGGAAAAAGGTGAGGACAGTTTCATAAAACCTAAGGAAAAATTTCAAGAGGACAGTTTGTACATACAAAAATATGCCTGAGGCTGGGCACGGTGGCCCATTCTTGTACTCCCAGCACTTTGGGAGGCCGAGGCGGGAGGATCACTGGAGCCCAGGAGTTTGAGACCAGCCTGAGCAACATTGAGAGACCTCATCTCTGCAAAAAATAAACAAAATTAGCTGGGTGTGGTGGCACATGCCTGTAGTCCCAGCTACCCAGGAGACTTAGGTGGGAGGATTGCTTGAGCCAGGGAAGTCGAGGTTCCAGTGGCCTGAGATCACACCACTACACTCCAGCCTGCACGATAGAGTGAGACCTTGTCTCAAAAAACAAACAAAAAATATGCCTGAAAGGATAGTTTTAATACTGCCCAGTACTTTTCAGTTGAGTAGGCATGTATATGTCCAACAGGCATCTGAAAATACACACTTATTTATGGAAAAAATCCTGTTAATTATATAATTGTGAAACATGCAACATAGTCCCAACCATGTCAAAGTCTCCAGTGAAAATTTAAAATTTATCTCATTTGGAAGGACTATAAATTTTAATATTTCTGTGCAATATTATAAAACAAAACCCACTACGTGGCTTGATTTATATATATAACCACATGGAATTTCATACTGAAGCCCAGCAAAACTTCCATTACCCTCCACATCCATAATTTATCCTTCACTCTTTCTGCCAACCACAGGTGTTGGACAATGATTTGAGGTCTTAGCCTGAAGTTTTGAATGAGAGGTGCCCCATCAACTGGACTTCTCCTGAGTGTTGAAAAGGTAAGAGGGTTTTGCTTCTTTATTCACTCCTTTCTTACTATTTGCATTATAACATAACTCTCTTGGGACTCAAGGGAACAAACCATACCGTCTCTTTTGCTAAATGCCAAAAATCAAGAAGCCAGTTGAAATTTTCAGTCCAAATTATTTCACAAGTGTTACACAGTAGAAAACTTTTCTGGTGGCTCACGCCTGTAATCCCAACACTTTGGGAGGCCGAGGTGGGTGGATCACGAGGTCAGGAGTTTAAGACCAGCCTGGCCAAGATGGTGAAACTCCGTCTCTACAAAAAATACAAAAATTAGCCAGGAGTGGTGGCGGGCACCTGTAATCCCAACTACTGGGGAGGCTGAAGTAGGGAATTGCTTGAACCTAGGAGGCAGAGATTGCAGTGAGCCAAGATCACGCCACTAGTGCATTCTAGCCTGGGCGACAGACCGAGACTCCATCTCCAAAAAAAAAAAAAAAAAAGAACAACAACAATAAAAAAACGAAAACAAAAAACATTTTTTTGGTCTCAGTTTGTGGTTTCTTGTTACAAATTTAAAGAAAATTAATTTTACAATTTCCTATTTTTGATTTACTGACATTTTACCCTACAACAATATAGTGAAAAAGTGTGGTCATTGGATTGGTTAGACCTAATTCAGGACTACCAATACTAGATGTGAGGCTATAGGCAGGTGTGTTAAAGATTCTTTGGAATCTTATTTTACTCAAGAGTAAAATAGCATGTGTAGTAATAATTATTTCATAAGTACATTGAGGCATTAAATGGGAGAATAACAACCATATAAAAGGCTTAGCATATTAGAGACTTAATACAAATCAATTTCTTGCATTTTGCTTATCCTGGATATATCGTGGGTTTGCTTCAGATTGGAAAACAAGACAGCAACAAAGATCCATGTTTCATGCTTCAGTGACTTAAAATATTAGTTGTTCTGGCCAGGTGCAGTGGCTAACGCCTGTAATCCCAGCACTTTGGGATGCTGAGGTAGGATGATTGCTTGAGCCCAGGAGTTTGGGACCAGACTGGGCAACAAAGTGAGGCCATGTATCTACAAAAAATAAAAAACGTAGCCAGGCATGGTGGTGTGCACCTGTGATCCCAGACACACAAAAGGCTGAAGCAGGAAGATTGCTTGACCTTAGAAGGTTGAAGCTGTAGTGAGCCTTGTTTATGCCACTGCATTCCATGTATTAGTTGTTCTACAAATACAAATATTTTATTTTCAAAACATGTTTTACTAAAAGTTTTTCAATAAGGATGTAAAAACGATTAATGGTCAACTTTGACTACTTCTAAAATGCTTTTTTTGAGTGAAATATTACATCTCTTTGTTAGTTCATTGCAATAATACTTAAATATTTAAAATTGAAAGTCAGTAATGGTAAATATAGAAGAATTAGAGGATAAAATGAGTGGAGATACGGAAAGGCACAGATTGAATAATTATTTAAGTAAAATACCTTCCTAGAGAAAATAGAAAATAGAACTTTGAGGTTGAATCTCTTTTAATATAATGTTTTTCTCGAATCCAAGTGTTTTTACACTATACAATAGGAGTAGAAATTTGTCACCACTCTGGCCAAACTCACTTTTTCTTTCTTTTTTTATTTTTACATTAAAAAAATTTTACTTTAAGTTCCAGGATACATGTGCAGGATGTGCAGGTTTGTTACATAGGTAAATGTGTTATTTTAAATTTAATTTAACACTTTTTATTTTTAAGTCATACAACTCTCATAGCCAGTAGTTAATATTACCTTGAAAGTTTGGTATGGTTGATGAATTGCATCCTGTTAATAATTGCTACAGATTTTTGAATAACTGCGGACCAGTTTGGTGGTCCTGGGTTGGCATAAGAACATGAAGATTTACTTTTTCCTGTGAGCTTTCTTGGGATGAAGAAATTTAGTGTTTTTTTTTTTAATTTTTAAGAAATATTTATTGACTATTTTTTACATGATTTATTTCCCACTGAAAAATAAATCCCACTGGGCATAAAATGTATTTTTTTAAGTCACAGAGTAACCCAACTTGAAGCTAGTTTTTCAGACTTAGGCAGTTCATGCTGTAAGCCCTAGATCTCATGGTCACCCTTGCAAGAGAAATATCTAACTGAAAAAAAAATATGAAGAGTATTAATTTTGAAAGTGCTAAAATGACATAAAGGGACCTCACTGGGCTTGAGATATTAAGTATTAAAATTGTTAAAGGTTTAAATTGTTAGTAACTTGTTATTGCATAGAAAATGTGCCAAATGTCAGTAAATAAAAAACCTTTTTTTAAAATAAAAATTTACAGAAAAATTATGACGATACTACAAAGAGGTTCTGTACAACCCCCACCCAGTTTCTCTTACTATTAACATCTTAAATTAGTATGTTACATTTGTCACAATTAGTGAACCCATATTGATACATTAGTATTAACTAAAGTCAGGGTTCCTTTTATTGGAGAATGGTGTTAGAAACTAAGGTCTGGGCACTGTGGTATGGTGGTTGCTATTGAGATGTCATTACTTTTAGGTTCTCTCTCAGCTGACAGAGCAAAGAAATATATGTGTGTATATTAACCTATGTGTACACATACATCTATGATTATTTCGATATGTAACATCTGTATCTTTATTAAGCTAAATATGAGTCATATGGTGTCTTCAATTCTAATCAATTACTGTATAGATTATTCTAGCCTCTTGCTTATCTGTAACTTCCTATTTCAAACAGTGAAAAATCTGTCTCCCACCATCTACTATCTGCTTACCTAATTTCTCATTTCCAGTTTATGTATACAGTGGTTTCAGAATTATTACATATAGCCCTGTGGGATACAACTTTGTCAACTAGAGTGGTGCTTATGTAGGTTCTTTTATCTTTAGTTTTACTGACTCTACTCATTTCCAAAGTTGCTTAGTCCAGAACATTTCACTCATACTCCTCCTAGTGAAGTTGTTTCATATGTTAGTAACGCAGATTCCTTTTTGCAGTCTGCATTCCATTTTAGGGTTCCCTCCTCTCCAATCTTCTAAATTATTATTTTTTTTAATCCATATACATCAAGGTTTATTCTTTGTGCTGTAAAGTTCTATAGGTTTTGACAAATACAAAGGGTCATGTACCCATCATTACAATGTCATACAGAATCGTTTCAGTGCCCTAAAAATATCCCTTGTCCTTTGCCTATTCAACCCTTCCCCTCCTTTCCCAAACTCCTGGCAACCACCAGTCTGTTCATCGTAGAGCTGTGCCTCTTCCAGAATGCATATAATTGAAATCATACAATATGTAGACTTTTCACCCTGGTTTCTTTCGTTAGCAATATGCATTTAACATTCATCCATGTCCTTATGTGGCTTGTAGTTCATTACTTTTTACTGCTGGGTAGTATTCTATCACAGAAATGTACCACAGTTTGTTTATCCATTTGCTGATTGAAGTATATCAATATACCTAGGAACATGACTACTAGATAGTATAGTAAGACTATATTTAGCTTTGCAAGAAACTGCCAAACTGTATTTTAAAGTGGCTGTACCATTGTGCCACCAGCAACTGTTGCCAGTGATCCAGTATTGTCAGTTTTTTTGATTTTAGCCATTCTAAAAGGTGAGTGATGGTATCTCATTGTTGTTTTAATTTGTAATACTCTAATGACAAATGATGGTGGGTTTCTTTTCATGTTTGTTTTCCATTTGTATATCTTCTTTAGTATGGTGTCTGTTCGGATGTTTTGCTTACTTTTTTAAAACTGAGTTGATTGTTTTCTTTTTCTTTTTCTTTTTTTCTTTTGAGATGGAGTCTTGCTCTTTCACCCAGGCTGGAGTGCAGTGGCGCCATCTTGGCTCACTGCAAGCTCCGCCTTCCGGGTTCAAGCAATTTTCCTGCCTCAGCCTCCTGAGTAGCTGGGACTACAGGTGCCCGCCACCATGCCTGGCTAATTTTTTTGTATTTTTGGTAGAGACAAGGTTTCACCATATTGGTCAGGCTGGTCTTGAACCCCTGACTGTAGATGATCCGCCTGTCTTGGCCTCCTAAAGCTAGGATTACAGGCTAGGATTACAAGTAGGATAGGCGTGAGCCACTATGCCCAGCTGATTGTTTTCTTATTGTTGAGTTTTATATTCCTTTATTTTTGAATGGAGTAAATAAGCACAATAAAACTCGTTGAGAAGATATGCATTTAAAAAAATCATAATGAATTGTATGATACACATTCTATTATTTTATGAGAAAAATCATGGAAGAGTCAGTTCAATATTCAGTGAATCATTAATGTGAGGATGTAAAATTTGATACACATGCAATTATCGAGCACTTATCCTATGTCAATCAGTGCCAGAAATTTTTTTTCTTTTATATTAACTCATTTAATTCCCACTACAGCCCTGTGAAATGGAAGCTGTTCTTCCCACCATTTTATAAATGATGAAAGCTTAGATCGCACTCCATGAAAGAGTTCTAAACCCCTGTGTGGTGCTGTCTGATAGAAAATATATTTTAAAATGAGATGATCTAAGGTTTGTTTACCTACAGAGCTGAAGGACAGTATGTCTTAAATTTAATAATGAGTGATTATAGAAACAGATTACAGGAAATAGTCCATCTTTCTTGAATTATCCAAATTGTTACAAGCCTCAAATTCATCGTTGTTTGTATGAGAACACATTTAGGTGATCGGATAGAAGTATGTAGTTTTTCCCAGATGTTTAAGTTTATTTCACATCAACTTTTTTTCATCTTTACTTTCTTCAAGGCAAGTAGGATAGAATGTAATTATCAAATAGGCTTTTCCCCCACCCCATTTTAGAGCAGATAAATAATTCCAAGAGGCATTTGCTTTGTTATTGGATAAGTAATTAACAAAAAGAATTCCTAAAGACAATTAGAATCGTGACCAAACTGGGTCTTGAAAACATAGCAGTGCAATCACAGCCGATGGCTGGCTTGGTGGCTGGCGATGAGCCTGCAGCATGGGACTGGGTGTTCCACCACAGCTTGGCTGTTGTCCAGGGAGCTTTCAGTCGCTGGGGTTCCCACAGTGCCAAGCATGAGGCAGGTGCAGAAAGGATGAAGGTTTCTGTTCCCCATTAGTGTTGAGGGCATGCAGGTTGTCTGACATGAGGGGCATGAGAAGTGAAGTTCCTGCTTTGCTTTGGGTAAGGAATCTGCATTGACAGGGGCTCAAGAACCTGCTCTTATACCTCACATGTCTTAGCCTGGCCTTTGAGATGAGTAGGGAGTTTGAGTGGGAGTTTGAGTTTCCTCTTAGAGAAACAGAACTGAGTGAGGCACTTTCATTTTTTAGTTTCCTAGTACCTTTTGTTAAGAAAAAAAGCCAAAATGAATGTTAAAAATTTTAAATTTTTAGATTTTAAATTTGCATTTAAAAAATTAATGCTTTTTTTTTTAGATGGGGTTTTGCTCCTGTTGCCCAGGTTGGAGTGCAATGGCGCGATCTTGGCTCACTGCAACCTCTGCCTCCCAGGTTCAAGCGATTCTCCTGCCTCAGCCTCCTGAATAGCTGGGATTACAGGCACCCGCCACCACACCCAGCTAATTTTTGTATTTTTAGTAGAGACGAGGTTTCACCGTGTTGGCCAGGCTGGCTTCGAACTCCTGACCTCAGGTGATCCACCTGCCTCGGCCTCCCAAAGTGCTGGGATTACAGGCGTGAGCCACTGCACCCAGCCAAAATTAATGCTCTTAACATGTAAAAAGTAAAGTGCAGTGGAACTTTGGCACTTATGCAAGATAATACAACTTAAAAGATTTATAAGAATATTAACTGCTAATGAACAGTAGAGGGATCTAATTAACATTGAAAGTTACATGAAGGAAGTGTTTGTCTTCTATTCCCAACAGGGCATCTTTGTAACTATAATGACTCTAGAGAAGATTTTGTTTTCAGTCGTAAAACAGGAATGGGGGAAAAATGTAGGCCTGGGTGAGTACAAAAAAGGGAAATCGAAGGAGACTAGGGAGTTACTGTAGATTTTGCAGGGCTGAGGAAAGTCAGAATAAATACAAGAGACAATGATGCTGGTAATTTTATTTGGGCTCAGAAAAGTAATGCTTTGCTTTGTCAGAGTTGTAGTAAAATTTAGATCTAAGAAGCTCGTTGGAAGTTGTAGCAGAATCCTGTCTTGTTTACTATGTCCACTGCCTGGCACAGAGATGGAACACTATAAGCTTTCCAAAAACATTTGTGGAATGGAATCAGAAAGTCACTTTACTTTCCAAGATGCAATTCTTTATTTTGAAAGATGAATATTTAAAAAGTTTATAAATTTTTGACATAATTATGACATACATCCTTCCAGGCTTTTTTCAATGCTTATGCAAACATGTATATGTGACCTGTAGGTCTCCTTTTACCCAGTTTTTGGAGTACAAATAAGGTCACATCTCTTCTTAACTTTAAATGTTTAAAACATTGAAGTTAGCAAGAAGCCCAGAAACTTTTTCTAAAGAACTTTTTCTACCCCTAATTGTCCAAGAACTCCAAGTTTTCTTGGTTCAAAGAGGTAATTTCTGTTTCTAAACACTAGAAAAAGGAGAATATGAAGATCTGACTATTGTCACATGCCCCACCCCATTTTCTGCTGCAAGAGCCTCTGTCACCACAGCATTGTGTCACTGATGAAAATAGGCCCTCCCACAGAGTCAGATGCATCCCAGTCTATTGCTACTATTATCACCCTGTTGGAACAGATCCCTGCATAGGTCACAGCAGTTCCTGGAAGATGAAACTCATTCTCCTAGCCTTAATATCAGCCGGGAATACTTTATTCTTGGACTTCCAAAGTTGCTACAGTAGTTTCCAAAGCCCACCTAGCACTTAAGGATGGGTGAGTAAAGACAAGCTTCCAGTTTCAGCTGCAGAAACAAGAACCCATCTCCCACCACATAGTAGGTGTTGGCATTAAAGTTCTCTCTTATGATGTAATGTGTTCTCCTTGGGATCTTTGGTATTTCTGTTTGCATACTTCAGTTGGGGTCATCTCAACGCACCAAACAGATTCTAACTACACTGAATCTCAGAGGAAATAGAAGTAGTCTTTGTCAAGCCATAGAAAAGAGCTTGTTCTTCTTTCTTTTCCTCCTAGACACCTACATACTTTTTATTCCTCTAATGAAGAGGGTCCATTCAATAAATTCAGAAGAAATGAAGAAAAAAATACAAGTCTAGTTTGTGATAAGTCCTTGTTTTCACCTAAACAGAGAAGCAAGAACATAAATTATATAAGGCACCTTCTCTTAATTAAATAAACAAAAGAGTTCTATGTGGTCTAGTTACACAGAGATCACAGTGATTAACTACTCAGCTCTGGAGACAGACAACTGGGTTTGTTCAGATTCTGGCACTCTTTCTTGAATTTGAGCATGGCATTTGACCTTCTGTACCTCAGTTTCTTCATTTTTAAATTGGGATGTTAATAATAAAATGTACTAACTTTATAGGGTCTTTCCTGAGGCACATAATGTAATTTAAACAACAAACAAGTATATATAACAGACATATTTTTCTTACAAAGACGGTACCATACTAAATTTGCTTTTTTGAAAAATTATATTTTTAGGTAAAACTCTGTAAGTTAATTTTTTTGGGTGAAAAACATGATACAAATTTATCAATTTGATTTTGCTTCATTAGCATGATACACTTTGTTCTAGAAAGGACTTAGGCAATTTCATACATGTCTTTAAATATAATTTTTGCACATGTAAATAAGAGTTCCAAAGTATTTTGCCATCACTTCATCAGTATTGCCTCTCAACAGCCTTTGAAGTGAGGAGATGCCAGTCACTGTCTCAGACACAGGGATGCAGGCTGTGGAGGCCAGTAAGCCATAGTCACCGAACTGGGAATTGGCTGTCCTTTTTTTGACCATACAGATTAATCACTGTAGTTTCACCAATCACACTGAACTTGAAGATCAATAAATGACCCTAAAACAATGAGATTTCATAGACTCTTTCTATATAGTGGAAGTTAAAGCAAATCAGAAAGGAGTCCCCAAACCTGTGAATTCTTGAATTTCAGTTTTCTAGGTCAACAAGCCTTCTTTAAGTGATTTCATGTCCTGTCCTTGGTTTTTGATCATAGACTGGTATAAGAAATGACCATAAAATAAATGTTTTTGAGAAAATTATAGCTGAAAATACTGTCCATGATGCCACTCAGTGATATAAGTCTCTAAACAGCAAACTCTTCCATGAATGGGGTGGAGGGAGGATGGTTTTTCTTTCCAGGTGAACTTACATACTGCCTTTTCTCAGATATCAGATTATGAGAATAATACAATGGACTGGGCTTTGACAGCCAAGACTTTCAGAATTGCTGTTAGTGCTCATGTGCAATAAAATTTTTCTATCATGTTTCTCTTATTATTATTTCAAATGCCCTGTTTTACCTGTTTTGATTACTAATTATCTATTTAGAGGGAGACAGTTATAAATAAATAATTCACTGTTCTATTTACTGTGCACCCCTGCCTTTCTAAATATAACTCTTCTATGTAGCGTATAAATTATCACAGAATCATCTCAGAAAAAAATATCACTACTTTTCTTTTTAGAATTCAAATTTATAATATCTAATTCTATAGATGGCATCTGGCCTTTAGCATGATATCACTAATGAAAATTTAATCTGTGTTATGAATTCCCTTGTTTCTAGAAAAGCTTCAGCAGGAAAATGAGAAGAGAACCCATAAGAACCATAAAACATTTCATGAATGGTAGCTTTAGAAAATCTTACAGGATTTGGTAGCTTTTACATTTATGACAAAGTTGTATTTTTGATATTGTTCATAATTATTTCAGTTCATTAGCAGCATTAATAAGCTCCTGTTTTGTACAGCTTGAAGATCTTCAAGACTTCCTTAATGAGAAACTACCTTTAAGTTACAGAAGACCTATCAGGGTGCCAAATTCCATCTGGACACAGTTACAAATACACCACTGTTGATGAGCTGAAAATTAGAGCAACCAAACAAGAGAGCTTTAAAATGTTATTTCAATACAAAGGGACATTTTCACCATATAAAAATAGAAGTTTGCCTCTAAATAAAAATGATTTTACAATTGCAAGAGTACTTGATTTACCCCTTTTCATTTAGTTCAAATACCAACAATTTCTTAAGGAATGAGAAATTCCAATGTTCCTGAGAGTTCTGATAGCTTTTAGAGAGTTCAGTTTTCTGTAGCATTCCATTTTGCAATCCTACACAAATTTCTAATTTATAACCAGTGGTATATAATGATAATTTCTAATATTTATTAAGTGTTTACTGGGTTCTAAGCACTTTATGTCTGATATATGTATCACATTTAATTTATTTCATCCAGTGGTTCTCAACTGGGGACAATTTTGTACCTCTCTCCCCAAGATATTTGGCAATTTCTGGAGATAGTCCTGGATCTCTAGATCTATCTGTCACAACCTAGGATGTATGTGGTCCTACGAGCATCCAGTGAGTAGAAGCTAGAGATACTGCTGAATATTCTACAGTACAAGGGCAACCCCCACATCAAAGAATTATCCACATCCAAATGTCAATAATACTGAGGTAGAGAGACCCTAACTTAATCTGTTCAACAATCCTATGAGGTGGTTTTTTTTTTTTTGAGATAAGGTCTCACTCTGTTGCCTAAGCTGAAGTGCAGTGGCATGATCACAGCTCACTGCAGCCTCAGTCTCCCAGGCTCAAGCCATCCACCTGCCTCAGCCTCCCAAGTAGCTGAGATCAGAAGCATGCACCACCACACCTGGCTATTTTTTTTATTTTTTGTAGAGACAAGGTCTTACTGTGTTGCCCAGGCTGATCTGAAACGCCTGAGCTCAAGCAATCCTCCTGCCTCAGCTTCTCAAAGTGCTGGGATTACAGGCATGAACCGTGGCACCTGACCAAGGTGGGTGTATTTAACCTCATTTTCAGGCAAGGAAACAAAACACAGAACGGTTAAGTAGCTTACTTAAGGTCACAGAGCTAAGTGTGGTGCCAGGATTGAAAACCTAGTTCTTTATTGCTTTAGCACAAGCTATTTCCACTATACTCTGTCGTGTTCAGAGAATGTTGATGTCCATCAGTAGATTCTGAACTTTGAAGGATGGAGATACTGCCTTATTCTGTGTATCTGCTTTAGCACCCAAGCTCTTGCTTGGTGAAAAATTGATAGTAAACATTCATCTCTTGAGCATCTTCAAATATCCCCTTTAGAATGACATTCAACTATTAGGTCAGTAACCCCAAGAGAAAATGGTTGTTTGAGTGTATATACTGTATTACAAAATAAGGGGTGAATTCAAAGGAAAACATAAGATGCAATTCGTGCCTCCAAGGAGGTTGTAGGGAAGAGGGGTTATGAATGTATGTAAATAGAAGTTGGTGTGCGTGTGTGTTTATAAACAGAATTGCCAGACCAGACATTATTTTGGAAGCAGTAAAAGTAAACTAGAATCTGGTCTAGTCATGTCCGAGGACACCTCTTTCAAGTCCTGAAACATCTTTGTAAGACTGTAATGTGTGTTTACATCCTAGGTAATCACTGTGGCCCACTGTTGAAGAGCTGTGGCTGTTCTTACTCTTCTAGCTTAGATAAACTTACAAGCAAAACCAGACTACATATATGAAGCTGAAGAGACCTTGTCTTTTTTTTAATGAGCTTTTCTTCCCGATAGGAGTGACTATTTCTTTTCTTCTTCCACATTTTCAGGTTTTAGCGTACTTGTGATTGCTACCCACATCACTATTAAAGTCTACTCAGGAGAGAATCTGAGAAACACTCTCAAATTAAGTTGAACATGATGGATAAGTAAAGTATTGTGAAAGTTCACTCTCATGATTTCTAATGGTGAAACCTGGCAGGGTGAGTAATCTTTGATGAGAAGGTTATCACTTATAATCTTTCATATATTGAGATCATTTGTAAGAAGCACCCAGCACATTGCTGAACACAAAGTAGGTATTAAATAAATGTTGGCTTCCTTCTCTCCTACTCCTCCTCGCTCTTCTTTTTAATATACGTTTAAAATGATGCCACGGAAATGGCCACCCAGTCTTCTATATTTAAGGTCAGTTCTTGCATTAGGAAATTCTATACGGGAAGTATGTGTAGTCATTAAATGCTTGGGCTCTGGTCACAGATTGTTTAGGTTTAAATCCCAGTTTCCTCTTTTATTATTAATTGTGCAACTTGCTTGGGAAAACATGAAACTTGTTTTTCCTCAGGTTCATTATCTGTAATATATAGTGAATGAAGAAGTTTCCTGTCCCATGAAGGTGTTGTAAAGATTAAAAAAGGCAAATTAGGCTGTGTATTTGTCATTATAATTGGCATATATGGTAAGTGCCCAACAACCATAAGGTATTATAAAATTGTTATAAAATGATATGAGCTATCATTGAGCAGCATGAAAGAAGAGCTTCACTGTTTCACCTACTCTCACCCTGGCCCATTAATCTCTTTCCTGTTCCTGACATTTCAAAGATACGTCTAGGATTTCAATCATGACCTTAAGCCACATTTGAACAGTTTTCTGGTGGATAAGTCCTCATTCCCACATTATGTATGTACCTAGATGCAAATCCTGAATATCATGTCGCAATTAGTGCATTTGGACATGCTTGCCAACTGTGTTAAAGCTCTGAATAGGCCGGGCGCGGTGGCTCACGCTTGTAATCCCAGCACTTTGGGAGGCCGAGGCGGGCGGATCACGAGGTCAGGAGATCGAGACCACGGTGAAACCCCGTCTCTACTAAAAATACAAAAAAAAAAAATTAGCCGGGCGTAGTGGCGGGCGCCTGTAGTCCCAGCTACTCGGAGAGGCTGAGGCAGGAGAATGGCGTGAACCCGGGAGGCGGAGCTTGCAGTGAGCCGAGATAGCGCCACTGCACTCCAGCCTGGGCGACAGAGCGAGACTCCGTCTCAAAAAAAAAAAAAAAGCTCTGAATAATGGTAAAGTTTTATTTCTACCAAAACAAATTTGGGCTGTAATGTTTTATGATAAAAATCTATGGTCTTCCTATGTACACGTATGTGTACATGCTTAAAATGGAATGTTATAGTTAAATGTAACTCATTAAAAGTATGTAACTCCAGTGGCTACTTAGTTTGGCTACTTGGTTTGTAGATTTCTGCTTTCCTGTTTCATTGTTAAACAGGTCTAGAAGTTATTATTTCATGAAACTAATGTGAGGAAAAAGACTATGTTGATGTATAAGTGACATTATATAAATACATGAGGGATGATTTGATTAGAAGCAGTATTACACAGTGATAGGAGTAATGGTTTAGAACTAGACTCAGGTTTGAATCTTAGCTCTATCATTATAGGCATTTACTTAACTTTTCTTGTTTGCTTACTCAACTGAAAACTGAAGATAATAACACCTATTTACATGGTTGTTGTAAGGGTTATATGAATAATGTCTGGCAAATAGTAAGAACTCAAGTAACTGTTTCACTCTTTCCAGAAGGAGATTGACTGAAAAATATCTGGAGTCTCCTCCAGCCATATTCCTTGGTCAGCTTCTGTGATCCTCTTTGGAGCTTAATTTTTTTTTTTTTTTTTTTGAGAGGGTGAGGGAGGGGGACTCGGTCTCGCGCCACTGCAACCTCCGCCTCCCGGGCTCACGCCATTCTCCTGCCTCAGCCTCTCTGAGTAGCTGGGACTACAGGCGCCCGCCACCACGCCCGGCTAATTTTTTGTATTTTTGGTAGAGACGGGGTTTCACCGTGGTCTTGATCTCCTGACCTCGTGATCCGCCCGCCTCGGCCTCCCAAAGTGCTGGGATTACAAGCGTGAGCCACCGCGCCCGGCTGGAGCTTAATTCTTAATCCCTTTATTTTCACTTGCTTGTTGATAACAAAGAAGAACTAATTATTAATTTATTTCAAAATGCATGTATTATATTTGATGGACCACACTAATAGTTATAAACCAAACAACAGATTGGGAATGGGGAAGTAGATGGAGTGAGTTCAATCACATGTCTGGGAAAAGTCAATAGTGAAGACAGAGTCTCACTATTTTTTGTCATAATGGAGAGATGAAAACACAGGTAGAGGATTTCAAACAACAGAGTGGATGGGGAGTTAAAAATGCTGAAGTTCTTTCCTGGTGTCTAACTTAATGCAATGTGGTTTATGTCTTTGCTCTTTTCTCTACTATTCAAATGTAGGATAATAAAGATTAAATGTTTCTAAATCTTACTTTGCAATATCAAGAAAAAAAGGTATGCTTTTGCCCACTGAAGGGCAAAGCAGAGCTATGAAAACCTGCTGAACACATTCTTTATTTTCAACACAGGTTCTTGTCTTTCCATCATGAAATGCACGTTTTATTTGTACCGTATTTGGGTGACCACAAGTCAACAACAAGATAATTCACAAGACCCTTGCCTTAGATGTGTCAGCAATAAAGTAATCAGGCCAAAATTTTTACTTTCCTCTGAATTTTTCAATTCAAATACAATGTGTGCTTGCTTTTACACAGTAGGGTTCAGGGATTAGAGGGTTGGCTCTTTAAAAACCGTCAGAGACACAGGCAACCCTACACCAAATTCTCAGAAGGAAGGCGCCTACGCCTGGGAATGCCCAGATGCCCTCAGAGAGTTGAAGATGGCGTTTCTCTGAGTCAGGTCAAAGTTAACACATTACCTTCGCTTCAAAGACTGCTTGGATTCCTTTCGGTGGATTAGTCAAGATGTTTTGCTGACTGAGACTAGGAAATCTATAGGAGGGCGGGTTAGTTTACGTTGTTCCTTGTCATTATCGCTAAAACACTCCAAAGCCTTCCTTAAAAATGCACACTGGACTAAAAAGGATAGACAAGGAACAAATCCTGGGCCGGTAATTAGGCAAAGCATTATCTCCTCTTACCTCCTTGTAGATTTTTTTTCCCTTTAAGTACGTGTCCTAAGATTTCTGTGCCACCCTTGGAGTTCACTCACCTAAACCTGAAACTAATAAAGCTTGGTTCTTTTCTCCGACACGCAAAGGAAGCGCTAAGGTAAATGCATCAGACCCACACTGCCGCGGAACTTTTCGGCTCTCTAAGGCTGCATTTTGATACACGAAAGGCACATTTTCCTCCCCTTTTCAAAATGCACCTTGCAAACGTAACAGGAACCCAGCTAGGATCATCGGGAAAAGGAGGAAGAGGAGGAAGGCAGGCTCCGGGGAAGCTGGCGGCAGCGGGTCCTGGGTCTGGCGGACCCTGACGCGAAGGAGGGTCCAGGAGGCTCTCCGGAGAGCCAGTTCTCCTGCCGGTGGCTTCTTCTGTCCTCCAGCGTTGCCAACTGGACCTAAATAGCGGCCGCGACTGTCGCCCACCTGCGGGATGGGCCTAGTGCTGGGCGGTAAGGACACGGACCTGGAAGGAGCGCGCGCGAGGGAGGGAGGCTGGGAGTCAGAATCGGGAAAGGGAGGTGGGGGACGGCGAGGGAGCGAAGGAGGAGAGGAGGAAGGAGCGGGCGGGGTGCTGGCGGGGGTGCGTAGTGGGTGGAGAAAGCCGCTAGAGCAAATTTGGGGCCGGACCAGGCAGCACTGGGCTTTTAACCTGGGCAGGGAAGGCGGGGGAAGGAGCAAAAGGAAGGGGTGGTGTGTGGAGTAGGGGTGGGTGGGGGGAATTGGAAGCAAATGACATCACAGCAGGTCAGAGAAAAAGGGTTGAGCGGCAGGCACCCAGAGTAGTAGGTCTTTGGCACTAGGAGCTTGAGCCCAGTCGGCCCTAGCAGGGACCCCAGCGCCCGAGAGACCATGCAGAGGTCGCCTCTGGAAAAGGCCAGCGTTGTCTCCAAACTTTTTTTCAGGTGAGAGGGTGGCCAACTGAGCTTTGGAAAGACACGTGCCCACGAAAGAGGAGGGCGTGTGTATGGGCTGGGTTTGGGGTAAAGGAATAAGCAGTTTTTAAAAAGATGCGCTATCATTCATTGTTTTGAAAGAAAATGTGGGTATTGTAGAATAAAACAGAAAGCATTGAGATGGAAGAATGAACTGAAGCTGATAGAATAGAGAGCCACATCTACTTGCAAGTGAAAAGTTAGAATCTCAAGACCCAAGTGTGCTACTATGCAGTTGTTTTATTTCATTTTTCTAAGAAACTAAAAAAACTTGTTAATGAATACTTAAGTGTGGTTTATTGGTTTTCCCCCTTCATGCCTTGGACACTTGATTGTCTTCTTGGCACATACAGGTGCCATGCCTGCCTATAGTAAGTGCTCAGAAAACATTTCTTGACTGAATTCAGCCAAAAAAATTTTGGGGTAGGTAGAAAATATGTGCGTAAAGTATTTATTGTTATGAGACTGGATACATCTAGTATTTGTCACAAGTAAATGATTCTTTAAAAATTGAAAGCAAATTTGTTGAAATATTTATTTTGAAAAAAGTTAACTTTACAAGCTATAAATTTTAAAAGCCATAGGAATAGATACCGAAGTTATATCCAACTGACATTTAATAAATTGTATTCATAGCCTAATCTGATGAGCCATAGAAACTTGCAAACTTTATCTAATGAGATTTTTTAAAATAGCGTCTAAGTTCGGAATCTTAGGCAAAGTGTTATTAGATGTAGCACTTCATATTTGAAGTGTTCTTTGGATATTGCATCTACTTTGTTCCTGTTATTATACCTGTGTGAATGAATGAATAGGTACTGCTCTCTCTTGGGACATTACTTGACTCATAATTACCCAATGAATAAGCATACTGAGGTATCAAAAAAGTCAAATATGTTATAAATAGCTCATATATGTGTGTAGAGAGGAAGGAATTTAGCTTTCACATCTCTCTTATGTTTAGTTCTCTGCATGTACAGTTAATCCTGGAACTCTGGTGCTAAGGAGAGACGGTTGGCCCTTGAAGGAGAGCTCCTCCCTGTGGATGAGAGAGAAGGACTTTACTCTTTAGAATTATCTTTTTGTGTTGATGTTATAGCAACTTTTGTTACTCCATCTATAAAATCGGCTTATCTATTGATGTTTTCCTACTCCTTATAAAGTCAAAATGTTAATTGGCATAAATTATAGACTTTTTTAGCGGAGAACTTTGAGGAACCTAAATGCCAATCAGTCCAAAAATGCAGTTTTCAGAAGAATGAATATTCCATGGATAGTTCTAAATATTAATGAACTTTAAAATAGCTTACTATTGATCTGTCAAAGTGGGTTTTTATATAATTTTCTTTTTAAAAATCACCTGACACATTTAATATAGGTTAAAAAATGCTATCAGGCTGGTTTGCAAAGAAAATGTATTACAAAGGCTGCTAAGTGTGTTAAGAGCATACTCATTTCTGTTCTCCAAAACATTTCGTAAGTTGCTCTAAGAATAGGTATGTTTTTAAAAGTTAAGTTTCTACTATTTATAGGAACTGACGATCACCTAAAATACCAATGATTACAAACTTCCTTCTGGCCTTCTGGACTGCAATTCTAAAAGTGTAAAAAACATATTTTCTGCATGAAGTTAGGCAGTATTGCTTAGTTTTCAAAAGTGGTAGGCTTTGGAGTCAGATTATTTTGATTCAGATCCTACATCTACCGTTTAGTAGCTCTGTTGCCTGAGGCAGGTCCCTTAACATCTCTGTGTGTGACTTGACCTTTAAAATTTGGAGACTGTCATAGGGGTTAATCCCTTGAGAAAATGAATGTGAAGAGTTAGCTGCTATTATGGATTACCATATTTTCACATTCATTACAGTACATGTACCTTGTTAATATAAGATGCTCAATTCATCTTTGAGTATAATTTTGTGACTCTCAATCTGGATATGCAATGAGTGGGCCTGTATGAGAATTTAATTTATGAAAAATTGTGTTTCACATGGCATTACCAGATATACAGGAAACACGTCACATGTTTCTATTGTATGTTGTTAAATGCCTTAGAATTTAACTTTCTGAATAGGATCCCTTCAGTTTGAGAGTCATAAAAGAGTAAAATTATTATAGTATGAGTTATAGATTGTATTGAATATCTCTTTATATGTCTAGGTTTTGTCGTTGGAAAACCAAAAAAGTTTGGAAAAAAATCTAAGTTATTTCTTACTTTCTTAATTTTGTGTGGATTTCACATCAAGTATAAAATTTGAAGAACATCTGAACTGTCATAATCCATATATATATATAAAATAAACATAATCTAAGAGAGAATTTCACCATAAAAAATTCAAGTAGTTCATGACTATCACAGCAAACAAGTACATTAAATTGAAACTTTTATGAAAATGACATTTATGAAATAGGAAGCTATTTTTAAACTAGAAGTGATATATTAGCATATAATTTATAATTCATATACAAGTGGGATTGATTTATAAATGGTCACCACCAGAGATTGTGCTATTTAATTTGGGAAAATTTTTAAAATTTACATTTTCTCACGACTTTTAAGGTAGTTATTCAGTTTGTTCCTCTCTGTCTCTTCTCTCATGCCCTGAATTTTTCATATTTCATTTAGTTGTAAGAGTGTATATCAAACCGTGTGTCACATGACATAACTTGAATTTTCATCATGATATCTGTGCTATGTCTAGGTCTATACTGAGGAATTGTGGGGACCCCACAGAATCCGAGTATACAGTGCCATTGATTTCTTACAAGGGATGTGGGGTCTCCTGTAAACTCTGCAGTTAGTCTCAAGTAAGACCAAAGAGTAAAATATTGTTAGGATCTAAGGTGGAAATTCAGCAAAGAATCACATAGTCTAAGTCTCAAGTTAACAGTAAGATAATTTGAGATACTTTTGTAATTATTAAACACAAAGTAATGAGAGATTTTAAAACAAACAAATACACCTGAATTTATATATCAGAATAGGTATGGTGGTTCAAAATAGCTACCTAATAAAAACCACACTCGTATTCTAAACATTTGCCTTTGATCAAAATAATTTTGAGTCTCTTATTATGAAATTACCTTTCTAAATAATACATAAATTTCTTCTCATAAGTATATATTAGTCACATTATTTTATAGTTATTATTTTATATTCATAGCTTGCTTTAGATTAAAAATTATATACCCAGACTGGTCTCTTGGACTTGCTTCCAAGTGACTTTTGACTGTATCATAAAATCAAATTCACTCTGAAAATATAAAGATTTTCATCATAATTTCCTTTGTTAACAGCCAAGTGCTACCTAATTTTAGGTGTTTTCATTAAAAAAAAAATGCATTGCAAACTTTAAAGACAATTCTTTTGTTTGTTTGTTTTAAAAGACAGAGTCTCACTCTATTGCCCAGGCTAGAGTGCACTGACACGATCATAACTCACTGCAACCTCCACCTCCTGGGCTCAAGTGAGCCTTCTATCTTGCCTCACGAGTAGCTGGGTCTTCAGGTGTACAGGTGTGTACCACCATGCCTGGCTAATTTTTTTTTTTTAAGTTATATAGAGACAGTATCTCACTATGTTGCTCAGGCTGCTCTTGGAGCTCCTGGCCTCAAGTTATCCTCCCACTCAGTCTCCCAAAGTGCTGGGATTATGGGCATAAGCCACCTCACCCTGTCAGCCTAAAGACAGTGCTTAATGAAGAGAAATATAAGTGCTTTGAGCAATGGAAGTATAATTAAAATTATACTATGAAAGATTTATAAAGACCATTTTGAATGGGACCACACTTATTTGGTTATGTAAATTATGATACACTATTAAAAATTCATCATGATGATTTTATATTTACATTTTATTTACATGTTTGCAATTTGTGAGGAAAGCTCAAATTATGGCTGAGCCATAAATATTTTTGCAGTTTGTTGAGGGTGTTTGTAAAAGTGTTGCCAAGGAAGACCAGTTGGCTACTCAAACAAGGGTTTAGTTTAGGTCTGATCAATACATATGCATTGTCTCAGGTTTGTCTATCAGAAAAACCTTAGGTTATCCAAATCAAAATAAAATAGATGCATAAAACAAAGGCCAATATGTGTTGAACAATTATATTGTGATATACAACTGCCAAGGGTTCCCGATTACCATGAGTCCATTTAGTCAGTCCATGGGCAAATGCCATCAATGAGGACAGCCCAGGGTTTCCATATTCTCTCTTGGCTTTACATCCTGTAGGAATTGGAGGGGCCCACCTGTGGGATAGGAGCCCTTCTGTCTTGAACAATGTTGTCTGAACACTAACAAATGTTGACTTTCTACACTAGTCCTTCAATAGTCTTTTCTATTTATCTTCCTTTTGCTGACCATGTTTTGTTATTACACAGTTGAGATTTTTCAACTGGGAATCTGTGTTAATTTTGTATTAATTTTGATTAGCTTAACTCTCAGAGTTCTAAAAGTACCTCCTGTACATGATATATGACGAAAATTGTAATTACATATATTTATATATAAAATATCTGTGTATATATAATTATATAATTGTTTCTTTTAGTTAATTTTGCAAATTTTAAAAAGTTCTCCTTTGTTTTGAAGTTTATTCCTATAGTTTTTTTATATGCTAGTTAAATTATTAACCACTTGATTCAAGGAATATTCTTATATACTTATAAGGAATAGTGTAGTTTTAATATTTAATTCCTTGCTAAAGAGAGAAGTGGAATCTATTTTTCTTAGCTACTTCATCAATATTTTATGTCTGATGTGACAGTCAAAATATCCCTCAGAGTTAACTGTTACACTAGGGAAATCACGGTTTTCCAGTTTTCCATTTATGTTTTATGGGAGGGAGTGGAACTTAGTGTAATAATATTCAATACATAAATGTTAACACCTGTTTAAAGGTCCTTGAGTGAGTACCGCTATAAAATGCATTATTATTGCGTGTCATTTCACAAGAGCCTATAACTTCAGTGTGATAGAGCTACTATGTAAGTGTAGTATTGCAAAACCATCAGGAAGGGTGTTAACTATTTAGCATGCAGTATGTGTTGATTGTCAAAACTTTAAAAACATCTCTGACTCAGCAGCAATTTTGGCAATGTTGATCCTGGTGCATCTGTGTAGGGCATCTTCCTGGAGAAAAACCTCTGAGATGCAATGAGGTCAAAAGGGGAAAACAGACTATGATAAAGGTCAGGTTGTCTGGAGATCTTGTAGAAAGATTAATTTACAAATATGTCAAGTGCATTATCATGGAGGAAAACATTGCTATTTCTATTGGTTCTCTTCAGAGCTCTAGAATCAATTTACCACATAGTTGTTTCAGTGTGAAATTAGCATTACAAAGTAGCTTTACTGTAGGGCTTTGTGTCAGCAAAGAGCTTAGGCTTCTTTTAGCAAGAAGCTTGTAAAAATTTAATTTACTCTTAGATTGCTTGATGTAGAGAATTACATTCCTACAGAACTCTGAAAAGTCTTCTTCAAGAGTTTTTCACAGCTGTATTCAAGTTGCAAGGCTTGTCAAGTTTGCTATTTTCTGTGCAGCTCTATTAACTTATTACTATCTTTTGACATCAATTATGATTTCAAATTGTAAAGCTCTGGATGTCAGAGCCTTTACTAATTTGTTTAGTATGATATTCAGACCATTTCAAGACTCTTCCATGGAACAATTTAATAAAGATTTTTTTGTGATGATTAATGAGTTCATGATGATCAACCCTAGAGACCTGTGTCTATTATGGATCGATGACATTCAATAGTCCTGCAGTGCTGGCATCATTTTGAGAAAAAGGGGTCAAAGCAAGTGGGACTGTGGGCAGATTTTTAATACTTAGAACAATTATTCCATCAAAGTTTTCTTGTGTCCCTTCTGCCTTAGCCTTTGTAGGATAGCATGCTTGCTAATTTCTTGCTCATGAGGTAAGGAAATGAAGATTTTTGCTAGGTCCGTAGGATTATTAGGACTCTCAGGCCTGAAGCTATGCCTGGATATAGCCAGAAAACTCTCCCATAGCTTGCTCCAAGGAGCTGAGATAGAGCAGTACTTCCTTTGTAGGTCATGATTCTGGATAACTTGGAAGATGACCTCATTCATATTCTGTATTCTGTGTGAGACATTAAGAAGGTAGAGGTGGACAAGAAGGAAATTGTTGCTGCCTTTATGGAACAAATTATCTGAAAGCCAGTTTTCTCGAGGGCTTCATGGAAGCACTCAACTGGGGCACTTAACCCCATCTAAGGCTGGTCAAGGAAGGCTTGCTGGGGGAAGTGTCTTTTGCATTCACTCCTAAAGGAGGTTATTCAATTAGAATTATCCAAACAGGGTAGGGATGGGCTAGGAAAAATTTAAACAGGTAGTGTGGAGGACTGACAGCATAGGTAAGCATGGCACCTTCAAAGTATCCTGAGAAGTTCCCTATGATGGGAACATAAAATGTGTGACAGAGATTTGTGGGAGATGGGTCTGGAAGCTCTAGCAGGGGCCAGATCGTAAGGGGGCTTTGTAGGCTTTGTAGGCTTTGTTTGGGCTTTATCATACAGGAAGTGAAAAGCCATGTCTTTTAAACAGGAGAGGGACATAATCAGTTCATATACTGTTGCAGTTTTGTAAAAGAAAAGATGAGCTGAAAGAGTGGCCATGGTGGAGGCGGGTGGGGTGGGGTGGGGGTGGGGGGTGCCGGGAGAGAGAGAGAGAGAGATTTGAAAGACATTTAGGAGGTAAAATCAACTGGTTTGGTAATCAATTAGCAGTGGAAGGTGAAGGAAAGAGAAGAGTTAAGGATAACATCTCTATTTGTTGATTTGGATAATAGAGGGGACAGTGGTGCTGCTTACTGAATGAGAAAATTTAATCGGAGAAGAAGGCATGGAGTAGGAGTGCAGACCTATGTGACTCTACTTCTCTCAAAACCAGAAATGGAAATGATGTATATGGCTCAGGGTCAGGTAATATGGTTATTTGAAAATGTAGTAAAGTGATTTAGAGCTTAGTCTTAGGTAAGAGATACAAGATGTCTGAGGTGACAGTTTTATAAATATGTAGAGTGCCCACTTGTTTGGCCTTAGTGTGGCACAGTGTGACCTGAGAGTGTTACGAAGAAGCAGCTGAGTTCCAGGGACACTACTGGTTAAATTCTACTTAGAAATTATACTTAGATCTCTCCTATGTAACCCTCCTATATAACCTGCTAACTGATGTCTGAACCTCCTGATAACTTCACTCCTTTAGGCAGTGCTTTTCACATCATGGGACACAACGTATGGGAGATCATAGAAATTCAATGAGATATGAAAATCTGCTTGGGACTTCAGATATTGTCTCCAGTGATTGAATAAAAATAGGAGCTCACCTACTATGATGAGGTTTCTGTGTGTGTTAAAGGAAGGTTTTCATTACTTTTGAAAAGGTTATGTATCCTTGTTTTATGTTAAAACTTTGAGCTTTGTTAAATATGCAGAGTTCTCTTTCTTAGCATGGCCTGCAGAGGTGCAACTACCTCCTACCTGACTTCACATCTACTCCCAAATGCCTAGTGAAGGCTTAATAATTTCAAAAAGGTACTTTAGAATTTCATTTGGTACCAGTCAGACAAATTTGTGAAAGTTAAGCATAATAGGCAGAATCCCAGGGGTACTGACAGCTGTGTTAAGAGGTGATTCAAGGGCCAAACCTTAGAATCCAGCATTGTTTACGGGTGTGACAAGAAAATGAAGCCTATGTTGGCTGGGATTAGCAACCACAGTTCTAGAGGAAGCAAGGTGGAGAAACTATATAGGGGGCTCCCTTTGTACATTTTATTTATTTTAAACGTCTCTATAAACTCTAGAAATTAAAACAACAATACCAACACAAAAGCATCACTTTTTCGACCAAAGTCCATTGCTATACTTTTTTGTGTAAAGGGCTAGATAGTAAATGTTTTCAACTTTGTGGGCCACTTAAGTCTCTGCCATAGACAATATGCAAACAAATGAGCATGGCTGTGTTTCAATTAAACTTTATTATGAACATTAAAATTTGAATTTCATATAACTTTTACATGTTGCAAAATATTCTTTATTTAAATTATATTGCAATATGCTTTAAAAGATACAGTTTTTAGTCTTTCTTAGTTTAAAATAAAATCTAGAAAAAATTTTAAGACTTTTATAACTTTTTTTCGGTAACTGAATAATTTTAAAAGTAAGTGAAACATTTAGACATGCAAAATGGACTTTTCAGGAGAAGAAAATGGTAGCTTAACAGTTGCTAGATTATTGTCCAGAATAATTTTTGACTTACAAGCCTCTGTTGACCATTTCATTGCCTCTTTTTTTGGAATATGCATCTTTTAATGTGTCCTATCTTATCTATCTTGTGTCTTGCATTTTCCCAGGGCAATGTTTTTCACAATTTTTTAAAAAAATACTGTAATCAATTTTCAAATAAAATTTTCCATGGGACCGCAGTATATACAAATAGCAGTGACAATAAAAGATAATAACTCTCCCATAAATACAAAGAAACAGTTAACCTAGTGCTCTAAAGGCTACAGTGATTTTGTATAACATTTATATGTAATTTTCTTGATCCTACATGCTTGTGTTTTTCACAGTGTTATATTTCTGAAATTGAGATGCCTTTTATAGTTGATGTCAAAAGAAACCTGTCAGCCACCAGGCCCAGGAATAAGTTGTAATATGGGAACTTAGCAATACATAAAGGTATATACTACTGTGACCTCAGCTGAATTATTTGCATTGGTTGCATCCCACAAGGTTGACTCTTAAATAAATTTAGTTTGTTGCTTGAAATTTCTTGGGATAAATTACTTTGTGATCTAGTTTTGAAAAAAAAACCAGGTAATATTTAGTCTGAAGTTTGTCTGACATGCTAAGCAATGTAATTAAAGTAGAAGTTGCTTAAGCTCGGCACTTTATTATGCCTTGAAATTATACTGCCTGTCCTACAGGTGAAGGTGTTATGAGTGCAGCTTGTCACTGTAACCCTATTCATAGCTCTGAAAGGCTGAGAGTGACTCAGAAGAATATTTTTGCTCTGAATATGAAGAACGCTTAGACTAAAACTTTAATTATGATGCTGAAGAAGAAAGTGGTAGGTGATTGCATGAATAAGTACATAATATTGTTAATTTCTAACAACTGTGTATAGTTAATGTAGTGCTTCTTTTTGGAAAGGCTATTGTTAAATTGATGGTAAATTCTATAACCAATATCACCTTAAAGCAAGTACGCATGATAAAGTATTATAAAACCATGATAATATCATATGTGGCTTATTATTGTTCCCTGAGTGTTGTACAACTCTGTTATGCTGTGATGAGACCTCATGCAAACAGGTATGTCAAAGATATGATGGGCTGTTAACTGAGCTTGGCCCACATATGGTGTAGTGACATGCTCACTAATGCAGTGCAGAGATAACAAATAACAGATCATAACAGGTTTAAATATGAGCAAAGAGATGTCAGCAGAAGCTTTCCTACATAGTGGATACTAAACAAGTAAGCCTGACAGCCCAAGATCATGTTTGGATGAATCTAGTGTGCTAAAATTAACAGATAGTCATACATTTGAGAATATGTGATTTTTTTGGTTCCTATCTATAAAATAATATTTTAAAATACATACATTTCAAATCAGAAGTTGGTGAATTCACTAAAATATTTCTAGAGAACACTAGGTATTGGGGCTCACAGTGTGAAAACCACTAACTTAATTCTTCCCCTATCTTGGTTGTTCCTGATCTTCCCTTGTGTCCCTCGTTTCACCCATTTGTATCCTTAGAAAATGATCTCATATTCTACTTCATCTTTATCTTCATTGTCAACTCTCAGGTAGCAATATATGATGGAAGAAGCATGTACTTTGGAATCAGACAGACCTGGCTGGAATCCTAACTCTGTCACTCATTAGCAATGTGATCTTAGGCAATTTACTTAATCTCTCTGAACCTCAGCTACTCTCATCAGTACAATGAGTTATCCTTATCTTAACATGGCACAGTATTATTATGAAATCAAAAATTCATTGAGTATTTACTCCGCATATTAGTCAAGGTTCTCCAGAGAAGTAGAACCAATGACACACACACACACAGACAGACACACACACACACACACACACACACAATTTATTATAAGGAATTGACTTACATGATTATGATGGCTAGCAAGTCCAAAATCTGCAGTATGGGTCAGCTGGCAGGAAACCCAGGAGAGTCAATGTTCTGGTTTGAGTCCGAAGGCAGTCTGTTGGGGAATTTCGTCTTTCTCTGGGAGGCCAGCCTTTTTGTTCTATACAGGCCTTCAACTGATTGGATGAAGTTCACCTTTATTAGGGAGGGCAATCTGCTTTACCAAAAGTTTACTGATTTAAATGTTAATCTCATCCAAAAACACCCTCCCAGTTGACACATAAAATTAACCATCATTCTCTGTAAGCACTTTTCTATGCGTTAAGTGATAGCAAATAATGCCAGACATAGGATGTCTTTAATAAATGGTAAGCACTGTTATCAGCAACAACAGGATTATTATAATTAGCACCTTTTCATCTTTCTGTCTGGGCTCTGAGAAAGTACCTCTCTTCTCTAAATTTATCCCTCCTTTCCTATGAATTAGATCCAGTGCTTTCTCTGAATTGTGAAGGTCACACTCCTACAAATGCCCCTTCCCAATTCCACATCTGTCGGCTTTCTTTGCCATTGACTTTTATCCCTAGCTTTTAAATTTACAGGCATATGTCAGTTAACAATGGGAATGCGTTCTGGGTAATATGTCCTTGGGCAATTTTATCGTTGTGAGAATACTATAGAGTATACCTACACAAGCCTAGATGTCGTATAGCCTACTACACACCTAAGCAATATGACATAGTCTTTTGCTTCTAGGCTACAAACCTGTATGGTTGTTACTGTACTGAATACTGCAGGCAGCTGTAACACAGTGGTATTTGCATATCGGAACATGTCTAAACACAGAAAAGGTGCACTAAAAATACTATGTAATGATCTCATGGGACCACCATCGTATATGCAGTCTGCTGTAGACTGAAATGTCATGCAGTGCATGACTATATCTTAAATACTCAAAGTATCACCTTTGTTCGTTTGTCCCCTTGTGTGCGTCATCCCAACGTGGAATTTCTCTGTTGCTTAGGGCCGGCATATTAGTTTGCTAGGGCTACCATACCAAAATACCACAAATTTGGTGGCTTAAATAACAGGAATTTATTATCTTACAGTTTTGAAGACTAGAAGTACAAGATCAAGGTGTTGGCAGGATTTTCTTCTAAGGGCCATGAGGAAGAGTCTATTCCATGCCTTTCCCCTACCTTCTGGTGGTTTGCTAGAAATCCTTGGCATTCTTTGACTTGCAGAGGCATCACCCTGATCTCTGTTTTCATCTTCACATGGCGTTCTCCCTGTGTGCCTGTCTCTGCGTCCAGACTTCTTTACTATTAATATAAGGATACCAGTCATATTGGATTAGGGTCTACTTTAGTGACCTCATTGGAATGTTATTACCTCTGTAAAGATCCTATCTCTAAATAAGGTCACATCCTTAGGTACTGGGGGTTAGGACTCAAACATACCTTTTTTTGGGGAAACACAATTCAACCTATAACAATCAATAACAGTCTTTAGGAGCAGAATGAGATATGGAAGTAATTTGAAACCATAAAGTATATACATGTAGGGAGTTAATCTATGAAACCTTTTGAAAGCCATATGTACCTCACGTATAGTGGTCCATAAATAGCATGGAGACACTGCAGAGGATGTTAAGTGATACAGGAACAATCCAAGAGGGTCATAAGAAAAAGGACCTTTTGCTCATGAGAGGACTGAAGAATGACTTTCCATTTATGAAATTTTGATACATGTCCACTAAAAATAGGATGAAGGCCAAACATTAGGAAGAATATTTTGATAATGGAGAAGGTTGCATATAAAAACATTTTATTGAGAACAATTAAATAATGTTGGCTGGAAGTTTTAGGGTGATCATCTTTAGGACTCAGAAAAAGAGAAGAAACGTTATTAAAGAATGGTCCCTGAACAAGTATAGACACCCTCACATTTGCATTGCATTTACTATAGAATTGAAAAATGTTTTGACATTTTTTTTTGGCTTTTAATATATTTGACCAGGAGTAACAGCTAAGCAACACCTGTTTGCAATCAGTGTCCTCATGTGGGCTCTAGACATATCATGTTTGTGTAATTAATTGACACATTAATTTGTTCAATTTCTGCTCTGTTCCAGGCACTGAACAACATGATGGAGATAAAAGATAAATATTACACCTACATTGTCCTCAAGAAGTTAGTCTTCTGAGGGAAAGAAATTAGCAAACAAATTGTAATGTCAATTATGTGCCATGTTCCATGCTGGGCACAGGGGATACAGTAGTTTAAAAAAATACAAGATCTATAAGGTGTTTCTTCTTGTGGACGTTACAGTCTAGGGTGCTTGGAAACATGGGGGATTGGCAGACAAGTAAATACATATTTTGTGGTAAAGGCTCAGGTAGAAGAAGTACAGGATAGAATAGTGCGCACCATGGGGAATTAATCTAGACTTCAGAAAGGCTCACACATACATAATTTATGTGTGACTATTTCAATGCATTTGAGGTTTCTTGGAAATAGAGGTTAGGTTTTATTTTAAGGAAGTTACCATTTGGTTTTTTTTTTTTTTCAGTGTGATGTGGTTGAACCAAAGAATGCCATGTCCAGTGATGGTAATAAGATAATCTTTTTAAAAATTAAGAGCCACCTAATAAATCAATCGTTTCATTCAGCGGGAGCTCCTGCACAGTTCAAAAAGAAGAGAATCTGGCACAACGTTTCCTTTAAAGTTCATTTTCCCAGCGTGTGAATGGAAGCAAGAGATTATAACATTTTGAGGTCAAAAAAATTCTGAAATGCCTATAAAAATTATTTTCTCCAAATTATCATGATTTGTGCTTTCGATGACCTGATTGCAAAGATGAACATTTTGAATTCTTAAATTGCTTATTAGGATTGGTTAATGAATCAATTATCTATTACTGTATGTTTTGCTATTGGAAAAAATAGCAACTTAAGTGTTTTGCCGACCTTAGGGATATGTTGCTTTTATGAAAAAAAAAAGACATAAATATTAAGTAAAAGGGATTTAAAGCAAGGCTCTTGCAGTAGAGTCTTATTAATTCCTTGGTAAACCTTGAGCCAATTGTAGTCTATGTTCTCTGCCTCTATCTTGCACCTTCCTTCTGGGATTCACTGTGGGAATGGGGGATTGTTAATCCGGGAGTGCTGTCCAATCCTGCCTCTCTCAAGCTTTGCTATTGATCTCCTTCCCAGTGATAATAAAGCTTCAAGAAAATGAAAGTAGCATTAGTATTGGTCCTCAAACTCAAGAACAGGATGAAACTTAAATCTTGAGTCATGCAATTGTGTCTACATACATTCCCCTGCTCCCCAAAAAGAGAAGTAAAGAAGATGCTAACTTCACCTTTTAATTTGCAGTACTTAGCAATTTGTTTTCTTGAGGGTTAAGTAATAACAGTGGAAGAAAAAAGGGTTAAAATGACACCAAGAACCCAATTCCATGTGTAGTTTGAAAGTGGGAAATCAGCTGCCACTGGGAAGTCTGAATCCAATGCCATGATGTTCTTTGAATCCTTCTGAGAAATAATCATGCGTAGCCATAACATACCTGTATAACAGAGCAGAGAACATAAACAAATGAAGGTGAAGGGAATATTAAGACAGAAGAGAAAAATTCCAGAATTGACTGATCATTTTTATCTGTTTAGATGATTTCAGGCAGAATCCTAGAGACCAACTTTATCACAATTGAATTTTAAAAATCATCAGCTTTGTCATTGTGATGCAGCATCAGTTTCAGTATTATCCTTGGAGTATTAATTCTTAATCATCTTCATCTTAGAACATTTTTGAGGTCACTTCTAGTCTCTATTTCACCAGTGAAGAAACAAAAATCCCCAAACTATATCAGGTGGAGTTACACAGTATTTTTTTTTAATTTTGGGGAAAGTCGATTCAAGGCAGTAACTTGCAAGCTAGTGTTAGAAAGGATTTAATAAATAGTGGTTTTTCTGTACACATAGTGAGAGGTCATTACATCATTTGATTGTTGAAAGTCATAAGGAAGTCTAGCATGCGCTTTGCCTGTAGTGGTTCATGCCAGGCAGATCCCTGACTGTATAACCCAGAGCTTATGAGAGCATTTATGTCCCCAAAGAGAAACGTTACCTCCACCTTTCAGTAAACACTTTAGCAAAGAAAAATCAAGTACTTTAATTCCAAATCTTGAGTTAATTCCAGAATAACAACGATGGCTAGGAAAAATATGGGTATTTCTCTGTCAAAGGACAGAGAAACCTAGTAAAGAGTGTTTACTTTGGGTCCTAGTGATGGTATCTGAACAGGCTAGGTGAACAAAGAGCCTCAATAAGGGATTTTGAGGTCTAGAAAAAGGGAGGAAATACCAAATAAATGGAATAATTATAAAATAAATACCAGCAAAGTTAAATCAATATATCATGTGGGAGATATCCTTATATCACTCATGTGATTTCTATTTTGTTTCTATATTAGGCCGAAGAGAGGTGGAACTTGCTTTCCTTTTTCCCTCTCAGCTACGAATGGACATGCTTAAAACTGTTTCTCTGCTTCTGTTCTGTACAATGTGATTGTCTAACAGTAACCGTGATGACGTTTTGACAGTTGCACAAGTTTCTTTCTTTAAGCTTTTAAAAATGCCAGCCAGTAACCCAGTGGCATTTCTACCATAAAATCTTAAGGCCAATCCATTTCCCCTCTTCCTTATTTTCTTGATTTCAAATATATTTTTATTGCCAATGGAAATAAAAATCCTAAGTTAGAGAGCAATAGCATCCCTTGTCTTATGAATAAAGAGCTCCTAAATGTGAAGTTATACAGGATGCAGCAATTTATAGGGTAGTTAATCATTCTTTCTAGCCAGTTGTTCCAGCTACAGTTTTGTGGCTCTTGTTAGTGGCTTCATTCCCAGATAGAATAAAAATCAAACTAAAATCATGGAAAGGAACTCTGAGGATGCTTCTCTAAAGTAGATGGGCATCAACTATAAATCACAATGCTTTGTTTCTTCTGTTATATTTCAAGATGGGTGGGATTTTTTTTTGTAGCATTGCTTATTATTGCCTCTCAAGTGCTTGAGTCTTTGAAATCCAAGTCATGTGAGTGAATTAGATAACATCTGTTAGAAGTGGCCTTTCAATGCCAATGGTACACATTCCTTGGTTTCTTTACGATACTATTGCTCTTACAACTTTTATCTGAAGTCATAAATTCATAGTTGTCCCAGAAGTTAAGTTCCTTGCTTCTAGAGGACAGAAAACAAACAATTTACACAACTCATGGTGCATGTCACCAGTC
This sequence comes from Hylobates moloch, assembly GCF_009828535.3. NCBI lineage: Eukaryota > Metazoa > Chordata > Mammalia > Primates > Hylobatidae > Hylobates > Hylobates moloch. Next base: position 198,385,876 of record NW_026652276.1, read on the forward strand.
CTTAGATCTCATGAAATATGCATGAAATCTTACATCACTTGCTGTAGCCACCCAGCCATTAACATATTTGAAAGACTATAGTGTATCAAAGTCACTATAATGAAAATGTTGATTTCACCAGTTCTAGGAGTGAAAAATCAAATGTTTAGTAAAACTTTCTAAAATTAACACTGACAGTTGATTTCTGTATGCTGTTGTTCTTAATAATAGCTTTATTGAGATATAATTCATATTCAAAACAACTTACCCATTTAAAGCATACAATCCAATGATTTTTTAGTATCTTCAAAGAGTTGTCTATCACCATAACCAATTTTAGAACACTTTCATCACTGTAAAAAGAAACTCCATTCCTATTAGTAGTCATTCCTTATTCCAAATTCCCCTGCTCGCCCTAGACAACTACAAATGTACTTTCCATCTCTATAGATTTGCCTATTCTGGAAATTTTATGTAAATAGAACAAAGTGTTCTTTGTGACTGGCTTATTTCACTTAGCATATTTTTTTTTAAAGATTCATCCCTGTTGTAGCATCTATCAGTGCATCATTTTTAATTTTTTTAGAGACAGGGCCTTGCTCTGTTGCCCAGGTTGGAATGTGCAATGGCATGATCATGGGTCACTGTAGCCTTGAAGTCATAGGCTAAAGCGATCCTCCCACCTCAGTCTCCCGAGTAGCTGAGACTACAGGCTTGCACCACATGACTGGCTAATTTATAATTTTCTGTAGAGACAGGGTCTTATTATGTTGTCTAGGTTGGTCTCAAACTCCAGGGCTCAAGTGGTCCTCCTCCCACAGCATCCTAAAGTGCTGGGATTATAGGTGTGAGCCACAGCACCTGGCTTGCATCATTCTTTTTATTGTTGAATAATATTCCACTTGTTAGAATATGTATTTTATTTATCCTTTCCCCAGTTGATAGATATGTCGATTGTTCCTAATTCTTGTCTATTATAAATAATGGTGCTATGAACATTTGTGTACAAGTTTTTGTACAGACATACATTTTCCTTTCTTTTGGGCATATACCTATGAGTGTAATTGATGGGCCATATAGTAACTTTATGTTTATTTTGAGGATTTTTCAAACTGTTTTCCAAAGTGGCTGCATCATTTTAAATTCCTTCCACCATTGTGTGAGTGTTTCAATTTCTCCACATATTTGCAACACTTACTATTATCCACTCTTAAAAATTACAGCCATCCTACTGGGCATGAAGTGGTATTTCATTGTGAGTTTTTGTTTTCCTTTTTTTTTTTGCTAATGTTTGTGGATTTTCTTTTCATTTTCTTGATAGTGTCCTTTGAAGCACAAAAGTATTTAATTTTGATAATTTCCAATTTATTTTTTGTTATTGCTGTTTGTGCTTCTGGTGTTGTATCTAAGTGTATGCTACTTAAAAAAATTAGTTGTAGTATGGCAAATTGGATACATGTGTAGGCTTTGGTGTCACAATCCTAACTTTAAAATTCTAACTCTGCCCTTGACAAATTAATTAAGCTTCCTTAGCCTCAGTTTCTCAACTGTAAGATGGAGATATTACCAAGACCTACCTCTTGAATTGTTGTGGGGATCAGATGAAATAATGTATGTGAAATATTTAGAATTTTGCAGGTCTGTGGTAATGAATACTAATATTAGCTATCATTATTGTTATAATCCCAATAATAAATTCTGGTGCTTTGAAAATTAAACCCAAACCAAGCAGTTGATATGAAGAAGCATGTAATAATGTACAGACATAATGCTTTATAGACAACATTGAATTTGGCTCTCATGAACATCAGGAATAATGGTCATGGAGTTATTATCTCCAGCAGGAACTGTAATTGAGAGATCTTCAGAGCTTTTTCCAAGGCGATATCGCTGGGAAATAATACAGACAAGGTTACAAACTAGGACTGTGTTTTCTTCTTAAAATCTTTAGTTCAGTTTTTTCAGTAACAGATTTGTAGTAGGCATCAGGTGACTGGGGATTTATATTCTTCAAGTTGAAATATTACCTTGTTGAGAAAGAAACCATGTGTGAGACAACCATGTTGAGAAAGAAAAAGTGATTTTATAGAAAATTAATATTGATAGTGAGCATTATATGAAAATCATGAAGTTAGAACATATTTGGCCAGAAAATTTACATTAGTAGTTACCCATAGCAATTAATGCATTATAATTACACGTACCTTTTCTTTAATGAAAAAGAATTCTTTCCTTCCAAAGTTGTGCATGCTGTTGTTAAACATTAGAGAATACAGAGAAGCCAAAAAGAAAATATCTTTTTTTGATATTTTCTTAATATACTTCTGTTCCTAATAATGTTTATATTTTAGAAGCATCTCATGAAATGGGTAGATCAATTTTCTATTTAATGTTTGGATTCATTAGGCACGAAGTTAGCAAATTAATTTCCATTAGGGTGCCTGTATGATTGTAAATCCTGGACCTCCAGAAGATTTTTCAGTATTGGTTTGTAGTCTTTTGTTTAGCAGCAAATAATTAGTTCTCCAGAGCTTCTGAAATTAATTGACCACTTTAGTGGTGTTTACCTACCTAGAGAAAGAAAAGGAACTTCTACAAGTCCCTTGGTAAAATTAAGCCTCATGAACAATTAACTCAAATATACACATGGCTTATCTTTAGCGAGCATATACTCCCTAAAGTTGATTAAGCTGACCAAGTGGTTGTTGCTTATAAATTCACCATTTTATGGAGAAGAAGCAAACACTGCTAAATACCTTGTGGAATCAGAGGAGGGGAAATTAGTAACTTGACCCCAATACTGTGATTTTAAATTGAATTCTTGAAGCCTACAAGTTTTACACAGGACTTTGGAGAGCTGGATAGTATCACTTTGTCAAGTCTTACTTTTATTATGATTCTTTGAGAAAAATACATCTGACTAAATAACTCTGAATCTAAATTGGATAAAATAACTGTGACATTCAAAATGTTATTTATGATTTTAGAAAAATATCCTTATAGACACTAGATGAGTTTTAGTCTCAAATCAATCCTCCCCATCATAGTCACTTATCAAAATAACTAAAGCAAAGTGGTAGAGCTGTGATCTAGAAGTTTGGGATTTATGATCACAATCTTTTCCAATGAGTTCCCTTTTTCCTCTGCCTGCCTTCAACATTTGTATTTTTTTTTTTTTTTGGTTAGGACTATCCAGATTGTGTGGCCTATTTCAAACTCATGGCAAATACATTGGATGATGGGAAAATTTCTAATGTATTTGAATTTGTCTACACAAACTAATCTCTATTAATTCCTCAAGTGTTAATTATTTCATGCAAAAAGGAAAAAGGCTATTAGTCTTTAAGTGTATTAGTATGTCAGTATTTGGGAGAAGTGTCATGCTACTAGTGGTTTGAATTTGCTATTTTATTTTATTACATTTTATTTTATTTTCCTAGTCAAATAAAAAGTAATATTAAATACATGGAAGCATGATTGTTTTCTACACTAAAAATCATTTTGATTTGAAAAGATCTGATATCCATGACCTTCATCTGAAGTTTTGGCAGATGAAAATGTCAGATGCCTCTGTTGGATTAATAAAAGGCAAATGTCAAATCAAAAAATGAGTATAAGCTTTACTTATATGACTTTAGGAGGATATGTTATGAAAAATCAAAGCTTTAATAGTGATTATAATTGGCAAGTTCTTTTTTTATAAGGAATTACAAGTCACTCTATACAAAAATTGGAATTTTTGTCCTAAGAAATGAAATTTACTAAATTTACTGTAGTTTCATCTGTGTGTGTGTGTGTGTGTGTGTGTGTGTATTTAAAAAATCAAGTGATAGGACTTTTCCTCAATAAAATCTGAAATCTCTTATAGTTAAGTGAACAGAACAGTGTATCTAGGATGCTAGACTTTTTTTTCAAAGTTAGTTTAAAACTTATAAATAGTAAAATCTGTATGCCTTAGGGATCTCTGTTTGCTATCCCATAATGAATGATTAATTAGTTTCTGTTAGAAATAGCCAGAACTAGGCTGGGTGTGGTGGCTCATGCCTGTAATTCCAGGACTTTGGGAGGCCAAGGTAGGAGGATCTCTTAAGCCCAGGAATTTGCAACCAGCTTGGGCAGGCTGGTGAGATCCTATCTCTACAAAAACAAACAAACGAACAAAGGACAATAAGAAAGAAAGAAATAGCCAGAGCTTTGAACAAAATTTCTAAGTACACCAATGTAAAAGTCTGTCATCAATATGTAGTGGCTATGAATGGAGGTTATGAATGAAGGAGAAGGATAAGATGAACTAGAGGTGAGAGGAGAAGACAGCAGGGGCAAGTGAAAGGCAGAGCCAAGTTTATTGCTTTTTGTTTATTCCAGGTGTGTCTGCTTTGTCTCATGAAACACCTGGATGATCACTGATTTCTAGTGGAAGAAATGCTGAAAAGTCCTTACTGTGCATTTAAACATTCTAGGTTTAATATACTCAGGGTTTTTCAAAAGAAAATGTGGCTGGAGTTTTGCACTAACTAACATTTCATAAAGTGTCTAAGTATAGATGTCCGTTGTTTTTTTTTTTGTATCTCTAAGACTGGCTTGAGGTAGGCATGGAGAATTCTTTGATGGGACATAATTTTCTTTTCTTGTTTTTTTTTTTTTTTTTTGAGACGGAGTTTTGCTCTTGTTGTCCAGGCTGGAGTGCAATGGCACAATCTCGGCTCACCGCAACCTCCACCTCCCAGGTTCAAGCAATTCTCCCGCCTCAGCCTCCCGAGTAGCTGGGATTACAGGCATGTGCCACCACGCCTGGCTAATTTTTTTTGTATTTTTAGTAGAGACGGGGTTTCTCCATTTTGGTCAGGCTGGTTTCGAACTCCTTACCTCAGGTGATCCACCCACCTTGACCTCCCAAAGTGCTGGGATTACAGGCATGAGCCACCGTGCCCGGCCTGATGGGACATAATTTTCATTCAATTTTATTGATTTAACCTCACAAAATAAAATATTTCCTTAAGATGACTCTGTGGTCATTGTTGGGCAGCATAAGCTTAATGGATTTTAGTTATCATAATTTACCTTAAACCCAATTTCTATTTCAGGATATAAATAGAGGTTTATTGTGGTGAATCTTCCAGGAAATACTAAGTGATACTAACAATTATAGATGGTGAACTTAAGTCTTTATATTACTGAATTTGTTTGGTTTGATGATGCTAAGCTATGGCATTCTTGCTAACCAAAACGGTGTGTCATGGTGTAACATAACTTATTAAAATGGGCACAGATAACACAGGAAGCTTTTTATAAAAGCAGCTCACAAATTGTGTTACTTTGAACTGAACTGTCCATTTATGGGAATGGTCACTGGGTTGTAGATATGGACTAAAAGAGTTACGTTTATATTTTTTAAAAGAGATTGAGGAGATTTATTTTTAAATTTCTTGAAAATGCCTTTTTTTTGGTGTGGTATTGACAGATAGTGAAATTCTGCTCATTTGTAAATATAGTGTCATATTTTAATAATTTCAAACATATCGAAAATGCAGAATTTATTAATAGTGGGAGCATATTTTCCTTTTTACTAAATGTTCTACAGGTTCTTTTCTTTCCATCCACACACAGTGCCATTACCCTTATTCTAAGCCTTTCCAACATCTGGCAGTAGGTGATCTGCCGCACTTAGTTGTTTCCAGCTGAGCTGATTTTTAAATTTTCAGAAAATTTGTGAGCTAATTGTTAAACATGGCCGTTGTTAAAAATTAAATTTTTTCAACTTATAATTAAATAAATTATATTAAAATAAAAGTATTAAAAACTCAAAAGTTGGCTGGGCGCACTGGCTCACGTCTGTAATCCCAGCACTTTGGGAGACCGAGGTGGGTGGATCGCCTGAGGTTAGGGGTTCGAGACCAGCCTGACCAACATGGAGAAACCCTGTCTCTACTAAAAACATAAAAAAATAGCCGGGCATGGTGGTGCATGCCTGTAATCCCAGCTACCCGGGGGGCTGAGGCAGGAGAATTGCTTGAACCCAGGAGGTGGAGGTTGTGGTGAGCCGAGATTGCGCCATTGCACTCCAGCCTGGGCAACAAGAGTGAAACTCTGTCTCAAAAACAAAACAAAACAACAACAACAACAACAACAAAAAAAACCAAAAACGAAAAGGAAACAAATGAACAAAAAAAATAAAAGTTATCACTTCCTAATTATTTTACATTTTAGTATTGTCTATGCTATTAAGGTTATTTGCTTTCATTGTATTTGAAAGGTGGACTATATTCTATTGTACTTTCATTGCACTATATTCTAATATGCAACTGTGTATCCCTTCCCAACTCTGTGTTCAATGACTTTATATTTGGTTGCTTTAAAATGGTGACAATGAGAGTATTTATATCATAGAAATTGGCAAATGCTGTAAGTCAGTTTTTGTTTTTGTTTTCCGGAGAGGGGATTGTTAATATTTGCCTGCATGCAACACCACTACTTGCAGTCTGATATCTTTTGTTCTTCCTGCTTTCAGGCTCCTCTCCCAGCTCTCTGTCTAGCACAACCCCGCATACCAAGTTTTCTTAAATAGGGAAAGCTGAACATGGTAAAAGAATGAATGAAGTCAAAAGAATGTGGAAAAATCTAGGCTTTGCCATTTAGTAAAGTTTAGCATCTCTAAGCCTCCATTTCCTTATCAATAAAATTGGGCAATGATCCCTTTTAGTTCTACCCATTTAAGAAGATTTTCAAATGAAAACCACAACCTGCTCATGTTTATGAAGGCAATTTGGAAAGCACTAAATACACAGTTTTTTATTTGTAGTAAACACTTACTTTACCTTTTCACTTCCTGGCTTTAGTTTACAAGGGCTCATAATCTAAATTATATAATAAATTGCTGTCCCAGATTTTTTTACAGCCTAACTGCCACCTGTATGTTCGACTTTCCTTCTGTTCTTTATGTTAGATACTGGGATAGTATGCACCAGGTGGGTGTGCCATCACTTTCTCAGACGATGTCCACTGAAGACCCTGCATGATTGTGGCATTCATTTTCCTGCTGTATTCAGACTGGCCTCAACTATTTTCTTTATTGCTCTCCAGGAAAAATTACAAATGAATCAGATTGGGCAATGAAGGCTAAACCTAATTATCGCTCTTTGTTAAAGATAGCTCTTGTTAAAATGCAGATATTGCAAATTAATGGAAAAAATATGACATAGTAAACCATACTCACTTATTAATATCTTAGTAAGGAATAATTGATGAAGTTACTTAAACTTAGAGCCCGAATTCAGTTAAGTTTTAATGAAGGACAAGTTGTAGAGATATCGAGAACCCAGGGCAGGCGCCTACTGAATAAATTCCAGACCAAGGAAGTATAAAGAAGGACCTGGACCCTTAGGGTGGGAGCAATGAGGTTGGATATGAGGGCCGCCTGCGAAGTTTTGCCCCAGAACAGTGTCAAAATGTTTGCATTTGGCATAGCGCTTTCTCTTTTTGTTCTGAATGGCTTTGCTAAAATATTTTTTCTATTATGAATTTATCTTGCTTCTCAGATATTGCTAAAGCACTCCCTTTTGAATTTTGGTGCTTTAACATGCATTTTGATACATTACCAAATAAGGTCTGAATGACACAAATTTTAGAACTCTCCAGAGAAAAGAAAGATGCTGAGGGAAAAAGCATACATAGGCTTGGGACTCACTAAATCCCAGTTCAATTCCTTTCTTTAATAAATACATTCAATTTTACCTGAGAAAGCTCTCATGCTCTCGAATTTTATTTAGAAATTTCTCTTTGTACATGATTGATTTCACAATCCTTCTGCCTCCTCTTCTACTTTCTTCTTTCTAGATTTTCCTATCTTTATGAAGATTATTCTGCCTTATCCTCAACAGTTAGAAACAGTATTTTTGAAAATCACTAGGGTATCCTGCATAGTGATTTCCCATGCCAACTTTACTAATTTCCATTATAAATTATTATTTATTGATGCCTAGAGGGCAGATGAGTGTAGCTGCTATGGAGTGAGGAGACAAACCATAAGAAAGTTATGATCCTACCCTCAAGTAATGATTCAGACATGATAATTAAGTCAACAAATTGATAGAAACTAGTCACTAACTCTCTGGCTATAGTCATTCTTTCAATGAATAGCTCATTACTGAGTATACTGTGCTACAGTAACAAAATTATATAAGGCTGTTGATTAAGTGTTGATTAAGTGCATGTCTTATTCAGAGTTTTTTTATATTTGAAATGGAAGAGGCTGGACTTCAGTAATTTGCTATAAACTGCTAGTATATGATTATTTGGGGGCAGTTATTTTTTTAAAGAATAATTTAAATATGGAATGTTTAGCAGTTTGTTTTTTACCTGGGAAAAACCATACTATTATTCCCAATCCCTTTGACAAAGTGACAGTCACATTAATTCAGAGATATTGATGTTTTATACAGGTGTAGCCTGTAAGAGATGAAGCCTGGTATTTATAGAAATTGACTTATTTTATTCTCATATTTACATGTGCATAATTTTCCATATGCCAGAAAATTTGAATAGTATCAGATTCCAAATCTGTATTGGAGACCAAATCAAGTGAATATCTGTTCCTCTTCTCTTTATTTTAGCTGGACCAGACCAATTTTGAGGAAAGGATACAGACAGCGCCTGGAATTGTCAGACATATACCAAATCCCTTCTGCTGATTCTGCTGACAATCTATCTGAAAAATTGGAAAGGTATGTTCATGTACATTGTTTAGTTGAAGAGAGAAATTCATATTATTAATTATTTAGAGAAGAGAAAGCAAACATGTTGTAAGTTTAATTCTTATATTTAAAAATAGGAGCCAGGTATGGTGGCTAATGCCTGTAATCCCAACTACTTGGGAGGCCAAGATGAGAGGATTGCTTGAGACCAGGAGTTTGATACCAGCCTGGGCAACATAGCAAGATCTTATCTCTACACAAAATAAAAAAGTTAGCTGGGAATGGTAGTGCATGCTTGTATTCCCAGCTACTCAGGAGGCTGAAGCAGGAGGATTACTTGAGCCCAGGAGTTTGAGGTTGCAGTGAGCTATGATTGTGCCACTGCACTCCAGCCTGGGTGACAGAGCAAAACCCTCTCTCTCTAAAAAAAAAAAAAAAAAAAGGAACATCTCATTTTCACACTGAAATGTTGACTGAAATCATTAAACAATAAAATCATAAAAGAAAAATAATCAGTTTCCTAAGAAATGATTTTTTTTCCTGAAAAGTACACATTTGGTTTCAGAGAATTTGTCTCATTAGAGACCATGAGATGGATTTTGTGAAAACTAAAGTAACACCATTATGAAGTAAATTGTGTATATTTGCTTTCAAAATCTTTATATTTGAATACAAATGTACTCCCTGGGAAGTCTTAAGGTAATGGCTACTGGCTATCAAACAAATGTAAAAATTGTATATTTTTGAGTACCTATTACATGCCAGGTAGAATATCTCCTCTCAGCCACTCTGAGTGGAAAGCATCATTATCTCTATTTTACAGAAAGGCAAACTGAGGCTCAGAAAGATGATATACTTTGCCAGTTAATGAATGATGGAACCATGATTCCAGCTGAGGTCTGTATTGCCTTGCTCTCTAGGAATGGTAGTCCCCCCCATAAAGAATTTCTATTTCCTTTCCAGTTAAAAGGTTAGGACCCTTTTGATTGCCAGTGACAGAAACCCAATTAACTAGCTAAAGTAAATAAAAAGAAGGAATTTATTGGCTCATGAAGCCTGAACTGTGTGAAGACCTAGGTGGACAACTGGACTTAGGAACTCAATGAGACCAAGGACTCAAATGCCAACTGGTGGCATTTGCCTTATGCTGGTTTTATTTTCTCAGACTGGACCAGCTTTCTACATAAAGTGGGTCCCTGGTTAGAACTCTTTGCTCCTATCTTTAAGGACCACGAAAGAAGGAGCCCTTTGTTGTTGGCTAAATGTGAAAAACCCCAGAGACTCTTGAGTCACAATGCTTACCCCTTGGGCCACTCATAGTCTAGAATGAGCTAGGCTGAGTCTCGTGCCAACAGCACAGGCCTGATGCCAGATAAAGGAGAGAGTGAAGGGGGATAAAAGATAAGACATAGCTACTAAATTGTTGCACCAAAGTAAAAACATTGAGTTGACTTGCAATTTGTTTCTTTTAATTAAATTCATTTCCTTTTTTTGGCATTTTGAAGGCAAAGTAAGATATTAAACTTCATTTTTATTGATTTTATTCAAAGAATTAAGCTAGTGGGAGTAGCAGATTCACACTTCTAAGATCAAGGGCCAGCTTCTATTATTGAACACTTGATGTGTGCAAGTGCCATGAGGTAGGGATACTTTGTTTTGTTTTTTATTTTTTATTGGGTTCGATCTCTTTTGTTTATGATGTATCCCCAAGTGCCTAGAATAGGGCCTGGCATATGGTATATACTCAATAAATATTTGTTGAATGAATCCATGATGGAATGAGAAATGGCTAGCATTACGTAGAAACCTGTAGCATTGCTGGAGAGATAAAATATATAAACATAATCCATTGCAGGTATATTGACAAGTTCAAAATAATATAATGGATATTGAATATCTAAGTTTTTGTTGTTGTTGTTGTTGTTGTTGTTGTTGTTGCTGTTGTTTTTGAGACAGAGTCTTGCTCTGTTGCCCAGGCTGGAGTGTAATGGTACGATTTTGGCTCACTGCAACCTCCACCTCCTGGATTCAAGTGATTCTCCTGCCTCAGCCTCTCGAGTAGCTGGGTTTATAGGCACCCGCCACAACGCCTGGCTAATTTTTGTATTTTAGTAGACATGGAGTTTCGCCATGTTGGCCAGGCTAGTCTTGAACTCCTGACCTCAAATGATCCACCCACCTTGGCCTCCCAAAATGCTGGGATTATAGGTGTGAGCCACTGTGCCCAGCTTTCAATATCTAAGTTTTAATTGGATGCTAAGGGAATGATTAATCAGAGTAGGGCTGGGTTAATTGAAAAATGTGATACATTTGTATTTATGGCCAGATAGAGAACATGAATCTGAATTTGCAGAATTATCTTGGCTTAACATTTTTTTCTTTCCAGTTTTCACTGTATCCCCTATGTTGATTCAGTTTAAAAAATATACCTATTTTACTTCAATTCAACAATGCTATACCAGTACAAACCCATACATTCTATTATTTTTGTTTTGTTTTGTTTTTTTATCTCTTCACCCTGTTACTTCTTTTCTTATAAAATTGGTATTTGAAATTTATTGAAATATTTTGGAAGAGTGACATACCATTTTTGGTACTTTGTACCTCTGCACCCTTGGGAAGTGACCCTGGCTTCACATTTCATAACTGCCTTGTGACCATGGCCCTCAAGTGGTTGCTAGATGGTTGAAGAACATTAACCTATCTGGCTCAATTTTGTGACCATGGATTGAATCCTCTACATAACTGCAGTGTGCAAACCACATATTCATTCCAAGATTGTAGTCAGGATATGAACTTTTTAAGAATAAAACTTCTTCCCTTCTGATCTGGGCCTGGTATGTGGTCCTACTGGAACCACATCACCTACTCTTGGTGCTAACAATTTGTGGCACCAAGTTGTTCAAGTTTCACCCATTAAAGAAATTCCCTGAACTTGCCTTCTCCTCAGGTAACTACCCCATTTTTTTTTTTTTTCTTTCATAGCTAACATTCTCTGCTCTGCTAGTCTCTCTACTTCACTTTCATTTACATCTCAGCTCCTGAAGTATGGTTTCCACCATGTTCCTAAAACTCCATTGCCTAGGGTCACTAGAGACCTCTTGTAAAATATAACGACACCTTTCTACATTACTTCGGTGTGGACCACTTTTTCACATTGGACCGATTTTGTTGGTTTATGTACACACCCCTTCCTTGGCTTTCCCATCTGATCCATTTCTCCTTTGATGGAGAAGGTGAGTCTGCTCCATATTTAGCTTCTTACTCTGAGTAACCAAATGTTATGGATGGGAGGTTAGCTCTGTGTGTGAGAGAAAGGTGGAGAAGAGTGTGGGGAGGGAAATAGATGGGAAAAGGTAATTAGGCTTTATAGAAAGGCTCTCATTAGCAAGCTTCTAGGGGATGCCAAGATCCATGCTCAGAGATTGCCAGGCTTGTCTTCAAATCTCAGCTGTATATTACTCCTTTATGTTTTTTGTTTGTTTGTGTTGTTTGTTTTTGAGAGAGTCTCGCTCTGTCACCCAGGCTGGAATGTAGTGGTGTGATCTCAGCTCACTGCGAACTCTGCCTCCTGGGTTCAAGCGAATCTCAGTCTCGTGAGTAGCTGGGACTACAGGCGTGTGCCACCATGCCTGGCTAATTTTTGTAGACATGGGATTTTGCTATGCTGGCTGGTCTTGAACTCCTGACCTCAAGTGATCTACCTGCCTTGGCCTCCCAAAGTGTTGGGATTAGTGGCGTGAGCCACTGCCCCGGCCTATTACTTCTTTAGAGTGATTTAGGGCCATGTTTACTTATGGTAACTTGACAGTAATGGGAATAACAATTGATGAAATGTAAAGCCTTTATCTAATTGTTTACCTAGTTCTTGCTTGTGGTTCATGAAATTTTTCATCTCTGTACAGTATGAAAATTAAGATGATAATATTTAGAGATATTTTATTCCTTTGTGAAGAGAAAAAAGGCTTTTATTAACAGAAATCAGTGGCAATAACTTAATAAATACAATCAGCTGGTGTTCCTATAGTATTTAAAAGAAAACAGAAAGTTTGCTAGATTTCAGCCAGTTTTCAGACTATTTAATGTCTATTCTTACTATAATAGAAAATATATAATTTGATCCTGTTCTCATTTTTCAAAGAACTTTACTCTAATAAATTATTTTAGTGGTTGAAAATGAAGTTTAATGATATTTTATGCCTCTACTTTTAAAAACAAATTCTAACAGATTTTTCTCATGTTAAATCACAGAAAAAGCCACCTGACATTTTAACTTGTTTTTGATTTGACAGTGAAATCTTGTAAATCTGCCACAGTTCTAAACCAATAAAGATCAAGGTATAAGGGAAAAATGTAGAATATTTATGTGTTTATTTTTTCCACCTTGTTCTAAGCAGAGCAATGAGTATTCATAAAAGCCTTACTTTATTTGTCCACCCTTTTCATTGTTCTTTAGAAGCCCAACACTTTTCTTTAACACATACAATGTGGCCTTTTCATGAAATCAATTCCCTGCACAGTGATATATGGCAGAGCATTGAATTCTGCCAAATATCTGGCTGAGTGTTTGGTGTTGGAGGGTCTCCATGAGATTTTGTCTCTGTAATACTTGGGTTAATCTCCTTGGATATACTTGTGTGAATCAAACTATGTTAAGGGAAATAGAACAACTAAAATATTTGCACATGCAACTTATTGGTCCCACTTTTTATTCTTTTGCAGAGAATGGGATAGAGAGCTGGCTTCAAAGAAAAATCCCAAACTCATTAATGCCCTTCGGCGATGCTTTTTCTGGAGATTTATGTTCTATGGAATCTTTTTATATTTAGGGGTAAGGATCCCATTTGTACATTCATTATGTATCACATAACTATATTCATTTTTGTGATTATTAAAGGACTAGGAAATCTGGTGAATAGGTGTAAAAATATAAAGGATGAATCCAACTCCAAACACTAAGAAACCACCTAAAACTCTAGTAAGGATAAATAAAAATCCTTTGGAACTAAAATGTCCTGGAGCACGGGTGGCAATTTACAATCTCAATGGGCTCAGCAAAATAAATTGCTTGCTTAAAAAATTATTTTCTGTTATGATTCCAAATCACATTATCTTACTAGTACATGAGATTACTGGTGGCTTTATTTTGCTGTATTCAACAGGAGAATGTCAGGAGGTAATGTCAGCAGAATTAGGTCAAATGCAGCTAATTACACATATGAATGTTTGTAATATTTTGAAATCATATCTGCATGGTGAATTGTTTCAAAGAAAAATACTAAAAACTTAAAGTATAGCAGCTTTAAATACTAAATAAATAATACTAAAAATTTAAAGTTCTCTTGCAATATATTTTCTTAATATCTTACATCTCATCAGTGTGAAGAGTTGCACACCTGAAAATCCAGGCTTTGTGATGTTTAAGTGCCTTGTATGTTCCCCAGCTGCTGTCCAATGTGACTCCGATTTATTATTTTCTACATCATGAAAGCATTATTTGAATCCTTGGTTGTAACCTATAAAAGGAGACAGATTCACGACTTGTTTAATCTTCTTGTTAAAGCTGTGCACGATATTTGCTTTGGGGCATTTACTTATCATATGGATTGACTTGTGTTTATATTGATCTTTATGCCTCAGGGAGTTAAACAGTGTCTCCCAACGAAATGCCATTTGTGTTACATTGCTTAAAAAATTTCAGTTCATACACCCCCATGAAAAATACATTTAAAACTTATCTTAACCAAGATGACTACACTTAGGTCCAGAATGTTCTCTAATGCTCTTGATAATTTCCTAGAAGAAATTTTTCTGACTTTTGAAATAATAGATCCATAATATATATTCTATGGAAATCTGAAACCATTTGGGCATTTGGGGGTAAAAGGTATTTTATTAGTAAATTTAAATGAGGTAGCTGGATAATTAAATGTCTTTTAAGTTACCTTTGAGATGATTTTTCTCAATCAGAGCACCACCCAGAGCTTTGAGAAACAATTTTATTCACAGCTTCTGATTCTATTTGATGTAATTTTTAGAAAACAAGTTTTGCTGGTTGCTTTGAATCAGGGTATGGAGTACAGTTCACTCTGATACTATCTTATAAATCATGTAAGTATATAACATTTTCAGTAAGTGATTGCTGGATTGAAGTGAATGATATTTCAAGTAATTGTTACGTCATGGCCAAGATTTCAGTGAAACTCAAAATTTCTCCTGGTTGTGGTCTCCATTGCATGCTGCTTCTATTGATTAACATAAGCACTACTGAGTAGAAGCTGGAAGAGGGGTCTAATTAGAAGGCCCGTTTCTATGCTCTGCTTGTCTTGTAAAATAATTTATTTCTCTAGATCCCACCAACATAGTAGTTTCATGTAAGCAAAAACACCCACCTAAATGTCAAAGTTTGTATGATACATGGACATATCTATAGAATTTTTTTTGGTCTGGTGCATGCCAAAAAATAAACATGATATAGAATAATTTAATATTTATTGAGTACCTAATCTGTTCCTGTTCAATATGAAGGTCTTTATGCAGATTATTTTATTTTATTTTCCTAGTAACTCCATGGAGCAAAAATTGTCTCTAATTTATATAATAGGAAGTTGAGAATGAGGTAAATTAAGTAACTTTCCCAAAGTTACACATATGGTAAATTTGAGAGATATCCCAGTCTCTTTAGCTCCAAAGCCTTTGACCCTTTCACCATACCAGATTATGATTGCTATTAATATATAATTATAATTATAATGATTGTATTTAGGTACTCAACAGAATGGTGACTCTAGTAACCAGCCTTGGTTCTGCTGAGCTTCTCTGCATCTTCTCAGGAGACACAGGCTACAGAGCTTGAAGGCTGAGGATTCTTCTAGGGTCACTTCAGGGGCAAATCTGAAGAAAGTTCACAACTTTCTTCAGGACAGGAATCAACGAGATCTTCTCACTTACTTATACCTGGGGGAGGAACTGTATGAAATCCACCCAAGAGCCAGTCATGCTAAGGGCCAAACTTATAGACAAAAATAAGGGATAGGAGAATGGAGTACGTATGGAGAAAGACTAAATTGTTCTTAAACTTCTCAAGCTTAAAAATATCCCAGCAAAAGAGATCGTAAAAGCCCTTCATGGCGTATTAATTATCCATGCATGGGGGTGAGTGGAGAGGTACTCCACTCCATGGGGGTGAGTGGAGAGGTACCTCAAAGGCTACAGCTTTGGAACTAGCAGCACATTTGAAGGGGAAAGCATGTTTCCACCATCTCAACTCTTACTGATAACCAATGGAATATTGGTGAGTAAAGGATCCTGGGGGAAGAAGCAGCTGAAATGTGTATGGTGAGAAGGCAGAGAGAAGAATATTTATATTGGGAATGGCACAAGTGTGATGAGGCTGCAGGTTTTTCACCCTTGTCATAGAGAAAAAGCCATGCTGACACCATGCAGTTTTAAATAGTGAGAAATTTGCAAATTGTTAGGTCTTAAATAATTTAGATAACCATAGTGGCCATTTAGATTAGTGCAGTTTCTTCAGGATATCTGATCTCTTGATTTCATTCTTTTTGTCTCTTATAAGAATAAAAGAGGGGGAGAAAATTTAGCGATTATAGTATTTCTCTACATTTTCTCCATCCTTTTACATAACTTACACCAGTGCCTTCCTATTTATAGTATTCTTTATGGATATTTCTTCTTTTCTTTCATTGAGCAAGGATAAATGAGCCAGGGATTCTTGAAACTACTGTAACACTTCTCTTAGAAATAGATGGTCATTCTTTCAGAATGTCTACACATTCTTAGTCCCTCTAAACAATGATAGTTGTGGCATAAAAATATTTGGTTGGTTTCAGGACTGATAGAGAAAAGTACTATAAAATTTGCTGTTAACTGTGAAAGGTTAAAAAAAGGAAGTGCCATCATGAAGGAGCTAATCTTTCTGAAGTACTGCTGTAGTTTTAAACATTATTAGCTATGACTTCTCACCATTAACTATGCACTTGTTTTTTCTTCATCTGACTCAGCAGCCAGATAGATGCAACGTTGTCTTTAACATTTAAGACTCCTAGCAAGCCCGGGCATGGTGGCTCACACCTGTAATCCCAGCGCTTTGGGAGGCCGAGGTGGGCAAATCACAAGGTCAGGAGTTTGAGACCAGCCTGGCCAATATGGTGAAACCCTGTCTCTACTAAAAGTACAAAAATCAGCCAGGTGTGGTTGCATGGTGGCGGGCACCTGTGGTCCCAGCTACTGGAGGCTGAGGCAGGAGAATAGCTTGAACCTGGGAGGTGGAGGTTGCAGTGAGCCGAGATCGCACCACTGCACTCCAGCCTGGGTGACAGAGCGAGACTCCATCTCAAAAAAAAAAAAAAAAAAAAAGACTCCTAGCATGGAAGAGAAACTGGCTGTTGAAAACCTGAATGTGAGAGTCAATCAAGGATAGTTTGAGGGAAGCCAAGTAGAGGGAGCTCTGTAAGCAGATTGGTGAGAGAATATGATTATACAATGCATTTATTATGATAAGAAATTCACAAGCATTCATTCAAAAATACTCTTGATTCCTAGGCAGCTCTGGTCATATTTCTACCAACAAATTGAGGCACATGTCAGTGCAGCCTAGGTCAGACTACCTTTTTTCATTAAACCTCACAAAATTAAAGGACATACAGGAGAAGTCCTGGTACTCATGTTACAGGCTACAGTCTATATGGCAAAGGAGGATCTCTGTCCCTTATGTTTGGATAAAAACATTGGGTAGGCATTTGAATATAAGCCTACTGCTAATATGGGGCTAAAGTCTTTGGACCCCTAAAGATTTGCTGAAAAATTACTGACAGGAGGCAGATTGATAAGAGGAAAGGCACATAAATGTATTTGACATGTATACA
This sequence comes from Hylobates moloch, assembly GCF_009828535.3. Classification (NCBI taxonomy): domain Eukaryota; kingdom Metazoa; phylum Chordata; class Mammalia; order Primates; family Hylobatidae; genus Hylobates; species Hylobates moloch. Next base: position 198,403,430 of record NW_026652276.1, read on the forward strand.
TGGGAGCCTTCAGGATGAAGACCCACCCTCTCAGTGCAATATGGAAGCTTGTATACCATCTTGAGGTTACAGAAAGAATGGGGGTTTGGATCTTTGTAAAACAGGTTTCAGTGGCAAGACAGGTTATGAGAGGGAGAAAGGAAGAGACTTGGGTAGCAAAGGGGGTCTTGTTTTGTAGATAAATCCTTGGCAGCCCACAGAGAACATAGATGGTGAATGTTTCTTTTCAGACCTTGGCAGGTGTCAGATTCACAATTAATCTCTCCTAGATTTGAAAAAAAAAAAAAAAAAAAGGTCTAGAAAGGGAGAGCCTGGCTGCACTAATGCATTTTCTACAGATGCAAATTTCTCCCACAAAATACGGCTTTGCAGGTCCACTTCTATCTGCTGGGCCTGTGGCAACCATTTCAAAATATGTGAATGAAATATATGTGGGGGTAAACTATTTTTATTTACTTCACTAAAGAAGGGATGGTGTTCTCTCGGGAATTCTGTGATAGAGAGCCTGTGGCTTAGGCACTTTGATTTATGTATATCTCTTCCTGTGATTGGCTATCTAGGGACTGCTATCTCCAGCAAATCTTCTGCCATGTAGAATTCCTTTCTCATCTTTCTGTCTCACTCCCTTATCTAGCTGCTTCTCTAACCCTAGAGTGACACTGCACTCCCCACAATCTCCTATGTCCTGAATATTTTACCCCAACCTAAACTCCATCTCTAACACAGCTGCACTTTCTTGTGCTGCCTACTGCATTGTACATCTTCCCCTTAGTTCCCATGATGCAACTCGGCCCTACCCCAGAAAATGTAATTTAATTGGTCTGGGATAAAACCTGGGACACTATCATTCTTGAAATGTTCCCCAAGCAATTCTAATTATATAGCCAAAGTTGAGAACTACTTGTAGACAGGCATCAGCATGATCACTTAATGATTTGACTTCTGCTAGATCTAAGGTGAGGAAATTGGAGAGTGGTATCCATAGAAAGAACTGTTTAATTTAATTTTTTTTATTTCTTCTTCTAAAAAAAAAATCCAACGAGATACATGTGCAGAACATGCAGGTTTGTTACATAGGTATAATGTGCCATGGTAGTTTGTTCCACCTATTGACCCATCCTCTAAGTTCACTCCCCCACTCCTTACTTCCCAGCAGGCGCTGGTTTATGTTGTTCCCCTCTCTGGGTCCACCTGTTCTCAATGTTCAACTCCCTTTTACGAGTGAGAACACATGGTGTTTGGTTTTCTGTTCCTGTGTTAATTTGCTGAGGATGATGGTTTCCAGCTTCATCCATGTCCCTGCAAAGGACATGATCTCATTCCTTTTTATGGCTGCATAGTATTTCATGATGTATATGTACCACATTTTCTTTATCCAGTCTATCATTGATGGGCATTTGGGTTGGTTCCATGTCTTTGCTATTGTAAATAGTTCTGCAGTAAACATATGTGTGCATGTGTCTTTATAGTAGAATGATTTATATTACTTTGGGTATATACCCAGTAATGAGATTGCTGGGTCAAATGGCATTTCTGGTTCTAGATACTTGGGGAATCGCCACACTGTCTTCCACAATGGTTGAACTAATTTATACTCCCACTAACAGTGTAAAAGCGTTCTTATTTCTCCACAGCCTCACCATCATCTATTGTTTCCTAACTTTTTAATAACTGCCATTCTGACTGGCATGAGATGGTATCTCACTGTGGTTTTGATTTGCATTTATCTGATGATCAGTGATGCTGAGATTTTTAAAATATGTTTGTTGGCCATGTAAATGTCTTTTGTGAAGTGTCTGTTCATATCCTTTGCCCACCTTAATAGGGTTTTTTTTTCTTGTAAATTTGTTTAAGTGCCTTGTAAATTATGGAAATTAGACCTTTGTCAGATGGATAGATTGCAAAAATTTTCTCCCAGTCTGTAGGTTGCCTGTTCACTCTGATGATAGTTTCTTTTGCTGTGCAGAAGCTCTTTAGTTTAATTAGATCCCATTTGTCAATTTTGGCTTTTTTTGCAATTGCTTTTGGCATTTTCATCGTGAAGTCTTTGCCCGTGCCTATGTCCTGAATGGTATTGCTTAGGTTTTCTTCTAGGGTTTTTATAGTTTTGGGTTTTACATTTAAGTCTTTAATACATCTTGAGTTAATTTTTGTATAAGGTATAAGGAAGGGGTCCAGTTTCAGTTTTATGCGTAATGGTTAGGCAGTTTTCCCACCACCATTTACTGAATAGGAGATCTTTTCCTCATTGCTTGTTTTTGTCAGATTTGTCGAAGATCAGATGGTTGTAGATGTGTGGTGTTATTTCTGAGGTCTCTGTTCTGCACCATTGGTATATATGTCTGTTATGGTACCAGTCCCATGCTGTTTTGGTTACTGTAGCCTTATATTTTGAAGTCTGATAGCGTGATGCCTCCAGCTTTGTTCTTTTTGCTTAGGATTGTCTTGGCTATATGGAGTCTTCTTTGATTCCATATGAAATTTAAAATATTTTTTTTTTATTCTGTGAGGAATGTCAATGGTAGTTTGATGGGAATAGCATTGAAATTATAAATTACTTTGGGCAGTATAGCCATGTTCACGATATTGATTCTTTCTATCCATGAGGATGGCATGTTTTTCTATTTGTTTGTGTCCTCTCTTATTTCCTTGAGCAGTGGTTTGTAGTTCTCCTTAAAGAGGTCCTTCACATCCTTTGTTAGCTGTATTCCTAGGTATTTTGTTCTCTTTGTAGTGACTGTGAATGGGAGTTCATTCATGATTTGCCTCTCTGCTTCCTATTGTTGGTGTAAACAAAATTCATTTCTTGTTCTTAATTTGTCAAATTTTGGAATCAAATCTATTTTCAAATTAGAAATTGCTTGTGATAATGGTTTTGCAACTTAGACTGGATATGAGATGATGAGATATTAGTTCTTTCATTCCTTTGTAGGAATATGGTGCATCTTGCATTCTTTTAGCTAACTAGTGTCCTTTAATGACTAATGAATATGACATGGTGAAACAAAGTAAAATATATATGATGCACTAAGTATGCATCGTTTCCAAAGGTTCAGCATTTTTTTTTTTTCGTTAACTCTGCTGGGATCTGCTTTATGTGCTGATAACATAAACTTATTTTATGATCTTAAGCAAATAAAAAAACTTGTCTGGACCTCAGTTTCCTTAACTGTACAATTGAGGGAAACTGTATAGTATAGCTATAGTACAGTATACCATCTCTACCTGTCACTTCCATCTTTTAAATTATATGTATGTAACATGGGGCCTAGAGAAATGGTATTTATCTTAAATTACAGTGATACTAGCTTATAACTTAATTTGCTAGGTCATGTTGAACCGATAACAATGTGTGAACTGATGAGCAACTGAGAAGTAACCAGGTTGTGTTATAACAGTTTATTTTTGATTTAGGGTTATCAATAAGGGTGGCGGTGGGGAGGGGACTTTGGAGTCCAACTGTCTAGTTCGATATTAGTTTTTGTTTATTTTTATTTTTAATTTTTGTGGGTACATAGTAGGTATATATATTTATGGGGTACATGTGATGTTTTCATATAGGCATGCAATGTGAAATAAGCACATCATGGAGAATGGGGTATCCATCCCCTCAAACACTTATCTTTTGAGTTACCAACAATCCAGTTACACTCTTTAAGTTATCAAATCACAGTTTTGCCAGCTACTAGCCATGTGATTTTGGGTAGGTTACTTAAATTCTCTTCATCTCGATTTCATTATTGTAAAGTGGAGATAATGATAGCACTTTTTTTCTTTTTCTTTTTTCTTTTATTTTTTATTATTATACTTTAAGTTCTGGGATACTTGTGCAGAACGTGCAAGTTTGTTACATAGGTATACATGTGCCATGGTGGTTTGCTGCACCCATCAACCCGTCATCTACATTAGGTATTTCTCCTAATGCTATCTCTCCCCTTGCTCCCCACTGCCTCACAGGCAGCTGTGTGTGATGTTCCCCTCCCTGTGTCCATGTGTTCTCATTGTTCAGCTCCCACTTATGAGTGAGAACATATGGTGTTTGGTTTTCTGTTCTTGTGTTAGTTTGCTGAGAATGATGGCTTCCAGCTTCATCCATGTTCCTGAAAGGACGTGAACGCATCCTTTTTTATGGCTGTATAGTATTCCATGGTGTATATGTGCCACATTTTCTTTATCCAGTCTATCATTGGTGGACATTTGGGTTGGTTCCAAGTCTTTGCTATTGTGAACACTGCTGCAGTGAACATACATGTGCATATGTCTTTCTAGTCAAATAAGTTATAATCCTTTGGGTATATACCCAGTAATGGGATTGCTGGATCAAATGGTATTTCTGGTTCTAGATCCTTGAGGAATTGCCACACTGTCTTCCACAATGGTTGAATTAATTTACACTCCCACCAACAGTGTAAAAGCATTCCTATTTCTCCACATCCTCTGTTGTTTCCTGACTTTTTAATGATTGCCATTCTAACTGGTGTGAGATGGTATCTCATTGTGGTTTTGATTTGCATTTCTCTAATGACTAGTGATGATGAGCTTCTTTTCATGTGTTTGTTGGCCGCCTAAATGTCTTCTTTTGAGAAGTGTCTGTTCATATCCTTTGCCCACTTTTTGATGGGGTTGTTTGTTTTTCTCCTGTAAATTTGTTTAAGTTCCTTGTAGATTTTGGATATTAGCTCTTTGTCAGGTAGATAGGTTGCAAACATTTTCTCCCATTCTGGAAGTTGCCTGTTCACTCTGATGATAGTTTCTTTTGCTGTATAGAACATGTTTTATAGAGTTGTTGTGAGAATTAAATGCATTAAGCACATAGAATAGATTCTGGCACATAGCAAGTGCTCTCTCTATATAGAGCCCTATATATAGTTGGTGCAAAAGTAATTGTGGTTTTCACCATTGAAAGTAATGGCAAAGACCATAATTACCTTTTCACCAATTTAAATATATGAAAGGAATGTATATATAAAACCTATATATAATATGTCACATATATGTCTCTAACCTATTATTATAATACATAACATATGTTATAATTGTATATAACATATGTTATATAATAATATAGTAATATTTATTCTAAATAAATATATAATACTATAAATAATATAATTTATATATATGATTATACTATAATATATAACAGGCTATATTATATATTATTAATATGTACATATATACATATGTGTATATATGTGTCTTTCATAGACTTAAATATATAGCAGCAATAATAGGTTAGAAAATAGTAAACATATATACATATAGAAAACATATATATGTATGTTTCTGCCTTTCATTTTTAGAGACAGGGTCTCATCATGTTGCCCAGGTTGGTCTCAAACTCCTGGGCTCAAGTGATCCTACTGCTTTGGCCTCCCGAAGTGCTGGGATTTCAGACGTGAGACGCTGCACCCAGTCCGGTCCCTATATTTTTGAATAGGCTCTCTACCTAAGTGCACAAATACTCGTTATTTACATTTAGTTATTTCTGTATATATGCTATAAGCAAATCTTGTAGCACCAGTTTGATTTTTATAAGGCACAAGAATATATTTTACTAATGCTTTAAAATGACAGCTAGATTCTAGTATTACTTTAGAAATTAAAATTAATATTTTAACACATCTTTCTTTTTTTTTTTTTTTTTTTTTTTTTTTTTTTTTTTTTTTTTTTTTTTTGAGACGGAGTCTTGCTCTGTCGCCCAGGCTGGAGTGCAGTGGCGCAGTCTCGGCTCACTGCAAGCTCCGCTTCCCGGGTTCACGCCATTCTCCTGCCTCAGCCTCTCCGAGTAGCTGGGACTACAGGCGCCCGCCACCACGCCCGGCTAATTTTTTTGTATTTTTAGTAGAGACGGGGTTTCACCGTGGTCTTGATCTCCTGACCTCGTGATCCGCCCGCCTCGGCCTCCCAAAGTGCTGGGATTACAAGCGTGAGCCACCGCGCCCGGCCCAACACATCTTTCATTATTGTATTATCTGAACCAAACCTATTATTGCTGCTATTTCAGCAAATCCAGGGGCTTTTTCTTATAAAATATGAAGAATATAGCTTAGATTTCTAGTGAAGATGTTACCAGTAATAATTAATAAAATCAGTAAGCACTAAAAGGAAAATACCAAAACCAAAATATTTTGAATTAGTCATTGAATCTAAAGGAAAGGTAGATTTTTTTTGAGATTCTGTTCTACGTGTGGTATATGTGTATTTTTGCAAAAACTATAAACAATTGTGGCAAAATGAAGGAAATATTTAAAAATAAACCTCTTAATTCTTCAGTGGATTAAGCATGAATATGTTTTTATTTTCTATGATGAATATAGAAAAATTCATTTCCTTAGCAATTTATATGAAGCCAAAAACTATTGTCAGACTTTGCTGTATCAAAATAGACAAAAAATTGACACTCACTTTTACCCTGCCAAAAGCAAAATCTTAAACTTTTGCTTTAGTATATAAGCCAGCATTCATTGTATCCTATGATAGGTTCTGAGTGTAGGTGTATTTGCTTTCTTCCATTTTTTGTATGCATGTTTTCTTTTTATTTATTATTGTAAGTTATATGAAATTTTTATCCAAATTTTTATTTTTTTCTGATTAATAATCAGAATAATCAGATAATTACTGATAAATTTGATGTTAATCCTTCCAGCTTTTTCCCATGGGAATTTATACTTAATAAAGGGGAGAGGTCATCATTACATAATGTGCTATTAATCTGCTTCTCCCTTTAATGTGTTGTGAATGCCTTTCCATGTCATTAGATGTTTTTCTACCTAGTTACTTTCATGAATCATATGGCTGTACCATGACTTATTTAATCAGTTCCTCATCATTGAGTATGTAAATTGCCTCAATTTTTTTTACTACCATAAAACGTCCTTCAATACACACCCCTTTAAAAACTGACTCTTAGAAGGTGTTCTTGACTCTCTACCTAAATGTACAAATACAAATAAATTGCTTTCCAGAAAAGGTGCACTACTAATTTACTTTCCTGATACTAAACTGTGAAAATTCAGTCCTAACAATAGATATTTAAAAAAATGTTTTAAAAATGCTAAGTGAAAAAGAGCATATTATTATTTTCATTTGCATTACTTTTGGTTCCTAGTGAGTTTACTCTGTTTTTGTATATTAATTATGCATTTATATTTCTTTTTGTGTGTGAATTGCCTTTCATGTCCTTTGTGTGGTTTTATTTTGGTGTATTTGTCTTTTACTTGATACATGAGAGAATATTTTCCCTAGCCTGTCAATTGCCTTGTAATTTTGTTTCTAGTGAGTTCTTTTTTTTTTTTTTTTTACAATTAAAAGCTTTAATTTTTGAAAAATTTGCTGGCAAATCTATATATCTTTTTGTTTTCTGCTTTGACATTATTCTTTTATAAAGGCCCATGCCACTCAAATATTATGTAAGCATGCATCTATGTTATTATTACTTCATCTTTTACATTTAAATATCTACTCTATTTAGAATTCATTGTGATGCATGTATGAGGTAGAAATCTGACTTCAAAAAGATGAGTATCCAATTTGTCCATCATTTATTGCATGATCTCTTTCTCCACTGAATTAAAATGCCGTATTTTATAATATATTAAAGTATTACATGTGCTTGGACATATTCCTGGACTTTCAAGATATATCAGTCTGTTTCCTTGTCATGTCACATATTATTATGGCTTTTTGATTTAATATCCAGTAATGTAAACCCTCTGATACATTATTCTTATTCCTCAAATGTTTTTGATGAATTTTCTTCCAAATGAAATTTATAATCATTTTATTCATTGATTCAACAAATATTTGTTGAATGGATATTCTGTGCTTGGTATTGTGCATGGTATTAGGATTGTTGCAAAAATTGAGACTGACAGTCTCTACTCTTATGGTACTAAAAATTCACTTCCAAAAAATCTGTAAATGTTGAAGAAGATTGCACTAATCTTATAAAATAACTTGGAGGAGAATGTAATCTTTGCACCATTAAGTTCTTCATTTTAGAAAGTTTTAAGACTCTCCATTTATTTGAGACTTTTAAAATATGTCCCAATAATGTTTTGTGAAATGTATATTTTAAGATATATATCTTATTGCTATTACTGTGTATCTTTTGTTATATTGTTACTATGAATGGGATACTCATTTAATTAGATGTCATTTTTAGTATATAGAAATCTATTTTCTTAACATAGTTATTTTTTAAACCTCGATCTATTAAACTCTTGATTCATTTACATTTGTTACACAATCATATTCTATGCTGATAATGATACTTCTTGCTTCTTCTTTCCAATATTTGTACCTCAATCATTTTTCTTGTTGAGTTTTATTACCTAGAAGTTCTAGAAAAATGTTAAATGGTAGTAATAGCTAGTATTCTGTTTTTTTCCTGACTCTAAATGTAATGCATCTAGACTTTTATTAATTATGGCATTGATTGTTATTTTGAGGAGAAATCCTTTTTCAGGTTAATAATATATCTTTATATTCAAGTTTATTAAGAACATTTATTGGAAACATATTGAAATTTTATCAGATTCCTTTTCAGTTGTTACTGAGATAATCATAGGTTCTTCTGTATTCTGTTAATTAATTTCTCAAAATTAAACTGTCCTAGTATTCTTGGGATAACGACATGTAAAGTACTTATATTTAAAACAAGTTAAAATGATAATGGTGATTTTATTAAGTGACCTCACACAATAGAAAACAGTGTAGCCTTAGAAGTTTTCCAAGCCATCATTCTACTTAGAAACAGCTCTGCTTTGGGATCAGAACTGTAATTTTTAAAGTAAAGTTATCCGGGATTAATTCATTTAATGTAATTGCAAGCATGAATTCAGGTTTCTAATTTTTCACCTGAACTTTCCTTCATGGTTTGAATATCTAGAAAAAGAAGACTTTCCTATCTCTAGACTACACATTTGATCTCTAGGTATGCATTACAATTTTTTAGCCATACATGGTTAAAGAATTTAGACTCATCTACAATAACTTTGAAGCTCTGGTCTTGAAGATCCTGTGAGAAATGAGATATAACTCCTAGAAGATATAGGAGATATTTTTAGGCTTCCAAATTTTCCCTGGGAGGCTGATCTAAATTGAGTCACAAAATTATTCCCACCAGGAATGCAATCGCTCGAGCTGTTTTCTAATCTGAGCCTCTCTACCCAGATGATCTTCTGAACTCATACTGTTCAGACTTTCATCCTTCTGAGTAGAAAGCAGCCATAGTCATGGCAGGATGAGGACTAGGACAATTACCCAAGGAATTCTTGGCCTCTGCCATGGGATTCTGCAGACTCAGATCATATAATCAGAGATGTTAGCACTGGAGGGGACATTACAATTAGCTTTCTCCACCTCTTAGTTTATCAGTGAGGAAAACTGTCCAGAGCACAGAAGTGACTAAAGTAACACAGCCAATGTAGGTAATCTGCTGGATAAGAATTTGGAATTCACGATTTTGAATTCAGTATTTATTTCACCATCACGCTGGCTTACACATTGGTATCAGGCTTCTTCTATTATTGAAGTGAGACATTAAGTGAATTCCATCTTGATTTGTGTCTGATACAGAGTAATAAACTATTTTATTAAATATCCAAATAATTATACATTCCTCCTTCTTACATGCAAGCCTAAGTTTGCTTGTACTATTTCATGTGGTAGCAAATCAGGACATTTCTTGTGTCTCTGAAAATACTCTGAATAACGGAGTACAGTCAGCTTTCTTGTACCACGAATATAGGGACTACGTTTCTCCCAGTCATTCTAGGGATAATTTTTATGAAGGATTGCACTTCATAGATTAAGCTAGGTATCAGTTACCAGTGTTTTTTCCAAATAAAAAAAAAATCAGGTGATATCTGTAAATGGTTCCATTGTAAATATTAAAGAACATGATGCATAAAACAGATTAGGGAAAACTATAGAAGGGGTGGGGTTTCGGAGTGCTAATTTTGTCCTTGAATGGTAACAGCTCCATATGGTGGTGAGGTTTATGTTGGTTTGCTGTTTGCAGATGATCTTATTATTAGAATTTTTCATACCGAAAATAAACTGCATTTTAGTTTGTAAACATATACCCTTCCAGAGTAATGCTACCAGTTCTTTGTGAAATAGCTACTGTTGTTCAAAGGATGACTATGTCCTCTTTGGTTGAGGAAAGATGACAACAAACTCAGTAATGACATGTAAAATAGGTATTACAAACCAGATATGGTGGCATGAGCCTGTAATCCCAGCTACTTGAGAGGCTAAAGCAGGAGGATCTGTTGATCTATGGATTTGAGGCTGTAGTGTGTTGTGATGGCACCTATGAATAGCCCTTGCACTCCAGCCCGAGCAGAAAAGCAAGACTGTCTCTGAATTTTTTTTTTTTTTTTGACACGGAGTCTTGCTCTGTCGCCCAGGCTGAAGTGCAGTGGCGCGATATCTGCTCACTGCAAGCTCAGCCTCCTGGGTTCACGCCGTTCTCCTGCCTCAGCCTCCCCAGTAGCTAGGACTACAGGCGCCTGCCTCCACGCCTGGCTAATTTTTTTGTATTTTTAGTAGAGACGGGGTTTCACCATGTTAGCCAGGACGGTCTCGATCTCCTGACCTCGTGATCTGCCTGCCTCGGCCTCCCAAAGTGCTGGGATTATAGGTGTGAGCCACCACGCCTGGCCCCTGTCTCTGAATTTTTAAAAAAGGCATTCCACTCAGATTAATACACATTTTAATTGTGTTTTGTTGTAAATTACAACTGAATAAAAATTCAACAAATAAGTCTATTGTGGTAGGGAAAGGTCTATTGTGATCTGGAAAATATAATGGAGAAATCCAGTGGAAGAGATTTTAGTTCACATTACTCAAAAGAAAAAAATCTTATACAAGTCTTTACACTTCTAACTTGAAAAATTCTGTGCTAAAGTTTAGCTTGGTTGCTAAAATATTTCTCTTTTTTCTCAGAAGCTTCTTTTTAGCATCCTACAGACACAAGTTACCTTTAAAAATATTTACATACTTGCTTTGCAATGTGTTGTTTATCAGTAGTTCTATATTCTTTGAGATAGTCTATCCAGTGTCTCTGTATTTATCGTATGTCTGTATAGATATATATTAGCAGAGAAATGAGGTCTGAAAGGGGAGAAATGTGTTCATGCTAATCATGATATAAACAATTGACTTTATAAGCAGTGTTCACAGGTCATACCTTTCCCGTTATTGTCTTACAATGAACAAGAAATGATGCATTATCTGGTATGCATGGTAAATAATGCCCCTTGCCCTCTGCTTCATGACCACATGTGATACTTCTAACATAGATAGCACATGTAAATCCAGTGGCCTTGACTGCAACTTTAGAGAGCATTTTGGCCAAGTACAAACCCACTAGTCATGGAAAAAAAAAAAACTAAGTCAAAGTAAATTGATGGTATTGACACTTGTCTATGAAAAACAACATAATATAGAACAATTCTGGGATAAAATATTAATCTAAAATAATTTTAAGGATTAAATATTGCCACTGTAAGCATACTATGAGCAATTATGTTTGTAATGCAGATATATTTATAATTTTAAATCCAAGATTTACCTTAATTGTAGATTTTCCTAATTTAAGAAAGTTATTTTGAAAAAAAAATACTTGAATCTAGAGAAAGGTTGGCAAATACATATGGAACTTTGTAAAAAACATCCAGGGCAGCACTTTCACTGACTGCAGTAGCTTAGGAGTGAAAACAACACAACTGCTCCAATGTATGGCAATGGGCAAATATCCCGATTTATTCACAGAGTGGTATGTTAGGCAGTGCTTAGAATAAATGAGTTGGTTATACAAGTATCGATAAGGACAAATGTGAAAAACACAGTGTTAAGTTTTTAAAAAGTCGTAAAAAGCACAGTAGGATGTCATTTATATAAAATTTAAAAACCTCAAAAACCATTCTTCTTTGATATATATTCTAAAGATAAACATATATGTAATAGAAGTACAAAACATACATAAAATAATATAAAGTATGCAGTCATTTGTGTACTTACTTTCCAAAAATATTTCAGTAGATATAGCAAACAGTTAACATGTAATATTTGGGTAGGAGGTTGGCAATTTTCTTTTTAGCACCTGCCTGTCTGCTATCATTCAAACTCACATTTAAAATGTGGCTATGTGAGATGAGAGAACTATAATATTCCAGGTTTGTCATTAGTTTGGAAACTTTTTAAAAGTTTGAATGTTTTCTTGCATTCAGAGCCTTGGTTGACATAGTTAATTCAAAATAAAACATTGTATAAAGCACAGAATGAGCAGCTACACAAAGCTACTCAATCACAGACAGCTCTATATGGATTAGGGTTTCTTGTGGGGATGACATTGAGGTAGAAAGCATGGTCATCTATTGAGAATGACGGGGCTGGAGGTATTGGATACTTGAGGTTTAGAAAATACATTGTAGAAAATGGACAAAAACCCCTCAAATTAAGGGATGAGGCAGAATAATGCTTGGCAATACCAGGGGTAGGGGGCAGTCTTTCTTGGAAATATATATTTTAAATGGAACTAATTTTCATAACATCATTTCCTTTCAGGGTTACCCTCTGATCCCTATTTTACTAAGTCATTATAAAACAAAATGAGGAATTATGTGTCCTTCCCTTTTGAAGTCAATTTAACAAGATGGGTAAGAATTAGACCTCCTGAGTTCAAAATCCCTGGATTCAGATCTATTCCTGTATATTCAGGAGAAGTGGTAATAAATTCGATGGACAATTTGGTTTAGTAGTCGATTGAAGACCCTGATGAGGTATATTTGGGAAAACATAACTTCTGCTCTCTCTCATTGACTCACGGGCCTTTGAGGAGTCCAGGAATCATTGGAATCTGGCCTGAGGGTTTGGCTGCTGGCAAACTCCTTCACCAAAGTCCATTCCTATTGCTGACTGAGAAGTGACTAGCATTGGAAGTGGCTGATTTTAAATACCACTAATGCTGGTGTGCTCCTCCCTCCCGTTGCCAGCTCTGCTTTATGTGGTTGCCTTGAGAAGCTAAGTTCATTCTGAAAATAATGCCATTGCACAAAACACTTTTGAAAGTTCTAATTTAAAATTACATCAAGTCACTTGGTCTGTTTGGCCTCAGTTTCTTCATTTGCCATGTGAAAATAATAATGCCTACTCTGTAGCAAATAAAGTCTCTATAGTAAACAAAAAAAAAGCCCACTCTGATACTGAAAGTTGTTATGAAAAATAAAAAAGGGAAATGCTTTAGAAACTGTTAAGTGCTATTTAGATGTTACTAATTAAACCATTTCAGAAACTATACTTTTTATTTTATGGCCACTATTCACTGTTTAACTTAAAATACCTCATATGTAAACTCATCTCTCACTGACTTTTGCTATAACAAATCCCAAATCTTATTTCAAAGTACCAAGATATTGAAAATATTGCTAAGAGTTTCACATATGGTATGACCCTCTATATAAACTCATTTTAATTCTCCTCTAAAGATGAAAAGTCTTGTGTTGAAATTATCAGGGTATTTTATGAGAAAGAAATGAAATTTAATTTCTCTGTTTTTCCCTTTTGCAGGAAGTCACCAAAGCAGTACAGCCTCTCTTACTGGGAAGAATCATAGCTTCCTATGACCCAGATAACAAGGAGGAACGCTCTATCGCGATTTATCTAGGCATAGGCTTGTGCCTTCTCTTTATCGTGAGGACACTGCTCCTACACCCAGCCATTTTTGGCCTTCATCACATTGGAATGCAGATGAGAATAGCTATGTTTAGTTTGATTTATAAGAAGGTAATACTTCCTTGCACAGGCCCCATGGCACATATATTCTGTATCGTACATGTGTTAATGTCATAAATTAGGTAGTGAGCTGGTACAAGTAAGGGATAAATGCTGAAATTAATTTAATATGCCTATTAAATAAATGGCAGGAATAATTAATGCTCTTAATTATCCTTGATAATTTAATTAACCTCAACTGATAATTATTGAGTATCTTCTGTAAACTGCCTCTGTTGTAGTTTTTTTTTTCTCCTAATCGTTATCATTTTTTTGGAATCCATGGTTTCCTGTTAAGATGACTCACACAGCCTACATAAAAGTGACAAAATATCATCTTATAGTACAATGCCACATATCTTTACGTTCAGTAAGAAGAGTATAATATATGATTGTTAATGATAACCCAAACAATAAAAGTTTTCACCTTAACTGGTTGTCATAAGTAGTAGCATCCACTGCCTTATTTTGAGTTGGATTTTTATCATCCTATGAGCCCTACAAATTTAAAGTTTTTGGAACGGCACGTGCATTGAAACCATAAGAACCTAGTCTGCTTTTCTGCGTGTATTGTCCAGACGAGAGACCAAGTTGCCGAGGCATCATTTAGGTGAATTCTAATTAACATTTAGCTACCTTACAAACACAATTTAAGGTTGTTTCAAAGGCATGTGCTTGCGTCATCCTGATTCACTACCATGTGTGACTAACTTGGATCTGCAAAGTCATTATAAAAAGCTGTTTTTGATGGACTCATTTGGATATTGCTTTACCCTTCTTCTCTCTTTTCTTTTATCAATGTAAAAACGTTATATGTTGAATACTTGGCTTTTAAGGGCATAGATCTGAAATCTGCCTCTAGCAAATAACCCATAACACTTCTAAGATATACCTGCAAGGTCAATTAAAACCTTCATAACCATGCTCTATTGTTCAAAAAAGCCTTTTATGACGGCAGAAGTAAAAAAAAAAAAACAAAAAAAACAGAGTCCACAGTTATCACCTCAGCTGCAATCTCATCAGTTCACAAGTACCAGGAAAACATGTGATAAGTCAACAAATGTTTTATTTCAATCTGAACATTTTACATAAGTGAAGACATTGTTAGATATCATTCAGAATGTGGAATCTACACAGCTGGCATATGAGAGAAAGTTGAATTCAGTTTAATAAATGTTTATAGAAAGTGCTTGTTATCATAATGATAATAGCTCAGGATATGCATGACAAGCTTTTAAGCGATTGGGTACACTATCTCATTTGATCTTCCGCACAACTATTAATGGTAGGTACTATTATCCCTATCTTATGGATAAGGAAACTAAGATTTAAAAAGTACAGAACATGGTGTGAACACTGCTTCAACATTTCTAAAATAGGTAAATCACGATCTCTGAACTGGAGGGTTGTCCAACCACTAGGGACAATAGAGTACTGATATTTAGTGGGCAGACTGTAATGCAGAAAGAGACAGGCATGGGCTAAACAGGGGTAGAGATGAAATAAGGGGCAGGTTAGTTTGTAAACAAGTCCATATGTAACATTTAGCACAAATACAGGATATAGGTGCTTTCAGACCCAGATGCATTGATAAAAAGTTAGGTGGTATTGTATTTGTCTTCCTTTCTCAATGTTGCATATCTGTGTTCTTGCCCAGTTTGCTTTATCTCTCTAGCCACACTTATTGGCCTACAATGGCATCATCACCAAAGAAGGCAATCCTATCTCCATGTGGCTTTGGTTTGCTCCCTAATGTGAACCTTGTGTTTACTCTTCCCAGGTCTCATGCTTTCCCATATCTGACCTGTTTCATCCTCATGGCCAGGATATGTGGTACCTTTCCTACAATGTTCCAAAGTTTGTAATAGAGCTCTTCTCTGCTTTGTTCCAAATTCTGCAACATTTTACTTTAAATAATGAATTTAAATACAAACAAACTTGAGCTTTGCCTATACTTTTAAAGAATGCAGAGATAAATAAATTAATAAAAATATTCATTGAGCCCTTACTGTGCACACAGCTCCATGTTAAGCCTTGTGCAGAACCCAAAGTCACTCGAGACTAAGCCTGTTACTAAGTTATGTGCAATTTAGCTCAGTGGTTTTCCCCCACTTCATATTGCTCTGATAATGTTTTGGAATTCACTGCCTTGATTCCTTCTTTTCTATGCTTATCTATGCACTATTTATTATTCTACACCATCTCAAATTCTAACTCCTCAAGAAAATCCTTCCAGATTTTTCTAACTAGGAGTTTTAACTTTAACTACCCTATTACTTTCTACTTCCTTAACTCATCTATCATATTATATTTAGTTATTTATATACTAGGTCGCCTTGAAGAAGAGATTGTGTTTTAATAAATCTTAATAATCCCTGAGGCATCAAGTAGAGTGATTTGCATTTACTAAATGCTCAACGAATATGTGAGGGATTCACTTGAAACTAATATTAGATAATTCCCAGTCAAAGTGATCTAATAGCAAATCAATTCTTCAGTTTTATAGGCAAAGTATGACTCTGATCTAACATAATCATAATTAATTTGTCAACTTTATAATTTTAATTAAGTAAATTTAATTGGTAGATAAATAAGTAGATAAAAAATAATTTACCTGCTTAACTATGTTTCATATAGCATTGCATTTTTTCTTTGTAAAATTTAAGGATTTTGTATTAATAAACTTTTTCACAAAAGTATTAATTATTCAGTTATTCATCATATACTTTTATTGACTTTAAAAGTAATTTTATTCAAAAGAGTTAGTATAGGACTACATGAAAAATTCAAGACCAAGGCTTAATTTCGAATTTCACTGCCTTTGGCTCTATCTTTTAAAACAAAACGAAAAACTCCCACATGATATAAATGGGTATTTAAGTATAATATCATTCTCATTGTGAGGAGAAAAAATAATTATTTCTCTCTAGATGCTGGAAAATAAAACAACTAGAAGCATGCCAGTATAATATTGACTGTTGAAAGAAACATTTATGAATCTGAGAAGATAGTAAGCTAGATGAATAGAACATAATTTTCATTACC
Organism: Hylobates moloch; assembly: GCF_009828535.3. Classification (NCBI taxonomy): domain Eukaryota; kingdom Metazoa; phylum Chordata; class Mammalia; order Primates; family Hylobatidae; genus Hylobates; species Hylobates moloch. The sequence goes on from NW_026652276.1 coordinate 198,420,260, forward strand.
TTTACTTAATAATGAATGCGTAATAACTGAATTACTCAGTCATATTATAATGTTACTTATAATATATTTGTATTTTGTTTGTTGAAATTATCTAACTTCCCATTTTTCTTTTAGACTTTAAAGCTGTCAAGCCGTGTTCTAGATAAAATAAGTATTGGACAACTTGTTAGTCTCCTTTCCAACAACCTGAACAAATTTGATGAAGTATGTACCTATTGATTTAATCTTTTAGGCACTATTGTTATAAATTATACAACTGGAAAGGTGGAGTTTTCCTGGGTCAGATAATAGTAATTAGTGGTTAAATCTTGCTCAGCTCTAGCTTCCCTATTCTGGAAACTGAGAAAGGTCAATTGTATAGCAGAGCACCATTCTGGGGTCTGGTAGAACCACCCAACTCAAAGGCACCTTAGCCTGTTGTTAATAAGATTTTTCAAAACTTTATTCTTATCAGACCTTGCTTCTTTTTAAAACTTTAAATCTGTTATATACTTTGGCCAGATATGATACTCTGAGCAATTCTTGTTCTGTGTTGTCTTATGTGAAAAATAAATTCAAGGTCCTTGGGACAGATAATGTGTTTTATTTATCTTTGCATATCTAGTACTTAAAACAGCATTGGACCCACAGCTGGTACAAAATTAATTACTGTTGAATTGAGCAAATATTTATTCTAAGTGTCTCTGTCAAATGACAGAGTTGTGATTGTGTGGATTGAGTCTCTGGAGAGAGTTCTTTGTTCTCTCATGTTCTATGCTGTGGTTCTTGCTTTATGCAAAAAGAAGTAAGTTACTTAAAACCTGGACATGATACTTAAGATGTCCAATCTCAATTCCACTGAATAAAAATATGCTTAAAAATGCACTGACTTGAAATTTGTTCTTTGGGAAAAGCTATTCTATGTGTAGAATGTTTAAGCACATTGCTATGTGCTCCATGTAATGATTATCTAGATTTTAGTGTGCTCAGAACCACGAAGTGTTTGATCATATAAGCTCTTTTTACTCGCTTTCTTTCATATATGATTGTTAGTTTCTAGGGGTGGAAGATAAAATGACACCTGTTTTTGCTGTGCTTTTATTTTCCAGGGACTTGCATTGGCACATTTTGTGTGGATCGCTCCTTTGCAAGTGGCACTCCTCATGGGGCTAATCTGGGAGTTGTTACAGGCCTCTGCCTTCTGTGGACTTGGTTTCCTGATAGTCCTTGCCCTTTTTCAGGCTGGACTAGGGAGAATGATGATGAAGTACAGGTAGCAACCTATTTTCATAGCTTGAAAGTTTTAAAAATTATGTTTTCAAAAAGCCCACTTTAGTAAAACCAGGACTGCTCTATACATAGAACTGTGATCTTCAGTGTCATTAAAAATTTTTTTTGTTTGGTTTTTTTTTTTTTTTTTGGAGACAGAGTCTAGATCTGTCACCCAGGCTGGAGTGCAGTGGCATGATCTCAGCTCACTGCACTGCAACTTCTGCCTCCCAGGCTCAAGCAATTCTCCTGCCTCAGCCTCCGGAGTAGCTGGGATTAGAGGCACATGCCACCACACCCGGCTAATTTTTGTATTTTAGTAGAGACAGGGTTTCACCAGGTTGCCCAGGCTGGTCTCGAATGCCTGACCCCAGGTGATCCGCCCACCTCAGCCTCCCAAAGTACTGGGATTACAGGTGTGAGCTACCGCGCCCGGCCTAAAAAAGACTTTTTAAGATGGTGTAAATATTACTTCCTGTATCAATGGTACATTTTTTGCTTGTCAGTCTCTAGAATTTCTTTATAAATATGTTGATTCAGTTCATTTTTGTAGATTATAAAACAGGTAAAAAAGGAGAAAACATTTATGTGAATTAAAGGGAATACCTAATTTTTGTGTAGAGTTTATTAGCTTTTACTACTCTGGTTTATAGATCATCACACCAGAGCCTTAGTTACTTTGTGTTACAGAATAACTAATACGAGTGAATGAATGACTTACACAAGTCACTGCTTACGATAAAGGGCTTGAGTTTGTCAGCTAGAGTATGACAGAAAGTATCTAAGTTTTGGAGTCAAATAGCACTTTGTTTGAATCCCAGATTACATACTTACTAGTTATGTGACCTTAGTCAAGCCACTTCACCTCACTGAGTCTGCTTTTTTCATCTCTAAAATAGAGATACCCACCGCTCATAGGCTGTCATAAGGGATGGAGATAGCATATGGAATGAGTCTGTACAGCGTCTGGCACATAGGAGGCATTTACCAAACAGTGGTTATTATTTTTGTTACCATCTATTTGATAATAAAATAAATGCCCATCTGTTGAATAAGAGAAATATGACTTAAAACCTTGAGAAGTTCTTAATAGATAATTTGACTTGTTTTTACTATTAGATTGATTGATTGATTGATTGATTGATTGATTGATTTACAGAGATCAGAGAGCTGGGAAGATCAGTGAAAGACTTGTTATTACCTCAGAAATGATTGAAAATATCCAATCTGTTAAGGCATACTGCTGGGAAGAAGCAATGGAAAAAATGATTGAAAACCTAAGACAGTAAGTTGTTCCAATAATTTCAATATTGTTAGTAATTCTGTCCTTAATTTTTTAAAAATATGTTTATCATGGTAGACTTCCACCTCATATTTGATGTTTCTGACAGTCAAATGATTGCATTTAAGTTCTGTCAATATTCATGCATTAGTTGCATAAATTCACTTTCATGGGCTGTAATTTTATGTAGTTGGTCCAGGGTGTTATTTTGCGCTGCAAGTATATTATATTGATTCATTATTAAAGAATTTCCTACATATATTCACTGATGCTCAATACATTTATTTCATTAAAATAATTATCAAGATACTGAAGGCTGATTGGTAACTCAGATGGAACTGGTAGAGTATACAATTCTGAACCAAATAAATGATTCTCTATTATTATATCTTAATTTATGTGTTATGGTATATTAACCATGAAAAAAATTGTATTTGGTTAGAATATGTTTGCTCTTCCTTAACTTGGGAATGACATAGGGTAATATTCACAAATTGGGTTCCTATAAATCCTCCACTTGAAATGAAGTCAGTTCAAGTAATGAAAGCTACCTCCTGAGATAGAATCAGTACTTGGCACCTATCTCTAGTGTTCTTTCACCTCATATAACCTTCCACTGATTAGTAAAGATTATATCCAACAAAGAAAGTACAGCACAGACTGAGATATGATTACTGAGATAAATTTGGGCAAAATATAAACTACAGCATTTCTGTAGCAATGAGACCATTTTTCTTCAGTTGAGCTCCATGTTCTACAAACTCCAATCAAAAAAGGTTCTAGGAGACTCAGTGAAAGTTGATACACTGTTCAAGGAACAAATAATTTCAGCACATGGGAATTTCACAGGGAAAAATATACTAAAAAGAGAAGTACCTTTTGGATGGTGTCAATATGGGTTATGAGGAATTCAGGCTGCTGAGTCCAGTATACAGTGGTAACTGAGCTGCAGGTGTGTGATTGGAACAACAAAAGAAATGCTGAAATATTAAGTCCTTTGCCATGTAAATAGAAAGAGTAAAAGAGTATTTATTTCCAAAACATTATTGGTCACCTGTTTTTGTTATGCCTTTCAAGATAAATCCAGGAAAGGAATTGCATTTTCTTTCCAGAAAAGAAGTTCTTGGGGGAATTGTTCAATTGTTAGATGTTGTTTTTCTCATTAACAAGTGAGTGCTCCATCACACTTGCTCTCTGCATTACTCTTCTCCCTGCAAACACATATATAGCAAGGGTGATGACAAGGATATCAGAGGGTCTGGTTTTCTCAAACTCATGATAAACTCATGGCTGGGTCATTCTTGGTGCTGATTTTACTTTGGTTTTTGTTGTTATTGTTCCCTCTTCCTCAAAAGATGAAATCTATCCCCCTTACTTGGAATTTCTGTTTGATATATAGCGAATGTTTGGTTGTAACCTGTATAATCTGGCATGAAATTGTCACTCGAAAAGGCTAGAAAGTGTTGACGTATATATGGGACAGCAAGAGTTGCTCCTACTCAAGAGAGTAAATATAATGTTCTGGAAGAGATTGGCAGAATTCACATCAAAGGAGTGATTACTTCAGCCTGGGCCACTGTTGTACTGGTCAAAAGGCTGTGCAAAGCTCTCTGAAAATCCACTCTTTTATTGCTCTTTAGTAATAAAGTCACTTTCAATTTTAAAAATAACAAACTGATATAATATTTTTATGACTCATAAAATGTTAGCGATTATATTATGGAGAGTCTACTTTCTGGGTGATTCTTACAAATGTTCTTGGATCCATTTTTTTTTTCTTATAGTACCTATTCTTCCCATTTTTCTCAACTCTAGTTAATATATTTCAACAACAGTTCAACAAATTTAACATTTTTATAAAAAGTATTTTCTATCATTTTATAAATAACAGCCTAGTCCATGTTACTCCTTTTCTTGTTGAGGAGAAAGGACACACACTGTAAATTCAAATATAGATCTCTACTGTGCTATTTAATCTTGGCAACAACTCCACAAAGGAGATGACATGTTTTCCTTCTATAGAGGTGGATTCTGTAAAGTTAGAGGGAAGAGTGACTTGCTTAAGATGGCATAGCTGTAACTGGCAGAACTAGGATTCAAAGCCAGGTGAGATGCCAAAATCATAATCTGTCTTCAGTGTCAAGTTACTGAAATCGGTAAACATTAGACCTAAAAAGACTGAATTGCAATCCGGGTTGGGCACATTAAACTCCATTTTCTTCATCAGTGTGCTCAGATTACATTTTACTTTTCAGACTAAAATTGGAAAAAAAGATTCCCTCTTAGTTCTGCACTTGAGAATGAGAATAGCTTTTCTGAATTATACAAGGAAGAAGAACTAATGCCCAAATGCCAGGTACCCACATGCACTATGCCGTGGCACAGCTGTTGCCCCCTTTCACCAGAGCCCTCTCTCTGTATCCTGGTTGACCTTTCTTTGGGCAAGAGCTGGGTGGGGAGAATCACAAGTGACTCCAATTTGTATGGCTTCTGAAAGACTGGGACTGAGTTGAAGGCAGTGTTGTCCTCTGCACTCCCTGTTTTCTGTCTCCTGGAGCATCGAAGCCTCACATATGTATTAAAAAAAAATTTCCATTTGCATTTCAGACTAGAAGATTGAACATGTAGTGTAATGTGATTGCAAATAATTATATTGAAATGAGACAGAGAAGATGTAGTATTTACTCTCATAATTTTTCAAAACCCACCTGCAACTTGAATTAAAAGAACCACTTGGGTTTTGTTTTTTTTTTTTCAAACGCAAATCCTGGAAACCTACTGAGACTCATTCAATCAATTCAAGAGGCAGGCTTGAGACTGTATTTTTAAAAAGCATTTCAGGTGATTTTTACACATGCTAAGGCTTAAGAACCACTTCTCTGTAGCTTATATGTTATTTTCAATGTTCCTCAAAGCCAAGTTAGAATTTCCAAAGTGTTAAGAATCCATTAGACAATCACAGAATTGTCGTTTTCCTTTATAAATCTTACAACGTTGTTCTCATTTCCATACTTAATTACTTAAAACACCAACCAACCAACAAGCAAAAAATGATTAGTCTAACTAATCTTACAAGTTAATAATGAAGTAAAGGTTTAAAAATAATGTCATAATAATGTTAATAACAAATTATTAATTATAATTTAAAAATAATATTTACAAGTATTATGTGCAAAACACTGGTACTTTCATTGTTATCCTTTCATATAAGGTAACTGAGGCCCAGAGAGATTAAATAACATGCCCAAGGTCACACAGGTCATACGATGTGGAGCCAGGTTAAAAATATAGGCAGAAAGACTCTAGAGACCATGCTCAGATCTTACATTCCAAGATCCCTGATATTTGAAAAATAAAATAACATCCTGAATTTTATTATTATTTTTTTTTATAGAACAGAACTGAAACTGACTCGGAAGGCAGCCTATGTGAGATACTTCAATAGCTCAGCCTTCTTCTTCTCAGGGTTCTTTGTGGTGTTTTTATCTGTGCTTCCCTATGCACTAATCAAAGGAATCGTCCTCCGAAAAATATTCACCACCATCTCATTCTGCATTGTTCTGCGCATGGCGGTCACTCGGCAATTTCCCTGGGCTGTACAAACATGGTATGACTCTCTTGGAGCAATAAACAAAATACAGGTAATGTACCATAATGCTGCATTATATACTATGATTTAAATAATCAGTCAATAGATCAGTTCTAATGAACTTTGCAAATGTGCAAAAAGATAGAAAAAGAAATTTCCTTCACTAGGAAGTTATAAAAGTTGCCAGCTAATACTAGGAATGTTCACCTTAAACTTTTCCTAGCATTTCTCTGGACAGTATGATGGATGAGAGTGGCATTTTATGCCAAATTATCTTAAAATCCCAATAATACTGATGTAGCTAGCAGCTTTGAGAAATTCTAAAGTTTTCAGGTGATAAGACACAATTTATACAACGCTAATCGGATAAACTTGTGTATGATTAAGAAGCAAATAAATACTTAGTAAGCTTTTTTGCTGTTTATTTAAATATTTAACCCAGAAAATAAGTCACTGTGACAGAAATAAAAATGAGAGGGAAGGGTGAGCCACTTTTAGGTAGTTCTGGTATTATTTAATTTAGGCCAGAGGTTGCAAATGGTGGCCCATAGAACTAATTTTGGCTCCTAGACCTGTTTTATTTAACCTTTCATTTAAAAAATTTGTATTGGTTGCCAGCAATTAAAAATTGGGAGATGTCTCACACACACACACATAAACACACACACTCATGTGTGCAGCCTCTTTTGAAGAATTGGAATAATTAGTCAACTGCGTCCTCCTTTTCCACAAGCTGTGACAGCTCCCTGCTCACAGAGCACCTGCCCTCTCCAGTTCATCACGCTCTCTTCTCAGTCCCTTTCCTTAATTATATCACCTATTTGGTCCTGAGACTAAGTGAGTTTGAGATCTGTGACTTAGACAAAGTGGTGAATCTAGCTCTGAATCATAGTAAGTAGCTCTGGGAATCATCTTGTCTTCTGTTAACCCATTGAGAGAGAAATAGAGAGAGAGAAAGAAGAAACAGATCTGGGGAGAGTCACTGAATGGGAGCATAGAGACAGAGAAACAGATCTAGAAAACCAAACTGGGAGAAAATGAGAGAAACCAAGAGAGGGAGAGAGGAGCAGAGGAGAAAATGAAGAAGCGAGGCAAGGACCAGGCTTTTTCATTATTTCTTATGGCCAAGACTTCAGGATGTGTGGACTTAATTCTTCCTTATGCTCCTACCTTCCCTAGGAAAACTGATTTAGAGTCTCTAATAGAGCCCTTCTTTTAGAATCACAGTTTGATGCCTTAAAACTAGTTATATACCTTCACATGCTTCCTTAACCCACAGAAGTGATGCTAATGAGGCCCTTAATAAGGAGGGTGCTATTAAGATGAAGACATTCATTTTTTTCTCCATCTAATGTTGGATTAAGGCACCTTAGTGGGTAATTCAGGGTTGCTTTATAAATTCATCACTAAGGTTAGCATGTAATAGTACAAGGAAGAATCAGTTGTATGTTAAATCTAATGTATAAAAAGTTTTATAAAGTATCATATGTTTAGAGAGTATATTTCAAATACGATGAATCGTAGCGCTTGGCAAATTAACTTTAGAACACTGTAATAAAATTGTTTTGTTAAGAAATAATTACTATTTCATTATTAAAATTCATATATAAGATGTAGCACAATGAGAGTATAAAGTAGATGTAATAATGCATTAATGCTATTCTGATTCTATAATATGTTTTTGCTCTCTTTTATAAATAGGATTTCTTACAAAAGCAAGAATATAAGACATTGGAATATAACTTAACAACTACAGAAGTAGTGATGGAGAATGTAACAGCCTTCTGGGAGGAGGTCAGAATTTTTAAAAAATTGTTTGCTCTAAACACCTAACTGTTTTCTTCTTTGTGAATATGGATTTCATCCTAATGGCGAATAAAATTAGAATGATGATATAACTGGTAGAACTGGAAGGAGGATCACTCACTTATTTTCTAGATTAAGAAGTAGAGGAATGGCCAGGCGCTCATGCTTGTAATCCCAGCACTTCAGGAGACCAAGGTGGGTGGATCACCTGAGGTCAGGAGTTCAAGACCAGCCTGGCCAACATGGTAAAACCCGGTCTCTACTAAAAATACCAAAAATTAGCTGGGCATGGTGGCAGATGCTGTAGTCCCAGCTGCTCGGGAGGCTGAGGCAGGAGAATCACTTGAACCTGGGAGGCGGAGGTTGCAGTGAGCCAAGATCACGCCACTGCACTCCAGCCTGGGCAACAAGGTGAGACTCTAAAAAAAAAAAAAAAAGAAGTAGAGGAATATTAAATGCAATATAAAAGCTTTTTTTATTTTTAAGTCATACAATTTGTTTCACATAACAGATCAGAAAATAATACAGAGATCATAAGTTTTGGAGCTGGGTTTGAATCCTGGCTCTGCCATTTACTTTCTGTGTAATCTAAGTCAAGTTACTCAACTTTGTGGGCCCTCTGACTCTCCATTGTAAAATGGAGAATATTAATATTTACTTTGCAAGTTTGTTGTGAGGACTGAAGGAGAGAATTTAGGTAAAACATTCATCAGAGTACCATGCACACAGTGGTTCCTCAATAAACATTAGCTTCTCTGATTGCAAGTTCCAGTCCAAAGTGCTTTATATATACCAGTCAATAAAAGGATGCGGGAGAGATATACCAGTGTATTGTTTCTACCATTTTAAACCTGTTTTCATCCACTGTTACAAATTCTATCATACTGCTCCACATAAAAATATTATCAATGATTTTTAGTCTCTGAAGTGCAATATTTGATTATTGAGCACAGCTGTTGAAGTTTTAGTTTCTTCTCACTTATATGGGTTGTGTAAAGGTAGGAGGTATAAAACCAATGTCCTAGGTCTAAATCTTTCTTAATGTCATACTTTGGATTCATTTATATAAGTAACTTGAGCACTAGTGCATCATTTTACTTCATTTTTTAAAGATATAGTAAGAGTAATTCCCATCTGCCTAGCAAAATTGTTTTGTAGAAAAGTTTGTGGATCAGATTTATTTTACTTTGATTTTAGAAATTTCAAGTGTCTTTGTAGGCGTGAAGGAAAAATATGCAGTTTGACATTTTCTACTACTTTCAGGTCATTATTTTCCTACTCTGGTGCAAAAATCCTCAATTCCTGTCTCACTCCATCTAATCAAATAAGTAGCCTGCTTGAGCCGTTACTGTGTGCCAGGCACTGGGATAAGCACTTTATATGTTTTGTCCCACTTAATCCTCACAGCATTTCTATGACCTAAATAAAATTAATATTTTCATTTCACTGATAATACAATGGAGGCTTCAAAAAGTTTAGGGACTTGGCTCAGCTCACACAACTGGCAAGGACTGAAAATGGATTTTTGTCTCAAATGTCATAGGCTAGAGCCCTTTCACTAAACTGTTGTCTTCCATCTGGTGGCATCCTCCTCCTCCAGTCTTTGTCACCTAAACTCTGGGCACCCCTTGATGGCATTTACTTATGATGGCGATGCTTGTTAAACTTCCTGTTTGAGACTTCAACATCCATGTAAACGAGTCTTCCAATACTGTACTTAGAACTTATATTTTGTAGTGACTTCTTCAGAAGCTTTCTCTCTTAGTCATATCCTGAGTTTTGTTAGCACCTGGACTTACCTCACTTTGGAAATGTTGCACTCTGAAATCTCTTTCTCAGCTTGGAATTTCCTAATCTTCCAACTGTTTGAGTCTTTTAATTCTACATTTACTGCCTTTCCATTTCATCAGGATTTCTAGTCTCTTTAATTCTTCCTTTTGGACTCCTCCTGATTTAACCTCTGCTTATTCGAAGAACAATAATTTCATTCTCTCAGCTGCACTCTCAATTCCCTTTTCCTTTTGGTTTTTTTCCTACAGAACACTTACTTTATCAGTTTTGGAGAAGTAAGTGCTATCTGGGAAACAATAGTGCTATCTGTTGACTCTAGTCAACTGTAAGTTTTATACATTTATTGTTTAAACCTTATATGGGTCTATAATCCTTCTTGGGAAATCCTTTCATTTGTCTTTAATTTCCTTTACCATTTCCCTAAAGGCTATTCCAGATTTTTATCACATTCACAAAATTCCCATCTTTTCCCAGGATCTGTTCACCCCCAGTAGATAGCCTTGTCTCCCACAATACATAGAGAAAATAGAGGCCACCATCATATTTGAATGTTTCTAACTTCTCTCTTCACCCTTGGAATTATCTTTTTCTTCTTTTGTGTCTAAGAGAAAGATGTATGCTTCCTCTTATCCTTGTCTGAACTATTCTATTTTGCTTCATCTTCTCAGAACAGGGGACCAGCAATTATTCTTCCTCCAGAAGCTTCAACGTCATTTGTCAACTGACTCCTTCTCATGTTTAAATATTTTCAAGTTAAACAATTTCTTTCCTGACTTTTGCTCATGCGACCTCGTGTCCAAAACCTTATCACTCTTCTTCCCTTTGCTGTCAAGGCTGTTCTCACTTCTTCACTTCTTGTGGACTTCTCCCCACTACAACATAGATTCTGCCATCACCAATCTATTAAAACTGTTATACTCTTATGGAATTTATCATTCAATTTAGCTTCAGCGAACCGTTCTTTCTAGATTATTTTGGCCTCAGACCATGACTTCTAAGTCTGCCCTGCTTGCCACTTAAGTGATGATGGGCCACTGGGTCCCCACCTAGGCCTCTGTGTTAGTCCATTTTCACGTTGCTGATAAAGACATACCCAAGAATGGGCAATTTACAAAAGAAAGGGGTTTGAGGGACTCACAGTTCCATGTGGCTGCGGAGGCCTCACAGTCATGGTAAATGATGAAAGGCATGTCTCACATGGAGGCAGATAAGAGCATAGAACTTGTGCAGGGAAACTTCCCTTTATAAAACCACCAGATCTTGTGAGACTTCTTCACTATCATGAGAATAGGATGGGCAAGACCCACCCCCATGATTCAATTATCTCCCTCTGGGTCCCTCCCACAACACATGGGAATTATGGGAGCTACAACTTGAGGTGAGATTTGGGTGAGGACATAGCCAAACCATATCAGCCTCCTTCTGGCTTTTTGTGTTCTCTGTGGGTGACCTCTCTCAGGCTCAAGTGATATCAATGTGCTGATGACTCTCAAATGCACATCTCTGGCTTCAGTTTCTTCCTTGAACATCATACATATGTTTCCAAATTTCCTGCGTGTACCTCAAAGTTCTTGTTCATCACTCCCCAAGCTTCATAAATCCACTCATTTTAGTGTATTCTCCATCTCCTTTGATAGCATCCCTGAGAGGCAAGTCCCTGGTGAGTTATATATGATTCCTCCCTGGCTCCAAACCTGAGAGTAAGTAACATTCCTATTAACATATTAGGAAGCTGAGGCTTAGACAGTGTAAGTAACTCAAGCATGGTTACACAACTAGCTAGGGCAGAGCTAAAATGTCAGGCTAGGCTTTTGTGACTCCAAAGCCCTTTCTCACTCAGCATATCATCACTTATTTTTTTTTTTTTCTTTAAGAGATAGAATCTTGCTCTAGCACGTGGGCTGGAGTGCAGTGGCACAATCATAGCTCACTGTAACCTTGAACTTGGGCTCAAGTGGTCCTCCTGCCTTAGCCTGCTGAGTAGCTAGGGCTACAGGCACACACCACCATGCCTAGCTAATTTTTTTTTTTTTTTTTTTTTGAGACAGAGTCTCACTCTGTCACCCAGGCTGGAGTGCAGTGGTGTGATCTTGGCTCACTGGAACCTCTGCTGCCCAGGTTCAAGCGATTCTCCTGCCACAGCCTCCTGAGTAACTGGGATTACAGGTGCCTGCCACTGTGCCCAGCTAATTTTTGTATTTTTAGTAGGGACAGGGTTTCACCATCTTGGCCAGGCTTGTCTTGAACTCCTGACCTCATGATCCACTTGCCTCGGCCTCCCAAAGTTCTGGGATTACAGGTGTGAGCCACCACACCTGGCCACCTACCTAATTTTTAATTTTTTTGCAGAGACAGGGTCTCACTACATTGCCCAGGCTGGTCTTGAACTCCTGTTCTCAAACAATCCTGCCTCGGACACCCCAAGTGCAGGGATTACAGGCATGAGTCATTGCACCTTGCCTGTATATATGATTTTTAGTATATGTAAATATACATATTTATTAAATGTGAATATACATATTTATTAAATGTAAATATAAATATAAATGTGTGGAGTGATATCCATTGAAATGTTAAACATAGTTCTCAGTGGTACAACTACAGGTGATTTCTCTTTTCTTATTTCTGGTTTTCTATGTTTTCCAAATTTCTTGAAATGTGTCTTCTGTAATCAGAAATAAAAGTTATTAGTAACAACAGTCTTCCATTGGTACAAGTGCTTATTGGATAAAAGTCCCACTTCTAAGCATGACACTCACAACTTTTAAGTTAATAGCCTTTGTCACCTTGCCATATATATCTGATCCAGCCACTCACACCATTCCTGAGATATATTTTGTTCCTTTGTGCCTAAATCACTGTGCATGCAGATCCATCTTCCCGGAACACCTATAACCATTTCTTAGTCCTGTGAAATCCTACTTACATCCTTCATAGCCTAGCATGTATATCATTTACTTGGTCAAGGGTGAGTCGGTTGTTCTCTTGAATGTACTGCCATATGACGTGGTGTGATTTCAATTGTAGCACCAAGCACATTGCAATATTAATTCGTTTATCATTCTCCCATGTAGGATGTTTGAAGTAGTTTCTAATACAGAGATTATACTCAATATGAAAAGGGAATAACAAATGCCTTTGTCTCATTTTAAAATGCTTTCATTGTTTAAAACATATCTTCAATATGATTGTTTATGTATGCCTTAAAAGAATTTTGAAAACTATGTACCTGACACATTTAATTAATTATAATTTTTTTTTTGAGACGGAGTCTTGCTGTGTCACCCAGGCTGGAGTGCAGTGGTGCGATCTTGGCTCACTGCAAGCTCCGCCTCCTGGGTTCACGCCATTCTCCTGCCTCAGCCTCTCCGAGTATCTGGGACTACAGGTGCCCGCCACCACGCCCGGCTAATTTTTTTGTATTTTTAGTAGAGACGGGGTTTCACCATGGTCTCGATCTCCTGACCTCGTGATCCTCCCGCCTCGGCCTCCCAAAGTGCTGGAATTACAAGCGTGAGCCACTGCGCCCGGCCCTTATGTATTTTATACTGCTTAAGTATGCTACATGGATTTCTTCAAAACCTTGAAGCTGCAGTTTCAGTGCATTCAATTTATGGAAAAGAAATGAATTTATGAAATTGGTTCTTATTGTCAAGTCAATCAGCTAAATATGACTTGCTTTCTGTCAGGAAAAGTCTGACTTTAAAATACAGATAAGTAATAACTATTATTAATTAATTTATTAAATTATTAAAATAATTAAATAATTTGTTAATTAAAATGTCTTATTCCCCTACTTATTTCTGCAATTTGACTCTAAGAATAGATAAGACACATAGATTGCCTTAGGTTTGAAATCTGGGTGAAATAAGATACTGCCTCCTTCAGTATTTCTGCCTTTGCTTTTATGGGAGCCTCTTTCAAGAAAATGTCATTCTGTCATGGTCCCCTTGTTTGAGTCCCAGAGGTTTTCCTACTCCAGAAAGTGCAACGTAGTGGCCAGGAGCGGTGGCTCACGCCTGTAATCCCAGCACTTTGGGAGGCCGAGGCGGGTGGATCACGAGGTCAGGAGATCGAGACTCATCCTGGCTAACACGGTGAAACCCCGTCTCTACTAAAAATACAAAAAATTAGCCAGGTGCGGTGGTGGGCGCCTGTAGTCCCAGCTACTCGGGAGGCTGAGGCAGGAGAATGGCGTGAACCTGGGAGGTGGAGCTTGCAGTGAGCTGAGATCGCGCCACTGCACTCCAGCCTGGGCAAAAGAGCAAGACACTGTCTCAAAAAAAAAAAAAAAAAAGAAAGTGCAACGTAGTAAGACTAGTACTATACTCCCTTGCATGGTAAGTGAGAAGGCTGTCTGTATAAAATGAGGGAAGGACTCATGAGAGGGAAGTAGGTCAGGAGAAATGATAGATTCTCAGGCAGGTTAATTTTAGGAAAGAGTTAATAGAGTCCCTTATAACAAGATGCATCTGCTTCCTCCTGGTCAATTTTTAGGACTGTTTACTTTGATTTGAAGACCACTATGCTAAAGCTTCCCAAGGGGGCAATAGTGAGGCAAGGAATTTTAAAAAGGGAACTACTTCTTCCTAGCTACTTTTGTGAAATGAATTCATTTGAATTATCTGGCAATCTCTTCATATTTGTATTCAACAATAATTACTTAAAGAAATGCTTTGAGCTTCTCAGAGGAGGGTGCTACCAGTGTGATGGAGTAGAATTAAGATTTGGGTTGTGACTTTAAAGCTATGTGACTTTAGTCATTGAACTGCTGAGTCACAGTCTACAGCTTTGAAAGAGGAGGATTATAAAATCTATCTCATGTTAATGCTGAAGATTAAATAATAGTGTTTATGTACCACGCTTATAGGAGAAGAGGGTGTGTGTGTGTGTGTGTGTGTGTGTGTGTATGTATACATGTATGTATTCAGTCTTAAATTAAAAAATCTTTAACTTGATAATGGGCAAATATCTGAGTTTTAGATCATGTCCTCTAGAAACCGTATGCTATATAATTATGTACTATAAAGTAATAATGTACACAGTGTAATGGATCATGGGCCATGTGCTTTTCAAACTAATCGTACATAAAACAAGCATCTATTGAAAATATTTGACAAACTCATCTTTTATTTTTGATGTGTGTGTGTATTTTTTTTTAACAGGGATTTGGGGAATTATTTGAGAAAGCAAAACAAAACAATAACAATAGAAATACTTCTAATGGTGATGACAGCCTCTTCTTCAGTAATTTCTCACTTCTTGGTACTCCTGTCCTGAAAGATATTAATTTCAAGATAGAAAGAGGACAGTTGTTGGCGGTCGCTGGATCCACTGGAGCAGGCAAGGTAGTCTCTTTTATTCTTCACTATTAAGAGCTTAATTTGGTATCCATGTCTCTTTTTTTTTTCTAGTTTGTAGTGCTGGAAGGTATTTTTGGAGAAATTCTTACGTGAGCATTAGGAGAATGTATGGGTATAATGTCTTGTATAATAGAAATTATTCCACTGATAATTTACTCTAGTTTTTTATTTCCTCATATTATTTTCAGTGGCTTTTTCTTCCACATCTTTATATTTTGCACCACATTCAACACTGTGTCTTGCACATGGCGAGCATTGAATGACTTTATTGAATAAACAAATCATCCATTTTACCCAGTCTTAACCAGAACAGACATTTTTTCAGAGCTGGTCTAGGAAAATCATGACTTACATTTTGCCTTAGTAACCACATAAGCAAAAGGTCCCCATTTTTGTTAACATTAGAATTTTCAGAATAGATTTAGATTTGCTTATGATATATTATAAGGAAAAATTATTTAGTGGGATAGTTTTTTGAGGAAATACATAGGAATGTTAATTTATTCAGTGCTCAACCACTTCTCCATATCCCACCCTAAGAACAACTTAACCTGGCATATTTGGAGATACATCCGAAAAAACTAGTAGATTAGAAAGGAAAAACAGCAAAAGGACCAAACTTTATTATCAGGAGAAGACTTTGTAGTGATCTTCAAGAACATAACCCATTGTGTAGATAATGATAAACACTTTCTCTCTTTTAACTGTTAAGGAAATAAATTTAAAAGACATGAAAGAATCAAATTAGAGATGAGAAAGAGCTTTCTAGTATTAGAATGGGCTAAAAGGCAATAGGTATTTGCTTCAGAAGTCTATAAAATGGTTCCTTGTTCCCATTTGACTGTCATTTTAGCTGTGGTACTTTGTAGAAATGTAAGAAAAAGTTTAGTGGTCTCTTGAAGCTTTTCAAAATACTTTCTAGAATTATACCAAATAATCTAAGACAAACGGAAAAAGAAAGAGAGGAAGGAAGAAAGAAGGAAATGAGGAAGAAAGGAAGTAGGGAGGAAGGAAGGAAAGAAGGAAGTAAGTAAGAGGGAAGCAGTGCTGCTGCTGTAGGTAAAAATGTTAATGAAAATAGAAATTAAGAAAGGCTACTGAAAGGCAATTATTTATCAATATCTAAGATGAGGAGAACTATGTTTTGAAGAATTGAATATGAGACTTGGGAAACAAAATGCCACAAAAAATTTCCACTCAATAAATTTGGTGTCAGGCTGGGTGCAGTGGCTCACACCTGTAATTCTAGCACTTTTGGAGGCAGAGGCAGGTGAATTGCTTGAGTCCAGGAGTTTGAGACCAGCGTGGGCAACGTGGCAAACCCCACCTCTACAAAAAATACAAACAAAAAAAAATAGCTGGGTGTGGTGGTGTGTGCCTGTAGTCCCAGCTACTTGGGAGGCTGAGGTGGGAGGATCACCTGAGCCTGAGAGGTGGAGGCTGCAGTGAGCCATGATTGCAACACTGTACCCTAGCCTAGGTGATAGGCTCAAAAATAAAAAAAAAATTGTTGTTCACAATTCTAATAATACAATTTGGTTGTTTCTCTCTCTGGTTGTTTTCCTGCATATGAAACAGGCTTTTAAAACAAAGTAGCTGGAATTGTGCATTTTTTCTTACAAAAACATTTTCTTTCTTAAAATGTTATTATTTTTCTTCTATATCTTGTATATTATTACTAGCAGTTTTCACTATTAAAAAATTATACCATAGGAGGGGCTGATACTAAATAAGTTAGCAATGATCTAAACAAGGATGTTTATTTATAAAAAGGTAGTAATTGTGTTTCATAGAATTTTTAAAATTAATTCTGCATATGTCTTCAAGATCAATTCTATGATAGATGTGCAAAAATAGCTTTGGAATTACAAATTCCAAGACTTACTGGCAATTAAATTTCAGGCAGTTTTATTAAAAATTCATGAGCAGATAATTACTGGCTGACATTGCAATTGTATCTTATGAAAAGCAGCTATGAAGGCAGAGTTAGAGGAAGGCAATGGTCCCTTGGGAATATTTAAACACTTCTGAGAAATGGAGTTTACCAACTCAATCTAGGAGACTGCCTGTTAGTAGTATTAGGAATGGAACACTTTATAGTTTTTTTTGGACAAAAAATCTAGCTAAAATATAAGATTGAATAATTGAAAATATTAACATTTTAAGTTAAATCTTACCCACTCAATACAATTTGGTAATTTGTATCAGAAGCTTAAAAGATAACCTAATAATTCTTCTACTTCTATAACTTACCCAAATATGTTTGCAGAGATTTTATGTAAAGCTCTTCATTATAACATTGCTTTCAGGAGCCAAAAATTGGGTGGGAGGAGTCCCATAAATGTTGAATAATAGGGGTTTGATTAGATAAATTTTGGTGTAGTTCTATAATGGCATGTTATTCAGCCAGTAAAAGGGTTGTTAAAGAATGACTGTGATGGATGTATATGATATACTCTTAAGTGAATAAAGAGTTACAAAATGTTATGTACAAGTTACAAAATGTTATGTACATTATGATCCATTTTTCATAAAATCATATGTCTATGTATATATGTGTGTCTAGAAGGATAAATTTATCAAGTTGTTATCTCTGAAATTTTGGGTATATTTTATATTTCTAGATTTTCTGTTACTTTGTTACTTTACTGATAAAGTAATAACGTTGTTGACTTTTATCACTCTCCCCTATTAATAATCATGTAGGCTGCAAAAGGATCATGTCTTCTTTATTTTTATATTCCAAGGACTGTCAACAAGTGCCTCGCACTAGACAGGTATATTATAGAAATTTAACTGAATATCTTTAGGAAATAGATTTTTGTTTGTAGTTGTTCTAGTCTACATCAAGTGTCTTGCACTTATGAAACTTCCTTGAATTATTTTAGTGAAGCAATATTAGTATAGAATTTTGCATCACTGGATGCCCTTGACTGAAAGCTGGCTTATGGCATCTCACCAGTGCGTGGGGAGTTTCAGTCCTTCTGTTGTCCGCATCACAGCTGAAGCAGTGCTGTTGCTGACAATTCCTGACACCACCTTGTCTCTATTATCGATTATTGCCTCACTATGGTACTGAGTTTTAGCTTATTCTTGTAATAACTGGGACTCATATGTATAGAATAAGCTATTAGTTCATGTTTTTGCTTGCTTTTTATACAGAATACATGTCTGCAAAGAGTTTTATCAATATTTTGGAATTTTGGGAGATATGAAGTTAAAAACATCATTGAATATATATATATATATACACACACACACATATCTGTGACACTATACATGATTTATTTTATTTAATTTTTAAAATTTTATTATTTTTAGAGATTATTAGGTCTTACTCTGTCATCCAGGCTGAACTTCAGTGGTGTGATCATAGCTCACTGTAACCTTGAACTCCTGGGCTTAAGTGACCTTTCTGCTTCAGCCTCCCAAAATGCTGGGATTATAGGCATGAGCCACTGTGTCTGGTCCAATATGTATATGTATATTTTTAACCTGGATTATCAGAGCTATATTGTGTTTAGGTTTATAAAGCTGTACTAGGTGAAAATGTCACTTCTAGGTTTAATTTTGTACAAAAGAATTTTATATAGAAATGAGGTAATTCAGATTTTTTCCCATGTAATAAGAATTGTAAAATTTACTGAAACAAATATCAAAAAGATATCTATTACATGACCTTCCTTTCTTCTGAATATATTTTAGGTGATATTATTTATTAAAATTTAAAAATGAAAATTAAAATATATAAAAAGTTGAAAATTATTCCTCTCTTTACTGTCTCTCATCTGTCCATTTTCCATTCTCCTGCATTCCCTCATCCAACCAAGGTAGCCAATCCAGGTAATTTTTTTTAGTATCTTTCCAGAGATGTTTCTCTCTCTATATATAATCAATACCTATTTTTTGTTGTTCCCCACCTCTCTTTTTATGTAACAATATGCAGAGTTTTGTTTCTTGCTTTTCCCACTATCTTGGACAACTTTCCATATTCAAAGCACAGAGGACTTGCACATACGTTCACACTGCTGAATATTTGTGTCTCTCCCCTGCCATTCATATGTCGAAATCCTAACTCCTAAGGTGATGGTATTGCAAGGTGGGGCCTTTGGGAGGTGATTAGTCCATGAGGGTGGAGTCTTCATAAAAGAAGCCTTAGAGAGACCCTCACCCCTTTCTGCCATGTGAGAACACAGGAGGAAGACAGCTGGCCATCCAGGAATCAGGAGTCTCTTAGCAGACCCAAATCTGCTGGCACCTTGATCTTGGACTTCCCAGCCTCCAGAACTGTGAGAAATAAATTCTGTTGTTTATAAGCCACACAGTTCATGGTATTTTGTTATAGCAGCCTGAACAAGGACACACACACACACACACACACACACACACACACACACACACACACATTTAAATAGATGCATAGTATTCTATCATATGGATGGATATTCTATGATATAATTAATCACTATTGATTGACATTTGGGTTGTTTCCAATATTTTGTTAACACAAAGAACAACACTATAAATAACTTTATATACATACCATTTAGCACATCTGCAATTGTATCAGTAGGCTTCCTATAAGTGGTCAAGCATTTGTGTACTTGTGATTTTTGTAGATGTTGTCAAATGTCCTTCCCTGAAACTTGTACCAATTCGTACTCATGCCATACACTGTAAATAAAGTGCTGATTTCCCCACAGCATTACTAACAGATGATATTATCTAATTTAAAAGTTTCTCATCTTATAGGGAAAATAGTATGTCAATGTATTTTTAACTTGCATTTCTTTTATTATGAGTAGTGTAAAATATCATTTCAACTTATACACAGGAGGAATTTCTCTCTATATAAAGTGATCGTAGAATCATAATGAAAAATATCACCAACTCATTAGGAAAATGTACAAAGGATTGAATAGATATTTCATCAAAAATAAAAATATAAGTGGCCTTTAAACATTGAAAGGTAACATTTTAACAAAGACTTGCAGGAGATGAGGGATTAGGGAATGTAGACTCTGGGAAGAGTCTTCCAAGTAGCAGGTGAAGCAAGTGCAAAGCTTTCAGATGGGACTGCCTATACCTGTCTGGTTTGAAGAACAGTAAGGAGGTCACTGAGGCTGGCATAGAGTAAGACAGGGAGGGTAGAATACCGTCAGAGAAGTAATTGGCGGTGGAGGTAGGGGGTAAACCATAAAGTGCTTGGTAAAGACTAAGGCTTTTTTCTCTGGGTGAGATTAGAGGCCACTGGAGAGTTTTAAACAGAAGTAACAGGGCCACTTTGGCTAATGTTTTTAGGCTATTCTGTAGGGAGACAAGGGAGGAAGCAAGGAGATGAGTTAGGAGTCTATTGTGCCAATTCAGGCAAGTGATGATGGTGGCTTGATCCAGGTAGTGGTGGAAGTAGTATATTAGGAAGTGATCAGATTCAGGACATGCTTTGAAGGAAGATCCAATAGAATTAACGGATAAGTTGAACAATGGCATATAAGAAAAGTCATAGAGGAGTCAAAGATAATTCCAAGCTTTCTGGACCGAGTAACTGGAAGGATAAAGGTGCCGTTTACTAGAAAGATAATGGGAGAAACAGGTTTTGGATGGAGCTTGGATTGGGGATATTAAGTTTGAAATGCCTATTTGACATCCAAATAGAGATGTTAGTTGGATGTACAAGTCTAGTTTCAAGGAAGAGGGGGCTGGTAGTGTGAAGATGGGGCTGGATGAGATTCCAAAGGAAAGAGGGTTGATAAGAAGAGAAAGGTGTGTAAGGGTTAGCCTAAGGGCATTCTAAGTATCAGAGGTGAAGGAGGTGGGTGAAGAAAACCCAATAAAATAAAAGTCTGAGAAGATAAAGCTAGTGAATGAATGTGGTATCCTGGAACTCAACTGATGTCAAGCAGAAGGGTGTTATCAACTAGGTCAAATGCTCATTCATCAAGTAAGATGAAACCGTGATAATTAACCAGTGTCTTTTGAAATGCGGAGATAACTCGTGACTTAATGAAAGCAATAGTAGAGAAGGTCAAACTTGACCAGAATGAAATTAGAAAGAATAAGAGGAAAGAAAAGACCAAATACAGACAACCATTGATGCCTTATTCTTTTGATATACTCCTGGAGTCCACTTGCTAATACAATTGACCCTTAAACAGTACAGGCTTGAACTGCATAGGTCCACTTATTTGTGAATTTTTTTTCAATTAATATGTTGGAAAATTTTTGGAGATTTTTGACAATTTGAAAAAACTCACAAACTGTGTAGCCTACAAATATCGAGAAAATTAAGAAAAAGTAAGATATGCCATGAATGCATAAAATATATGTAGACACTAGCCTATTTTATCATTTACTACTATAAAATGTACACAATCTATTATAAAAGTTAAAATTTATCAAAACTTAACACATACACTAACACTTACCCTACCTGGCACCATTCACAGTCAAGAGAAATGTAAATAAACATAAAAATGTATATTAAATCATAAAGGCATAAAACTAATTGTAGTCCATATGGTACTACTGTAATAATTTGGTAGCCACTTCGTGTTGCTATTACGGTAAGCTCAAACGTCGTGGGTAGCCATTTAAAACACCACGTGATGCTAATCATCTCCATGTGAGCAGTTCTCTCTCCAGTAAATTGCGTATTGCAGTAAAAAGTGATCTCTAGTAGTTCTCACATAATTTTCATCATGTTTAGTGCAATGCCATAAACCTTGAATAACATCAAGCAATCCATACAAAGTGCCACTAGTGATGCTGGGAGTGCTTCCAGGAAGCACGGAGAAGTTGTAACAGTACAAGAAAAAAGTTGAATTGCTTGGTATTTACCATATATTGAGGTCTGCAGCTACAGGTGCCTGCAATTTTGAGATAAATGAACCCAGTATAAAGACTGTTGTAACAAAAGAAAAGAAAATGTGAAACCATCAGTGCAGCTATGCCAGCAGGTGTGAAGTCTTGCACTTTTTGCAAAATACAAAATATGAAATATGTGTTAATTGACTGTTTATGTTATCCGTAAGGTTTCCAGTCAACAATAGGCTATTAGTAGTTAAGTTTTTGTGGAGTCAAAAATTATACGTGGATTTTTGACTATACAGTGGGTTGGCACCCCTAACCTTCATGTTGATAAAGGGTCAACAGTATATTATTTAATTTTTTTGTATTTATATTCATAAATAAGATTAAATCTATATTTCCAAGTAATCTCCATAAGATTTTGTTATTAATATTATTATTATTATTTTTGAGACGGAGTCTTACTCTGTCGCCAGGCTGGAGCACTGTGGTGCGATCTCGGCTCACTGCAACCTCTGCCTCCCAGGCTCAAGCAATTCTCCTGCCTCACCCTCCTGAGTAGCTGGGACTACAGGCATGCTCAACCACACTCAGCTAATTTTTGTATTTTTAGTAGAGACGGGGTTTCACCATGTTGGCCAGGATGGTATTGATCTCTTGACCTCGTGATCTGCCTGCCTCGGCCTCCCAAAGTGCTGGGATTACAGGCATGAGCCACTGTGCACAGCCATTAGTATTATTATTACCCAATAAAAAAAATTTGGAAACTTGTCTTCTTTTCCCCTGATTCTGTTTAAATAGCACTGGAGTTACCTGTTTTGAATTTTTTTTCCAAGCGGTCCCTTATGAGTTTTCTCTATGTTTTATTTGTTTCATTTCTTATATTGTATTTTTGCAACTCCTTTAATGATACTTTTCTTCCTGATTAGGTTTCTACTAAAACCAAACAAGCTTTCCATGAATTAGCTTTTAGATTTACTTATTAGTTTAACTGTTCTGTTGTATTATAACTCATTAATTTATAATTTAATCTTTATTAATTATTCTATTTTTCTTCTGCTTTTTTGTTGTTTTTCTAGTTTTTGAGTTAGATGTTTGATGCTTTTTTAAAAAGCTGTGAATTTTCCTCTGGGTAATACTTTAGCTGTATATTATGGATTCTGATATATAGTGTTTCCATTACATTGTTTTCTAGAAAATCTGTAGCTTTGATTTATATTTGTTTCCTCTTTGACCTAAGATATCCTAAGGAAAAGTTTAACATTTTCCAGAAAGAAAACAAATTTTCTTTGTTTTCCAAGAATGTTGTTCGAATTATTTCTGCTGCTTGGAATTTTTATCATTTTTGTGTGTCCAGTAAATAGTCAATATTTGTACTTGCTCTCTGACCACATAAAAGAATATATTTGTGTAGCTTCTATTAATAGATTAGAGTTCAATTCAGATATTAAACATACATCATTATTCATGATATTTGGGTCTTCTACATCTTCACTTATCTTTTTTCTACTTGCTTTGTCATTAACAGATAAAGTTGAATTAAAGGCTTCTACTACATATGTTTCTCCCTGCTATTCCTTATAGGTTCTGTAATTTTTGCTTCAAGAATATTGCTTTTTAAATTTAATGTGTAGATACTTATAATTACACTCTAGCATTATAAATAGCCTTTTCTTTTTCATTGAATGTAATTTGGGCCTGCGTATGTCTAACATGAAAATTATAGCCTTTTTTTTGTTTCTTTGTATTTACAGTTTTAAGTTCCATTTTCAACCTTTATGCATTCTTTGCTTTAGGTGTGTCTCTTTCAGTTAGCATAAAGTTAGGTTTGTCTTTAATTTCACCTGAAGTCTTTTCCTCTTAATAGATGGGTTAAGCCAATTGAAAAATAAAACTGACTTATATACTTTTATTTCAAGTATATCCTCCACAAATTTTTTTTAATAGATTAGCTAATATACTTTGGAATTTGTTAAAAAAAGATTTTTATAAAAAATAATTGTGGTGAAATGTACATAACATAAAATTTATCATTTTGACCATTTTTAAGGGCATAGCTCTGTGGCATAAGGTATACTCACATAATTGTGCAACTATCACCTCCTTTTGATTTTTATTTACTAATTTTATAAATTTGTTTCATCTGAGCTGTCTTATCATGTTTTGTTTTATGTTTTTCTTTCCTTTATTATGAAGTCACTGTATTGTCTGTAGGCTATGTGTATCTGTGAGTGTGTGTGTGTGTGTGTGTGTGTGTATTATGGGTTTTAAAAAAGTCTATATTTGTGTTCCAGTGGCTATATTTATACGAATAACTTTATGTTAAATTTTTCATTCTATGTGACTCTAGTTCACTAATATGAGCTCTGATAAAATCAGTGCTTTTTCGAGGTTAAGAGATCAAGACGTCTCATCCTGGCCAACACAGTGAAACCCCGTCTCTACTAAAAATACAAAAAATTAGCCGGACGTGGTGGCAGGTGCCTGTAGTCCCAGCTACTTGGGAGGCTGAGGCAGGAGAATGGCGTGAACCCAGGAGGCAGAACTTGCAGTAAGCCGAGATCGCGCCACTGCACTCCAGCCTGGGCTGTTTGAGACTCTGTCTCAAAATAAATAAATAAATAAATAAATAAATAAATAAATAAATAAATAAAGTCAGTGCTTTTTCTTCCTCCGCTACCTCCTTTCCTTCTACTCAATTTTAGTCAGTAGTATTATCTTTTTTCAGATTTATCTTTGTGTTGTTAAATCTGCTTATGCTTCTATTACTTTATTTATTAGCTTTAAATGATACCATTTGACTTTCAGCTTTTCTTAATAAAGCAATCAGCAAATTTCCTTTACACTCCACACTTACACCTCATTTCCTTTGTTTGTTTATTTGGTTTTTACTTCTAACTTTTCTTATTGTCAGGACATATAACATATTTAAACTTTGTTCTTCAACTCTAATTCTGCATTGGCTTTAATTTTTGTTCACAGTTATATAAATCTTTGTTCACTGATAGTCCTTTTGTACTATCATCTCTTAGATGACTTTATACTCCAAGAAAAGCTCGTGGGAACAATATTACCTGAATATGTCTCTATTACTTAATCTGTACCTAATAATATGAAGATAATGAATCTACTTTGTAGGATTTCTGTGAAGATTAAATAAATTAATATAGTTAAAGCACATAGAACAGCACTCGACACAGAGCGAGCACTTAGCAACTCTTAGCTGTTACTAACCTTTCCCATTCTTTCTCCAAACCTATTCCAACTATCTGAATCAGGTGCCCCTTCTCTGTGAACCTCTATCATAATACTTCTCACACTGTATTGTAATTGTCTCTTTTACTTTCCTTTGTATCTTTTGTGCATAGCAGAGTACCTGAAACAGGAAGTATTTTAAATATTTTGAATCAAATGAGTTAATAGAATCTTTACAAATAAGAATATACACTTCTGCTTAGGCTGATAATTGGGGGCAAGTGAATCCTGAGCGTGGTTTGATAATGACCTAATAATGATGGATTTTATTTCCAGACTTCACTTCTAATGATGATCATGGGAGAACTGGAGCCTTCAGAGGGTAAAATTAAGCACAGCGGAAGAATTTCATTCTGTTCTCAGTTTTCCTGGATTATGCCTGGCACCATTAAAGAAAATATCATCTTTGGTGTTTCCTATGATGAATATAGATACAGAAGTGTCATCAAAGCATGCCAACTAGAAGAGGTAAGAAACTATGTGAAAAATTTTTGATTATTCATATGAACCCTTCACACTACCCAAATCATATATTTGGCTCCATATTCAGTCAGTTAGTCTACATATATTTATGTTTCCTCTATGGGTAAGCTACTGTGAATGGATCGATTAATAAAACACATGACCTATGCTTTAAGAAGCTTGCAAACACATGAAATAAATGCAATTTATTTTTTAAATAATGGGTTCATTTGATCACAATAAATGCATTTTATGAAATGGTGAGAATTTTATTCACTCATTAGTGAGACAAACGTCCTCAATGGTTATTTATACGGCATGCATATAAATGATATGTGGTATCTTCTTAAAAGATACCACAAAATAGGTATCTTTAAAAATATACTCCAAAAATTATTAAGATGATTTTAATAATTTTAATAATACTATAGCCTAATGGAATGAGCATTGATCTGCCAGCAGAGAATTAGAGGGGTAAAATTGTGATGATATTGTATCCCTGGCTTTGAACAAATAACCATATAACTTCTAGTGACTGCAATTCTTTGATTCAGAGGCAAAATGAAGATGATGTTATTACTCATTTCACAACAATATTGGAGAATGAGCTAATTATCTGAAAATTACATGAAGTATTCCAAGAGAAACCAGTATATGGATCTTGTGCTGTTCACTATGTAAATTGTGTGATAGTGCGTTCAATAATTATTGCTGTAAATGTTAGAGCAGGGAATATGTTACTATTTAGTTTATTGGCAGTATACTCCAAATAGTGTTTCTGATTCAAAAGCAATATCTTTGATAGATGGCATTTGCAATTCTTTTGTATAATCTTTTATGAAAAAAATTGCAGAGAAAATAAAATGTAGCTTAAAATACAGTATCCCAAAAAGTGGAAAAGGGCAAACCGTGGATTAGATAGAAATGGCAATTCTTCTAAAAAGAGTTGCATGCTTATATGAATGGCTTTCCACGTATATACTTAGTCATTCAACAGTTTTTTTTTTTAGAGCCCCATTCTTATTTTTTATACACTTTGAGAGCAAAATGAAAAGAAAAGATATCCTGCAAAAGTTTTGGACTTACCTCAAAGAGGATATGCTTCATTCCTCAAAAGGCCTTCTTCCAGGAATAGTATTTCATAACCTGGAGGTTGGAAAAATCTGGATTTGTTACCAAAAAATCTGAGTGTTTCTAGCGGACACAGATATTCGTCTAAGAGGGGACTAGGTTGTAGGAGTGGTAGTGCCTTGCAAGATAAATCATGGGCTTTATTTACTTGCGAGTGGAAAAATTTCGGAAGGTGCCTTACAGACATTTTTTTTTTTTTGCGTTAAGTATGTGTTTTCCCATAGTAATTAATTTATAAATGGTGGTTTGATTTCCTCAAGTCAACCTTTGAAAGTATATTTAGCCAAAATATAGCTTAAATATATTACTAGTAATAAATTTAGTACTGTGGGTCTCTCATTCTCAAAATGAGCATTTACTAATTTCTGAACACTGTGCTAGGTCCTGGGAATACCAAATTGAATAAGATATAGTCTATTTTCTGAAGGGTTTATAGCAGAGTCCCCTGTGTTAATAATGAAGGATTGTGTGGTATATGAATAATATATCAATAAGGTTGTTAAAAATAATGAAAAAAGGAGAAGAGGAAGAACGTCTTTGTTTTTCTGATTTCATGGGCAGCCTTAAAATTATTTTTGAAGTGTACAATTCAGTGTTTTTTTAGCATATTCACAGGGTTGTATGATCCTCACCATATTTTTGGCCTCTTGGAATCCTGTGCCTATTAGCATCCAATTACCATTCCTTTGTAGCTGAGTCTCCCCCATTCCAGCTTTAAACAATTACCCATCTACTTTCTGTCTTTATAAATTTGTCTCTTTTGGACATTTCACATAAATGAAATAATACAATAGGGTTTTTTTGTGCCTAAATAAGCTTCTAAAGAAGAAGAAGGTAAGGAATCATCATTCTGCAAATATTTATTAAGACTTTCTATATTTTATACAGTGTGCTAGGAGCTGGAGATGAAAATATGTGTAGAACATGAATCATATACTTCAGGAATTCGTGGACTAGTGGGAAAGATTAACATATCAATAACAAATCAAATTGGTGATGTAATAGAAAATGATAGAGGCATTTTTACAGGAGTAAAAGGAGGTAGCATGGACCCTATCTGGGTTTGCATGATGTGAGGAGTAACCTCCTTACACAAAGAGGCACAAGGCTAATGTCCTCTGATGGAATGATTCACCATGCAATTCTAAGGGTGACAAGAATGAAATTTAGGGCCTTGAAGGAATATTTTGATTAACAGCTTCCAATAAAGCAGAGTGAAGATTAGATTGATGGTAAGAAGTAGGAGATTAATGAGTAAATGGTCACTGGCTTGTTGAGAAGAAGATTAAATGAGATGTACATATAATGTTCCTAACACAACGTCTTGTACAAAGTAGCCATTCAGTAGAGACTAGCTTGTATTATCTCCCTTTGAGGTAAAGAAAACTGTTAGAAATAGTATTTCTACTACTGATAGTATTTCTTCTGCTTATGCCTCCCTTTGAGGTGAAGAATACTGTTAGAAAACATGATATAGGAGAAATACCCCTGAGAGCCAGTTCTTATTAGTGACTACTGTGCAGAAAAGATGGAGGTTGGTGTAATTAACGTGAAGGAAAGCCATGAAGCCAAAGTATTACGAAAAAGCATCAATATGAATTTTCATGTTGACAAAGTGGTTATAAAAGATAATTATAAGGATGGTCACTTATAAATATGGTAGTTCTGTGTGACAAAATTTACAGAAGTTGGTATATCGTGTGGAATAAAACAGCATAAGATCCTGAAGGTTTGAACTGTGGGTACATTGGCTCCATGCTCAAGAAATGGCAATGGGGTTGGGAAGTGATTCCACTTTACGTCCCTTTCAGACACATAAATATTACTTGTGTGAGTATCTTATGCCAGACACTATTCACTGTGTAGTGAGCATGGTGGGTATGAAACGACAACTTTATTGTCTTTTCTGTCAAAGAACTTGTAGGCTGGTTGGCGGAAAGAGACCATTTCAATATGGCGTGCTGAGCTAGAGGTACCCTTAGGGCACTACAGAGGCCTAGCTGATGGCTTTTAGCGTGGCTAGACAGTTCAGGGATCTCTAAAAGCAGACGCCTTGAAGGCTCAGTCAAAGACAAAAATGTATTTTGGATAGAGGAAATTGTATGAACAGAAACACAGGACATGAAACTACTTGGTTGGTGCAGGGTATCATCAGCCTAGAACCAGACAGAACCAGAGTGTAAATAAGCCAGAAGGCCATGTCATGGAGGCCTTGTATACCAGTCTCAGGAATTTGGTTGTGGAGAGCTTTCATCAGGGGAATGATGTAATCAGCTTGGAAATGTAGATATATCACTGACTGTGATAGTGAGGAGGAGAATTAAGGTGGACATGATTAGAAGCTTTGTGAATAGCAGAAAGAACATAGATTTTGAAAGCTGACAGACCTAGGTTACTGAAGAAAGTTACTTAACCTTGCTATGTCTTGAGTTTTATCCTCTGCAATATGGGGATAATACTGCTTATTTTGTAGAGTTTTGTGGATTCTTCTGGCATATATAATAGAAAATAAAACAGCTATTATTATTATTGTTGATGGTACCATTTGCTATAGCTGACTAGAAGGAGAAAGACTAATAGGAAGCTATTTCAGGAATCCAGATGTGGTCATGATGGACAGGAAGAGACAAGAGTTACATAGAGGAATTATGGGAAGATAAGAAATGTCATGTTTATGTACTGTTTGCATCCGTCGGAAAAGGCATCAGGAAAAATGATCCTTCAGGAAAGAGTGATTATTTTCCTTCAAGAAATTAGAAGAGGAGAGAAATTGGTTTAAGATTAAGAACTCCATGCATAACAGAAATTGGGAGGGAAGACAGGTAGAAATGCTATGGGGTTAGGAAGGAAGAATGCAGAGGTGGATTACTTAGAATTGAGACATCTGATCAAGACAGAGGGATCATAGCTTTTGCTAACGAAGTACTAGTGGAGGATGCCACTAGGTGAGGTTTAACAAATAATTGTTGACAATAAGCTCCATTTAAAAAATAAACAATTTATGCTTCTTCTTTGCCTAAGTGTCAAATAAAACATTCAGCTTTTTATTTCAAAGTATCCCTGAGTCCCTGTTCCCTTTTTTGTCCTGCTGACTTTTGGAACTGATTTAGGCTTCCTTAGTCATCTTATGATAGAAAAAATCACCCAGGTATTTCCTACATTTCTTGTATTTTAAAAAAATGTAATGGATGTAATGAATTTTAAGCAAATGTAATGAATACAATGAGCAACTTAGTATATGCTGTTTTCTTCTCTATGCTGAATGTTTCATACATGTTCTTTTCTATACAACTACACAGTCAATTGCTTGAAAATATCAACTCCAAACTCTTTATTTTTGTATACTCCACATAGCACATTGAGAGAGTTTTAAACTTTTGTTGGATGACTGTTTCAAAAGTGTTTTGAAGTAGGCATGTCAGTTGCAAAAAGTTTGCTCAGCAAATGTTATTCTGTCTCACAGTCTCAGACAATGAGCAGATGATTACATGGCAGCACGTGATTGCTGGGAGTAACAGACAAAAGTAACCAAAGGTGCTCGGTTATCTTGACAGTCAAAATCAAAAGTGTCCCCTATTTTCAGTGACTTAAGAGTTTCTTTTTGTGTTTTTGGTATTGTTGTTAAATAAGTGTTCTCACCTTTGAAAAGGCCAATAAGAATTCAATACAGTATAATGCCTGTGTGCCAAATGAAGGTGCCTCCCCCACCTTTTTTTTTAAGTGTGGAGGAGTTTTGATCATAAGAACTTGAAATACCTACAGAATCCTTGATGGTTAAGCAGCTGGTGCCAGCACAAGAATCCCTCAATATGTTCTCTATGAAGCTCCGATCACCAAATGCAAACATTCATGATACAATATATTTTCATTTTGACTGCCAAAGTTGATCTGTTTCTTAATATATTACATCTAGACTTGGAACTGGAGATGAGAACAGAATATTATCTTCCTCATTTTCGTGTTTTTGTTCAACTCTAATGTCTGCAAATCACTTGCGTATGTAATGATGCTTGGTGTCATAGGAGCAGGCAGGTAACTGTAAATTTGGATAGGAGAAAGCATGCACAACATATTTCACATAGTTTTCTGATTTCAGTTTGTTTTTCCAAATTATTCACTCACTGAGATAGCTTAAAGACGTTATCACAGGGAAAGGCATGGAGATAGTTCTGTGTTGATAGAAAACTTGTAATGTACAGCCATGAGTAAGAAGTCAGGTTCAGATTCTTCACCTTCAGTCCTCCTCTTTCATAAACAGCTCCATGTCCTGTTTTACATATCCTACTTTAAATCTAGATTGTAGAAGAATGAATTTCTAGGCAAAGTGACACTTATTTAAAAATACTATTATGTGTCCCTGTGCCCATTAACTTATCCTACCATTTTTCTTCCCTGTGTCCAAACCACCTTTAGAATCTCCTAAATATTTGTAGCTATTGTAAACAGCACTGGAGACTTTGCTAGTTTAAAAGGAGAAATCAACATAGTTAAGCCCTCGTTAATTTACTTATCTCTTATGAGATTATAATTGTATTTTGTTATTAAAAGGGGGACAGAGTACACTGTTCTCTTGCCTTTTTAATTTCCAGACTACCACTTCTCCTGCACTTGACAATACCATAGTCTACCACATAGTCCCATGGCTGACAGGAGGAGAATTCTAGGCAGGCCAGTGTTTGAGTAGTGAGTAATTGGACTGTCTTTACCCAGCAACTCACTGTTTTGTAAATGTACCTGAGTTTGGAGAAGTAATTGGCTTTTATAAGGGGTGCGGGGTGGAGGGTTGGGGTGGGGAGAGTGAGAAGGAGGTCAGAGCTTTAGGATATATAATTGGTCTCCACAAAGTTGTTGTGATACTTTTGGAACCACATAATGGTCTTCATTAAGTAAATGTCTGTCATGACAGCCATTACATATGCATTATAATAAAAATTTATTTACTGTGTAAGTTGAAGAAGGTAAAATCTGGATGTAGTTTCTAAACTCTGCTTGGCAGTTTTCATATTTAAGCCACTAGA
This sequence comes from Hylobates moloch, assembly GCF_009828535.3. Classification (NCBI taxonomy): domain Eukaryota; kingdom Metazoa; phylum Chordata; class Mammalia; order Primates; family Hylobatidae; genus Hylobates; species Hylobates moloch. The sequence goes on from NW_026652276.1 coordinate 198,452,012, forward strand.
AGAAAAAAATTGGGAGGGAAGCTGACAAGAATTTACTGAAAGAAAAAAATACTTGGGAGGGAAATTGGCAAGAAGTGTGAAAAAGCTTGGGAGGGAAGTAAGCAAATAAATGAGTTAATGACTGTTCTGGAAAATAAACTCTATCATGCAGATATCACATGACTGATTAAATTTGAATTTGACCTCCTGCTTTCCAGGTCTGATAAAAACTAACCTGTAAGAACTTGAAACTTAGCCTTTGAATGGTCAATCCACCACTGTAGGAGAATTTATGAATGTTCAATTGGGAGAACTGAAAATAAAGAAGTACCATAGGAATTAACATTTGCATTCAGTAGCCAAGACATAATGGACATCTGAAACAGGTATTTGAGGCCAGGTGTGGTGGCTCATGCCTGTAATAATAGCACTTTGGGAGGCCGAGGTGGGTGGATCACAGGAGGCCAGGAGTTCAAGACCAGCCTACTGAAACACACACACACACACACACACACACACACACACACACTAGCCAGGCGTGGTGGTGCACATCTGTAGTCCAAGCTACTTGGGAGGCTGAGGCATGAGAATAGCTTGAACCCAGAAGGCGGAGGTTGCTGTGAGCTGAGATTGCGCCACTGCACTCTAGCCTGGGTGACAGAGTGAGACTCTGTCTCAAAAATAAAAGAAAACATATATTTGAAACACATTGAACTATGTCCCTTAAACAAGAATAAACATCACTAAATGACTGTACCTTGAACTACCTGTAATTTTCTCCTGATAGGTAATTAAGCTTCAAAGCACTAACACTTATTTACTGTAATATGAAGCAAAAACTTTTTTAAAAAAAATAAAGCTATTGAACCAGAACCAAACAGGAATGCCACAGCATTTTGTGAACTAAACTGCTATTTCATTTGAGCCCTAGAACTTGAAAATAAATGCTAGCTAACATCTGTGAACAGAACATACCCATCAGTACTGTGCTAAGCACCTTTCATGAACTGGTCATTAAATCCTCACTTTACATTTATTTAGTGAAAACTTCACCCAGGGTTTGCAGTCAAAGTGAAAATGTGCTGAATTCCGAAAGTGTGAGCTAGGTTTTAGAAGTTAATCACAATTCTGGAACGAATTATTAGCTTAACAAATGAGAGTTCTTATGTCTCTAAAACCAAAATAGCCCTAAGTCTGTCCCTCCCAGTAAGATTTGGGCCAGTCAGTGGAACAGTAGTATACAAATATAATTATAGCTGTCTAGGAGCAAACTATCCTATGAAGAGATAATAAAATTAAGACACTTAAGCCATGTTTTCATATTAAAACACAAAGTAAAAAATCATTGTTTTCCAAAGGTAAAAGCCATACTGTATGTATCATGACACATGTATCTATGCCCGATGTTTCAACCCTCTTGAAGAATTGAGATTCTCGACTCTACACTCTTAGCGTTTTCTATATTGAACAGATGTCTAATTTAAGGAGGTCATGAGAAATCTTATACTTATTTTTTAATGGTAACTTAGACATAGAAGGAACCTCAGAAATCTCTGGCTGAATCTTTACATCTGCAGATGATCATGTCACTAGGCTTCTAACTCTATAGCCATAGAAAAATGTTCATGAAGACATTTCAGGAAGGGAATGTTGGTATTTCTAAAAATTGAGTACAAGTGTTCTCTAGACAAAACAGCTCTTGAAACGGCAGATTGTATTCCCATTATTATATTTCAGAATCAAGACATTAATACCTACTTTTTATTTACCACGTTTAGTTATCCTTGAATTAGATTTTATAAATTAAAGAAATAGATTTCAATAAATATTTGTTGAGTTCCTAGTATGGACACACTGTGTTTGGCACCAGGGATGTTGCCTGCAAGTATAACAGGAGTTCGTATTTGTAACGAGTTTATGATTTACAGATATTTGGGGGGCAAAGATATCATTTGGTAAATAGTTATGAGTGCAAACTTTGAACTAGGGACTGGGCCAAACTCTAGGAACATATTTGATGACAGAGACACAATCCCTGTCCTCAAGGAGCTTTCATTCTAGTAGAGAAGATGAAAACCAGTACAGTTTGGTAAATTAGATGATATTGGTTAATGTGGGGTTCTTATGTAAGTCTAGAGAAGTAGCATTTAATCTGGTCTTAGAAGGTCAGGAAAGATTTCCCTGGAGGAAGTGACATTTAAGCTGAGAGAGGATGGATAAATAGGAGTTATCTGAGTGAACAACAGGGAGAACATTCCAGAAAGAGAACAAAATGTATGAGGCCTGATGCCAAGAGAGAACATTCATCGCATTGGGGAACTATAGTCAGTTCTGTGTGGCTGGGATGTAGAATGAAATGAGCCTGGACCCAAGAGAGCACTTTGCCCTTTGGGGAAGCTGTAGGTATTACAGTAAGGTTGGAGTCTGGAAAGAAAGGGGTATATTGTGAGATCTGAATTGGGAGAGGACAGTTATATCAAGACCTTTATATGCTCCAGTAAGAAGACTGAACTTTACATTTGGGGCCATGGGACTCACTGAAGGGCATCAAATTTGAGAGTGGTGATATGACCAGATTTGCATTTTACAAAGATTGTCATTGACTGCAACATGAAGTATGGAGTATTGGAGGAGCGGCAAGGCTGGTGGCAGGGAGATCATTTAGGAGGCTGTCGCAGGGCTTTAGGTGAGGGATGATAATGACTTGCCAGATAGGAAGGAGTAAATTGCTTCCCGGTGGATAATTAGAAGATTGAATGGATGGACTTGGTCACTATTTGGTATAGAAGGGGAAAAAAAGGAGATGTCAAAGATGATGCCAATTTTTAAAAGTAATTTAACTTATTTATTTTTAAATATTTTTTCAGCCTTATTAAGGTATAATGGACAACAATCGTAGGTATATGTCATTTATAACATGATGTTTTGATTTATGTATACATTGTGAAATGTCTACCATAGTCAAGCTGATTAACATATCCATCACTCACATAATTAACATTTTGTGTGTGTGCAGTGAGAACATCAGGATCTACTCTCTTAGCAATTTTCAAGTATAGAATACGTTTGTTACCAACTATAGTGGCCACATTGTACAATAGAGCTCCAGGACTTATTCATCTTGCCTAACTAAAACTTTGTACTCTTTGACCAACATCTTCCCATTCGTCTCTCCTTCCCATGCCAAGTTTCCATCTTGGTCAGTTGGATGGATAGTAGTACTATCTGCCGAGGCAAGTTGGTAGGGTAAAAACAATGTGTTCCCTTTTGGAAATGCTGAGGTGACCAGGGAACTTCCAAGGGAATCTGTCTGGATCTAGAGCTTAGAAGAGATGTTTGGGCTGGAAACAGACATCAGGTAATCTTCAGCATGTGGATTGTAAATAAAGTCATAGGAGTGGATGATATCACCAACGGTGAGTGTAATATAAGAAGACTGGACTGAGGACAGATTTCCAAGGAATTTCAATACTTAAGAAGTATGCAGAGAAAAGAGGGGCTGTGAAGGACACCAAGGAGGAGACTAAGAGCCAGGAGGGAAAACTTTCAAGAGAGTATTCCATCATGGAAGAGAAGAAGAGATAACATTTTAAATGATACGCAGTGCTCAATAATGGTATCCACTTTGGAGAGGCCAAGTAAGATTCCTAAGTACCCATTGGATCAAGGTCCTTAATCTTACAAAAACTTATGCAAATCAATAATAAAGAGATGATAACCCGATAATCAAAAATAGACAAAGCATATAAGAAGAAAATGAATTAAAAGTATTCAAAGCATTCAACATATACAAATGTGCTCAATCTGATATATAATGAAAGAAAAGTAAAACAACAATGGGCATGACTAAATAACAGTATGAGGGAGGCTGAGGAGAGGGAGCATTTGAAATTTCAGTACAGAAGAGAAAAGGGGTGACATAGAAAAAGGAGACAGAAACTATAGAACATGTTTGGAGGATAAGACTCAAACAGGTAGTGGGGACCATTTTCTGGAGTAGGATGAATACAGGTAATGTGTGTGGATGCAAATATGAGGTAGGATGTAATGGGAAGTTAAGCGAATTCATATTTAGTCATTCATTCAAAAATACTTAATTGAGCTACTGCTGTGTGGCAAGCATCATTCTACAAACAAAGGACACAGTGATAAGCAAGCCAGTTTGTACTGTCGTGTAACTTATATTCTACTTTGAGAAGACAGATTATAAATAGGTTAAAAAGTCAATAATATGATGTTTCAGGATTAACAATAAAAAATTAGGGTGATGTATAGAGTGCCAGGGAAAGTGCTTTCATGGACCTCTTCATTCTCTCCTCTCCTGGTGTTATAAGCTACTCCTTCATCCATGCTGCCATTTCTCTTTGTTTATGTTTCCAGTATAGTACTCATCACATTATTACTATAGAGCCTTATACCTGATGAGGGCGAAGGTGTCCATCTCCTTACTTCAAAAAAAACAAAACAAAACAAAAAAAACTCGAGAAACAAAAAAAGAGGCAGAAATACAGAAGGTCCTCCACTAACTTTCATGTGCCATGTAACCAGCGACATCCAATTATTTTACAGCACTCTAGCTATAGAAGGGTTTGGGAAGCGTAGTGCTTACTGTTCTAGCCTTTGTAGCACAGGAAAGGGCCTGGAAGGAAAGGAATTGTGTCTTCCGCAGTTGCTTTTCTTTTTTTTAAATTAATTAATTAATTTATTTATTTATTCTTTTTAAAATATATTTTATTATTATTATGCTTTAAGTTTTAGGGTACATGTACACAATCTGCAGGTTTGTTACATATGTATACATGTGCCATGTTGGTGTGCTGCACCCATCAACTCGTCATTTAGCATTAGGTATATTTCTTAATGCTATCCCTTCCCCCTCCCCCCACCCCACAACAATCCCCAGAGTGTGATGTTCCCCTTCCTGTGTCCATGAGTTCTCATTGTTCAATTCCCACCTATGAGTGAGAACATGCGGTGTTTGGTTTTTTGTCCTTGTGATAGTTTACTGAGAATGATGATTTCCAGTTTCATCCGTGTCCCTACAAAGGACATGAACTCATCATTTTTTATGGCTGCATAGTATTCCATGTTGTATATGTGCCACATTTTCTTAATCCAGTCTATCGTTGTTGGACATTTGGGTTGTTTCCAAGTCTTTGCTATTGTGAATAGTGCCACAATAAACATACGTGTGTATGTGTCTTTATAGCAGCATGATTTATAATCCTTTGGGTACATACCTAGTAATGGGATGGCTGGGTCAAATGGCATTTCTAGTTCTAGATCCCTGAGGAATCGCCACACTGACTTCCACAATGGTTGAACTAGTTTGCAGTCCCACCAACAGTGTAAAAGTGTTCCTATTTCTCCACATCCTCTCCAGGACCTGTTGTTTCCTGACTTTTTAATGATGGCCATTCTAACTGGTGTGAGATGGTATCTCATTGTGGTTTTGATTTGCATTTCTCTGATGGCCAGTGATGATGAGCATTTTTGCATGTGTTTTTTGGCTGCATAAATGTCTTCTTTTGAGAAGTGTCTGTTCATGTCTTTCGCCTACTTTTTGATGGGGTTGTTTGTTTTTTTTCTTGTAAATTTGTTTGAGTTCATTGTAGATTCTGGATATTAGCCCTTTGTCAGATGAGTAGGTTGTGAAAATTTTCTCCCCGCAGTTGCTTTTCTTTATGGGGAAGTTCTATAACCCAAACAATATTTTAGGAATTTTCATCTATTGTCAATATGCAAACTGGAAGGGGATAATGAAAATGTTGTGGTTAGAAGTTTATGAAATATTGTTATTCACATTTTAAAGTAAAAAGGGGGAATGGTTAAGAGACTTGTTTAAGATCACATGTCTCATAATTGGTGGGACCAGCAATACAATCCAAATCTAACTACTTATCTTTTTCTATGCCCTATTAGTGTTCATATTAGAAAAGAAATTCTATCTCAGACACTAATGATTTGTTCTTTGAACACCAATGACTTTAAGTTAGAACTTCATACTAGTTAATTTAATTATGGGGTAGCAGTATTATTAAACTATCAAGAGTATAAATTTTCTATTTGTAAAAGAGATTATGATACCAAAGATTAGTGAACTAATGATATTGAGAATTCTGACATAATTTTGAAAAATATTTGCAGGATATTTATTTTTGTGTAAAGGGTGCTTTCAAGCTACCATAATCCTAAGTAAGTGTATATTTGGGAAAACCACCCATTCTAACACACTTGAAATTTAAATAAGTCAGGAATTTTTTTTCCAGATCTTCTCCCACATTATCTTCTTCTTTTTCCTCTCCCCTTGGGAAAGAATCTCTTCATGCCTCATAATATCAAATTTAAACTATGGAAGTCCAGGTGGTGGACAGTCAGCAAAGGGGAAGATGAGAAGCTTGTGTTACAAAGCCAGCTCTTGACAGAATAAGGATCTGGTAGGAACTTCGGAAGTAATGGGTAGGTAAGTATGAAGGCCAGCTCCTAAGATCTAAATTACAAAGCAGAAGACTTATTTACTAGGGAGCTGGAAAACATGTTAGGAAATCCAGAGGAGGAACAGATTTCAAGATAGCACAATAATATAGCAATGAAGTACTGAGAAAAGAGTTTTTTTTCACGGATTGGATTTATTCTAGCATTTTAGGCAGCATTTGGGCATTTCTAAGTGGTCAGACTTAGAGGAGATAGCTAAGGAATTAGCAGCTGCTAAATGCCAATTCTTAGACCAGTTGAATCAAAATCATCTAAAAAGCTTTCAGAAACCAAACTTTTTAAGGGCCATTTGAGAGATTCTCAAATCTGGAATCCAGAAATCTATAGCTAGGTAAGTTTAAGGTAGAGCCAGAGTAAGAAAAATAAAATAATTAGTTTATTTCAGGTATCTTTTCCAATATTACTTCTGAACCTACCCCAAACACCTTAAATCACTGCATTCTATAGCCATTCTTTTAAAAATGGTTGAGTTATTAGTTTTCAAAGACAAATACAGATCTGCACACATACAGAAATAAACATTAAAGAGACATAAAGATATTAAACAGAGTTATATATACTTACAACTTCATACACATATATATTATATATAAAACCGAATATTAAGTGTTTGATATTAGTGACAAAATCTGTAACATCCATTATATTAGTGCTTTTTGTACTTATTGTTTGGTCTAGTAAAAATTGCATTCGAATTTGAGTTTTCTGCTATAAATTTGGTCAGTTCCTATCAGTGAAGGAAAAACCTTTTTTTATTATTTTATTTATTTTTTATTTTTTGAGACGGAGTCTTGCTGTGTTGTCCAGGCTGGAGTGCAGTGGCATGATCTTGGCTCACTCCAACCTCTGCCTCCGGGGTTCAAGCGATTCTCCTGCTGCAGCCTCCTGAGTAGCTGGGACTACAGGCACCTGCCACCAGGTCCGGCTAATTTTTGTATTTTTAGTAGAAATGGGGTTTTGCCATGTTGGCCAAGTTGGTCTTGAACTCCTGACCTCAGGCGATCTGCCTGGCTTGGCCTCCCAAAGTGCTGGAATTACAGGTGTAAGTCACCGTGCCCAGCCCCTTTTTATTTTTTAAGCTGTTTGAAGATTCTTAGTTCTCATGCTTTCTAGTGGTGATTAATCTTTAGCCAGTATTTCTATATACAGCTATTTGTAATCATGTTTGACTTAGGTCAACAAATGATCTTTCCTTAAAAAACAGAACCCCAATTTTAATTTCTGAATTATTTATTATCTATTTTCTGCTGTGGAAGTTGAATTATGTTGATATATGTCATACAGGGCCATGTAACACTCTCAGCTACACATTCACTTGTATAGTAGCTGTATACAAAAATGTTACTTCATTCTCTCTCTCTTTATAATACTCTCTTGGCTCTCTTATGTTCTCTCACACACTCTACTCTTCCCTTCGTCTGTTCTTTCTACCTGTTCCCTCTGCTCCTACCACACTTACTCCCCCCTTGTCCATTTTCCTTGTGCATAAAGCACAACACAAGTGCTTAGTAATTATTAAATATTAATAACAATGACACTAACCACCCAATGATTTAGTGTTAATGACATGCTTTATTGAATGGCATTACCTCTAAAGTTCATGTTTCCTTTACCCAACCAAGCTTCTTACCCTCCTCCCTTACCACAAGCATCTATATTGTCAAGATTGTTATAAAGAGTAATAAGCCAGCCATTAAAAGAGGGTTTATGGTATTTTCCTATCTACAAAGTCACAGGAAGCTCAAATGTACTCAGTAAATATTGCAAAATTACACAGAACCATTAAATGTAACACTCCACCCTTTCTCTCTCTCTCTCTCTCTCTCTCTTTCTGTCAATATAGCAACACCCTATATCATTGCCCTGTTGTATGTGCAAATCAGAGTTAATAAGCTTTATATTAGCAATTACTCCTTAACAACTTCTGGTTTGTTTGGTCCAGCTGAATAATGTAAGCACTTAAAAAAATAAAATTATAAACATTTATGTGAAAAATACATATATCACATTGGATATGTTGTTATGCACTCCTTAGTAATAAAGTAAGTTAATCTTTATTGCACACTTATTATATTACTTTGACCCTCTCTAGTACTCTTTATCTAAGTATGCTCAAGTGCTTTACAATCTCAAACAGACCCAATGTATTGTATGCACAGAATCCTTTGAAGCTGACATTTGCCTTTCTGACCAGTTTGTTGTAAAGGAAATCAGCCAAAAAAACAAGTATCTAGATGAGTAGCTCAAACATTAATACACATAGTAATCACAGGTCAAAATGCAGATAGATTATCCTGTCCAAATTCTCCTGAGTAAGAGTAGGTGAAGCATTTTTAAATAAGCTCCCCAGGTGATTCTGAAATTGGTCCAAGGACCACATACTAAGAACTAATGATCCAAATAATTTGACTTTTTATCTATAGATTAAACCATGCTGAGAAAATTATTAAAAATTGAAATGGCAGTGGAGGATGGTTTGAAAGAAAGGTTTTTCAGGGCCCTTTCAACAAGCAAATTAATTGAACACAATATTAAAACTCTATATTTGATTTAAGACTAAGGCCTTCATTGTTTTTAAATCTCAGTAATTTTTATGTAACAGGTCAATTCATACCCAGCATCTTAATTCCAATGAATGATTTCCCACAACAATTTTTGTGGATAACTCCAAGGGAACTCAAAGGAAGTTGTAGTGTGAACAAAGAGAAGTAGAATTTGTCCTTGTGTGTAAGGCTTCTCTAAGCAGCACAGGCTCCCATACTGCTTTTTAAAAAAATTATGATAGCACCAAGTGGAATTAATTTTTTTTTAGATTATACTTTCATGGAAGGGAAGATCTACTGTGAAGGCTGGAAAACCAACACCCTTAAGATAAATACAATACCAGATTTGAGCGCTCTTAGTAATCAGCAAAGATAAATGTTTAACAGTGCATACAAAATGAAGTGTTTTATGTTAAATCAAATAGAGAAAGCCAAACACTAATAACATGGTTACAAATGAACAATAAATTAGGTAATCAGAACAGGTACAGACATTAATAGCAGGATATTGGTATTATTAATGTATTTTGTTTAAAAATAATGAACTTAATTACAATTCTCTTCATCCTACCCCCACTATTTTATTTTATTCCAGATTCAGCAGCTTCATGTCATGATCTCTGAAACACTTATTATTAACGTTATCCAAGTGTACACATTTCTCTTTATATAAATGTTTCAGTCCAGAAAAGGAGGCCAAATACATTAGCTCAGAACAACAAATCTTCTCAGATGTGGGAATCTTTTATTTTCACACTTTTAAAGGTAATCTGTGTTCCTAGTGTCTGTTATAGACAGAAAACTTTCATATGACAACATTCCTATTTTCTTAACTGCCTTGATAGGGGCCAAGACAAATTCTAAGTAGGACTTTTTACCCTATTCTTCTTACCATCATTCTTTCACAAAACCCCCAGCTTTAGACAATCGCTATTATGAATTTGACATGTACTTTTCCAATCCATTTATATAAATTTACACCCATATATACATATAGTTATCTATGAACAATATTTAGTAGCTTTTTTATGTGTGGCTTTAAAATTTACATAAATTGTATAATTTGTGCACATCCTTCTTTAATTTGCCTTCTTGGCTACGGTTATCTTTTTCTGATCTAGCTATGCTGCTGGTATGTAGAATTCTATTTCATTCTTTTTTCATTGTTGTTTTGTACCCATAACATGTCACATTTTATTTATACCTTCTGTTCCTGATGGATATTTAGATTCTTCCAGGATTTTACTCAATACTGCAATGAAAATATTTGAATTTTTCTCTTTTGCACATATTCAAGAGACTTTACTGACATATATATCTATAGGTGAATTGTGTGTTCATAGGATACATACACACATTTTAAATTTCACTAGATACTGCCAATTTGCACTTTGAAATAGCCATACAATTTATAGTACCACCAGCCACTTACGAAAGTTCCCACTTCCTCAAATCTTTGAAAGCTCTTGTTATTAACAGACATATTAATTCTTGCCATTCTGATTTGTAAATCAGAATCTCTATTGTTCTATCTCTAGTTCTAATTTGCAATTCTCCAATTACTTGTAAGATGCTATATATTTTCATGTTTGTTAGTCATTCTGATTTCATATCCTTTGCCGATTATCTTTTTGGTAAGTTATTGTGGTGGCCATGAGATGTGCCTTACAGAGGCCTTGCTAGAGGGAATGTGATTGAGTGAGAGCCCCAGATGCTGTATATTAAAATCCTTTGTCTCAAGATTTCTCCTTGCACGTGAATGAATGAGTACAGCTGGGATACTAAAGCAGATGTGTATTTGGGAGATATGAGACTTCTTTAGTGGCTGAGTTTTGGCTAATAATGACTTTGCCAAACCTTTCTCAGACTGCTCAGTGTTCTAACATCTTACATCCAGCCTTCTACCCTTCTTTCCTTTACCAGGGGATTGAATTTACATTGAGGTCTCATAGCCTCCTCTGCCTCCCTCCTTATTTCCTTTTTTACAAATATTTCCCCTAATAAATCCTTGTACATTTAATACCATTTTGCTATTTGCAACCTGCAGGTCTTGGACTAACACAGTTCTATACATTGCATTACCATTCTCTAGAGTGGGATCTTTTGTTGTAGAGAGTTTTAAAATTTTTATGTAGTCACTTTTATCCGTATTTTTCTTTATGGTTTATATTTTTGTGTCTTCTCTTTAACATATCTTTTCTAACAGAATTCATAAATATATTATTCTATATTGCCAAAAGTTTGAAAGTTGCAATCATTAGAATTAATTTTTGTATATTGTGTAAGTTAAGAATCTAATTTCATTGTTTTCCATATGGAAAGCCATTTGTCCCAAGATAATTTTTTGAGTAGTCTCTCCTTCCCCTAATTGTCATTCTGACATCTTTTTTCTAGGTTCTGATCTATGCATGTGTTTCTTCATGGAAGAGTTGACCCTTTGTATCTGTGAGTTTCGAATCCATGGATTCAATCAACCACAGATAGAAAATACTTAGAAAAGCATCAGAATTGAACATGTACATACATTTTGCTTGTCATTATTCCCTAAACAATATAGTATAACAACTATTTATGTAGCATTTACATTGTATTAGATATTATAAGTAATCTAGAGATGATTTAAAGTATACAGGAAGATGTGCATATGTTACATGCAAATACTACCCCATTGATATAAGGGTCTTGAGCATTCATGGATTTTGGTATCCACAGAGAGTCCTGGAACCAATTCCCCACAGATGCCAAGGCACAACTGTATTTATTCTATCATCTACTTGTTTAATCTCACATCAGTATCTACTTTTGAAATAACAATAACTTTATTATTTAACTTTTTTTATCACTTAGGATTAGAGAATTTCCTCTGGGGAGGCATCATAGTGTCTCAAGCTGGCCATAAAGACAAGTGAGGGCTAGGATCAGTAAGACTAGGCAGAGGAAGATACAACAGATCTCCTACGCATGAAGCAAAAGTGCAGCTCAGAAGCCAGCTCTTTCATTAAGTTGTCCTCTATACCCTCACTAGATTGTAAGCTCTTGAAATCAGAGGCTATACCTTAATTGTCTCTGTTATCTACAATACTTCACTCACTGCTTGGAACATATTGCCTGCAATAATTAAGCCTGCCCTGGCTTCCAAAGCATAGAGCAAATCACACTTCTCCCCTTGCCTTTGAGAAGCTCACAGTCTTTGAAGGTAGAGATATGTGAACAGATAAGAAAATGGATGACACGAGAACAGAAAGGCATGACTGTCAGAGAAGTCATTGGAGACTTTACAGAGGAAATTAAATTTTTATTGATCTTGAAAGAGTTTGCCAGATGAAGTAGAGGACAGGCATTTTAGACAAAGGGAACAGGAAATGTGAAAACACAAAGTGATGGAAGGCATGGTGAGTTTGGAGAACTATAAAACCTCAATGTGGCTGAAGGGTAAGGTGGATATAGAGGAGTGCTGGGAGGTGAGGCTGAAGAAATAAGCTAGGAAATGTCTTTTTATGCCATTTTTTAAAGTTTGGACTTTATTCTGATGTTCACATGGATCCAATATTTTTTGTTTTGTGTTGTTTTAAGCAGAAGCATGACATGATCAGCTTGAATGATGAACAACTTGAATTGTTTAAAGTGGATCACACAGTCTACTGTTTTACAGTTATTCTTTGACCAAGATATTCTTTATTAACTGAGGAAAAAAATGGCTTTCCTGAATTTTGCAGTCATGAGATATGTGATAAGCATTCTTGATTTATCATCTTCAATCCTGTTACATAACATAATAACCATTGTAATTACCTTTAGCAATGCTTTCCTCAGTATTATTTAATGTCCTATAAAATGTGACTTTCATTTGCAAATATAGTACATCTAACAAGAATTTACCACAGCTGCTCTGCAAAATACCAATACAATTGACCCTTGGACAATGTGGGGGTTAGGGGTGCTGATTCCCCATGTAGTTGAACATGTTACATAACATAATACATAACTATTGTTATTATGTAATAGAATTGAAGATGATAAATCTTTGGAAAGTGGGGCAAATAAATTCTTATGAATTCCATATCTTCCACATATGTTTTACTTTTTTGATAAGAAGTAGTAACCTAGTTCAGAAAAAAAATAATCATCCCCTTTTACTTATGCAGGATACCAAGTCTATCTTAGCACCATAATAGTGAATGATAGGAATCAAGCTCTATGAATACATTCACATGTACATATATATGGCTATATATGACACATGCATGCACATATACATATATACACTTGCTTATATGTGTATATACATGTACATGTATGTATGTATATTCAAATGTATATGTTTATATAGCCAAGTTATTGTACAGTTGACCTTTGAACAACACGGGTTTGAACTATGCAGGTCCACTTATACATATATATATTTTTTTCCATTTCTGCCACACCTAAGGCAGCAAGGCCAACTCCTCCCCTTGCTCTTCCTCCTCAGCTGACTCAACATGAAAACTGTGAGGATGAAGACCTTTATGAAGATTCACCTCCACTTAATGAATAGTACATACATTTCTTTTTCCCCATGGTTTTCTTAAAAACATTTTCTTTTCTCTAGCTTGCCTTATTGTAATAATATAATATATAATACATATAACATACCAAATATGTGTTAATTTATGGCTTATGTTATCAGTAAGGCTTCTGGTCAACAGTAGGCTATTGCTAGTTAAGTTTTTGGTAGTTACAAGTTATATATGGATGTTCGACTGCATGGGGAGTCAGCACCCCAACCCTCATGTTGTCCAAGGGCGTTGTCCAAGGGTCAGTTGTAATTGGTATTTTGGATAGCAGCTGTGGTAAATTCTGGTTAGATGTACTATATTTGTAAATGAAACTCACATTTTATAGGCCATTAAATACTATTGAGGAGAGCATTTCTAAGGGTAAAATCTTGTCTAATGCTTGAAACATCTTCAATTTCCTGTCAGTTTAGATCTTTTTGAAGTAATTCTGAAAATCTCTCTTTTAAGCTAAATTTAACACAACCAAATAGCCAAATATTTAAGTTCCACTAATGAAGATATCTAAATTTCTGTTAAAAATTTAAGATATATGTTAAACCCTTCTAATATAACTCTTCTCTCAGTCAAACTTTTTTTTTTTTAACAGTTGCTTTGCTTCTTCTTTCAAAGTCATACTTCAACAAGGTTGCTATTGAAAATGTCTGACTAAACATGTTAGCTATGTGATAATATGGCTGGATAAGAGATAAATATAGAAAATGTAGCTTTTTTTTCTACTTGCAATAACGCTTTGGGAATTAAAATGGAAACCTAATAACTATTTGATTCATAATAGTAGCCAACCATAAAATATTTAGACATACATCTGCTAAGAAATTTATAAGACATATATGGAGAAAATTCAATTGAATAAACCATTATTGAAGTATATAAAATAAGACCTGGATGAGTAGAAAGATCATAATTTTTAATAAAATTTTGCATCTTAAAAAGTGAACCCTATCCAAATATATGCACATTTAATAAAATTATAACTACATCCCAATGAGGTTGGTTTTGAAATTTTGTTAATTGGAACTTAAATTTCATATAAGAAGAAAAAATAAAGAAAAGAGTACATGCTTTGTAGACAAATTGCCTTAGTTGGAATCCTGGCTCTATTATCTATTAGCTATGTTATCTTTGGGATGACATTCATCTTTTCATATAGATATGCTTAAAACAGTGCCTGACATATAGTAAGCACTAAATATCCATTAGCTATTCTTATTATTGTTATTAGTATTGTTAATATTTGTTATTATATGGAAGACTAAATGACCAAAGAGAGTCAAGAAATTTATGAATAAGATTTATACTTTGTTAGATATTAGAGCCATTAAAAAAAAAAACCAAAGTGCCAAAAAACCTAGCACAATGTTAATATAGGAATAAAAAAATGGATCAGAGGAACCAAACAGAAAAGCCAGAAATGGATCTTAGGAAATATGAGAATATGATATATAATAGATGCTAAATGAATTCAGTATAAAAAATATTAATTTAATAAATCATGCTTGCTATCCAAGTAAAAGAAAATGAGATTAGATTCATGTCTCATGCCAAATATAACATAAATTGTACTTTGATTAAATTTTTTAATTAAAAAAGAGCAATAATATTTGAAAAGAAATATAGGATACTCAATGTATAACCTGAAGGTTGGGTAGTACTTTTCAACAAATATAGGAATTTGTCACTTGAAATACTAGAAGAAAAAAAGACAGCAAACAAATACAGGAATTCCAATTTCAAACAGATATAATGATTTCATGAAATGTTAACTGTGCACATGATAGATGGTCTATGGATAGTGTAAAAGAAAAAGAGAAAAGAAAAAATGTTTTTTAACATATGCAGCAAAAAAGGTTTTTAACATCTATTACATACAAATAAAAATGAATGTATAACACAGACTTAAATAAAAGTAGGCATTTCGCAGAAGAGCAATTCAGATGGCCAGTATTTACAATTTCATAGGTATTAAGGAAAATACAAATTAAAATGGCAAATTAGCAAAAATTGAGGTGTGATTATATTAATATCTATTGGTGGTGGTGATTATGGGGAAAAGGGTACTTTCAAAACTTGCTAATGTAAATATAATTCTTTTGGTTGTTTTGTAAAGGAACCTGACAATATCTTTTAAAAATAAAGAAAACGCATACTTTTGACCTAGCCACCCCATTCATGAGAGTATGTCTTAGAAAAATAAGATCACAAAATCATAGAGATTTATGTGCAATGATATTATTAGTAGGTTTTTTTTATGAGGAGGGGTGTGGATAGTAAATGCCAGGGTAAATCACATAGCATCTAATAAATGTATTTATGAACTACCAAAGCTTACACTTTCAGTCTAGTCTAGTCCAGACTGCAAATAAATGTGAGCAAGTGAATTCAAGCACAGAAGTGCTTGAAGGCAGGTATCATCAATCTACTTTCTTACAGTATCCTGATATTGACTTATCAAGAAGGTTACTGTGGTGTTGATTATTAAAACATTTATGTATCTAGGTATTTTTCATTCAGTAGTATGTTATTTAATTAGCAACAAGTGTGGGGATTTAAAGATATTCTTGTTTGTTTTTACTGCTGAAACATATTCTAGTGGAAATTTCAAATAAACGATTAGTCATCCTAAAAGCAAGATACATTTTCTCAGAAAAGACAAGGTAAAGAACTTGTATATCCTCCCTCAATTCGTTTATAAGGTAATAAGATGAATAAAAATATCATAGCACAATTTAGCATTGTAAAATAAAATTAATTGGTCATGTCTAGTGTGGTCGTGCTTGGAAGGTGAAAGAAGCCAAGATCTTGTCTGGGAACATCATGTCTACCTTGACCTCACCCTTAAGAATCCTAGCCTTTAATTTAAAATCACATGGCTACATACATACCAACTTCAACAACAGTACATCTGGCAAGGTCATGCAAACCTGGGACTTGAGCTTCTGATTCTAAGTCCAGTGCTTTTTCTGTACATCATCTCTTGTATATTTTTTATGATGATATGCTATTAAAAGCTATGAGATCAGGCCTTAAAAATCTGCTTCTTTTTTAATGGTAGAATGGGACATATTATCACGTCAGGTAAACATTCTATTCAAGGATAAATGGAAATGAATGTCATATATAGATCATTGACAAATATCTCATTACAAAAGTATGAGAGTTACCAATATTTGAGTGTATATTATGGGCCAGCCCTTTATATTAAATTACTTCAAATTTTTACAACTGTTAAAGGAAGATATTATTATACCCATTTTATAGATGGACAAGTTAGGGCCAGAAAAGACTTCCTCAAAGCTGTTAGTCCAGTAATGGAGACAGGGCTAGAAAACAGGTCATTTTGCTCTTTGACTAATGTTACTACTCATGTTTTGTATTTTGTTTAAAGTTTTATTTTATTTTACTTTATTTATTTTTTGAGACAAGGTCTTACTCTGTCACCCAGGCTGGAGTGCAATGGAGTGATCATGGTTCATTGCAGCCTTGACCTCCTGGGCTCAAGCGATCCTCCCACGTCTCAATCTCCAGGGTAGCTAGGACTGCTACAGGTGTGTGCCACCATACCTGGCTAAATTTTGCATTTTTTGTGGAGACAGGGTTTCATTATGTTGCCCAGGCTGGTCTTGAACTCCTGGGCTCAAGCGATATGCCTGCCTTGACCTCCCAAAGTGCCAGTATTACAGGCTTGAGCCACCATGTCCGGCCAAGCTTTATTTTAGAATTAAAAAAAATTCCACTTGGATGTTACATTTTATCTCATTGCTTTATATTTATAGAATTACTTTATAAATGCCACTTTCTTAATTATCATAGTTAGCACTCTTTATGAAACATAAACTATTATTTGACCCAGGTTTTTGTTAGAGGAATTGAGTCAAAGAGCTGTTAAGTAACCGAGATTTCACAATAAGCCAGACAGACCAGGGTTCAAATTCTGGGTCTCACATTATCCAATTCAATATTCCAGCTTTGTTACTTATTGAGCAACCACTACAAGCACAGTTTACATGACATCTGATAGCTCTCAAAATTGATTTTACAAACATAATTCAGATTTCAACTCAGCAGTGACTCAGGAGCAAGGACACTTGGATGCATTTCTTTGTGGCATTTTTCCCAGGGTACAAACAACCTGGAAGATCTCCCAAGTACGGGGAAGGTTTCACCCTGAGGAATCCCATTCCCTCTAATCTGGGACAAGGGGGAGGAGAGTACTGTCTCTTATCAGCCATCTCCCCAGGGAGGCCTGGACCCTCCTGGAATGCATACCATGGCTTACTGACTGAAAGTGTTGAAAAGACCAGGCACTGGGACACACGACACTACTCTTAAAATAAAAAAGAATCAGAGTAGCTTGTGGTTATAATTGAAATGGACAGATTAACATGGTACCAAGAAACTATTAGCAATTCCTTCCCTAAATCCCTCATTTTCTTAAAGCATTTTCTCCTTTTCCTCAACAAGCTTTAAGTTAGGATTTGAAGAATGATAAGACTAAAAGGAGGGCTGTTTCTGGTCTTTGGAGGAATTTGATGTTCCATTCGATCTGAGTGTGCAAAGCCTGAGTTCACATGAGCTCTTCTGATCTCTTTCTCTAATATTTTTACACCTTATTCATATGGGAAAGAAGGAGGGGAATACTTTATTTTCATTCTCCCTCCTCCCATTTCCTTGACTTGTTTAAAATATAAGTGTTATAGACACCTAAGATAGAAATTTGACTGAAACAGCCTCTTAATTATTGTCTTAAAAAATAATGTAATAAAATTGCATTTGTAGTCTTTGGACATTTAAATCCAGAAGGGATATTTTCTTTTTCTTTTTTAAAAATTTAATTCAATAGTTTTTGGGCTACAGGTGGTTTTTGGTTACATGGATAAGTGCTTTAGTGGTGATTTCTGAGATTTTGATATACCTGTCACCTGAGCAGTGTACACTGTGCCCAATATGTAGTCTTTTATCCCCCCAACCCCACCCTTCCTTTATCATCCCCAAAGCACATTATATAATTCTTATGCCTTTGCAACCTCATCGCTTAGCTCCCACTTATAAGTGAGAACATGCGATATTTGGTTTTCCATTCCTGAATTACTTCATTTAGAATAAATTGTCTCCAGCTCCATTCAGGTTGCTGCAAAACCATTATTTCATTCCGTTTTTTGGCTGAATAGTATTCCATGGTGTATATATGCTACATTGTCTTTATCCACTTGTTGATTGATAGGCATTTAGGTTGGACCCATATTTTCACAATTATGAATTGTACTGCTGTAAACATGAGTGTGCATTTTTTTTTTCCATATAATGACTTCTTTTCCTTTCGGTAGATACCCAGCAGTGGGACTGCTGGATCGAATGGTAGTTCTCCTTTTAGTTCTTTAAGGAATCTCCATACTGTTTTCCACAGTGGTTGTACTAGTTTACAACCCCACCAGCAGTGTAAAACTGTTCCATTTTCAGCACATCCATGCCAACATCTATTATTTTTTGACTTTTTAATTATGGCTATTCTTGCAGGAGTAAGATGGTATCTCATTGTGGTTTTAATTTGCATTTCCCTGATAATCAGTGATGTTGAGCATTTTTTCCTGTGTTTGTTATTTGTTTGTATATCTTGAGAATTGTCTATTCTGTCCTTTGCCCACTTTTTGATGGAATTATTTGTTTTTTTTCTTGCTGATTTGTTTGAGTTCCTTGTAGATCCTGGATACTAGCCCTTTACTGGATGCATAGTTTATGAATATTCTTTCCCACTCTGTAGGTTGTCTGTTTACCATGCTATTTATTTTGCTGTGTAAAAGCTTTTCAGTTTAATTATATCCCATCTATTTATTTTTGTTTCTGTTATATTTGCTTTTAGGATCTTAGTCATGAACTTTTTGCCTAAACCAATGACTATAAGAGTTTTTCCAATGTTATCTTCTAGAATGTTTATGTTTTCTGGTCTTAGATTTAAGTCTTTGCTTCATCTTGAGTTAATTTTTGTATAAAGTGAGCGTCGAAGATCCAGTTTCATTCTTCTACATGTGGCTTGCCAGTTTTCCCAGCACCATTTATTAAATAGGGTATCCTGTCCCCACTTTATGTTTTTGTATGCTTTGTCAAAGATCAGTTGGCTTTAAGTATTTGGCTTTATTTCTGGGTTCTCTATTCTGTTCCATTGGTCTGCTTGCCTATTTGTGTACCAGTACCAGGCTGTTTTAATAACTATAGCCTTGTAGTATAATTTGAAGTCGGGTAATGTGATTCCTCCAGATTTGTTCTTTTTGCTTAGTATTCCTTTAGCTATGTGGGCTCTTTTTTAGTTCCATATGAATTTTAGGATTTTTTTCTAGTTCTGTGAAGAATTATGATGATATTTTGATAGGAATTGTATTGAATTTGTAGATTGCTTTTGGCAGTATGGTCATTTTCACAGTATTGATTCTGTCCATCCATGAGCATGGGATGTGTTTCCATTTGTTTGTGACATCTGTGATTTCTTTGAGCAGCATTTTGTAGTTTTCCTTGTGGAGATCTTCAACCTCCTTGGTTAAGTATATTTTCATGTATTTTATTTATTTATTTATTTATTTATTTATTTATTTATTTATTTTTGCAGCTGTTGTAAAAGGGATTGAGCTCTTGATTTGATTCTCAGCTTGGTTGTTGTCAGCAGGGACATTTTCTAAAGTATAGACTGTAGTTCCTTATCTTCTATCTGTTTCTTACTGTCCCCTTCAATATTCTTGTCCTTTTTTCCCGCTATTATCTTTTTAACTTTTTAATATATAGGTATCTACTTCTCCTTCTGGCAATTTTTGCTTTTCCAATTTTCTTTCTTTTTCTCCTCTGCACATATTTATTTATTTTCTTCTATGTACTTCTTTATTTTTAACTTAATATTTGATTAACTTCCCTTCCCTGTCTCTCTTCCTTCTTTCCATAAATCTTCATTAATTGACTGCACTGGGCTAGGATTCTATACCCTCTAAATCAATAATCTATTTTCTATAGTCAACTGTGTTATAATTGTACTGTCAAGATAACTACTTATTTTTAATACTTAAAGATATTTTGAAATTTTAACCAATTTAATTAATACAATGTTGAGTTCAAATTTGAAAAAAAATGGAAAACTGTAATAATTCTAGCAGCCTCCTGCTTTTTAATAATATATTAGAAAATTTGCCTCTTTTTCAAAAGCCTACAGTGAATCTATTCATGGCAAAAGCAAACCATTCTCTTTATTCTCTTTTTTTCTCCAAAAGATTTAAGGGTTTTTTGTTTGTTTTATTTTGTTTTGTTTTTTAGATATTGAGTCTTGCTCTGTCATCCAGGCTGCAGTGCCGTGGTGTGATCATAGCTCACTGTAGCCTCGAATTCCTGGGTTCAAGCAATCCTCCTGCCTCACCCTCCTGAGTAGCTGGGGCTACAGGTGCATGCTACCACGCCCAGCTAATTTAAAAGAAAAAAAAATGTAGAGATGGGTCTTGCTATGTTGACCAGGCTGGTCTCAAACTTCCAATCTCAAGCATTTCTCGCCCAGCATCCTGAAGTGCTGAAATTATAAGTGAGCCACTATGCCCAACCAGATTTAGTTTTTAAAAAGAGAATACGATTTGAAAAAGGAAAAATGTGAGGCAGGAGAGAAGAAATACACACGAGTTGTCTTGTAATTGCTGAAAAACTGAAATCTTCAGCCTCGCTAAAGGAGCACTTGCATGAGCACCTCTAAGTTACCTTATTACCTTCTAAATTAGGTGTGAAGTCTAACTTCTAAATTATGAGTGAAATCTACTGCAATTCTTGTTATTTGGATGGAATCCTAGGTATGTGGTCCAGTTCATGAGTTGAACAAAAGCATGCTCACTTAGGCCAGGTAGAAAGAAATAAAGAGCTATGTTTTACATGTCTCATAACCACTGAAGGTCCTTCTCATAAGCAGTGCTTATGGGTATTAATGACCTCTCTATATTTTACTTCTGCAGCGCCTAAGTAGCCGAGCCCACTGAGTCCTGCTACATCTCCTCCAACATGTCAGCATTTTTTTCACAGGCCTTTTGTTACTCTAGATCAGAAATGTTGATAGCAACAATTCCTTGAGGGCAGCAGCTAGCATGATTCCAGCCAACAGGAACCACCAAACGGTTCTTAGTATAAATGACTACTTATTAATCTATTTACTTTGTGCATTTGGAGTTTTGAATGTGAAGTCCTATTTATGTCCATATGGTAGATAAATGAAACAAATGAATAACAGAAGTAACCATTTTGACACTTTAGATATAGATAATATTGTATTATTTCTGGATTGTGAAAGAAGAAGGAAGAGGCATATGGAAGAGAAGTTTTAGTAGAGGGGAGGAAGGAGGAGGTGGAAACAAATGTAGAAGGATGGGAGGAGAAAAGGGAGAGAGGCTTTTTTTTTTTTTTAAGGCTAATGAGAGTTTACTACCTATCTAACTCTTCATATTCTTCAAGTCTCAGACCAAATCCCATCTATTTGAAAGCCTCCAGGGTATTCCATCTATTGTATACTTCTGTTATGTACAAAATTAATTTGCCAATTAATTGTGAACTGTTTTATAAACTGTCTTAAAATGGTTAGTTAAATCTTTGGGATAGTATTTAGCTTTCTCCAGGATTATGACTTACCTTCTAAATTAGACATACAATGCCTAAGAGTCAAGGACTATTTCGCATAAATTCCAGTCTTCTTTTACAATGCCTAGAATGATTGTTGCCACAGAAATGTTCATTACCTGGGAGAAAGGATGACAGGAGGGGCAGAATGAATGGAGAGAGGTCGTGAGAATGAGGTGCTGAGGATGGATGAGGAAGAAAGCTGTTTTCGTTGGGAGGATAGGTGAGAGAAGTATAGAAAGAAATTGCCTTGGACCCATGGAAGCCCAGTGAAGATACTTAGATCCTGCAGGGGTGTGAATAGTGTTCTTTTAGTTTCTCTTGTTAGGAGGTTTGTTCATTTTGGGAGATTTCTTTTGAAAAGAGTGAACTTAAATTGGAGAAAGGTGTATTTTAGTATGTTGATAACATTTGAATTTGTAAAATGGACCTATGGATGATCTACACATATTTATATACCCATAAATATACACATATTTTACTTTTTGGTATTTTATAATTATTATTTAATGATCATTCATGACATTTTAAAAATTAAAGAAAAATTTACATCTAAAATTTCAGCAATGTTGTTTTTGACTAACTAAATAAATTGCATTTGAAATAATGGAGATGCAATGTTCAAAATTTCAACTGTGGTTAAAGCAATAGTGTGATATATGATTACATTAGAAGGAAGATGTGCCTTTCAAATTCAGATTGAGCATACTAAAAGGGACTCTCTAATTTCCTATTTTTGGTAATAGGACATCTCCAAGTTTGCAGAGAAAGACAATATAGTTCTTGGAGAAGGTGGAATCACACTGAGTGGAGGTCAACGAGCAAGAATTTCTTTAGCAAGGTGAATAACTAATTATTGGTCTAGCAAGCATTTGCTGTAAATGTTATTCATGTAAAAAAATTACAGACATTTCTCTATTGCTTTATATTCTGTTTCTGGAATTGAAAAAATCCTGGGGTTTTATAGCTAGTGGGTTAAGAATCACATTTAAGAACTATAAATAATGGTATAATATCCAGATTTGGTAGAGATTATGGTTATTCTGAATCCGTGCCCATATTTTGGTGTCTGTATATTTGTTTGCCTCATAGTATAGTTTACTACAAATGGAAAACTCTAGGATTCTGCATAATACTGGAAAGAGAAGATGTAAATATCTGTTAGTTCCATCGTAGACCCTGCCACTCCAATGTACACACCAGCTTTAGGCTTCTTGGTGTAGATAAACATACATTTTCAAATTTTTCATCATAATTTTAATAACAAAATAGGAAGGCAAATGATGTCACTTGGCTTAAAATCTATAATATTTAAAATAAACAGGACAAATGCATTAACATTGTTGGGGGAGGAGGTCCCTTAGTAGAAACACTCTTGGTCCAAGCATTTTAAAGCTGTCAAAGAGATGTAAATATAGATAATGTATGTCAAGGAGAGAGCTTTGTAGTTAAACTGTAACTTTCAGTTTAAACAATTATTGGTGACTCTGATGTCAAATGTTTCTCAAGCTTTATCTCAACAAAATTCTTCTCACTTTGTTGCCAAAGTCGTTAACAAGAAATCACATTGACTCATTGATGTTTTGGCTCCTTTCCCTTACTTTCTGTTGCTTTCCAAAAGCTGAGACAGGAAACTAACCCTCACTGAGCACCTGCAATTGCCTGGTAGTATTCTAGTTGTGGGTGTGCTTTTGTGTGTATGTAATCCTCTTACAGCTCTGCAAAGTAAGAATTGTTCTCCCTGCTTTACAGAAGAGATCATAAGATAATTGAGGCTGTTAGATGTTAACTTGCCAAAAGCCACACAGGAAAATGGTAGAGTCACAATTTGAACCAAGTCCTTTTGATTCTTTACGTTAAACCATGCTTTGATCTTGGAAATACACTGTAAGGTAATAAATCAATAGATATGGTTAATTCACAGACAAGATAATGGCTTCTAAATAAATGGAAGTTGATTATTTTTATCTGTGAGCCAAAGTAAGACTTATTCTAAGCATTCCACAAATTTAGATAAGATAGAGTATATGGCTTCTAGACATCCAACATAGAATTGACTTTGTGTTATCAGTTTAAGATTTGGTTTTGCTGTAAGGTGCACACACTTTGAGGAACTAAAAATAATTGTCTATTCTTATTCTGATCAGAATGTGTAGTGTGTTGTCCAGTTTTGGATGATGAATTTCTTATTTCTGATCTCATAAGAAGCTTGTGATAGATGTGAGGGAGAGAATTAAGAACTGAGTGTGGAGAAGAAACTGTGTACATTTTGATGGGATCCATTATGTAGCTCTTGCATACTGTCTTCAAAAATAAATTGCACTATAAAGGTTGTTTTAGACTTTTAAAGTTTTGCAGTTGGTTTTTAAAAAAATTTTTTAATTGGCTTTGAAAATTTCTTAATTGTGTGCTGATACAATTTTGTTTTTTACAGAAGTACCAACAATTACACGTATAAACACAGAATCCTATGTACTTGAGATATAAGTAAGGTTACTAACAATCATACCTGAAAAATTTAAATGTTATGAAGAAATTATCTCATTTCTATTAATATGGGAACTGTGTCTTCATCTTTATTACTGTTCTAAGGTCAACTCAATGTAGATTTTACTTGCTTATAGTTTCATATTTTAGCTAAATAGTAAAATAATATGGATATACATTTTGTTGTGAATTACTCATACTTTCCTTATTTGGAACTTTTATGAATATGATATAGAGACTGAAACTACAAGGAACAAAATGCAGTATCAATTATACAGCTGTGGCAGCACTACTATCAATTTGTTGATAGTGGTTAACACTTAGAAAAACATTTTAAAAATAATTTCACATAAGTAATGTAATTTATTAGCTGTCTCTGACATTTCACAGTTTGAAATAGTTTATTTTCTTCTTGGTGTCCTCACCAAAACCCAACATCTTTGAGGGCAGGAACTGTATAATTTTTGCCATTGTATTTTGAGCCCATAGAATGATACTGGCCTCTAAATTATCTACTATTGTTAAAAGGTTTTTTTTAAGGCAATATTTTAAAGTGTATGCTATGGTACAATTCAGTTTGTGACTTTTGCTAGTTTATGCCACTTACAGTTAGCAAAACCACTTCAGCAGTTCTTGGAATGTTGTGAAAAGTGATAAAAATCTTCTGCAACTTATTCCTTTATTCCTCATTTAAAATAATCTGCCCTAGTAAAAACATGTATAAAAGTGCTACTTCTGCACCACTTCTGAGAATAGTGTTATTTCAGTGAATCAATGTGGTGACCATATTGTAATGCACGTAGTGAACTGTTTAAGGCAAATCATCTACACTAAAAGACAAGGAAATAGTGAGGAAATGTAATTTAATTTCCATTTTCTTTTTAGAGCAGTATACAAAGATGCTGATTTGTATTTATTAGACTCTCCTTTTGGATACCTAGATGTTTTAACAGAAAAAGAAATATTTGAAAGGTATGTTCTTTGAATACCTTACTTATAATGCTCATGCTAAAATACAAGAAAGAAAGACTATCCCATCATAGATAGCATTTTACCTCTTGAGAAATATGTTCACCATTGTTGGTATGGCAGAATGTAGCATGGTATTAACTCAAATCTGATCTTCCCTACCGGGCCAAGATTCAAGATTACTTCCATTAAAACCTTTTCTGACCGCCTCATGCTAAACCAGTTTCTCCCATTGCTATACTGTTATAGCAATTGCTATCTATGTAGTTTTTGCAGTATCATTGCCTTGTGATATATATTACTTTAATTGATTATTATACTTAACATTTTTATTCACTTTTTGTGTTAGTATTTTATTCTGTCTTCTCCATAGATAGTAAACTTCTTAAGAAAATACATATGCTAAGTGTTTTACTGGTTTAATGTAGGTGAATGCTTAGACTACTCATCTACCTCAATACTTCCTTGGAGATCTCAATCACACAGAGCTCAGGACTTATATTTCCTTGGAACTCCCGTTAGGGTCTAATGTACATGAAATTCCCTAGACAGACAGACAGTCAGTTATATGGCTTGATTTCAAAGTTTCAAAATGATTTAATGGACTATCAAGTTGTTTATTAGGAGAACAGTTATTATACTCTTCTAAAAATAAAGATTTTAAGCAATAAAGATGTATATGTATATAAAATGGCTGGGTTATTCCTAGAAGTACCTTTCTTAGAATTTAGTTAAATTTAATATACAAGACACTATCTTTTCAACCCTGAGATTGTGAAAAGTAACTTCTATCAATATAAACTTTACTACATTTGTATTGTGTTAGTGTGTTACAGTATAATCTAGAACAATGTATCTTTCTATATGATATATGACATTTTAATGCCTAAAAAAACTGATATTTCTTAGATGATTCTAGTCAGGATTTACTTCTAGAATAGATTAAAATTTTATTTGAGGAGAGTCAAATTAATTATAGAATTCTCAGTTGTTATTGTTGCTGTTTTATTTTTAGTGAAACAGATTAGTCTTAATGTAAACACTTGAGAAATAAATTGGTGGTCAACCTAAAATGTAAAAAAGAAATTAATAGAAAATTTAAAGAGCAGTAAAGCTCTGACATTTAAAAGAAATGAAGTACAAATCTCTAGGGACCTTAAAGATCATCTAATAATTTCCTCATTTTCTAGATAAATAAACTGAGAGACCCAGAGGATAAATGATTTGCTCAAAGTCAAATATCTACTTAATATAGGAAATTTAATTTCATTCTCGGTCTGTTACCATGCAATTTTTCAATATAGCATGTTATTTCATGCTATCAGAATTCACAAGGTACCAATTTAATTACTACGGAGTACTTATAGAATCATTTAAAATATAATAAAATTGTATGATAGAGATTATATGCAATAAAACATTAACACAATGCTAAAATGCAAGACAAATGCTAAAATGCTAAAATAAAGTATTTATAAAATTGATATTTATATCTTTTTATATCTTAAAGCTGTATCTGTAAACTGATGGCTAACAAAACTAGGATTTTGGTCACTTCTAAAATGGAACATTTAAAGAAAGCTGACAAAATATTAATTTTACACGAAGGTAGCAGCTATTTTTATGGGACATTTTCAGAACTCCAAAATCTACGGCCAGACTTTAGCTCAAAACTCATGGGATGTGATTCTTTCGACCAATTTAGTGCAGAAAGAAGAAATTCAATCCTAACTGAGACCTTACGCCGTTTCTCATTAGAAGGAGATGCTCCTGTCTCCTGGACAGAAACAAAAAGACAATCTTTTAAACAGACTGGAGAGTTTGGGGAAAAAAGGAAGAATTCTATTCTCAATCCAATCAACTCTATACGAAAATTTTCCATTGTACCAAAGACTCCCTTACAAATGAATGGCATCGAAGAGGATTTTGATGAGCCTTTAGAGAGAAGGCTGTCCTTAGTTCCAGATTCTGAGCAGGGAGAGGCGATACTACCTCACATCAGTGTGATCAGCACTGGTCCCACGCTTCAGGCACGAAGGAGGCAGTCTGTTCTGAACCTGATGACACACTCAATTAACCAAGGTCAGAGCATTCACCGAAAGACAACAGCATCCACACGAAAAGTGTCACTGGCCCCTCAGGCAAACTTGACTGAACTGGATATATATTCAAGAAGGTTATCTCAAGAAACTGGCTTGGAAATAAGTGAAGAAATTAATGAAGAAGACTTAAAGGTAGGTATACATCGCTTGGGGGTATTTCACCCCACAGAGTGCAATTGAGTAGAATGCAATATGTAGCATGTAACAAAATTTACTCAAATCATGGGATTAGGATAAGGTGTATCTTAAAACTCAGAAATTATGAAGTTCATTAATTATGCAAGCAACTTTAAAATGTAAAATAACAAATGATTTCTTTTTGCAATGGACTTCTCTCTTCCCATAAAATGGGAAAGGATTTGGGGCGGGGTGCGGTGGCTCACGCCTGTAATCCCAGCACTTTGGGAGGCCGAGGCGGGCGGATCACGAGGTCAGGAGATTGAGACCATCCTGGCTAACACGGTGAAACCCCGTCTGTACTAAAAATACAAAAAATTAGCCGGGCGCAATGGCGGGTGCCTGTAGTCCCAGCTACTCGGGAGGCTGAGGCAGGAGAATGGCGTGAACCCGGGAGGTGGAGCTTGCAGTGAGCCGAGATCCCGCCACTGCACTCTGGCCTGGGAGAAAGAGCAAGACTCCATCTCAAAAGAAAAAAAAAAAAAAAAGGGAAAGGATTTAGTTTTCGGTCCTTTACTAAGCCAGTGATAATTGTGACTATAAGTTAGAAAGCATCTGCTTTATTACCATCTTGAACCCTCTGTGGGAAGAGGTGCAGTATAAATAACTGTATAAATAAATAGTAGCTTTCATTATTTATAGCTCACAAAATAATCTGCATGGAAGTAGCATATATAAGGTATATAAATATTTAGCCTCTTGATAGGACTAACTCACATTCAGGTTTGTATATCAGTCTTGCCTGAATTTAGCTAGTGTGGGCTTTTTTTATCTTGTGAGTTTCCTTTATACATTGGGTTTCTGAAAAGATTTCTTTTAGAGAATGTATATGAAGCTTAACATGTACTAGTGCCAGTCTTCAGACAGAAAGTTTGTTATATTAGGTTTTAAGAATAAAAGCATTTTATTTTTAGAACAGGAAATAATATAAAAAGGAGAGTTTTTGTTGTTTTAGTAGAAAACTTAATGCCTTGGATGAAATGAGCCATGGGCAGGGTTGTAATGAATTGATATGTTTAATAGTATAGATCATTTGTGAATAACGTGACCTTTGACAAGACACAAGCCATTAACATCTGTAGGCGGAAGTTTCCTTCTTTGTAAAATGAGGAAATAAAATAGATCCCTAAAGTGTGTAATTTTAGTATTTCTATACTTTACGAAGGTTTCCTAAATGATAATTCATCTGTATAGTGTTTTTTTGTGTGTGTTTGTTTGTTTGAGATGGAGTCTCGCTCTGTCACCCAGGCTGGAGTACAATGGCGCAAACTCGGCTCACTGCAACCTCTGCTTCCTGGGTTCAAGCGAATCTCCTGCCTCAGCCTCCTGAGTAGCTGAGATTACAGGCATGCGCCACTACGCTGAGCTAATTTTTGCATCTTTAGTAGAGAAGGGGTTTCATCATGTTGGCCAGGCTGGTCTTGAACTCCTGACCTTGTGATCCGCCCACCTCAGCCTCCCAAAGTGCTGGGATTACAGGCATGAGCCACCATGTCCAGCCTGAGCCACTGCGCCCAGCCCATCTATATAGTTTAATATCAATCTAAATGAATTTCTCAATCCTGAGCCTAAAAATTTAGTTGTAAAGAATGATATCCTTGACTAATAATAGTTTCTATTTGTGGATTGCATCTAGTGCTAGGTGGCATATATTTAGTCCCCACAGCTACCCTGGAAGGTATTTAAAATTTTTCACATTTGCAGATAAGGAAACTAAAGTTCAGGGAAGTTCCACAACATGCTTGAATTCAAGCGACTCCCAGGATGTTAACGGTGGAGGTTGGGTTCAAATCCAGATCTGTCTGACTCAAAAAATGCATACTCCTAACCAGTGCACTATATCCCAATTCCATATGAGCCCTTCTTTGTGATTCATAGTGCTTTCCCATGAGTTTTGTTGATTTTGTGAGAAACAAAACTATCTTTTTCCTTTGGACTATGTGGAATCTCTCTTTTTCAAATTTTTGAAATGTATCTGTATGCCAAAGGACAAAGACTTCTAGAGGAATATGCCTAGGATGAGAATTATGTAATTTAAATCACAGCTGGAAAGAGAGAGAGTCCTAAGTTACTAAGAAATGTTCAAACACAAATGGGCTTTCAGTCTATTGGAAGACCTTTATAGCTAGAAGTATACTGAACTGTACTTGTCCATGGACCCCTGAAGAAACAGGTTAAATCAAAGAGAGTTCTGGGAAACTTAATTTAGATGGTATCATTCATTTGATAAAACGTATGCCACTGTTAAGCCTTTAATGGTAAAATTGTCCAATAATAATACAGTTATATAATCAGTGATACATTTTTAGAATTTTGAAAAATTACGGTGTTTCTCATTTTTAATAAAGCTGTGTTGCTCCAGTAGACATTATTCTGGCTATAGAATGACATCATACATGGCATTTATAATGATTTATATTTGTTAAAATATATTTAGATTCAAGTAATACTATTATTTTCATATATTAAAAATAAAACCACAATGGTGGCCTGAAACTGTACTGTCTTATTGTAATAGCCATAATTCTTTTATTCAGGAGTGCTTTTTTGATGATATGGAGAGCATACCAGCAGTGACTACATGGAACACATACCTTCGATATATTACTGTCCACAAGAGCTTAATTTTTGTGCTAATTTGGTGCTTAGTAATTTTTCTGGCAGAGGTAAGAATGTTCTATTGTAAAATATTACTAGATTTAAAGTTAAATTAAGGTAGTTTGGGGATGTATACATATATATGCACACACATATAAATATGTATATATACATATACGTATAAATGTATAAGTATGCAATATACACACATATATAACTATATGTATATGTATATATGTATATATTACATATATTTTTGATTTTACAGTATATAATGGTATAGATTCATATAGTTCTTAGCTTCTGAAAAATCAACAATTAGAACCACTATTAATATTTTATTATTTCATATTACATATGAAATATATTTAAATATAAATATAAGAAGAGTTTTTAATAGATTTTTAATAATAAATGTTAAGAGATTCAAAAGCTCAAAGTAGAAGGCTTTTATTTGGATTGAAATTAAACAATTAGAATCACTGTTGATATTTTATTATTTCATATTACATATAAAATATGTTTAAATATAAAGATAAGAGTTTTTAATAGATTTTATAATAAATGTTAAGAGATTAAAAAACTGAAAGTAGAAGGCTTTTATTTGGATTGAAATTAAAGGCCAGTCATGGTGGTTCATGCCTGTAATCCCAGAATTTTAGGAGACTGAGAGCAGAGGATTGCTTGACCCCAGGGGTCAAGACCAGCCTGGGCAACACAGTGAGACACCGTTATCTACAAAAAAATTTAAAAATTAGCTGGGCATGGTGGTGTGTGCCTGTATGCTACCATTTACTAAGGAGGCTGAGGTGGGAGAATCGCTTAGGGAGCCTGGGAGGTCAAGGCTGCCTTGAGCTGTGATTGTGCCATTGCATTCCAGCCTGGGTGCCAGAGAGAGAC
The DNA here is from genome assembly GCF_009828535.3 of Hylobates moloch. Classification (NCBI taxonomy): domain Eukaryota; kingdom Metazoa; phylum Chordata; class Mammalia; order Primates; family Hylobatidae; genus Hylobates; species Hylobates moloch. The sequence continues at coordinate 198,483,440 of NW_026652276.1, forward strand.
CCTATCTCTAAATAAATAAATAAGTAAATAAATAAACAACAACCACAAAAACATTGAAAGCAAATCTGTACTAAATTTTGAATTCATTTGGAGAGGTGACAGTGTGCTGGCAGCCCCCGCAGCCCTCGCTGGCTCTCGGGGCCTCCTTGGCCTTGGCGCCCACTCTGGCTGCACTTGGGGAGCCCTTCAGCCCTGCACTGCACCATGGGAGCCCCATTCTGGGCTGGCCAAGGCCTGAGCTGGTTCCCTCAGCTTGCGGGGAGGTGTGGAGGGAGAGGCGCCGGCGGGAACCGGGGCTGCGTGTGTGCTTGTGGGCCAGCACGAGTTCCGGGTGGGTGTGGGCTTGGCGGGCCCCGCACTCGGAGCGGCTGGCTGGCCGGCCCCGCCAGCCCCGGGCAGTGAGGGGCTTAGCACCTGAGCCAGCAGCTGCTGTGCTCGATTTCTCGCCAGGCCTTAGCTGTCTCCCCGTGGGGCAGGGCTGGGGACCTGCAGCCCGCCATGCCTGAGCCTCCCCCACCATCCCCCACCACAGTGGGCTCCTGCATGGCCCAAGCCTCCCAACCAGCACCACCCCCTGCTCCACGACGCCCAGTCCCATAGACCGCCCAAGGGCTGAGGAGTGCAGGCGCACAGCGTGGGACTGGCAGGCAGCTCCACCTGCAGTCCTGGTGCGGGATCCACTGGGTGAAGCAAGCTGGGCTCCTGAGTCTGGTGGGGACTTGGAGAATCTTTATGTCTAGCTAAGGGATTGTAAATACACCAATCAGCACTCTGTATCTAGCTCAAGGTTTGTAAACACACCAATCAGCACCCTGTGTCTAGCTCAGGGTTTGTGAATGCACCAATTGGCACTCTGTATCTAGTTAAATCTGGTGGGGACTTGGAGAACCTTTATGTCTAGCTAAGGGATTGTAAATACACCAATCAGCACTCTGTATCTAGCTCAAGGTTTGTAAATACACCAATCAGCACTCTGTATCTAGCTCAGGGTTTGTAAATACACCAATCAACACTTTGTATCTAGCTAATCTAATGGAGAGGTGGAGAACTTTTGTGTTTAGCTCAGGGATTGTAAATGTACCAATCAGCACCCTGTCAAAACGGACCAATCAGCTCTCTGTAAAACCAATCGGCTCTCTGTAAAATGGACCAATCAGCAGGATGTGGGTGGGGCCAGATAAGAGAATAAAAGGCTGCCTGAGCCAGCAGGGGCAACCCGCTTGGGTCCGTGGAAGCTTTGTTCTTTTGCTCTTTGCAATAAATTTTGCTGCTGCTCACTCTTTGGGTCCCCATTGCCTTTGTGAGCTATAACACTCACTGCAAAGGTCTGCAGCTTCACTCCTGAAGCCAGCGAGACGACGAACCCACCAGAAGGAAGAAACTCCGAACACATCGGAATATCAGAAGGAACAAACTCCGGACACGCCACCTTTAAGAACTGTAACACTCACCGTGAGGGTCCGCAACTTCATTCTTGAAGTCAGTGAGACCAAGAGCCCACCAATTCTGGACACAATTTGACTCCAGAAAATGGGTGTCCAACCCTGTGGCTTCCCTGGGCCACACTGGAAGAAGAAAAGAGTTGTCTTGGGCCACACATACAATGCACTTACTATAGCAGATGAGCTAAAAAAAAAAAAGAAAAGAAAAAAGTCCATGCATAATCTTTGTGATATCTGCCACCTCAGATAAGCAAAATTGTCCTCTGATTCAAAAGGTTGGACACAGCTGCTCTAGCTATTTTATTATTAAATATGCAGGCAATTACTGTTTAAATGACGATTTCTTCACAAAATGAGATTAATATATATTAGTGGCTTAGCATTCATTTTAGACAACCATTTTAGAGATTCAAATCACACACTTGCTTACAGAAATTTTGTTGTCTTCAATGTCCCCATTGTGGTTTCTTTACCAAGCCTCTACTATTCTTCACATCACCAAGTTGAAAAAAAACAAGGGGGGGAGGGTGCAGAATGAAAATTGCCACAAGTTCAGATCCTCATCGACACAAGAGGTGCCTGAAGCAGTGGATGAGGCTTATCTCTGGATCACGAGCAGCCACATAAATGCTTAAAAGGGCCTGGCAGGAAGCATCAGTGGGTGATGTGGGTGAAGTGGCTGGGAGGCTGAATGGAGAGCATTTGTTCTTCAGTTATCTATAGAAGGCAGCTGTCACTCAGCACCAGCTAAGGCCTTCCCATGAGGGAATTGGGGATCAGGTTTCCCAGATCTTTTTATGTATCAGGATAAGACAGAGATCCAGCTTTTTTGGAGTAATTATTTCCTATTTTAAAATATGGGTAGTTGATTAAATAAAAACAAACGGATGAACACCGTATGGGCACAACAAAACACATCTGTGGCTTGGATTCAGCTTGTTAATGATTACTGCAGATATTTATTCCAGAGGACACCCCTGGGTATGTCCTAATACAAAACCTAAATCTAAACTTAAGGACCATGCTACCTTCAGAGAATAAATGACCCGGAAAAAGAACCACCTCTCCTAAGGAAGTATAAATTGTATAAATAACTGAGACCCAAACTTACAACTATACATTTTTCCTATTGGGCTGTTGCTAACCTCAATTAAGAAGGCTTGATGATATTTGTAAAGTGTCATCACTCCACCATGGTCCAGTAACATCTGATCACTCCACCATGGTCCAGTAACATCTGAATGGTCAAGAAATACCTAAACATACGTACCAAAAATTTGTGTATGCTACTGTACCAATAAACCATTTGTTTCCATTTGATCTCTTAATGTGGTAATACATGTTATTTTCCCTGCTATTGTAAATAAACAAACCAAATGGAGGCTTGATGCAAGATGCAGTGTAGCATAGTGCCAACTCTGGACTCTGACTACTCAGGGTGTAAATTCCAACTCTTCTATTAACACCATGAAACTGAGCAAGTTAGTTAAACTCGCTGGGCCCATTTTCTCATTTATACAATGGAGATTTTAATAGTACAGCTACATAGACCATTTTGTGGTTTAAAATACATCATGATTATAAAACACTTAATGTAGGGCTTGCTGCATAATGAGCAAAGTTTGTTGCTGTTATCATTAATATCCTTAATTCTCATTATTACAAAGCTTGAGAAACTACAAGGTGAACAAGTTCATAACAGCAATATAATGAAAATTTTAATAATTCCTTTTATACTTTAACAAAAATATGAGATTGGGTAATTTATTATTTTTACATGAGTGATAAATATTGCATTAAAATTATTTAAAATTTACCACATTAATGTCTGCCAGTCATGCCAAATGACCAACATAAATGTGAATAAAACTCAGTCTTTGCCCATTTAATCTTAACCAATCCTTTATAATTGTTAATGATTTGAACCTCTGCCTTGAAAGATCACATTACTTGATTGTCTTCAACTTATCTGAATGTGGTAGTGATTTCTGTAAATTTATAGGACCTTTGTCTCATGCAGCTCCATGGAGTTCCTGAACTTATGCACCTTTAAAATGGTATATACTTAATTAATTGTTGATCTGCTTCACATGTGTATAATATTATTAGCTCACTAAACCAAGAAAACAGTGGTCCTTTAGGGAAAGAAACTAAATTACAACAGAGATTATAAATACCATATAAATATCTATTATTTATTGAACTGTCACAATTATTGCAAAAAATTACCTTTTAGTGGACAAAACAATTGATATTGCCCTTTTCTGGGAAAGAAATAATATAACATATGATGAATATTTTTGGCCAATATCCTCTAGACCTTGCCAGTTAACTGGCTCTCAAAATTTTGAATAATAAAAACTTGGTGATAGTAGAAAAATAGTAATTTTTTTAAAGTATGTGTACCATTATACAACTAAACAATTCATTCACCAGTGTTCACAATTCTATTGCCTTCTTTAAATCAAAATTTACATAGTTTTTCTTTTAGACTAAGCTCCTTTATGATACCAGTGTGCCCATTTCTCATTACCATTGAAATGTCTCGTGAGCATGTCACATTCTGGTACAACTCCTAATCCAGGATGACAGTTTAGTTCTTTTAAATCCAATTGAGAGCCTTATACTCATGACCAGAGAACCTAAAGAAAGGTTAAGATACATTTCTTCCTTGATGTAAGTGATTTGTCTATTTTTAGTTTTCCTAAGGGTCATATTTCAATTTAGATTTATGTTTTTTATAGGTTAGGTAAAATATGCTTCCCTTTTGCAATATGAAATATGTAGTCTTTTAAAAAATTTCTTCAAAGCTATTAAACTGAAAAAAATTAATTTGGTCTATTCAGTTTGTTAGCACTTATCATTTTGGAAAGAGAGTGACTCTACTTTTGTATTTTGTAACATTTTCCCTACTATAGGGCAGTATCTTCTGTAAGTTTTTAGATATTAGCACCAAATAAATATGCAAAAAAAATTCCATTATGTTAATTCTTAGAACCCCGGCTTGGCAGTGCATCATTGACTAGATGGAGAAGAAATGAAAATAATACATTAGGAAGCAGTTTCCTGGTTCTTTTGAAAATAACTGGAGAGTCTTGTTGACTGGAATATCTGAAGATCCTGTTTAATGCTTTCATTCTATGATTGTTAAGAATATGTGATGGAACTGCTGTATCCTGTTTCTTTATGACTTCCCTTCTGTTTGTTGATTAGAAATCCCTGAGCAGCTTTACATTATTAGTACAGTAGATATGTAGTATATTCCCATAACACCACTGCTGCTATTGACTAATAGTAATTATTTTAGGGCAGCTTTATGACAGTTGGTTTATGTTTTAGGGTGCCATTTGACTTGTGAAGCATTGAAATCTGGGTATAAGCACACTGTTTTCTATGTGGTGTGGAATGATTCTTAAAGCCCTGAGAAAATGGAAAATAAAAATATTTTTCCTTTTTACCATAATCACCTATGACTGTCACTCTATCATAAACTGCATAAACTTTATAACCTCAAAACATTTTGGAAAGGAAATGACAGAACTTGCTTACTCAATTGCTTCTATATACACCAAATATTTTTTAAAAGTATTATGTTAAGTCCTTGAAAATATTTTGTTCTAATCAATGTAAGCTGTTTAGGTTGGTAGTTCTATGTGGAAACAGCGAGGAAATTTATATTATGATGACTAGACCAGTCTTTGAACATTGCTTTGATTATTGTTCCATTAGTAAATATTATAATTATTTCTGAGATTTACTCACCTTCAAAGAATGTTGGCAATGCCAACATTATTAACACTCCTCTAGTTAGAACAAAGGGGAAATATAATAACAAAACATAATAATAGCCAAATAAAGAGTGACTTAGAATGTACACCCTTATCTAGGATCCTGAGTAATTCGATTATTCTTAGGAAATACACTTTTGTGCTAGAACAAAGACTTTTGAAATAGCTAGATTATTTCTGGGTTTCTTTTCATTTTGAATTAACTTGAATTTCAAGGAAACAAGGATAGTTTTTACTGATACAGTGCATAGAAGCTCTCTGTACAATGAAGAAAAGTAGGAAGGTGAGAAAAATGCCATTAGATTTTTCATCGTTATACTATCTGATATGTGAATTTAACTAAAACTTATATACCTCATTAAAGTATAGTACTTCCTAACATAATTTCTTAATTTAAGTGTTCCCCATAAGGTTTTTTTTATATATACTTAAGTACTGTTAAATATTTAAGGCAAATTCAGGTATAAAATAAGACATCGATATCTTATTCCAAGCATATTTGTTTCTCTCCTATTTTATTTTTATTCTGCATTCATTTCCAAATTGTTTTACTCACAACTGTTTGTTTTTTCTATTTCATTCTGTGGTAAAGGTATTATTTGGCTAATTGTATAATTTCAGTGTCATTTCTAATATTCCAATTGTGATAGTATCAACACAAGATTAAATTTCTCTACACGGTTTATGAGAATGGAATGCCAAATTGAAACAGAACAGAGCACAAATGATCTAAATATAAAAAGAACTACAAAAATCACAGTTGTTTATAAAGGTTTTTTGTTTGTTTATATATGGTGCAGTACATTTGTTCCTCAGCCAAATGTTTCCACCTTGAGAAAGCTATAGAGAGTCTATGTAGTCCTAGTACCAATAATATGTTTTAACCTGAATATACCTTATCTTTATTCATAAACTGTGACTTTTTACACTGTTGAAACTTTTTTTTTTTTTAAGACAATCTCACTCTGTCATCCAGTCTGGAGTGCAGCAGTGGTGTGATCTTGGCTCACTGCAACCTCTACCTTCTGGGTTCAAGCAATTCTGGTGCCTCGGCCACCTGAGTAGTTGGGATCACAGGTGTACGCCACCAGGCCTGGCTAATATTTTTTTGGTATTTCTAGTAGAGATGAGTTTTGCCACATTGGCCAGGCTGGCCTGAAACTCCTGGCCTCAAGTGATCTTACTGCCTTGGCCTCCAAAAGTGCTGGTATTACAAGTGTGAGCCACTGTGCCTGGCCTGAAACTCGTAATTCATTTCCATTAATATTAATCTCACCTTTTCCAATAATTAATTGATTTCACAGGTATTAGTCCCCTATAATCATTGAATGGCAAATGAAATTATTTATAGCAAATAAACAGATTAATTATCTGCCAGCAGGCTGAGATTAGTTTCTTTAAAAAATGTTTATTATTTAAAACATTCAGCTGTGATCTTGGCTTTCTTGTGAGGTTCAATAGTTTCTATTGAATAAAGGAGAGAAATGGCAAAGAATTTACTTCAGTGAAATTTGAATTTCATTAACTTAATGTGGTCTCATCACAAATAATAGTACTTAGAACAACTAGTACAGCTGCTGGACCCAGGAACACAAAGCAAAGGAAGATGAAATTGTGTGTACATTGATATTGGTACACACATCAAATGGTGTGATGTGAATTTAGATGTGGGCATGGGAGGAATAGGTGAAGATGTTAGAAAAAAAATCAACTGTGTCTTGTTTCATTCCAGGTGGCTGCTTCTTTGGTTGTGCTGTGGCTACTTGGAAAGTGAGTATTCCATATACTATTGGGTAGATTGTGTTTTATTTCTGTTGATTAAATATTGTAATCCACTATGTTTGTATGTATTGTAATCCACTTTGTTTCATTTCTCCCAAGCATTATGGTAGTGGAAAAATAAGGTTTTTTGTCTAAATGATGACCATTAGTTGGGTGAGGTGACACATGCCTGTAGTCCTAGCTCCTCCACAGGCTGATGCAGGAAGATCACTTGAGCCCAGGAGTTCAGGGCTGTAGTGTTGTATCATTGTGAATAACCACTGCACTCCAGCCTGGACAATATAGCGAGATCCTATATCTAAAATAAAATAAAATAAAATGAATAAATTGTGAGCATGTGCAGCTCCTGCAGTTTCTAAAGAATATAGTTCTGTTCAGTTTCTGTGAAACACAATAAAAGTATTTGAAATAACATTACATATTTAGGGTTTTCTTCAAATATTTTAATTTAATAAAGAACAACTCAATATCAATAGTGAGAAAACATATCTATTTTCTTGCAATAATAGTACGATTTTGAGGTTAAAGGTGCATGCTCTTCTAATGCAATATATTGTATTTCTTTAGACTCAAGTTTAGTTCCATTTACATGTATTGGAAATTCAATAAGTAACTTTGGCTGCCAAATAACAATTTCCCTTTTGCTTTACAGCACTCCTCTTCAAGACAAAGGGAATAGTACTCATAGTAGAAATAACAGCTATGCAGTGATTATCACCAGCACCAGTTCGTATTATGTGTTTTACATTTACGTGGGAGTAGCCGACACTTTGCTTGCTATGGGATTCTTCAGAGGTCTACCACTGGTGCATACTCTAATCACAGTGTCGAAAATTTTACACCACAAAATGTTACATTCTGTTCTTCAAGCACCTATGTCAACCCTCAACACATTGAAAGCAGGTACTTTACTAGGTCTAAGAAATGAAACTGCTGATCCACCATCAATAGGGCCTGTGGTTTTGTTGGTTTCCTAATGGCAGTGCTGGCTTTTGCACAGAGGCATCTGCCCTTTGTTGAACCTCCTTTTGACTGGCATGCACATATCTCAGATATTATAGGTTATCATATATTGTTGCTCCTAATATTTCTGTGTTAGATAGAGTAGCTTGGTTTGTAAGAATGTGATGTTGGTGGGACTGTAGCAGCACAAGAAGTCCCTTATGGGTCATACCTCTGTTTTCAAATATTTGGTCTAGCTCTCTTCTGGGCATCTTGTTGCCAATATATAGTATTGCTCAAAAGGGCAGGAGATTTGAAGTGATCAAGGAAAATATATTTTTTCTATTGATTAAGTCTTTTGATGGGGTAGAATAATTTAATTTCATGCTCAAAGTTATATGGTAGGGGGGATCCCAAATGCATTTTAAAACTATTTTTATATCATCATATTTGAAGTAATAGAAAGTCAGAGTAGTAGAATAAAGGTACTAAAAATTTTAAAAACTAATAAGGTACTTTGAAAGAAATAAATTATGTTGATTCCTCATTAGACAAATTTGCACTTAAAGACTGAGGTTAATAAGGATTTCCCCAAGTTTTTTCATAGCAACCTGTGAACACTTTCTCTGTTGAGGCATTTATGGTATGAAAAGATGAGTAAGGCACAGTTCTTGCCCTGGAGGAGGTCACAGGTGAGAGGAGGAGTTGACACAGAAACATTTGATATAAAGCAAGGAATAAATTCTAAGACTAAAATTTTCAGAAATCTAAAAAACTCAAGATAAGAAAAACCCATCATATTTTCTGGGTTACAAAATTTCAGTGTTATTAGCATGTAGGAAGATCTTGATATTTATTCTGAAGCCCATGTGTGTCGCAGAAATCTTGCCTCATTTGGATATACTCATCACCATCCTCTGTTTTGGAGCTAAGAATTTAGACTCAAGATGTCCAATTAACTTGATCCATTGATTTTATTTTTTATGGAAATCTGAGACCCAGAGAAGGCAGGAGATTTCCCCACATTTCTAGAAGAGTCAGACATGAGCCATGAGGCACAGTGGAAAGAACACGAGCATTACCTGAGCTCTGAGTTGGTGCTATAAGAGCAGTGATCATGGGCAAGTGACTCTTCTGAGCCTTGGCCTCCTCACCTGTTAAGTGGGGAAAAAAATATTTCAGAAGATCTTTGTGAGAATGAAACAGGGCAATTTACTTGCCTGCTACATAGCCAATGGGAAATCAATATAAGTTCCCCGTGGTTCCCTTTTATGGGGTGTTGTTCCCACAGAGGGTGCACTGGCCACTCCACCTCTTCTTTTCCAAGCTCCTCATTCCCTTTAACGCTATTCATAGTTGGTTACAAACCATTTGAAATATAATAAGCACCAGGATGGTTTTTTCTTTCTACCAAAGCAAATTTCATTTTCTAAACACTGTATATAAATATCAATGGCTATTGTTTTCAATTTTTGATTATCATGAAAAGATACAAATATGTTTAATTAAGTATTCTAAAGAATGTATTAATAAATAGGTATTAAATTATTCCTACATATAAGGCCTTTTTGCTTGGAGTATGGGTGATACAAAATAAATGTGGCATGAACCCACTGACCTCTAGCAATTTATAACCTAGAAAAAGAGTTAAGATATGTTTATAAGTTCCTGTGATATAAGACATGCATAATGTCATTATAACAGAGGTGCAAACAAGATGTATTAAGTATGTCCAGAGGAGGAAGAGATTAATCCCAGCTGGAGGAAACACTGATGCTTTCTTGCAGCAGGGGCATTTGAGTTGAGAAAGGGAGGAAACATAGATTTTGACAATGAGAGCTGAGGGGAAAGGGGTTTCAGGTGGAGGGAACTGCATGGGGAAAGCAGGGAGGTAGGAAAGTGTAGAGTGTGTTTAAAGTATAGACCAGTTTGGCTGAAACAGGATATTTGAGCAGAGGAAGCTTGTACTAGGTAGGTGGGTTGAGGCCAAATTATGAAAGGCATTAAATATTAAACTAGGAATTTTGGACTTTATCCTGCAGTTTATGGGGGGTAAATGATAAGGTTCAATATCATTTTATTTGTACGGTATTATGTTACACTTTATCTAACTGTTTGTTTAATTCCTGTCTAGACAATGAATTCCTCAAGGGCAAGGAGCATGGCTTATTCACCTGTTATTTCAGTGCCTAGCATTGTGCCTGGCACATAGTGGACACTTGTATATAACCTTTTTTAATTGAAGCAACAAGTTATCAACCTTACAAATGTAAACCCGTGATTCAGATGACAGGTTGAAATGTAGATTGTCCGCGAAGAGGGCAGAAAGAGAGTATGACAAAGGAGGACAAGACAGTGTGGCAGGCAGGGAGAGAGAGTAGCCAGGGTTTCGGTAGAGGTATGTCAAAAAGGTATGGAAGTTAGAGGAGAAGGAAACCCCTATGTTATGGAATACAAATGGAAGGGAAATGATGACAACAGTTAAGTTGTCATTAAATGCAAGGTTGCAAAAATAAGATTGTAATAGCAGGATGAGTACCCACCTATTCCTGACATAATTTATAGTAAAAGCTATTTCAGAGACATTGGTTGTTACTTGAATCTTACAGGAATCTGAAACTTTTTTAAAGGTTTTAAAGTACAAGACAATAACTTGAACACATAATTATTTAGAATGTTTGGAAAGAAATGAAAATTTCTAAGTCTTTATCTGATTCTATTTGCTAATTCTTATTTGGGTTCTGAATGCGTCTACTGTGATCCAAATTTAATATTGAATATATTGCTATATCTTTTAAAAATTACTGTATTTTGAGGAATTTGTCATCTTGTGTATTATAGGTGGGATTCTTAATAGATTCTCCAAAGATATAGCAATTTTGGATGATCTTCTACCTCTTACCATATTTGACTTCATCCAGGTATGTAAAAATAAGTACTGTTAAGTATGTCTGTATTATTAAAAAAATAACAAAAGCAAATGTGATTGTTTTCATTTTTTATTTGATTGAGATTTGAAGTCCTGTCTATTGCATTAATTTTGTAATTATCCAAAGCCTTCAAAATAGACATAAGTTTAGTAAATTCAATAGTAAGTCAGAACTGTTTACCTGGCCCAAACCTGAGGCAATCCCATATTTAGATGTAATAGCTGTCTACTTGGGGGTGATTTGAGAGGCACAAAGGACCATCTTTCCCGAAATCACTGGCCACAAAGTGTGACATTTTGGCATTGGCATCACTATTTGATGGAAGCCAACCTCCCCCCAAAAGGCCTGTATTAGAACGAAGATGGATTCCCTGGGTGGGTTACACTTGAAACTAGCCTCACCCGTGAACACTTTGGCACAGATTAGCTAGCCCGTTCCCCCACAGTAAGGACCATAAGGAAGGGACAGAAGCAAAGATAAGTTTTTGAACAAAAGAGAGGGGAAAGAAAAATCTAGGGTTTTATGAGGGCTGTCCCTGAGTGATAGATGTGAATAGGCCTCCAGGGCAGGCTGGCTCAGAGGCTGACTATTTGGGTTGGGGTGACTGACTGGTGGTGAGAGTGGAGAAGAAAAGGGGAGTGGAGGAGGTGAAAGTGACCTTGGGACATTAGGTCTCCATAAGTGACAGGATTTAAGGAGTGTTGTAAGCTGTGGTTGTTGGACCAGGTTTAAGCACAGCTTCCTGAGCTTCCTGACTGGTTCAGGTCAAGCTCCAGCGAGCAAATGCCACAGTCTCAGTGATCTCCTTAGAGAAACAGTTGGAATAGGATGCTGCCCATATTGGGATGAGTCATTGTCCCCTCTTGCTCTTTCCCCACCCCTGCAAAATAATAATACTGTATTTGATTGAACATATAAAACAAAAGAAGGATTATCACATAAGTGTGTATATATAACCAACATTGGCAGGTGCAGAAAAACCAGACTGTCAGTTTGCCTCATCTGAAATGATTGACACAAACAAATATATTTACAGTTCCAAGTGAACTTTGGCATTTTGGATATCCTTCAGTTGTTCTGTTTAAAGATATAACTTAGAAGCAGCTGATGGAATATTTAAATCCATGCGTTGAATTCATGCATTCAAAGAAACATGTCCTGTGTCACTAAATGCTGATATTTGTTTTTTCATGTTAAGAGTGTAAACAACTGGTCCCAAATATAATATTATTACATCAGATAAAAACTGGAATGTGAACCTCTTAACTTGATTGTGAAAGTGTTTGCCAGTGGTGCCTCTTCATAATTATTTGAGGCTCACTTCAGAACTCCTCTGGAAGAGTTAATTTTTAAATATGCATTTTATAAATTAACATTTTTGACATATGTGATGGCTCTCAATTTTTTTCTTTTACACCAATTTGAATCATTTCTGCTCAATTTTTTTTTAATTAAGACAGAGTCTCACTCTGTTGCCCAGGCTGGAGTGCAGTGATGCAATCTTGGCTGACTGCAACCTCTGCCTCCTGGGTTCAGGCGATTCTCTTGCATCAGCCTCCAGAGTAGCTGGGATTACAGGCGCCCATCACCATGCCTGGATAATTTTTGTATTATTACTAGACATGGGGTTTCACCACGTTGGCCAGGCTGGTCTTGAAGTCCTGAACTCCTGACCCCAAGTGATCCACCTGCCTCAGCCTCTTAAAGAGCTGGAATTATAGGTGTGAGCCACTGCACCATGCCCTGTTCAACTTTTAATGCTAAGATTCATTTGTTGCTGTTTCACAAGTGATTAGGCAGAGGTCTTTTATATTAATTTACCTATTTTATTTGTAAGAGAGTCTCATATTAAGGAAGCATAATATATGACAATCCAAATACAGTACAAATTTGGTTAATTTTGATTTTGTTAAATAATTAATCACAGGGGTCCTTTAAATGGTGAGCTCCTCTGGTTATACTTATGTTATACCTCTGGTTATACTTAATTTCAAACAAATGAAATTTCATTCTATTAATGACATTTCAGAAGCAGATCTGTTGCACAAAATAAAGCATACCTATAAATTTTCTTTTTTTTTAAATAAAGTCTCTGTTCACTCTGTTTTCTATTATTTTTCTCTTTTTAAAATTTGAATTTTACTGTGGCAAGTCCACTTAACATGAGATTTACCCTCTTAACAGATTTTTATGTGTCAAATACAATATTGTTCACCATGGGTAAAATGTTGCACAGCAGATCTCTGGAACTTATTCATTTTGCACTACTGAAATTTTATACCTGTTGATTAGTAACTCCCCATTTCCCTCTCTCCCCATCCTGTTACTCATGGTTCTGTTCTTTGCTTCTTTGAGTTTGAGTATTTTGATATCTCATATAATCTTCATTCTATTTTCTAACTTTGACAATGTTCTGAAAAATTTGCTTTCTGGATTAGAGCACTGTATAGTGAAAATTGAAAATCTGGGTTATTTTCTGCAGATTCCCACTATTTTACCTTGAGCAGACACTTATCTTGAAGGGTCTCAGGTTTGTCACTTGTAGAATGGGGGATATAAACTTGATAATGGTCCCTTTCAGTTCTAAAGTTATATCAGTTGAAAATACATGTGTCACTTATGGAAATAGGTAGAGAACTGCTCACTGAATAGCATATGGATGTTATAAAGTGTTTTTTTTTTAATCCTTCCTGCTGACAGTTACTTTATTTACACTTTATTCAAATGGGTTACTGTGAAGTAAGTGTTAGCAGACTTTGTACTTTTTAAAAATGTATGTATTTGGTGTAATGTAGAAATATAGACATTTATTAAGTATGATTTATTTCAATGTTAAGCATGAGAAAATATGCTCCAAAAGGTTAGATAGCTTGCCTAAATGACAAGCTTATATTTCAAGCAGAACTTTCTGAATCAAAAGACTCCAAGACGAATGCCCAACTTTCAAAAATTGTCTAACCAAAATAAATCCTAAGATTCACCTTCATACTAAAATTATTTTAAAATAGTTTATTTTAAATTAATATTCACTTAAAATGTATTTATCATACAATACTTTAAAGTGTCTGGGAAATGAAAATATCCCAAGATCAAAGAACACCATGTTTTCAAAACTTCAAAAATGTTATCAGTGACCTAAACAATTTTTAAAATTTTCATAGAGCCTATGAAAAATGTACTTGCAAATGGCTACTTTTTGACTAGGAATAGAATGGGGAGAGTATTTAGAAATAAATCACTGACACACTTTGTCCACTTTGCCGTGTGAAAACGTTTACTCACCAACATGTTTTCTTTGATCTTACAGTTGTTATTAATTGTGATTGGAGCTATAGCAGTTGTTGCGGTTTTACAACCCTACATCTTTGTTGCAACAGTGCCAGTGATAGTGGCTTTTATTATGTTGAGAGCATATTTCCTCCAAACCTCACAGCAACTCAAACAACTGGAATCTGAAGGTATGACAGTGAATGTGCGATACTCATCTTGTAAAAAAGCTATAAGAGCTGTTTGAGATTCTTTATTGTTAATCTACTTTAAAAAAAATTTCTGCTTTTAAACTTTTACATCATATAACAATAATTTTTTTCTACATGTATGTGTATATAAAAGAAAACTATATTACAAAGTACACATGGATTTTTTTTTCTTAATTAATGACCATGTGACTTCATTTTGGTTTTAAAATAGGTATATAGAATCTTACCACAGTTGGTGTACAGGACGTTCATTTATAATAAACTTATATCAATTAAATTGAAAAAGGATAGTGCTGCTATTACTAAAGGTTTCTCTGGGTTCCCAAATGATACTTGACCAAATTTGTCCCTTTGGGTTGTTGTCTTCAGACACCCTTTCTTCATGTGTTGGAGCTGCCATTTCGTGTGCCCCCAAACTCTACTTGAGCTGTTATGGAATCACATTTTGCAGTGACAGCCTTAGTGTGGGTGCATTTTCAGGCAATACTTTTTCAGTATTTTTCTGCTTTGTAGATTATTAGCTAAATCAAGTCACATAAACTTCCTTAATTTAGATACTTGAAAAAATTGTCTTAAAAGAAAATTTTTTTCAGTAATAATTAATTTAGAATTAGCCAGAAACTCCCAGTGGTAGCCAAGAAAGAGGAATAAATATTGGTGGTGATTTTTTAAGTTTCCATCTCTGGTAGCCAAGTGAAAAAGGAGGGTAACTCATTAATAAAATAACAAATCACATCTATTCAAAGAATGGCACCAGTGTGAAAAAAACCTTTTTAACCAATGGCATTTGTGATATGATTACTCTAATTTAGTCTTTTTCAGGTACAAGGTATTGTGAAATTACATTTTGTGTTTATGTTGTTTGCAATTTTTCTATGGAAATATTTCACAGGCAGGAGTCCAATTTTCACTCATCTTGTTACAAGCTTAAAAGGACTATGGACACTTCGTGCCTTCGGACGGCAGCCTTACTTTGAAACTCTGTTCCACAAAGCTCTGAATTTACATACTGCCAACTGGTTCTTGTACCTATCAACACTGCGCTGGTTCCAAATGAGAATAGAAATGATTTTTGTCATGTTCTTCATTGCTGTTACCTTCATTTCCATTTTAACAACAGGTACTATGAACTCATTAACTTTAGCTAAGCATTTAAGTAAAAAATTTGTTAATGAATAAAATGCTGCATTCTTATAGGTTATCAATTTTCGGTATCTTTAGAGTTTAATAATTAACAAATTTGTTGGTTTATTATTGAACAAATGATTTCTTTGAATTTCCATTTTTTATTGTTAAACAAGTAATTTCCTTGAAATTGGATATACACACATATATATATAGTATTATCCTTGTTTTCACAGTTTTAAAAACCGAGGCACACAGATTGTCAGATAGCAATTCTGTGGCTGAAGGGGAAAAAATGTCACCTCTTCATACTCATATTGGTGAAGAGTCCTAGCTTCAAAATTAATAGATCCCTAAAGAGGGGAAATGAAACATCTGCATTTACATACACACACACACACACACACACACACAGAGTTCCCCTTGTCGGTAAGTTGTTTTTTTTAAATGTCTACTAAAATTTGTTATCTAATTGTGAGTTTTGCACAAAGAAAAACTGTCACAGAAAAGAAAGAAAGTGTCATGTTTTTCAAAAGAAAAAAAGAAAAGAAAGTGCCATGTTTTTCAAATACAAATGTTCTGGATTGATTTTAGGATCTTTAGTGAAAAAGAAAGTATTTCATAATAAGTAAAATAAAAATTTATGTAGGTAAATTTGTTTCTCTAATTTAAGAATTTGAATTTCTGAGTATTTATGATAAGTGTTGAAGTAACTTGTTATATGAGACAGTGAATATTGGCAGAGCAAATGCCAAATCAATGCCAAATCTATAGGATCATTTGATTGTAGGAACAGAATTCTACTTAAACCAAAAGCAGGCATTTGTTGGAGTTAAAGGAAGACCTCATGGAACACCGAGAAGGTGGTGCCATTTGACTCTTAAAGAAGCTGCAACAGGCACAGGAGAATCAGCTGCAGCTCTTCTTCTTCTTGAGTCTATATCTGTCCTGGGTCCATTCCTTTTTGTGGCTGTTTCATTCCTTTCTCTCTCCGAAGACTGGTTTTTCTGGTGTACCAGGGCTATGCCACATTAACTTTATGTAGTGTCTCCATTCTGGCCTCCTGAATTAACAGGAGAGTTCCTCTGTACAAACGCAAAGTCTTGGAGAGAACAGAAAACAGGTTCCTTTTGGCTCAGGGGTCCAACTGCAGTCTACTCTGCTGCTATGAGGATAATGGGTTCGCCACCTTTGTTGTTCTCTCAGCTAGGGCAGTGGGAAATGACTCTATGAAAGGAATATACATGGGCAGGCAAATGTACTAATCCTCATCAGTACTGTAATTTTAAGCAACTTAAAAAAATCTTTTAAGTTATTTGAAAATAGGATCAAAGAAGCCTGAATTACATAAATGAAGATTTGTTAACAATTAATTCAAACCAATATAACACATGCTATAAAATGGTTGAGTGTGATTGAGACTTGATTTATTAGGGGCAATAATCAAAACATTTAACAATCATTATAGTACAGAACTTACCAATCAAATCAGATGCTCAGCCAGAGTGGATGTTGGCCACCCAGCTATTATTATCCCTGGCTCAGTTGGTCTTCAGCTGTGTTAACTTGCAAACACAAGTTAACTCTCTAAGCCCCTCATTTTCCTCAAGTGTAAATAGACACAATAATATTACCTATTCCATGGGTGTAGGGTGAATAGTAAATGTAATAATTTGTCCGAAACACTTGGGATAGTGCCTGGTCCATGGTAAATACTAAATAAATGTTATCTGACTTATTAAAATTTTATCTTCTCAGCTTAACCTTCAGAACAAGTAATATATTGGGGTCTAGATAAATCTTACCTATATTAAAATAATTTAGTACTACATGCAGATATATGCTGTGTATATTATGCCTTCTGTTAGAGGAATTGCAGAAACAAAAATTTCAATTAATAATAAGATGAATTATTTCTCCCAATTGTAGAACCTTTTGACAGTTTTATCATGCATTACAGATGTAAGAACTCTCGATTGGGACTTGATAGTCTAACTTTATAATAATTTAAGAACATTCCTCTTAGAGAATTTGTATGGCCATAATACTGAACACTTATGAATTTTAATTAGCGGTCCTTTTTAGCCCTAAAAAAAATTTATTGTAATTAAACACTTAAGTATTGTTCTTCCCAGGTACACTAATCTTTTTTTCTTTTCTTTTTTTTTTTTTTTTACATGGAGGGTAATCTTTTCTCTTTCCAAATGGCAGACCTGTTAGTTTTCTGACTGTCCGGTGAAATTCTAAGTCCACTTACTTCCCAATAGCATGCAATTAGCAAAGGTCCTCCTTGCAAAGGCACAGAGCACATCTAAACATCTTGCAGATGCTGTTCAGACACTCTTCCCCTGCTTTTGGTTTCTTCGTAGAGGAGCTCATCTGGATACAGGATCTCTTTTCCCCATTGCCCATTCTAATATTTGTTACTGCTATTACTTATAGAATCATAGTAGAAGAGACAAATATGGTACCTACCCAGTACCAACAACACCTCCAACGCCAGTAACATTTTTTAAAAAGGGCAACACTTTCCTAATGTTCAATCACTCTTTGATTTAAAATCCTGGTTGAATACTTACTATATGCAGAGCATTATTCTATTAGTAGATGCTGTGATGAACTGAGACTTAAAAATTGTTAAAATTAGCATAAAATTGAAATGTAAATTTAATGTGATATGTGCCCTAGGAGAAGTGTGAATAAAGTCGTTCACAGAAGAGAGAAATAATATGAGGTTCATTTATGTCGTTTGTGCATCTATAGGAGAAGGAGAAGGAACAATTGGTATTATCTTGACTTTAGCCATGAATATCATGAGTACATTGCAGTGGGCTGTAAACTCCAGCATAGATGTGGATAGCTTGGTAAGTCATTATCATCTTTTTAACTTTTATGAAAAAAATTCAGACAAGTAAAAAAGTATGAGTTATAGCATGAAGAACCATATACCCTATATTGAGCTCAAGAAATAAAACATTACAGATAAATTGAGGGTCACTGTGTATCTTTCATTAAATCCTTATCTCTTCTTTCCTTCTCATAGATAGCCACTATGAAGATCTAATACTGCAGTGAGCATTCTTTCACCTGTTTCCTTGTTCAGGATTTTCTAGGAGAAATACCTAGGAGTTGTATTGCTGGGTCATAGAATTCACCCATGCTTAACTGAGTGGTGCCAAATTGTCCTCAAGTCTGTTGTACTGACATATATCCCCATCAAGAAAGTCCAAGAGTTCTGATAGCTACATATCTTCAACAACACTTGGTGTCTGATAGATGTGAAGTGATTACTAAAAATATAGGTCAGCTGGATACATAATTATTGGCTTTTGCTGTTCTCTTACATTAATTTCTTATTCATGTTGATTACTCATTTGTCACCTAGATTGTTTTTTCTTCCTTAATTAATTTGTAGGAATTTATGAATTATGGATTGATCGTCAGCTCTATACATTTCAAACATAATCCCTCAGTCAGTGGCTTGGCTTATAGAGTCTTTTGATGAAAAGAAGCTTTTAAGTTTAATAAAGTTCAGTTTATTGTCTTTTCCTTTATGTTTTGTGCTTTTGATATCTTGATTAAGAACTCCTTCCTTATCTTGGGTTCTCAAATTTAGCAGCATAACATTTTCATACTATTATTTAATTTTTTTTCACATTATTTAGTGATAGCGCCTTTCTTATTCCTAAAGTGTTTATCATTGCCTTCTCTCTTTCTGCTTGATAAATATTGCCACACATTTGTATACTTTATTAGTGTGTACAAAGACCACATTTTAGTTGTATTATTTCTCTTATTTTGGTTTTCTAGAATGCAGAGCCATTAATATTATAGTAATGCGTATGTGCTAATACCATATCAGGGGCACAAATCCCATTGCAGCAGGACTGCAAAATTAAAGGAAATGATGCACATTTACTCATTTTTGTTTAAAAAACCAAATGCATATGTTTCAATCAGACTACATGGTTGGTCTGGATAGCTTCATCATTGAATTTTTAAAGTATTTTTGTACTACTGTATTTAAAATTATTCATTCACCACTGCTTTTGTAGATGGTTTAGAAACCCAAGTTAGGAATGACAGTGCAACAATATTATTATACTTTTTAAAATTATACTTTTTGCTTAAGTTTCTTTCCTTGTTCTCTGAGGCAGTGTTCATGTTCCCAAACCACACACATTTATTCAGCTATAAAATTTGTATGATCAACTCCTGTCAGAACAAACATTATAAAAAATATCTCCAGGGAAAAGAAAACCCTTTTAATGCTCTCTTCTGGTCCATGTGTCTTATTTTCTTTAAGCATTTTCATAACCCATTGAGCTGTAATTTAATTGGAACATGATTTATACTAAAGTTGGTTTCTTTAACTTTTTTTCTTAGTTTGATTAGCTCTCTTTAGCTTCTGTAGTTCTGTCTTTAATTCCATTCCAGTATGCTTTTGGAGTTGGGTCTCATAAATGTATAGAAATGTTTCTGTTGAAAAACAGCAGGAGAATATTAAATAAATATTGTGCTTACATCTATTTAATTCTTTGCCCAACTTTCTACAAGTTTGACTTTACATTTAAGGTCCTCACGCACTTACATGTTTCTTTACCTAAAAACATCTTTTCACCATGGATGTGTACAATTCCTTTCTCTTTGCTATATTAATTTTCTTGGTTTACATAGTAGCCTCTACACATTGATGTCAAAACCTCTGTTTGGTGCATTTCTACTCTGCATGTTCAATTTCCATGAAAGTTTCTGTAAGGTATTTTCATTCCTCTAGTTTTTCACATGTGCATCCTGGCTTCGTGACCTGTGCTTTGATATCGTGCCTTTCGTCTTGTGGCATTGAAGGATCTTTGCAAGGACCTATTACGTTATAATACAGTCTATGAAAAATATCAATATTTGCATTTGATCACATTTAAAAAATCACATTCTTTTGTTCGAATATCAAAGCTAATGTGTGAGTGATTTCCCTGCCAAATAGCACAAGTAGCCTTTCCTGGGTGTTTATGGGCATTTATCTGGTTAATGATTCCCATCATACTGCTGTTACCCATGCCATTGCTAAACTTATACAGTAACTTTTTTGTTTTCACCTTAGCATATGTTGAGAGTAGGAAATAGATAGGACTATGCCCTCAAATTTTACGTTTATATGATGTTAATCCTAAAGGTCCTTGTGACTTCTGAAGTAAAAACTCAGTGTTGTCATTTTACTTACTGAATTGTTAGCTGAATTTAGAGTTGAGTTTACAATGGAGTAAACAAGGTGTTTAGTTTGATGTATACTTTTAGTTTTTCAGAAACAAATGTTTATACTTGGAAAGAATAGTTTATTTACCCATCTGGCCTAGTTTAGACAAGAACACAGAGTCAAATGTCAACAGAATTCTGAAGTTATAAAAATGACAGTGTGGCTTTTTTTTTAACCTTCCACCTGGTGCTTATGCCCAAGTGCCTAGCTTTCTTCAGCTCTCAACTAATAAAGGTAATGTTTAGATAACATTTAACCTCGAGTTGCATTGTGTTTATGATCACATATCTCAAATATTGGTACACAAAACTGTACAACAACCTTTTTTATTAGATTTTCCTATGAAATTCCTTATATTCCCTAAGATAGCTTTTTCCCACCTTCTTCTCCCTTCTCCCTTCTCGGGTGCTCCAGTAATTCCAACCCATGCAGCCAGTGACTTTATTATATCCTTTTTAAAAAATCTAAAAAAAAAAAATTTGATGCAACCAGAAAGAATTTTCTCATTTCTTTCCACCAGTTGCACCAGCCTACTGCACCTCTCCTCATGCACCACCTTCTGCCTGTGTTCTTGCTCCTATATTCAGGAGCAAGTAATATGCAATACCTCCCTCTTTGTGGGATCTTTCTCATTAGCATAAAAATACTTTCTCTTGATCTCCAGCTGCTACCCCATTTCTTTGACCTATATATAGCAAAATATTTGAGAAAGGACCACTTTCCATGTTTTCCTCAACCTACTTCCATTTTTTTCTCAATCCACTTTCATTTCATTGTTTTCCTCAACCTATTCTTTCCACAATCTACTTCATTTTATTTCCATCAGCCCCATAACTCAGGATCAACATCTTGCCAGAGCCAATTTCCTTGTCTCCCTTAACAGCTCCAGCAGTATTTATGCCATGGACAAATTATTCTTCTTGTGATACTTTCTCTCTTGCTTCCATGACACTACTCCCACTTCATTTTCCTTCTACCTCTCTGGCTCCTCCTTGGTCCTTTTTCCTGGCCCCTTCTCTCTTTCAGATCTCTAAACATCAGCTATATCTCAGCCCTGTTCTACTGACACTCTCTAGCTGTTATTTTCTAAACCCATGCTTCTGAAACCATCTCTTGATGAATATTGGAAGGCCGAGGCAGGCGAATCACTTGAGGTCAGGAGTTTGAGACCAGCCTGGCCAACGTGGTGAAACCCCGTCTCCCCTAAAAATACAAAAATTACCTGGCCATGGTGGCATGCACCCAGCTACTTGAGAGGCTGAGGCACAAGAATCGCTTAAACCTGAGAGGTGGAGGTTGCAGTGAGCCGAGATCGTGCCACTGCACTTCAGCCTGGGCAATAGAGGAGACGTCATCTCACACACACACACACAAAGAAAATAAACCATCTCTTGATGAATCATAAATTCGTGTCTCTAGTTTATACCTCTATCCTGCTCTCTAAATGTGTATCTAACTGTCATCTTGACACCATCATATGTTCATAAAACACAATTATAGAATGTCTTTCAGTAGGCTTGACATTTTAAGGCATGAGTTTCTGTTCAATATCTCCTTAAAATATACCCAGGGTCTCAGGAGACTATTAAAACAGGACAAAGCTTCTGTTCTACTTACTAATGTGTCTGGCCTTATTTGGCAGGTTGGATAAAAAGTCATCTGAACATTGTCACTTTATGAATAATATAGTTTAATAGTTTGTGAATCACCCCTGCAATTTAAAAAATAGTAAAATTATCAGAATCTAATTTAATAATTCCTATTGGAACACCCCATGTTAGGGGATTTCCAGTTATTTCAATTGATATCTCAATGTTTTAAAAATTGTTTATTTCTATTACTAATTCACTCTTTATTTTAACATAAATTGTGGCTATCTATATTCATTTCAATTGTATGTCTCACACCATTCTATAGATAGGGCGAAAAGAAAAGTGTTAATTTTTTAAAACTCCGTACCTCAAATACTATATGAATTTATAGTTGTTATTGCTAAAGCAATTATATTTTTTCCTCCAAAACAAAGCTATGTGCTGGTTTATTTTCTTTGGACTCATAAGATGCCTTCCATTTTTAGTAACATAAGTCTTCTCTTTCTCCTATTCTTAGCTACTTAAGCATTATGTAGCTTAAATAAGCACTTAAGATTCCTATCTGTATGAACGAATAAAGATTAAATAAATAAGATCTAGATAGGGTGACATGGTGATGCTTCAAACTGAGCCATACCAAGCCATCTAGCGATTGATAAATTACTCACGCTCATAATCACATTGTTGGAAAGAAGCCATTGACAATTCAGTTTGTTTCACGACTATCACATATTGAGCACAACTAAAAGACTACTTTTTGTCTTTTACTGTTTGTTTTGTTGATCAAGTGACTGATTGTACAATGACCAACAAGAAGTCTAATGTGTAGAGAAAAGGGAAACCTGGCTTTTCTGCCTTACTCCTGATGCCTAATTCTGAGCATGTGAATATTATCCTGTTTCTTTAATTCTCCAAGTGAAGCAGCAGATAAACCATCCCTGTTTCTGTTAGCTGTCTACCCTGTTCAACTGTGTGTTTCTAATAACATAAGAAGAAGAAAGCCACCAGGGTGAGCAGGGAAGGCAATGAATCTGCAAGGCTCGTGGATAGATTTCTGTTAGTGAGGCTCTAGAAAGTTCTTCCAAGATTGATGCAATCTGAGAAGAGTTTTCTGTCAATACAAACTCCCTCGGTTTCTCCTTTGTCCTTTTATTGCCTGTGTTTATTTTGGGTTCCAGTAAAGACAAGTGACTGATTGTACAATGACCAACAAGAAGCCTGATGTGTGGAGAAAAGGGGAAGCTGGCTTTTCTGCATTACTACTGATGCCTAATTTTCTTGTACTGAAAGTAGTTTTTGCTGTAAGAATCTGAGGGGAGGAGTCATTTCTTCAATTTTTTTTTGGTCTCCTTTTAATGGTTTCTTGATCATGTCTATCTTTGTTTTTCTGTTTTCACAAATCTTTGTGGTATATTTTCCTCTCATGACATCTGTCTCAAGACTTCTTTCCATCCATCTCTTCTCATTTCATCCTGTAGAGTGTCTGTGGAAAGAGCCCTGCATTCCACTCTGGCCTTGCCACGTGTGGCCTTGGGCAAGTCCTAGCCTCCTTGAAGGTCTTATTTTTCTCATTTGTAAAATGAAACAGTTTGGTGAGAAGTTTTCTAAGGTTCCTTCCAGCTTTGACAATCTCTCTCTTCTGGATCTTTTTCCCATGAAAAATTTCAACTCTTGATTAGCATGTAGGCAGGGATTATTCCACATCCTTATAGGAATCACATTTCTGCTACTATCCCTGAATGCTAGAGTCCATTGATTAAGTTATTCACTGCTGCAATTATCAGAGATGATCAAAGAACTCTGAACCAGTGTGTTACTAGAACTGACAAAGAAAATGCCATTATGATGTTCTAGAGTCTTGAATTCGTAGAAGAGGTTTAATGAGAACCCTAAGGGATTGCTGGAATGTTAAAAACAAACAAACAAACAAAAAGGTTGAAAAGTTTAGAAAATTCACTGGTCTTTGTGCCTATCATTTTACTTCCAGGGTTTAGATAATCTCATTTTTGCAATGAAGAAATGGATTAGATCACAAGTCCTCATTCTAGTAGCACATGCAGAATCTTTATAAAAACACAGAGTAGCCAGGTGTGGTGGCTCATGCCTGTAATCCCAGCACTTTGAGAGGCTGGGGCAGGTGGATCACTTGAGAATAGGAGTTGAAGACCAGGTTGGTCAACATGGCAAAACTCTGTCTCTACTAAAAATACAAAAATTAGCCAGGCATGATGGCACATGCCTCCCAGCTACTGGGGAGGCTGAGGCAGGAGAATCAATTGAACCCGGGAGACGGAGGTTGCAGTGAGCCGAGATAGCTCCACTGCACTCCAGCCTGGTGACAGAGTGAGACTCCATCACAAACAAAACAAAAAACAAAACAAAACAAAACAAAACAAAAACACAGATTACTCAGGGTCCACTAAGACCACTGAAGTCAGTTCTCTTGGTACGGGGCAGGGTGACTGAGCATGATGTTTGTAATTTTAAAAGTGCTCCAGGTGATTCTAGTGTGTATCAAGCAAGACTTGTGAACCACTGAACTACATGCTAAGACTCATTTTAGCTCTGATTTTCTGTGAGTCATAGCAGAAGGCTCAGCAAACTTTATCTATAAATGCTAAGATAGTAAATATTTTCAGCTTGGTGGGCTGTATTGTCTTTATGACAACTCAACTCAGTCTTTGTAGGGCAAAGCAGCTGTACATAATATGTAAACTAATGGGAGTAGCTAGATATGTCCTGTGGGCCATAGTTTTGCTGACCCCTGGTCTATGTCATAGAATTTCCTTTTGAATTGATGGACCACCAGCAAATGATTTTTGTCCTGTACCAATCAATGATACATACATAAATCTCTACGAGACATGTAAGGATGAGGCTTAATGACAGAATACTTTGGGGAAGACACAATATTGCAAAATTAAGATGCTTGGAGAAAAATCATATTAAAATAGTGAAAACTGTGAGAAGGTATTTTGATTTGTTGTTTTGGATTCCTCTTTTTGCAAATTATTTTGAAATATTTTCAGTGGAAGCTACATAGATCCAATTGCATTCACCAAGCTAGATTGTAATTAAGCTCCAGAGTAGGTAATAGATTTGATGAGTGATGTCCGACCTTTTACATGGAAGAGTAAGTTTGAGTTTTCCTTTACCCATTGACACACTTAGTATCATGTTTACCAAAGTTCTTAGTTATTGAAAATGGGCACCAGCACATTTTAAAACGTTGGTGTTAACTTGGGATATGCCTTTTGTCATGTTGCAAATAGATTTTGTTTCTGTTTTGTGAAGGTCACCATCTCTGTCACTTCTGATACAAAAAGAGACACTGACTTCTCAAGTGAGTTGACACAGGTTAAAATATGTAAACCATTTCTGTAGAGAGCAAGCTGTAATAATATACTAAAGGGCTAGGTTTATAGTATAATATAAATAACTCATTTATAAAAAGTCAGTCATGGCATTTGACTGACTTTTTATGTGCTCTAGTCGTGTAAGTAATAGATGTAGAAACATAGACCAGAGTTTCAAGAACATGTTTTGGGCAGAGTCTGTTTTCTTGCTATTATCTCTTAAGTTTATGTTTATGGCCTAAAGATTATGCTAATGGATCTACCTTGGTCTTGGGTGTCAGGTCTGTGTTAGCGAGTATTGAAAAGCATAGTTTTTGCCTACTGGGAAGGATTTATGATTTAAAAGCCTTAAAGCTCCCCTTTTATATAATTCATACTTAGAAAATTTTTCCTGTAAAATGTGTGACTTTTTTACATTGTGCCAGTTTTGTAGATGACTCTTGTCATATTTATTTCTTACAATCCTTCCATAACTATCAGTCACGAAGTCTCTTTATAGTGTTGCCAGCCAGGTCTCAGGTGTGTGAAGTGTATTTTCTATTATGGCTTTTGGGGTACGATAGCACATAGTTTGGGTGTTAATGCCTAATCTTGATGTTCTGGCTTCTGAACAACCAAAAGGATGAAAGGAAATAGAACAAATATTTTTGTGAGGGAGAGGAGTCTGCACTTGATCTTAGCCAAAAGGCCGAGAAGCGATAGGGAGAGGAGTCTGGCTTCTTGACTTACTCTAGAAAAAGCCTGTAAGCCTCCTCTTCCCTCTTTGTCACACAAAGTGACAAGGAAAATCAAGAATTATTTTCTTCTTGGCTTAAATGCATCCGTTATAAAGTAAGGCTGATATCAGGCTGTGAAGCCATCTTTTTGTCAAGACTGTCATAATCCCAAAACACTTGTTCTTCTAATGCTTAGGTTAGTAACTTTAAACATTTTTATAAAGATGGTGAGGTCCAGTTTTAAGGATTGACCCCTTCTCAAGGGGCTCAGAAGAGGTTTTGGAGAATAATAAAATTAAATAATGAAACCAATAATTTAAACCAGATCATGATCCTTAAGAAAAAATCCCATCAATTTTGGGCTAAACTCTAGTGTACAAAGATCTGCACAAATTATGTCAAGTATTCTTCCCCACAAATGAAGAATGGGGTTCATTGTGTCATTGGTTGGGTCTCATTTTGGCTTCATCTTCTATTTCTCAAAGTCTAAGAAAAGTGCTCCTACCGAAGCGGGTGTTGGCTCTCATGAGACTTTGCTGCTGGCAGGCTAGCTTGCTGCTCTACACAGAGATATTCCTTGATCCTCCTTGGACAACTCTTTTCTGCGCACAGGAAGCAGCAGGCTGGGGTTAAGGAGTTTGCCAATCCAGTCATTCTGATAATTGCTGAATATGAATTTCTATCCAGCACAATGTAGGTAGCTACAATGGCACAGTAGTTTTTATGTATCAGGTGAAAATGTTTAGTAGGCACTCTAAATGAGAGAAAAGGTTAAGTGAGGTTAAAAGCTCAATGAAAACAAATAGATGAGACTAAAAATAGTTCAATAGTTGTAACTTCCGTCTAATCCAAATAGCAATGAATATTTTGAGGCTGAGGAGCTGAGGGGTAAAATTGCAGCCTGGACTACTTGTTAATGTAGACCTGCAGCACTGTCATTCTTACTGCACAGGCACTGCTTTCTGCATAGGAGGTAGAATAATGAATTCATTTATTATTAACAAAGATTTATTAAGTGACTGCATGGTACTAACCACTAGATGGGGAGGGATGTTTTGAACTGTCCATTGTTTGAATATAACAAGGAATGCTTTGAATGAGGTTACTCTAATAGGCAGAATTGGTTTAACAGGAAGCCTATGAGACATAAGCCACATGTCCTCTCACGTGCAGGAACTCCTTTGAAGGCCCTATACTTAATTTTATATGCATAATTTGGATTTGGATTCTTTTTTTTTTTTTAAGAGTTCCCCAAATTACTTAAGCTTCAGGCTCCACAAAACCTGGATCCACCCCTGGTAGCAGCTCTGAATCTTTGACTATGAAATTAAGTGTACAAGAACTATGACTTTACTTTTTCTGTGATTGAGTTTATTTTCTATTTGAGCACGCATTCCACTGAGTGAAAGAAATAATATCATTGAATTCAGAGATTTTGCTGGGTTCTAAGTGGAGTTTACAGAATGCCATGATATTAGGGATTAAGGAGTGTGTTGCCCTACATCACCTTTTGTGCGTGCTCACTGTCTCTGAGGCACTGATGTTCCTATGTGACCTAGAGGGGCATGGTCCAGGTAGATGGAGTCTGTCCTTCTTGTTCTCACTGTGAACTCTCCCTTGCTGAACCTTCTTCAGCTTCTTCCATGCCCCTGAAGGGTAAAAAGATTCAAATCTGAAGCTATATCAAGTCATCTGTGCGTAGACATTCCAAGCAACCATGTTCACTCTACTGCTCCCATGTCATGCAAGGCACAGGAAGCTTCACTATGGCATGAGTATTTCCTGGGCTTTGCCTTGGAATTCAGGCATGGGCCTCCTTTGTTCTAAAATTCCCCAGATCTACTTGAGGATAGTACCAGGATTTGGTTGCAAGGCAGAACTTTTCTTAGAGGACCTAGTATCTAAACCCTCTTGTTACCCCCATTTATGGACTCCATTTATGGGGTGAGGAGAGTGACTGCTTCTAATCCGTGATAATTTTGTCTATGGCTACTGTTTTTGCATAAACACTATGTTTTGAGTCCTTAGGCTTTGGCTTTTGGTGCTTAACGGCCAATATTCACATGGTTCAAAATTTTCAAATGATCTATATCTGACTTGAGTTTCAAAAGCCAGTTTTTGAAACTTAAATGACCAGAATTGATTTGTTCTGCTCTGGTTCTGATGTGGCCTCTCCTTCCAGAGGTACTGGAGGTAGAATATCCAAGCTGGAAGGCCCGCGACTACAAGGAATTGGTTAGTAATTCATAATGTTATCTGTCCACATCTATTTAGTAATGGCATTTCAGTGGCTGCACAACTGACCATGGTGAAAGTGTCTGCACAAGCCACTTTTTCTTCCTGTCAGAAAATGTTCTCACCCACTGAATTGAATGACTGTCTGCTCATATGCTGTGAATGAGTGCCCAGTCTTAAGATTAAATCACATGTTCTTGGCTACGCATATTTGGCCATGCTGTAATAGGCTGTAATAGGGAGCTATAATAGGCTGTCTTAGAGTCACATTAAGCAGCTAGACTGTAAGAAAGACAATGAGTTGGAAAGTTACATTTTCTAAATTTGATTGGTACATTCCATTTGTCACGTTTGACATTAGAAGTTCTGGATTCACCCTCTATGGTGAGCTTCACTAATGAAGAATGTAATTTGTAATGCTCAAACACAAGTCCTAAACAGAAAACATTGTATGTTACATTCCAGTGCTACCAAAATAGTGGTTTTGAAAGTCCTTATTTTCTAATAATACTATGTGTAATTTTGAGTCATTTAGATAGCAACAGTTAAATGTTTTATAGATTGTTTGGAAGTATTAAAATGTGAAGGATTTTTGTTATATAGTGTCTTTCCTATTTTGCTTAATAAAATATAACTTTAGAATTGTGTATAGAATTAATATGCAAAAATATCAAGTCTCAACTTTAACTACATTTGTGTATACCCTTCAATTATTTCAAGAGAGGGATACTATTCTTATGCAGGATAAATACAATAAGATATTTTAAATGCATTTTAACTACATCTCTGGCAGTTTCATCTCAATAGTAGTTGTAATTTTATCTCCCAGACCTTATTATAGACTAGCAGCTCTCTATGAAAATTAATGACAGTGTAAGAGTGTATTTTAATTCAAAGTTAATCAAGAATGACTGAGTCAAGAGTTAGCTACCCCTGAAAGTAACTCATAATTCACAATTTAAAATATTACATGTGGAACAATCGTGACTATATGCTTTTACTTTCTCTATCATTATTTAGGGTGTGGGCTTTGGGTCCTTTTCACATCCATTAATAGTGGGCTTGAATTCAAAGGATTATTTTCTTGAATCTTGAATAATTGCTGAAGACAATTTGAAGATATTTTCAAGATGAAGGAAACTGAAGCACAGAATCACTAGAATGAAGAAAGAACTTCACAAACAGTGCAGGCTTGATCAATGGCATGAGAAAACAGGCAATACAGTTAGAATTGCTAAGATGGAATTTTAACATTGAATTAAGGATCTATCTCTAAACTCCTCTGCTTTATCCACCAATCATTCCATATTAAAGATGAAGAATTGTTCCCATTTCACCTTTTGATAATGAAAAATAGAAATAACAGAAGCAAATACACTTTTGCCCACAATTTTTTCCAAAAAGAATAATTTTTGAAGTCTAAACATTTGTTGTAAATAAGATGATGTGTTAATATTGTAAAGGAAAGCTAGTTAAGTTTTCGACTGAATAAAGCCAGCATCAATAATTACTAGTAAGACTAAAAATAAGAGCAGTAAAATTGTGTCTAGTCAGCTACTAATACCTGGGAAGGATTGAGCCACAGGATCAGAGATGATATCTTTTAAAAACAGAAGTTGATTGAATTCAAAGTCTTCAAATTCTTTCTTTTTGTTCATTTATATTTATTTACTCATTAGTATATTCATTCCTTTATTCACTTATTTTTCAAATATTTATTGGGTACTTATTATATGCCAAGTTGTTTTTAAAATCATATTCCAAATTCCAGTAAGTCATAATTGTTCAGAGATGCATGTTTTTTTTTAAAAAATTGAACACCTTTAAAAATTAAGTCCTTTTATTTCTGTATGCATTAAAGATAAACTTTATTAAATGTTACATGAATAGATTTATAAAGCAGATAAATATTTAATTTTAAATATAACCCTTATATGCAATTACATTTTCCTTAGCACTAAAAATGAATATTTAAGTAATTTAGATTAAAAGTGTAATTATTTAAATGCAGATATATGCCAATGACTTAAATTGTTTGAAGATTATAGCGAAGTTGTTTAAAATTGTCTAATCATCAAGAGTTCACTTAACCACTTGGTTGACACATAAACTTATAGTTAGTTACTAAGGTAGTTTGAGAGAAAGAGAAGAATCTTCAGTAGTGGTTTTGAGGTGTGGTACATTTTATTATAATATACCAGTTATACAGCATTGTGCAGTGCTGCTCATAGTAGAAATAAATCTTCTCTTTGACGTCATCTATTCCCTTGAGAATAGTTTGGCTATTTATGTGTGGCTTACATAACTGAGAATTAGGTGATCACAAAAATAAACAGGCCTATACAGAGCCCATTTATATAAGTCCTGGTTATTTCTCTTCAGTTAAGCTTTTAATTATATCCAATTATTTCCTGTTAGTTCATTGAAAAGCTCGACAAATAACCAAGTGACGAGTAGCAAGTGTCACATTTTACAAGTTATTTTTTAGGAAGCATCAAACTAATTGTGAAATTGTCTGCCATTCTTAAAAACAAAAATGTTGATATTTTTATTTCAGATGCGATCTGTGAGCCGAGTCTTTAAGTTCATTGACATGCCAACAGAAGGTAAACCTACCAAGTCAACCAAGCCATACAAGAATGGCCAACTCTCGAAAGTTATGATTATTGAGAATTCACATGTGAAGAAAGATGACATCTGGCCCTCAGGGGGCCAAATGACTGTCAAAGATCTCACAGCAAAATACACAGAAGGTGGAAATGCCATATTAGAGAACATTTCCTTCTCAATAAGTCCTGGCCAGAGGGTGAGATTTGAACACTGCTTGCTTTGTTAGACTGTGTTCAGTAAGTGAATCCCAGTAGCCTGAAGCAATGTGTTAGTAGAATCTACTTGTAACATGATTATTGTATAGTAGAGTCAATATTGAACACACATGTTTTATTATATGGAGTCATTATTTTTAATATGAAATTTAATCTGCAGAGTCCTGAATCTATATAATGGGTTTATTTTAAATGTGATTGTACTTGCAGAATATCTAATTAATTGCTAGGTTAATAACTAAAGAGGCCATTAAATAAATCAAAATTGTAACATGTTTTAGATTTTCCATCTTGAAAATATCTTCCAAAAATATCTTATTGCTGACTCCATCTATTGTCTTAAATTTTATCTAAGTTCCATTCTGCCAAACAAGTGATACTTTTTTCTAGCTTTTTTCAGTTTGTTTGTTTTGTTTTTCTTTGAAGTTTTAATTGAGATATAGATTATTTTTTCCTAGTTATTTACTATATTTATTAAGCATGAGTAATTTACATTATTTTGAAATCCTTCTTATGGATCCCAGCACTGGGCTGAACACATAGAAGGAACTTAATATATACTGATTTCTGGAATTGATTCTTGGAGACAGGGATGGTCATTATCCATATACTTCAGGCTCCGTAAACATAGTTCTTAATTGCCTTCAAATCCCTAATTCTGGACTGCTCTATAAATCTAGACAAGAGTATTATATATTTTGATTGATTTTTTTTTAGATAAAATAAAAGGGAGCTGAAGACTGAATTGAAAACTGAATTTTAAAACTTTATCTCTCTGTGGTTACTTGCAAACACAGATACAAAAATATATAGAGAGATACAGTTAGTAAAGATGTTAGGTCACCGTTACTAACACTGACATAGAAACAGTGTTGCTCATGAGTTTCAGAATATATGAGTTTGATTTTGCCCATGGATTTTAGAATATTTGATAAACATTTAATGCATTGTACAAATTCTGTGAAAACATATATATAGGATGTGTGAAAAGTCCCTGTGTATCATGTGAAATGGCTTAAAACAGAACACCATAGGTATTCATATCAGTGCATACCATAGGTAGCTGAAAGTGTTTTTTCCTGGGGTCGTCAAGATGAATGCCAAAAGTGATATCATTATTATAAACAATAGCAAGAATAGGTTGGTATAAACCTGGTAGAAAGCCTTGATAAATTGACTTTCTCTCCTCCCGACATCCTGCCACCCCTTTGCTGTGCTGATGCTCATTTCTCCACTAAATTAAATTCAAGCAAGCCCTAGTAAAGTAATAGAATTTGTGGAGTCCTCATTAGTATAGGAAGTTTCCCTGATGTGAGATTAGTAATTAGAGATGTAGCAAAATGAGAAAGAAGTAATATGCTTAGGTATTTCATTTTCTCTGAACCTGTATATACAAAATAGGCCATGTGTGTTCAGTAACTATTCACTGCAAGGCACTCTCTAGGTACTTTGGGGGAACTGGAAATTACACACATAAGGCTATGGATTGTGCCATTTATCAAAAGACAAAATGACAACAAATTTAGTTTAAAGACCTCAGTCAGCTTTATTTTCTATTCTAGATTTGGACAATCCTTCATTTCATAAATTGGAATAAGTGTTCCAATAAGTTGAGCAAAGGAGCTTGGCTTTATAGACCCAAAAAAAGGGGCAAAGGAAGCAGAAACAAAGAACAAAAAGAGAATTGGTCATTTCAAAGTTACTTTTCTTGAAAGGTGGGGACAAGGAGACAGAATAATAGAAAAGTCAGTGATTGGTTAACATTGGATTAAGAATTAAAACAGAGGGAACTTTAAGACTGAAGTTTGAAACTGACCTGTTTGGGAAATCAGGCTGTCTTCTTTCTTGATTTCTTGGAAGGCCGGGTAACAACTCAGTTTTACTTTGGTGAACATGGGTGATTCCATTTTTACTTTTATTCTGGTCTGTTGAGGCCTTGTGAGAGAGCTTAATCTAAAACAATGACTTCCTATAATTTTTGTTTGACACATCCAAAGAGGGACTCTAATATTTATTGAGAGCTTATCATATCCTAAGCACTGTTTAAACACTTTTATTTGCTATTACATTTGATCTTATTATAACCCTAAAGGCAGATATGATTGCTTTTATTTTCCACAATGGAGGAAACTGAGGTTCAATTAAGTGAATAAGGGAGCAGGGATCTTAAACCCGGATACCATTGCTCCTCTTTAAAGGTGGAAGAACAGAAAACATGGGGCAGGGGAACAGATAAAGTTTCTGTCCCAGGAGATGATAATCTAAAAGAGGAAACGTAAGATCCACTGAAACCTGAGGCAGATTTATTGTGGCAATAACAAAGCTTAAGTTTCACAGAACTTCATTTGCCTGAGCCAACTTTGAAGGCCTTGTATCTAATTTTGTATTTATAATGCTATAATCTTTATTCTTGAAAAGAGCCCTGCCTCCAAATTTACAAGCTTTGGGCCCCCAAAATCTTTGAAATGCCCTTGAATAAGAGATATCCAGGTAAAGGCTATGGGAATTCAGAGGAGGAAGCAGTTAGTATCAGTTGGCGGAGGGTTAGGCTATTAAGAGGAGGTTTTATACAGGAAGTGGCATTTAGAACTAAGCTTTGAGAATTGAGCTGTGTATTTGAACAAGTAAAGGTGGTGTTGCAGAATTTTCCTCCTTAGTTCAATTAAAAACCCGGGTTCTTGTCACATGATCCGGAAAATTTAGGCACACAGATACATTGAAGCATGAGTAGAGCAGGATTTTATTGGGCAAAAAGGAAAAAAAGAAAAAAAACTCAGCAAATCGAGATGGAGTCTTGCTCACAGACTGAATCCCAGGCCACCACACAGGAACTTAAGAGATCAGGCTTCTCCCCTGCATAAGGTGCAAATTCCCCATGGCTCCACCCACTTCTCCTTGGTGTGCATGTGGGGCTCCAGTCCACTGTGGGCATGCCCAGACAAGCCCTCAGCAGGTTCCCTCATCTGTGGAAAAGCATCTGATGTAAACACTTGTGGGGTGGTTCAGAGATTCTCTGGGACCCTCTTTTTTTTTCTCTGCCTAGGCATTTGGCTGTCTCAGTGGGTGGGAAAGGGTGCTCCAGGCAAAGGGCATAACATGAGACAAGGGGCAGGCACAGAAAACAGTGACTGGTTCAGTCAGGTTGGGGGATGCCAAAGGAAGTAATGGGAGACAAGATTGGAGCAAGATAGATAAGAGATTGTGGATTTTTTTTTCTTTTTTATCTGTATAAATACAGAGACAGGGTCTCACTATGTTGCCCAGGCTGGTCTCAAACTCCTGGCCTCAAGTGATCCTCCCACCTCATCTTCCCAAAGTGCTAGGATTACACGCATGAGGCACTGTGCCCAACCTCCAATTTTGGATTTTGAGAGCTAAAGCAATATAGTCGAAAACTCAGATAATCCAGGTAGATTTTCCTATTAGGTGCTATTTGGTTCCCGGTACAGAGCTAAAACCCTTGGAATTTCCTAAGTGATAAGAGCTGCAGGAGCATCTTTTGTTATATGTTTCCCCGCCCTGGTTCCTGAAATAGCTCTAGAGAAATACAAGTGAATAACATTCTTAGTTATTCATATCAAGCCCCTATCAACCATATCCCAGTTTCTATTTATGAGGTGGCTTTTGGGAAGTCCCTAAAGACAGGAGTGGGGAAGGGCTGGTTGCCAGTGGGGTGGCTTGAAACTTTCAGCTTCCCCCCTTGACCTCCAGGGAGGGATGAGTGGCTGAAAATTGTGTACAATCAACAATGGCCAGTGATTTAATCAACCATGCCTATGTAATGAAGCCACCTGATAAGCCTTAACTGGAACTTTTTTAGAGAGCCTTCAGGCTGGTGAAGACATTGGGGTGCTCAGAAGGTGGTATTCCAGAGAGAGCACAGAATCTCTGTTCCCCTTCCCACATACCTTTTGCTATGCATCTCTCTCATCTGGCTGTTCTTGAGTGGTATCCATTTATAATAAACTGGTAACCTAGTAAGTAAATTGTTCCCCTGAGTTCTGTGAGCCATTCTAGCAAATGATCAAACCTAAAGAGTTCATGGATATGTGCAACTTACAGATGCACAGTCAGAAGCACAGTTGACAATCTGGGCTTGCCATTGGCATTTGAAGTGTGTTGGGAGGCAGTCTTAGAGGAATGAGCCCTTATGCTGTGGGGTCTATGCTAATAACAGACAGTTGTCAGCATTGCTTGGTGTCAAAAACCCACATTGTTGGTGTCAGAAGTATTGTCAGTAGGATAGGGAAAACAGTTTGTTTTCCTTTTTTAGTGGTCTTTGGTCATCTTCAAGAGCAGGGCTTCTCAAAGTGTGGTCCTTGAAACAGCATCACCTGTAACACGTAAGAACTTATGAGAAATGTTCATTCTTGGGCCCCAACAAAGAATTAAAAATTCTGAGGGTGTGAACAGGGGTCTGAATTTCAGCACAACTTCCAGACCGTGCTGATGCATTCTTGCCCAAGCATGAAAGCCCTCCCTTGTTTAAGAAGGCCATTAGGGCCAAATGTGGTGGCTCATGCTTGTAATCGAGCACTTTGAGAGGACATAGTGGGAGGATCACTTGAGCCCAGGAGTTCTAGACAAGCCTGGGCAACATGGCAAAATGCTGTCTCTACAAAAATTACAAAAATTAGGTGGGCGTGTGGTGTGTGCCTATAGGCCCAGCTACTTAGGAGACTGGGGCAGGAGGATCGCTTGAGCCCAGGAGATTAAGACTGCAGCAAGCTGTGATGGCACCAGTACAGCGTGGACGACAGAGTGAGACACGGTCGCCAAAAAAAAAAAAAAAAAAAAGAAAAAGAAAAAAGAAAGGAAAATGAAAAAGAACACCATTAGGTATAAAGGAGTGATGGTAAAAGACCAGTTGCAAAAGGTTAGGGAATGGGTGGTTACTGAAATAAGAAGCTATGTAGAACACTAGTGTTGGTGGCAGGAAGTAGAAAGCAAGAGCACTGCTCTGTGGGGGATGGTCATAGCAAATGCAATATGGAGGCATTTTCCTCTGCACTGAGGAGAAAACTATCTTCTCCAAGATAGGAGGAAAGGAGATAAGTGGAGTTAAAGAGAACCTTTGAGCACAGAATTGGGAAACTGAAGATATTTGTGTTGTGCTGCCTCAATCTTTTAATTCAACTATAAGCTAAACCCATGAAACTTGAGTAGTTTCAGTTATCTGACTTTTTTCTTCTCTTTTGATACTGTGTTGGCTATTCTGGGTCTTTTGCCTCTCTTTATGTACTTAAGAATCAGTTTGCCAATGTATGCAAAATAACTGGCTGGGATTTTGATTGTGATTGGCTTGAATCTATAGATGGAGTTGGGAAGGACTGACATCTTGACAATGTTGAAGCTTCCTATCCATCATCATGAAATATTTCTCCATTTATTTGATTCTTTGATTTCTTTTATCAGAATTTAGTTTTCCTCATATAGTCTTTTTACATATTTTGTTATATTTTGTTCAAGTATTTCATTTTTGAGGAATGCCAGTGTAAATGGTATTGTGATTTTAATTTCAAATTCCAATTTTTCATTGCTGTTATATAGGAAAATGATTGCTTTTTTTGCATATTAGCCTTATATCTTTCAACTTTGCTATAATCGATTATTGATAGTTTCAAGGATTTTTTTGTCAATTATTTTGAATCTTCTACATAGATGATCATCATCTGAACTTAGTTTTATTTCTTCCTTCCCAATCTGTATACCTTTTATCTCCTTTTCTTATTTCATTAGCTAGGACTTCCAGTATGATGTTGAAAGTAGTGGTGAAAGGGGATATCTTGGTCTTGTTCTTGATCGTAGTGGGAAAACTTCAAGTTTCTTATCATTAAGTACGATTTTAGCTGGAGGGTTTTTGTAGAAGTTTTTTTTTTTAAAGTTGAAGAAGTCTCCTTCTATTTTTAGTTTGCTGATTTTTTAAAAAAAAAAGAATCAGGAATGGGTGTTAAATTTTGTGAAATACTTTTCTGCAACTATTGATTTGAGCACTTTATTTTTCTTTAGCTTGTTGATGTGAAGTACATTAATTGATTTTCAAATGCTGAATCAACCTTTTATACCTGAGATTAATCCCATTTGGTTGTGGTATATAATTATTCGTATACATGTTGAATTCAATTTGCTAATACTTTTTGAGAATTTTTGCATTGGTGTTCATGAAAAAATATTGGTGTGTAGTTTTCTGTGACATCTTTATCTGCTTATGGTTTTAAGGTAATGCTGGCCTCATAGCATGAGTTAGGGAGTATTTCCTCTGCTTTTACATTTGAGAAGAGATTGAAGAGAATTGGTAAAATTTCTACTTTAAATATTTTGTGGAATTCACCAGTGAATCCATCTGGACCTGGTGCTTTCTGTTTTGGAAGGTCATTAATTATTTTAAAATAGATATAGGCCTATTCAGATTACCTATTTTTTCTTGTGTGAGTTTTAGCAGATTGTCTTTCAAGGAATTGGTCTATTTCATTTAGGTTATCAAATATGTTGACAGAGTTATTAATAGTATTCTTTTATTATCCTTTTAATGTTCAAGGGATCTGTAGTGATGTCCCCTTTTTCGTTTTATAGATATTAGCAATTTGTGTCACATCTTTTATTTTACTTTGTTAGCTAGGCTAGAGATATCTCTATTTTTGATGTTTTTGATGAACCAACTTTTTGTTTTATTGATTTTCTCTGTTGATTTCGTGATTTCAATTTCATGATTTCAATTTCATGATTTTTAAATTATGCTTACATTTGATTTAATTTGATCTTCTTTTGCTAGTTATCCAAGGCAGAAGCTTATATTATTAAGATCCTTTTGCATTCTTATGCATTCAATGATGTAAATTTCCCTCTAAGCACTGCTTTTTCTGCATCTCACGAATATTCATGAGTTGTATTTTCATGTTCATTTAGTTTGAAATATTTTTAAATTTCTCTTGATATTTCTCTTTTGACCCATGTGTTACTTAGAAGTGTGTTGTTTAATCACCATTTTAAAAAATTTTCTAGCTATCTTTCTGTTATTGATTTGTAGTTTAATTCCATTGTGGTCTGAGAGCATATATTGTATAATTTTAATTTTTATAAAATTTGTTAAGGTGTGATGTATGGCCCAGAATGTGGTCTATCTTGGTGAATGTTCCGTGTAAGCTTTGGAAGACTGTGTATTCTGCTATTTTTGAATGAGGTAGTCTATAGACATCAATTATGTCTAGTTGATTGATGGTGCTGTTGAATTCAACTATGTCCTTACTGATTTTCCGCCTGCTGGGTCTGTCCATTCTTTGTAGAGGGACACTGAAGTCTCCAACTCTAGTAGTGAATATTCTATTTCTTGTTACAGTTTTATCAACTTCTGCTTCGTGTCTTTTGATACTTTGTTGCTAGATGCTAGAAACATACACATGAAGAATTGGTATGTCTTTTGGAGAGTGACCCATTTATCCTCATATAATGCCCCTCATTATTTCCTCGCCCTGATGTCTGTTCTCTCTGAAAGAAATATAGCCTCTCCAGGTCTCTTTTGGTTGGAGTTAAAATGACTTAACTTTCTTAATCCCCCTTACTTTTAGTTTATATGTGGTTTTAAATTTAAAGTGGGTTTCTTGTAGACAACAAATAGTTCAGAGTTGTTTTTCGATCCACTCTGACAATCTTTGTCTTTTAATTGGTATATTTGGACTATTGATATTTTAAGTGATTATTGATATAGTTAGATAAACATCTACTGTATTTATTACTGTTTTCTATCTGTTACACTACTTGTTCTTTGTTCATATTTTTATTGTCTACTCTTTTTCTTTCCATTGTGGTTTTAATTGAGCATTTTATATGTTTCCATTTTCTTTTCTTAGCATAGTAATTCTTCTTTAAAAAAAACATTTTTTAGTGGTTGCCCCTAGAGTTTGCAATATACATTTACAACTAATCTAAGTCCATTTTCAAATAATACTAAATAATTTCATGTGTAGTGCAAGTACCTTTTAATAATAAAACACTCCCAGTTCCACCTTCCAGTCTCTTGTATTATAGCTATAATTTAGTTCACTTACATATATGTGTATACCTAAGTATATACATTATCATATTTATGATTGAATATATTGATGAAATTATTTTGAAAAAACTGTTATCTGTTAAATCAATTAAGTGTAAGAAAAATAGAAGTTCTAATTTTATTATAAAATGAAATACCTTCATTTATTCATTCTCTAATACACTTTCTTTCTTTATGTAGATCCAAGTTTCTGACCTGTATAATTTTCCTTTTCTCTCTTCAGCTTCTTTGAACATTTCTTACCAGCCAGACCTACTGACAACAATTTTCCCCAATTTTTGTTTGTCTGATAGAGACTTTATTTCTTCTTGAGTTTTGAAGAATAATTCCACAGGGCACAGAACTCTATATTGGTGATTTTTTTCCTCTCAAACCCTTAAATATTTCATTCCACTGTCTTCTTGCTTGCATTGTTTCTGAGAAGTTAGATATAATTCTTATCTTTGCCTTTCTATAGGTAAGATGTTTTTTCCTCTGGCTTCTATCAAGATTTTTTCTTTATGAGCATGATATGCCTTTCTTTTTGAACATGATATGCCTATGTGTCGGATTTTTTTGGCATTATTCTGCTTGGTTTTCTCTGAGTTTCTTGGATATGTGGCATGGTATCTGACACTAATTTGGAAAAATTCTCAGTCATTATTACTTTAAATATTTCTTCTGTTTTTTTTTTTTCCTTTATTCGCCTTCTGGTATTCCCATTACATGTATGTTACACTTTTTGTAGTCATCCCGCTGTTTTGGATATTCTGTTTTTTTCAGTTTTTTTTCCCTTTGCATTTCAGTGTTGGAAGTTTCTATTGACATATTCTTAAGCTCAGAGATTCTTTCCTCAGCTGTGTTCAGTCTACCAATGAGTCCATCAAAGGCATTTTACATTTTTATTACAGATTTTGATTCATTTTGAATTTCCTTTTTTTCTTTTCATCTTTTTGATTTTCCTATTTTTCCATGAAAACCTTTAGCTTTTTTTTTTAAAGTGCTGGGATTATAGGTGTGAGCCACCATGCCCTGCCTTTAGCATATTAATCATAATTGTTTTAAATTCCTGATCTGTTAGTTCCAACATCCCTGTCATATCTGACTGTGGTTCTGATGCTTGCTCTGTGTTTTCAAACGGTGTTTTTTTTGCCTTTTAGTAAGCCGTGTAATTTTTTATTGAAAGGTGGACGTGATGTGCTGGGTAAAAGGAACTGTAGTAAATAGGCCTTTAGTAATGTAGTGGAAGGTGTAGCAGAGGGTGAGGGAAGTATTCTATAGTCCTATGATTAGGTTTTAGTCTTTTAGTGAGCCTGTGCCCCTGCAGCTTAGAAGCACTTGTGAAGTGTTTTTTCACCCCTTGTGGTGGGACATAGTGACTAGTGTGAGCAGGAGTTGAGTATTTCCCTTCCCCTAGGTCAGTTAGGCTCTGAAAAAACCCTGATAGGTTAGGCATGGTAAAATAGTCTCTTTGGAGGGCAGGCCTTATTATAAGAATAGAATGCTCTGGGGCCAGGTGCAGTGGCTCACGCCTGTAATCCCAGCACTTTGGGAGGCTGAGGCAGGTGAATCACCTGAGGTCAGGAGTTCGAGACCAGCCTGGCCAACATGGTGAAACCCCATCTCTACTAAAAATACAAAAATCAGCCAGGTGTGGTGGCACACACCTGTAATCCCAGCTACTCAGGAGGCTGAGGCAAGAGAACTGCTTGAACCCAGTAAGTGGAGGTTGCAGTGACCCAAGATTGTGCCACTGCAGTCTAGCCTGGGTGGCAGAGCAAGACTCCGTCTCAAAAAAAAAAAAAGAATGCTCTGGCATATTTCAAAATAGTTACTTTTCCCTTTTTTTTTCTCTGATCTTCACTGTGAGAACCTGGTAAACATCCTACAGGCAAAATTCATGAAAGTATAGAAGTCCCCCAGTGACTTGGACCCACTTGGAATTTTCTTGCTCTCACATCATGCACACTGAATCTCCAGCAATTTTTCACTTATAGTTTAGGATTTCCTACCCTAGTACTGGTTCTCTCAGAGGTTTCTGCTTATTGGTTTCTGTTCTGTAAGTTGTGATTCTCTGTACCTAGTTGCCTGTGTCCCATTTTGGGGGGCAGTGGTTTGCCCTGTGACCTCACTTCTCTGACAGATCTAAGAAAAGTTGTTGATTTTTCAGAGTGCTCTGCTTTTTACTTGTTGTTACGAGGAAGCCAACCACTTACAGAATTTCTACAAACCAGATCAGAATCTGGAAGTCCTGTTTTTTTATTTTTTTTACCCCTTTGTTTAGAATGTTACCTATCTTAATACATTTTAAATAAGTGAATGCATAGCTTATATCTACTTCTAGGTTATATGCTTCCTTAGAATAGGAATCGATTCTTAAAATGTTATTCTGCTCACGCCTGTAATTCCAGCACTTTGGGAGGACAAGGCAGGCGGATCACTTGCGGTCAGGAGTTCAAGACCAGCCTGGTCAACATGGTAAAACCCTGTCCCTGCTAAAAATACAAAAATTAGCTGGGCATGGTGGTGGCCATCTGTAATCCCCGCTACTAGGGAAGCTAAGGCATGAGAATCACTTGAACCTGGGAGGTGGAGATTGCAGTGAACTGAGATCGCACCACTGCACTCCAGCCTGGGCGACAAGAGCAAAACTCCATCTCAAAAATAAATAAATAAATAAATAAATAAACAATAAAAATAATAAAATAAAATAAAAATGTTATTCTGAGCAGTCTTTGAAGAATATAAATTCTATTGCCTTGCCTTTAGAACTTATAAGATCATCTTGCAAACTATCACAAGATGCTCCAAACATACTTCTTATGTGCTGAATTAAGAAGTCGACTCAAATTTAGTATACTAGTAATATTTTTGGATATCCCAAAACACTGCCAGCTCAGCTTTAGGCTGCTCTTCTTGTGGAAAAAAAAAGCAGTTGAACTTTAGGACTCAAGTGGGCATCTCGTTTAATTTTTAATGGATTTCTATATTGTTGGTTATGGTGAAGAGGTGAAAAGAATAAATATTCTGTGCAGAAAAATTATTCAGTCTTCATGTGAAAGCACTTTGTCCATAGCAATTACTTTATGGAAAAGATGTGGTATTACTTTCTTTGCTCTTAACTGAGGCCTTTAATTTAAAGAACCTATACTATACAAGTTTTTATTATCAATGCATGAAAAATGTAGCAGCTGTTTCACAACCTTTACTTTTAAAATCTATTTTTCTTTTTAATCTCGAATAGTTTTTTTCTTAAAATCTTTTGACTTTTTATCTAAATTGTAATAGCCAGAGCACCTTCCCACAACTAGAATATCTCATCCTTTTTG
Source organism: Hylobates moloch (assembly GCF_009828535.3). NCBI lineage: Eukaryota > Metazoa > Chordata > Mammalia > Primates > Hylobatidae > Hylobates > Hylobates moloch. The sequence continues at coordinate 198,526,264 of NW_026652276.1, forward strand.
TCTTTTCTTTTTCCTCTCAAAATGCCAACTGGGAACTTAATTTGGAGTCAGATTCTTCGTGATAAATCTGGACTTAATCAAAATTCCTCAGATGGTATATTGTATATATCACAGTACTGGACAGTCCTCTGATTAAATAGATATTTGATAGTACTTCAAGGTCTATACTTTTGGATGAACTTAACTGCTTTCTCCATTTGTAGTCTCTTCAAAATACAGAAATGCCAAAAATAATTTATAAGAATATCAAGGATTCAAATCATATCAGCACAAACACCTAAATACTTGTTTTCTTTGTTAAACACATATCCCATTTTCTATCTTGATAAAAATTGGTGTAAAGTAGGTGAATCATTCAGTGGGTATAAGCAGCATATTCTCAATACTATGTTTCATTAATAATTAATAGAGATATATGAACACATAAAAGATTCAATTATAATCGTCTTGTGGATCTAAATTTCAGTTGACTTGTCATCTTGATTTCTGGAGACCACAAGGTAACGAAAAATAATTACAAGAGTCTTCCATCTGTTGAAGTATTAAAATGGCGAGTAAGACACCCTGAAAGGAATGTTCTATTCATGGTACAATGCAATTACAGCTAGCACCAAATTCAACACTGTTTAACTTTCAACATATTATTTTGATTTATCTTGATCCAACATTCTCAGGGAGGAGGTACATTGAAGTTATTAGAAAACACTGACTTAGATTTAGGGTATGTCTTAAAAGCTTATTTGCGGGAAGTACTCTAGCCTTATTCAACAGATCACTGAGAAGCCTGGAAAAACAAATCCCGGAAACTAATTATTATGTGCCAATTATATAAACAAGAAGACTTTGTTGGGTACAAACCAGTGATTCCTTGCCTTTGAAAAATGTATCAGATATCATCCATTACCAGCAGTTCAGTGATATAAGGAAACCAGAGTAATAGCTAAAACCTTTAAAGCTAAACCAAAGATTTGCAAATTGCCTCTTCATCCAGTCTTTCCCAACCTAAAAACTGAGTTCTCTAAAAATTTTAGTATTTGTTTCTGAAGAAAAGGGAACATGGACATTTGTCTAGTCCTCATTAGAAACCTGACTGATGATAACAAGGATTTAGACCTCAAGCACTTCTTACCAAAATTCTTGATATGACCTTATAGCAAATTACTTTCACTTATTGAACTTTCCTTTCTTTTATTCCCCTATACCTCACCTGCACTGGGCATATTCAGGTTCTTATAAAACATTTTACTATTGTGTTAGAAAAATCATGACACATGATGAATGTGTTTGTGCAGCATGGGCTGATTCATAAATGAAAATGTGCATTGAAATTCCACAATATTTTAAAATTAGGAGTTTAGCAATTGAACAAAATTGATTAAATCCATTATTTGTTAGATCAGCTAAATTACATAAGTTCATTCATCTGCTCATAAATCCATCCATTCTTCCATCTGGCTGTCCCTTAGTCAATTCAAATAAATATTTATGGGGCACTTTGGGTAATCCAGGTGCTAATAATTCAATGCAAAACAAGATAGACTCCCCTGTCCTTGTTGAACTTATATTTTTGGTACAAACAAAAGCAATAATCAAGAAAAAATTTAAAAAGTACTGATTGTGATTAATACTATGAAGAAATTCAACAGGGTATTGTAATTAACATTTGATTGATCTGGTTTTCTCAGTTGTCTGAGAACAAACATTTGTGAAAATCTCATTGTAGAGTTCTTATGATGGATAGGGGGTCAACTGTGTCATTATTGCTTATCAGCTTATCCCAAAGAACTAGTTTATTACCAGATTGCAAATAGTGTTCAATAAATTATTCTTATTAAGGGTTGTTATGTACTCTAAAACATTTATTGTGGTCCCTTCATTGGTTCTGGTTTACAAACTTACTTGTCTATGATGACATAGTATAGAAATTGAGAGTGAATATTTAGAAGTTCATTTTTATTATATATTTTTAAAGTATTGATACGTAGTGAATTAGAAATTTAAAAAGAAGACAAAACTGTCCTTCACTACAGATTGAAAAGCATTATACTAAAAGACTATTTGCCCAGTTATAGTATATAAAGGCCAAACGACTTTAAAAAAAAAAGAAATTATGTAAGGAGAAGGAAACAACCATTTATTCAGTGCCACTAACTGTCAGCCAGTTTTTTCAGTGGTCAGTTAATGACTGCAGTAGTGTTCTACCTTGCTCAAAGCACCCTCCTCAAGTTCTGGCATCTAAGCTGACATGAGAACACAGAGTTGGGGCTCTCTGTGGGCCACCTCTAGCACTTGATCTCCTCATGCAGTGCATGGTGCTCTCACGTCTATGCTATGTTCTTATGGTTTTTAGGTAACAAGAATAATTTTCTTTCTTTTCCTTAATATACATTTTGCTTCCTGAAATTCACTTCTCGCCAATCTGGGTGAATGTCAGAATGTGATTTGACAAGTGTCCAAAGTACTCATTCACTGAGTAGTGGTAAGGCCTTCGCCCAACCTGCCTTCTCTGGGAATATACTGCTGCCTGTATTGCCAGGCTTGAACTTGACCAAATTAATTTATTAGGGTCAACATCTAAATATTAGAACTATTTCAGATTAATTTTTAAGTTGTATCCACTTTGGGTACTAGATCAAATTGCAGGTCTCTGCTTCTGGCTTGAGCCTATGTTTAGAGATGATATGCATGAAGACACTCTTTGCTTTTCCTTTATGCAAAATGGCCATTTTCAATCTTTTTGTCATTAGTAAAGGTCAGTGATAAAGAAAGTCTGCATCAGGGGTCCAATTCCTTATGGCCAGTTTTTCTATTCTGTTCCAAGGTTGTTTGTCTCCATATATCAACACTGGTCAGGATTGAAAGTGTGCAACAAGGTTTGAATGAATAAGTGAAAATCTTCCACTGGTGACAGGATAAAATATTCCAGTGGTTTTTATTGAAGTACAATACTGAATCACATTTATGGCATGGTATCTATATGTCACAGAAGTGATCCCATCACTTTTACCTTACAGGTGGGCCTCTTGGGAAGAACTGGATCAGGGAAGAGTACTTTGTTATCAGCTCTTTTGAGACTACTGAACACTGAAGGAGAAATCCAGATCGATGGTGTGTCTTGGAATTCAATAACTTTGCAACAGTGGAGGAAAGCCTTTGGAGTGATACCGCAGGTGAGCAAAAGGACTTAGCCAGAAAAAAAGGCAACTAAATTGTTTTTTACTGCTATTTGATACTTGTACTCAAGAAATTCACATTACTTTGCAAAATATATTTGTTATGCATTGCTGTCTTTTTTCTCCAATGCAGTTTTCTCATAGGCAGAGAAGATGTCTCTAAAAGTTTGGAATTCTCAAATTCTGGTTATTGAAATGTTCATAGCTTTGATAGTGTTTTTCAGAAGACCAAATTTACAGTGGGAGCCTTGGGCTTTTGTTTTTTAACAGCTCTTTTTTGTTCCTGCTTCAGTGGCCTGACCTCTAAGTTAGCAATTGCCAGGTTGAGAAATGCTTTGCAAGACATAAAAGATGCTCCTGAAATAACAAACACTTGGAATCATGAGGTAGTGGAATTGAAAATAGAAAGTGTAATGATTGTTTTTTGTTCTTTGGATGGATGAACCATGTCAGATTAGTCTGTAGCCATTTTTTTTTAATGTCACTCTGAGTTGGGTCACAAAGGATCTCTAGCCTCATTGCCTTAGTATCATTCTACAAATTAGAATGTGTTACTGTGTAAGAGTACTTCTTGTATATGAGAGAAATAGCAACAGTTCCAGTTTAAAGTGATATAAATGGAAACCAAGAAATGTCTTTACTGGGACCAAATCTGGACAGCATTTACTGTATTTTTGCTGGCATTTTCTCTAGTCTTTCCGGGTATATTCACATTTAATGATCACTTTTCTCCCTTTGTACTAATGGACACTGAATCCATTCCACTACCATAGTTCTTTCTAATACTACTCTACTTTTTACACAAAATTAAAATGCCAGGAGCATCTCCAGGTAGACTGACTATAAATCTAGACTGAAAAGAAAGCTTGTATTTCTTAACAGATTACCTTGTGGAACATTTGCTCCTTTCAACTAAAGAGGCACTAAATATTGTAACTGCTCAACTGGTGCTTTTAGTTTATTTGTCTAGACTTTGTCATGTTGCCAGAAGGTTTATCCTGGTTGGAGTTTTGAAAACAGTATTGTTTCTTCAGAAAGAAAAAAGGGATTGTCAGATGATCTAAAAATAAAGAAATACTGGAAATACAAGTATCCCAAGGTGATAGCATTAGGCAAAATAAAAATGTTGAAAGGCGAAAAAGAACTGGTTGATAGAGAAGTGTTGTTATTCAGTAGAACCTAAGTCTTCTGGTCCCATTTTTAATGAAAAGTAGTGAATTTTTTGGTTTTTGTTGTTCTTGTTCACACAAATCTGCCCATTAGAATAAGCCAAGCTCTAAAAATTAATTTCAATTTCACTGGGAATCCTTTAGTTTATCTACTATGTAGTAGAGAGGTTTTGTTTTATTGCATGTTTGACTTAGGAACGTACATATGCAAGACATGGAGGAAAACCTAGTGGGCCAGAGTTTTGAAAATTCTTTATCTTGCCTTTCTGCCAAAGTGAGTCTCCCAAGTTTGTCTTTTTTTTTTTTTTTTTCCATTTCCACTCTTCTATGGTTTCTGGCATTATATAAACCAAACAAAAAAAAATACGTTCAGAGATTCCTTCAGAAATGCTGGATGATCTTGATATAGATGCTTCTCATATATGCGTTTATGATGCTGGTTCTAGGGCTGTCTCTCAGTATCACAAAGATGTCTGTAAACAGAATATGCTATTTCTTCTTTGTGACAAATTTTGAACATTATGTGAATGTCCAAGAAAGAGCAAAAGAGGGCAAACTTCTCCTATATTTTTGATGTCGAAACCAAGAGATGCTTTTATTTTCCTAACTTTTCTTTAAAAGTTCAAATTAAGTAATTTTATCCTGTCCTAAAGTTTAAACTTTAAAAAGAAAAAAAAAGAAGGAAGAAGGAATTAAAAATCCAAAGAAAATTATGTTTGTTTGCTTTTCCATTTTTTTCTTCCTTCCAACTCTGGGACTTTGCAAGGGCATAGTTCTGAAGATCTCTGACACTGAGACATTAGAGATCCCTGTATCAATGGGTCATTTGTTTTCAGACATATGAAACAGGAACTTTGAACAAGAAATTTCCCCTCTTTTTCTCATAGTGATCCTGAGACAAGAGCTGTGGAATCACAACATATCATTAGTTTTGGCAGGTCCTTGCAGGTGTTTTGTTTTGTTTTGTTTTATTAATGTTCTTCCCTCCTGTAGCTAGACAGCAATCTTGGAGAATGTCTCAGCTTGGAAGACTATTGTGTAAATTTCAAGGTGGAGCCTCCTTTAATTTGTTCTGTGTTACCTGTGAGCTGTGAGGTCATGAAGAGGAGACAATGAGGCTAATCATGAGAGCCCCATTGGTTTAGGCAATTAGAACAACAAGATCTAAAATGGTTTATTAGCCTTGAATTGTGTTAAGCACTTAATTCATAAAAAACAGAAAAAATATTTTTAAGTATATTTCTAAAGCTTCAGTTACAAGTTTAATAGGTGACAAACTATTCTGAGGAAACGATTAGGCCTATTCTTGCAACGAGTCTTTATGATCTGAAAAGAATCTATGTCCACACATAACTCCCACCTCAAAGTTGGGGCATCTTTTGCTCTGGGAGATATCAAATGCGATCAAAACATGTGTTTGTAGATTTGAATGATGATTCAGCAGTGTAGCAGTTCTCACTCATTTTATAATAATTAACAACTTAATAATTAACTACTAAACTCCTACATGCTTAACATTATAAGTATGATAGCTTCTGTGGTTACATAAAATGTATACACAGCGCTTGTCCTTGATCTGTCACAGTGAGGTCCCAATCCAACCTATGAGCTTCAAATGAAAAGTTCAAAATTACACTCATTGTCATAAGTCACAGATCAAAGGAAGAAAAGATTTAACCAAAATGATAAATTAAATATAGGTGATTAAATATAGTCATGGGTCAAGGCATGGGCTAGTTAGGGAGTGTGATGTGGGTAATTATGAAAGGCCAGCTCCCAAGCCCTGTTGTTGCTACTCCCCCACATCAGTGATCCTTCCTTTTTTTCTACTCCTACTGCAGTGCCTTCCTCATCTTTTCCCTTGCATCCCTCCATTATATGAGTCACACAAATTAGACTTTTCAAAGCAACATTAACATTGTGTGAATTTGGGGTTTTTGACTAATCCCAACATTCCACCCCCACATTCCAGTCCCACATGGGATTTAGAGCCTTGTTTATAAACCTGACACTTCTAATATATCTTATATTAGAGTAATCCTTGTATTTGTTTAATTTCCACTTAGCATTGTAAATACTTGCAGGTATCCTAGTTAAGAAAGCAAGGTTTAAACACAAAATCATCACCGATTAAAGCAAGGTAGATAAAGAATGTAATAGAAATGCTCGATAAAACATAGATTTTTTTTCTTACTAATTTTTCTGTCCCTTATAGAGTGCATAACACAATAACTTGCTTGATAAGAATTCAATATACGTTGTTTTGTGCTGAATCACTAAATGCTTGATTTCTTTAAGAAGAGACTGTGGTTCATCACTATCTGGATTTTAGTCTGTGTAATCTTAGGCAAGTTATTTGATTTCTCTGTGCCTCTGTTTTCTTGTCTGTAAAATGAGTATAATGGTAGTAACTAATCCATTGTGTTTTTGTGAGGATTAAATGAGTTAATAACTAGTACTCCTCCCTGGCACATAGTAAGTACAATATGCTGTGCTGTGGTGGTGATTATTTTTTATAGTTCCTTGAGCAAAAGAAATAATGTCCCCATCTTAGTATTATATTGGAGGTATATACCATAGTAGTGAACAAAAGAATATAGTTTCACAAGGAAAGTGATAATTAAGGTGGTTCATAAAGGGTCATAAAGCTTGTAGATTTTAGAAATGTGGGGGAATGAGGATGTGCAGAGGGTATTCCAGGATGCCAGGCAGGGAGATTATGGATAAGTACTAAGATGGGAACTAGAAAAAGTTGAGGGGCAAAAGGTCAGAGGAGGCCACAAGTTATGGAGTATTAGGAAAAAGAAGTTAATACTTGACAAGTGCCAACATGGCTTCAGGAGGAATGGGTTGGGTCTTTTTGAGTGAGGAAGAGGCTGGTGAAAGCGTGGTGGAGGACCCTGCTGCTGCTGGTGGCATGGGGTGTAGGTGGCAGGGGAGGCAGGGACATGAGCTAGGAAACTCTCCAACTCTGAAGTGATGAGTCTGGAGTAAAATAAGGACAGTAGGGGTGGAGTACTGAACTTAAGGGAGGAGAGAAAAATAATTGGTATGGAAGTAGGTACAATGCAATTTTATTATTTCTGAGCCTAAAAATGTGAAATTTTTGATTATTTGGTCAGACCAGGAAAGTATTTTCTTTTATGCTATCTCTGAAAATGTATATACTAAAAAGTTGTAGTATAAAAAGGTTGTAAAGCATTAAGTAATTTTAGAGGAAACAATAATTTGGATATTTTACATGCAATCATTTATATGCAAATATATGTAAATATTACAAAATTATTCTGTATTAGTTACAAACCTTAAATATTTTTGACTGAGGAATATTTTATTCATCTATTTATAGCTACTTTGTTCTAACTAATAGATATTCTTGAAAACAAAGCAACACTTTTTTGCAGACAGAGTCTTGCACTGTCACCTACGCTTGAGTGTGTTACCTTGAACTCCAGGGCTCCAGTGATCCTCCCACCTCAGTCTCTTGTGTAGGTGGATTACAGGCCTGCACTACCATGCCCAGCTGTATTAGTCCATCCTTTCATTGCTATAAAGAAATACCGGAAACTGGGTAATTTATAAAGAAAATAAATGTAACTGGCTCACGGTTCTTCAGGCTATATAGGAAGCATAGCAGCATCTGCTTCTGAGGAGGCCTCAGGAAGTTTTCAATCATGGCGGAAGGCAAATAGGGAGTAGGCATGTTACATGACAAATCAGGAGCAAGGCAAAGTGAGGGAGGATGTGCCACACACTTTGAAATGAGCAAATCTCATGAGAACTCAATCACTATCGTGAGAACAGCGCCAAGAGGATGGTGCTATACCGTTCATGAGAAATCCACCCCCATGATCCAGTCACCTCCCACCAGGCCCTGCCTCCAACATTGGGAGTTACAATTCAATATGACATGTGGGCGGAGACACAGATCCAAACCATACCACCAGCTAATTTAAAAAAAAAAATTTTTTTTTTTTAAGATATGGTCTTACTATGTTCTACTGGCTGGTCTTAAACTCCTGGCCTCAAGTGATCCTCCCACCTTGGCCTCCCAAAGCACTGGGAATTCAGACATGAGTAACAGTGCCTGGCCAATACTTATTTTTAAACATTCTCTACCATAAACTTAGGATCTTGATTTGTTCACACTGAACAGATTTCTATTATACAGATTGAATTTATAAGAAAATTTTGCAGACATTGTCAAAAAGGGAGATCCAAACCACTGTGATATTTATAAGCATTTGGGCCACATTTTGATAGAACTATACATGGAGTGTGTGTGTATGTGTGTGTGTGTGTGTATACACACACACATTATTTATATATATGTATTTATATATGTATATATACACATTATTTACCTACCTACTGTGTGTGTGTATATATACACTCACACACACACACACACACACACACACACACACATATGTATATATATTTCCCTTCTGAGCCAAAGCCAAACAGCACTGTATGCTTAAAGAAAAACAGTCACACTTCCCACTTATGTAATTTATATTACATCCAGTCACCACACCAGCCAAACTGCTTTATTGTTTTTTGTTTGACATCCAATGCTAAAGCATAATGCCTGTTGCAGTGAAATATACATGAGCAACCCTGAGAACTCCATATAGCCTCACCTGTTGCCACTGAGTTGAGTTGAGGAGTCAAGCTGTAGCAAAAAGGTTTGTCACAGGGTGAGTAATGGTGCTCTTATTTTTCTCTGGGTCTCAAGAAGTGCTCTTTATGACATATATGGCGTTAAATAAATGTCAGATATTTGCACATCCTAACTTTCCTATTGGTGAAGTTTCTTAAAAGAGAGATAAAGGGCCATTGTGTGATTGATAGTTTCAGGTATATTTTTTGCTGCACAGTCAGTCCAAGTGTACCACGTTGGGCAAACCACTTAACTTCTCAGGGCCTTGACTGTTTCATTTGTAAACCAGAGAAAAGGACTTGGGTGACCTCCAAAGACCTTTCAAATTTAGAGATGAGTTTGTGAAAAGTTCAAACAGTTTAGAAAATAGAACTAAGACACCCACCGGCACCCCTGGAAGCAAGAGAGTGCCAGGTACTATTTGTAATACAGGAATGAAATGCCTAATTGTATGAAATCGAATTCTAACTGAGCCAGTTCTTTCAGTTAAATTTTTTTTCAATTAGAGTGCTTACTTCAGTACCTAACACTAGACAGTAAACTGTAGACAAAAGACCTACAGAATTTCTGAATGGTATCAAATTCACCACACTTAAAACTTTGGGATGTCTAATTTCAACCAACAGCTTTCTTTCTTCATAATGTTTAATATATATGTATCTGTTTTAGCTAAACTTAATATATATCAATATACTTTGATAGATATTTTATATAAACTATTATAGTATTATGAGTAAAAGACCTACCATTTCCCAAGCAATTATAAAGAACGATCAAAATTTTAATGGGTTGTTAGTATTATTTCTTTAAAGATTGTGATACTAATAAATATTTGGCCACATTTTAATAGAATTATACATGGTGTGTGTGTGTGTGTGTGTATATGTGTGTGTGTGTATATATATATATTATATGGCAGTAGAGATATATATATATACACACATCTAGATAGATATATACGTGTATATCTATATATACACACATATATCTGTGCGTATATATACATATGTGTATATATACATACATACATATATCTGTACATATATATATAGTGTGTGTGTATATCTATAATATATATATATATTTTTTTTTTTCTGAGCCAAAACAAAATACTAGGTTGTAATAGCTATTCTTTCAGAAGGAAGAAAAACAACATGTGCTGAACTCTGAGTTTGATGTTTTTGTATTTTACTTCCTATTTTCATATCAGTCCATTTATTTATTCAGGCAGAACTTATTGAGCATATATTATGAACACAGCTTTTGCTAAGGACAGGGTACGTAGCAGTTATGGTCTAGTAGGAGAGATGGATGTTAAAAACAAAATGCACACAAATGCACATATAATCTTAATACTCACTGTAAGCTATGAAAGCAGAGTATGAGTATTATGAGACCATATGTTGGGAGATCTACCCCTGAGGAAGTGATATTTAATTTGAAACCTAAAGAATGCAGTTGGCCATGGGAAGAAGGTAGGGAATGAGATTACCAGGCAAGAGGAATCCAATGTATGAAGAAGCTGAGGGAGTGAAAGAAAGCCAGTGTGGTGGCAGGAAGAAAGGGAAGAGAATGGAGAAGGGCACTAAATGAGTCAGAGAAGTAGGAGGGACTAAACCGTGTAGGGTCGTGTAGGCCATCTTAAAGGACTGAGTGTAGTGGATAACCTTTGAAGGTTTGTTAACAGGTCAATGAAATGTTCTAATTTCTGTTGTAGTGAATTGCTTTGATTGCTGAGTGAGAATGGATGGGTAGACATGCAAGAGTGAAAGGGAAGAAATCAATTAGGAGGCTCTTGCCCTGCTCCAGATAGGACTGATAATTAATTTTATTTGGGAAGATCAGGGAGAACGATAAGTCATGAATGACTCCCAAGTTTCTGGATTGAGGAAATGAAGGTACCATACACTGAGATGGGAAAGCCTAGGGATAGAGTAGCTTTGAGAAGAAAGGTAGGATTTCCCCATTTCATAAAACATGGAAGATCAAAGAGGCTGGGTTCCTGTTTGTAGACATACCTTCCAGGCTAGAACTGCATTACTACAACATCTTTGCAAGCCACATTGCCTTTCATAACTCTGTGTCGGTGTTGATGCTGTAACATCTTTGGCCTTCCCCCCATCATCCTCCCGCAGTCCTCCATGATAATGCCATTATTCCGTTTCAATTTGTGTGCTTCCATTGGATGTGTAAGTCTCCTTGAAAGTTATAATGAGGCTGTAGGCCATATGAAACCCTTCAACTCAGGTCCTGCATAGGAAGAGGAAACTAATCTCTCCAGGAACTGAGACTGTGGCTAGAGGGATGGATAATTGTTTAAATAAAGAACATGCTGCTGAGTACTGATGGGCTCTTTATGTACCCTTCAGACTGCCGCTGCCCAACCTTTAATCTTTCCTGAGCTTTAAATAGGAAGAAAAAAATGGTCCACAAAGAATTTGAGCCATTTTGCTGTGGTGATGAGGAGCACAGGTTTAGAGACACACTCCTGTGTTTGAATGCCAGCTCCTACTATCTCCTAGCTAAGTGACCTTGGACAAGTCACTTACCTTCTCCAACCTGCTGTTTCTTCATGTACATAGTAGGATTTACCTCATGAGGTTGACATGAAGATTGAAAGAGATAATATATAGAATAAGCCTGTCCCAGGACATGGTTCATGATAAGTCTGCCATAAATGTGAGCTATGTGTCCCATCCTTTTGGAGGAGATAACTTTTCTGTAGCAGGTAATACATTGTTTGATACTTGGTTAACCCTTACAATTATCATTTCCTGTTCTTCTCAATAATTCTAGAAACCTTTTATTTAAAGAACCACAATATAAAATGAAAAATATATAAAAAACAGCAAATGGAAAAATTCTATTGGCAATGTTTTTTAACTTTATATACTAAATAAATCCAATTGCTTAAATAATGAACCGACTCAAGTTCTCAGCACTGCTTCTCGTTTAATTTTCTTTAGTTTTTCAGAATTCTCCAATAATGACCTTTGTCTACTCTCTTCAGTTTATTCAGAAATTACTTTTATTTACATAGAAGTTTGGAGGTGGATACACAAACATATCCCTCACATATCTTATGATCCTATGAGTCATATGCTCATCTCTTATATTCCCTCTGTAAAGCAATGTAGGTAACTTTCAGGAAGGTGATTTTGATGTAGGTTGAGAAATATCAGCATGGAGGTCCTAGCTGACCTCTCTAGAGAGTTTCTGAGACATTTGACAACAACTTTTTCTTTAAGTCATAAGTAATGCCCCGGGGTATGAAATTTCTAACATGACCCTCAGTAAACTTGGCTGCCTTGCTGAGGATACTCTCCATCTGCCTGAGAGACACAGACACCATTAATTGGGGATTGACTTGACTTGTGTGGTTCCTTGTGGACCAGATGGCCATTAAATATTCTCATTTCAAGGCAATTGGTAAAAACTACACTTCATTCTTAATTCCCTTTAGTGGATGTTATTAACCAAAGGCAAAAGAAAAAAGGGTAAAAAAATTATTCTAAATGTTAATATCAAAAATATTATTTTTAATTCACCCCAGGCACAGAGAACTAAATATTATTATTGCTATTGCACCGGCATTCCCCAATGAGACAGTGATTTTCTTTTAAGACATTTTAAAATAATGTAGACAGAATTAAGTAGATGGTGATCTGGTAAGTAGATGTTTCAGGGTGATAGCTGTGCAATGCTCCATGCAGGGAATTAGATTGTCATTTTGTTTCTTACCAGGAACATGCATTCAGTTAAACAATTATTTGACTTCTGCTCTTCCACTGATTTCTAAGTTGAGGCTCTCTCTTGTGCCTGTCTGATCAGATAAGTAGAGTTGTGCCTTGGTTTGTAGATGAGATAAACATGTGTATTTGAATAAGCATAGGTTAAAGAAATTTCAAAATCCCTTAGGAAGCTAGGCTTATCAGAGAAATCCATGGAATACATTAACAAACTAGGAATTTGTTCTAGCAGGTTAATTATAACTCATAAACTTACTGGGTTTTTTTTTTACTTTTTAATTTTATATTACATTTGCTTATAACGAGGAATATTGCTAGGAATAAAATTTTTTAATATTCTACAACTAACAATTTTCTCAATTTCTTTATTCTAAAGACATTGGGATTAGAAAAATGTTCACAAGGGACTCCAAATATTGCTGTAGTATTTGTTTCTTAAAAGAATGATACAAAGCAGACATGATAAAATATTAAAATTTGAGAGAACTTGATGGTAAGTACATGGGTATTTCTTATTTTAAAATATTTTTTCTACTTGAAATATTTTACAATACAATAAGGGAAAAATAAAAAGATATTTAGGCTATTCATACTTTTTTCTTCTTTTCTTTTTTGCTATAGAAAGTATTTATCTTTTCTGGAACATTTAGAAAAAACTTGGATCCCTATGAACAGTGGAGTGATCAAGAAATATGGAAAGTTGCAGATGAGGTAAGGCTGCTAACTGAAATGATTATGAAAGTGGTAACTCATACCAACACAAATGGTTGATATAGCTGACATCATTCTACACACTTTGTGTGCATGTATGTGTGTGCACAACTTTAAAATGGAGTACCCTAATATACCTGGAGCAACAGGTACTTTTGACTGGACCTACCCCTAACTGAAATGATTTTGAAAGAGGTAACTCATACCAACACAAATGGTTGATATGGCTAAGATCATTCTACACACTTCGTGTGTGTGTATTTCTGTGCACAACTTTAAAATGGAGTACCCTAAAATACCTGGCGCAACAGGTACTTTTGACTGAACCTACTTCTCTCCTCAGTGGTAAGGCTCCAACTATTGGGCCCTATCTTGGTCCATTTAGATGGCTAAAATAAAATACCAAAGACTGAGCTGCTTATAAGCAATCTTTGGAGGCTGAGAAGTCAAAGATCAAGGTGCCAGCAGGTTTGTTGTCTGGTGAGAGCATACTTCCTGGTTTGTTCATGGTGCTTTCTTGCTGTGTCCTCACATAATGGAAGGGGCAAGACCTCTCTGGGGTCTCTTTTACAGTGGCACTAATCCCATCATGAGGGCTTTGTTCTCATGACCTAATCACCTCCCACATGTCCTACATTCTAATACTATCACCTTGGGGGTTAGGATTTTAACATATGAATTTGAGGGGGTGGGGGGACACAAATATTTAGACCATAGCATTTCACTCCTGACCTCCAAAGTTTATGTCTTCTTCACATGCAAAATACATTCATTCCATCCCAATAGCCCCCAAAGTCTTAACTTGTTCCAGCATCAACTTACAAGGCTAAAGTCCAAGGTTTCATCTAATTATCAGCTAAATCAGCACAAACAGCTAAATCAGGTAGAGTGGGACTTAAGGTGTGATTCCTCTTTAGGTAGATTGCTCTCCAACTATGAAACTGTGAAATCAAACCTATTATGTGCTTTCAAAACAAAATGGTGAAACAGGCACAGGCTGGACAGTCCCATTTCAAAAAAGAGAAATAGAAAAGAAAAAAGGAGTGACAGGTCTCTACAAGTCTAAAACTTTGAGGCTTGAGAATAATTTGCTTTGCTTTGCCTCCAGGCTCACTGGGGTGGTGTCTCACCTCTGGACACACTGGGGTGGAGGCTCTATCCTCATGGATTTGAGTGTCTCATTCTTTGTGGCAGGTCTGTGCTCCAATCCCACACCTATGGCTCCCTGAGTGTGCAATTGCATGCCTGGTAGTTCTACTGGTCTGGGATTGCATAGGTGGCCCTGCCTTCATAGCTCCACTGGGCATTGCCCTAATGTGGGCTCTATGTGGTGACCTCACCCCTGGGCCTCTACCTGGGCCCTGTGACTCTCTGGGTTCTTGAAATCTAGGTGGAGGCAGCCATCCCCCTACAGTTTTGCTGAGTGTAGTGCATGAGTGCTGCGGTCTGCTACAGCTATACCTAGGGTGGTGGAGATGCATGGCAATGGAGTATGGGGAGCTGATATGGTTTGGGTGTGTCCCCACCCAAATCTTATCTTGAATTATAATCTCCATAATCCCCATGTGTTGAGGGAGGGACCTGGTGAGAGGTGACTGGATCATGGGCATGGTTTCCCCATGCCGTTCATGTGATAGTGAGTGAGTTCTCACGAGATCCAATGGTTTCATAAGGCAGTTTTCCCTGCTCTTGCACCCTCTTTCTTGCCTGTCACCCTGTAAGACATAACTCTTTCCCTTCCGCCATGATTGTAAGTTTCCTGAGGCCTTCCCAGCCGTGCAGAACTGTGAGTTAATTAAACCTCTTTTCTTTATAAATTACCCAGTCTCTTTATAGCAGTATGAAAATGTGCTAATACAGGAGCAAAGACTGCAGTGTGAGGTGGCAATGTGAAGTCTGCAATGTGAGGTGGCATGGGGCAGTTGTAGCCCCTCCTTTGAAATCTTTCTGCCTTACCCCAGGCTTCTGCACTCTGAACCTATGATGGGAAAGGCAGCTTGGAAGATCTCCAAATGGCTTTGGAGTCATTCTTCCATTGTCTTGGACTATAAATTCTGGCTTCTATTTAGGTGGCTGACTAATATCCCCACTGTCTTAATGCATAGCACCTAGTTTCTGCTGAGATGGCTAGTCCATAGTAATTTACTTATCAAATTTGGCCACACCCTTTGTATTCTCTCCTGAGCAGGCTTTCTCATCTTTCACAATATGGATAAGCTGAGAATTTTCCAAATTTTGAAGTTCCGCTTCCCTTTTGATCAATAATTCCATTTTAAAGTCATTTCTCATCTTGAATTTTACTATGAGCAGTCAAGAGTAACTAAGCTGCTCCTTCAACTTTGCTTGGATATTTCCTCAGTCAAATATTCAATTTCATTGCTTTCAAGTTCTGCCTTCCACAAAACACCAGGACACAAACAGCTCAGCCAAGTTCTTTGACATTTTATAAGGATAGCTTTTCCTCCATTATCCAATAACACGTTCCTCATTTCCATCTGAAAACCCATCAGATTGGCCTTTACCATCCATATTTCTGCAAACATTCTACTCATGACCACTTAGGTATCCGGTAAGAAGATAGTAGCTTTCTCTACAGCTCTCCTCCTCTCTGGAGCCCTCACCAGAATTGCCTTTAACTGTCCATTCACAGCAATGTAGGCTTTTTCTAGCATGTACCTGAAAACTCTTCTAGCCTCTACTCATTCCCTGGTTCCAAAGCTGCTTCCACATTGAGTATTTGTTACAGCAGTACCCAGATCCCAGTACCAATATTCTGTCTTAGTCCATTAGGGCTGCTACAACAAAATACTATAGACCAGATGTCTTATAAACAACAGTAAAGTTTATTTTTCACAGTTCTAGAGGCTGGGAAGTTCAAAATCTGGTGCCAACAGATTTTGTGTCTGGTGAAGGCCTGCTTCCTCACAGATGGCTGTGTTCTCGCTGTGTTGTTACATGGCAGAAGAGTGGGCAGGCTAGCTCTCTGGGATGTCTTTTATAAGGGCACTAATCCAAATCATGGGTTTAGGGTAGAGCCCTCATGACCTAAATCACCTCCCAAAGGCCCCACCTCCTAATACCAGCATCTTTGAAGTTAGGATTTCAACATACGACTTTGGCAGGGGGACAGAAGCGTTCAGTTTATAGCAAACCCCATAGGTAGCACTACTTTGTCCTTCCCTAATCAATTTGCATCAATGAAACATGAGTTATAAGAGACCTAGGTGACTCCACTACACTGGGATTATTCCCAGTATAAGGTAACATCTCTCCACACTTTCTCATCTACTCCCTATCTGAGTTCTGAAGCTCTCCACTACAAGAAGGAGGCTTTGGTTTGACTTGGTATACTTCTCTGCGAAACATAGGTTTAGCACAAAAGAGTGATGCTCATTCTAGAGCACCTGCAAATGACAATAGTTTTCTTTCGAAGTCGCCAGGAATCGTCTGCCTTTGGGTATGTGGCTGTGAGCACTGCCGGGCAAAATGCCATATGACCTAGATGAGGCATATGCCATCCTTCGAAGCCATTAGGACATTATATAGGAAATATATTAACTAAAATGGAATAAAATTTTCTAAATAACACCTTATGTTTATCCAACAGGTGGTTCATTATAGAGGGCATTATACGGAGGAATTTGGTGGGGAGGAGAGCTGGAGAAATTCTCGAAATTCTGGGTTTCTTTAACAGAATACTCTAGCTATAAACATAATTTTAAAAACGTAAGCATTATATTAAAGAAAAGGGAACATAAATTATTTTGTTTTATTAAACTTAAGTCCAAAGGTCTGGATTATGGCAGAATAGGATCAGGGGACCTAAAATGTTGAGCCTCAAAGGTCTTCTTAGAGAACAACTGTATTCCACTATTAGCACTTTTGGTCCTTGTAGCCCAATTTCTGTTTATCCCAAATGTTCTTCCCTTTTCTGCCTCCCTTCACAGTGGACCTTGCCAGGAGCCTTGAAATGCCTGTAAGTGTTAAACACTTACCCATTGAGTGCCCAACCTTAACATTCCCCTAATAAAATGTACTTAGATTAACCGTTTTCATTATCAAAGTTTCCTTATTACCCAACAAACACAGGGGCTTTAAAGAAAACATTAACTAAATTGCAAGTGACACATTTTAAGATCTTTGATGTGACTTCAGAGAATGTACTATAGGAACACAATGCAATGGGAGGGAAACTTGGGAGGGAAGACATTAGCCTTTATAAAATCTGTAAGTATTGCCAAATCAAAATAAAATTTACAGGAAAGCAGGATCATAAATATAATCTAAAATCTTAGAACTTGTGGTTATGATTTTAAATACTAATATAACGCAAAATTTTTACCTGTTTAGATTTTTATTTAATCAGTTCATATTTAGGTATATACTTTTACTGTTCTCCTTTTTAATAATTTACCATTCACAAAGATGGTGATGTTAGTCTAACTTTAATGTCATGAGTGCTTTGAGTAGCAATGCTAAGTTTTTGTTGAGTAGTAGTGTGCTTTTTTGATTAGTAGTGATAGGTTTTTGATGAGGAAGCCTGCTAGCAGCATACAAACAAACAAGCAAGTATCAGCCTAGAGAAGCAGAAAAGGCATTTGGGTTTTAAAGTCACAAGGCCTAGGCTTTAGTCTAATACAGCTGATAATATAATTGGCCAAACAGGACATTTTTGGGTGTGTCAAACACTAAACTGGACAGGACATTATGACAAAAGTGTAAAGCAGGACTTTCCGGGGCAAACCAGGATATATGTCATCTCACTTAGTCCTCTCTTTGTCCTTGCCGTGACTAGTATCTCTAGAGGTAAATGAACAGAGTTATGACAAATAGCCAAACTCTTAATCTTATCCCAACAGCACCTCCTACATAATTCCTCATTATCCCAAATGGAAATTAAAAATATATACAGTGATAATTCCAGGCCAAGAAATGCTTTATTTCTAGCTTGGACTTGGCTTCCAACTCCAGTGTAGAATCTTATCCTTGCTGATCTGGACTGTATCTCATGAAGCCATGAAGACTTGTGCCTAGTTACTAGCTGGAAGGCTTAGAATCAAAGCTGGTCCAGAGAGCCTCCTTTTTCGTTATTTCCTGGGTCCAGACCTTTACCATGACACTCTGCCCTATCATTTGATGGAGGAATTTAAAGCAAGTCCAAGGGAAGGAAAGAGAGTTTCTAAAATCTAGAACTTGGATAGTTTAATTTACCCATCCCAAAACAGCTTAGGCCCAGACAGCTTCTCTCCAAGATCGGTGCCAAACTGAAATTACCAGCTGTGTAGACCAAAGAGAATTTTAAAAGAAACTGAATCCCAAGAAGAAGAAGAAAAAAAAAGACTTCTGGCATTGTGGCCCAATAAATTGGTAGGATTGTTGTGACTTTTCAAGTTTACATGTAAAATGGGCCCAGCGCAGTACCTGGCAAATATAGGTACTAAGTAAAAGTAACTATAATCATGTTTTTTTTAATCTGGACTTCACTTGGTCATCCTTTAAATGGTGTCTGACAGAATCCTAGTTCTTGTCTCACTTTACTTAGTTTCCCTGGGAAATTTCATGTGTCCTTTTGGCTTTAATTAATATCTCTATTTTGATGACCTCCATATCTGCCTATTCCCAGAGCTTTCCACCTGATATCTCAGCACATGAAAAGCACCTTATGTCAATAAGTGAGTTCCTTCCCTGCCCCACCACATACCTGTCCTGTGTTCCTAATTCCACTGAATGGCATTCCACCCTCCAGTTTCCCAAGGCCAAGACCTGGGACTCATCTTTCACTCTCAAGTTCCTCCATGGGTACCCACATGTCACATCCTGTCAATGCTGTCCCTGGGGAGTATCTGAAATATATTCACTTTTCTTCATTTCCACCTGACACCACTATTAACACTTGCATGAATTTCTGAAATAGGTTCCTAGCTCATTTCCCTCACTGAACCCCAATAGTTCATTCTGCTCTTTGCAGCTCTGGTGATCTTTCCAAACCCCACATCTGATCACTTGTTTCTTCCCTTCATATGGCTCCTTAATGCCTTCTGGACTAAGTCCACACTGCTTAAGGTGGCTTACCAGGTCCTTCATGATTTTGTCTTTGTTTGGCTTTCTACACTCACTGCCCAACTTCCCCTTACGTCCCATGATTCAGTTATACTGAATTTCTTTGGTTCTCTAAAGCACATGTGCTTTCTGTTCTGCAGAGGCTTTTTTGTTCACATGCTGTTCTCTACTTGGGAAACTCCCCCAGCCCTTCACTGCCTCCTTCTACCATCTTTCAGCCTCTCCTTACACATCACTTCTTTCCAAAAATCTGCCTTGACACTCCAGGTCTCAGTTTCCTAGGTGTACCCTATAACTCCACCCCTTTCATAGCATTTCTCACTCTGGCTGGAGATTTACCTTTTAACTTGTCCATGTCCCCCATTGGAGTGGAAGTTCCTGGAGGTCAGGGATTATATCTTATTAATTGTGGCATTTCCAGTGCCTACAGTAGTCTTGCATACATGGATGGTATTCAATAAATATTGGTTGAATGAATAAGGAGTTCTTTCATTTCATATGTAATAGATCATGGAAACAGCCTTGTGATCGATACACAGCAGGTATTACCATCCTCACTTTAGAATGAGGACTCAGAGCCTTGAGATGTCTGAGGGCCTTGACTGGGACAGCTGGCAGATGCAGGAGCAGAGCTGTATCACCCCTGTGGGCTGTCTCAGGGTTGTCCGTAATCTAAGTACAATGTCTGTTGATTTTGGAATGAAGGCTTTTTGGGTAATTGTTTGCTTTTTCAATTACTTGTAAAATAGTTTCCATCCTTACTCATTGATAGTAAGGTTAGTTATTTTAGAAAACAAGCTAAATAGCAGAAATAGTGGCCTTTTAAGTTGAAAATTTACCCTGAAAAATCTACAGAGTAGCAAACAGAGTATCAAAAGGAGTTGACTGTGTCTATTTTTATAACTGCCACTTATGGATTATTCAGTAAAACCGCAATTCACTTTTATGATTTTTTTTCATGTTTCTCTGTCACAAGAGCAAACTCTTGCTCCATAATAACATTCCAGAGTACGGCAATAGCAAAAGTCAACATTTTGAATCCTTTACAAACTCTTAGACCTTTTTTTTTTTTAGTTTAATATGTTACAAAACAAAATTTCTTCTTTTTTCACAGCAGTTTGGGAAGTACATACTATTTATTAGCTCATCAGCATGAAGCTGGCAAATTCTTTTTCCTAAAGTTCTTTATATCTACAAACTGTTGATGTTTTTATTTATTTATTTTTAATGCTAGGTTGTAATGAAAATAGTTAGAAAACTTTAGATTCTAGTAATTTTGAAGTCTTCTTAGTTTGGACAGGACTGAGCTAAAGTTTGTATATTTTTTAAAAATTTATTGAAAAATGGTTTCTAATGATAATATTAACAAGATTATATTGGGGGCTGGACGCGGTGGCTCACACTTGTAATCCTAGCACTTTGGGAGGCCAAGGCGGGTGGATCACCTGAGGTCAGGAGTTCGAGACCAGCCTGGCCAACATGTAGAAATCCCCTCTCCACTAAAATACAAAAATTAGCTGGGCATGGTGGCAGGCACTGTAATCCCAGCTACTCAGGAGGCTGAGGCAGGAGAATTGCTTGACCCTGGGAGGTGGAGGTTGCAGTGAGCCCAGATCGCACCACTGCACTCCAGCCTGGGCAATAGAGCAAGATTCTGTCTCAAAAAGAAAGAAATATTATATTGGGAATATATATGTGTGTGTGTGTGTGTGTGTGTATATACACATATTTAAAGGATAAAGGATTCTGCTGCCACAGATCACTAAATCAGATGATCTCTAGCAATTTCCTGTTTGTTTTTTGCCCATAGTGCTTATCTCTTTGAACAGTAATTTTCCACTATTTTTCTCCCCTTTTGGACCATAATTTCCTTTAAGACAGAGCCTCCTGTTATTCATCTTTGAATCTTGGGTCTGTCAGAGTACCTAGAATTTAATAAACTCTCATTAAGAGCCAGTTGAAGAAATATATGACTAAGCAGCCATTTACATCCAAAAGATCCGTAGGAGAATTCTTATCAGCACATGTGATTGGTAACAATAACTTTGTACTTTTCAAAAACAATTACTAATCTATCTTGCTTTCCATTATCTCACCAAAGCCTATTACCATGTCTGGCAGAAAATAGATACTTAATAAATTTCTTAAATGTTTACTGACTTCAATTTTAAGTTTTATTAACTATGTTGACTTTTCGCTAATGAAGATGATTCTAAAAAGCTTTTTACTATACTTCATAGTGAATAAAACAGTGAGATAGGAATATTGCAAAATATCCCCTGTATTGGTCAGTCCTAGTGTCATTCATTTTAAAAATTCTGTTCTCTAAATATTGACAGTTATATATAAATTTATGTAATTATTTACTTCTAATAAAGAATTTCATCTGGGGAAAAACATACTTTGCTCAGCTCTTTGCCGCAAGTGCAAAGTCTAAGACAGTCAAGTAGCTTTCCTAGCATGGCCTTAGGAACTTAGTGTATGACTGGGGTGAATCTAGAGGGAGCATACACATTCTGACCAAAATCTCCACCCTGTTACTATGGCCATCACTAACTTCACAGTATTGCAGTACTTCCTGCTAACTTACTTCCCAAGGCAACTTGTGAAGGAAAATTTTTACAAAGCTGTTGTCACACGAAGGTAGTGTTTCAGTTACCGAGCCCATGTCCTTGGAGTTGCCCAGGCTCCAATAATACTAATAATTACTGTACATTAGGTGCTTACCATGTGCCATACTCTGTGGGAGCTGCTTTCCACAAATTATCTCTGGTAATCCTTGTAACAACCCTTTGACATCAATATTATTATTTTCTCCATTTTTTTACATGTGAGATAAATGAGACTTAAAATAATGCACCTGATATCATCAACAAATGAGCTGAGGAGGGCAGATTCAAAGCAGATTGTGTTTGACTCTGGAGCTGCAGTCTTTAGCCAGACCTTTTCTTGCTGGCTAATTTGACTGAAAAAAAACAACAACAACAACAACAAAACCCTCAAATACTGCTGATTGATCTAAAGTACTAACATTTCTATCAGTGTTAGGGAACTTTTAATTTTATAATTTGATTTTGTGAGAAATTTATAGCATCTTGAATACTCACATGCAAAGTGATCTGTCTTAGATAACATTTTACAATGGCAGAGCTTAAGGCAGTGCTCAGTCGTTCATTCATCCTCAAGTTTTTATTCATTTATCATTCATCAAAACTCTGTTTTGTTTGGCCACCCACATTCTAGGAGCTCAGTACATATTTGATAAATGAATGAATTGTTGAGGTTGACAGTTACCCAGGACTGGCATTAGGAACACAGGGCTGAAGAGCACGTTTTTACCCTCAAGAAGCTTAGTCTAACGAGGGAACTTGCACAAATACTGCTATCACTAGGTGCCTGGTTGAATGGCTTAAGAGATGATCAGTGATATTCAGAAGGATATGTCAGGCTTAGCAATGGCATCACTTGAGAGCATCAAGGTGTTTAGGGAACTACAAGATGTTTGGTGCTGCTGGGAATAAGAGTGAAGGGGGCTCCATTTGGATGCCTCATACACCAGGTGAGAGACCTTAGATTTTATTCCACCAGGAAGAGAACTACCATAGGATTTAAAACAGAAATGATATGGTCAAAACTACATCTTAGGAAGATCCCTGGGGTGTTTGTATGGTGGACTTGCAATTTGACTAATTGAGATTTGTAGGATGATGCTTAAGAGATGATGATGACCCAGACGGGGGTCACTGTAATAGAGTTGGTAAGGAGGAGAATGATTTAAAAAGTAATTGGAAGAATTCTAGGGATGGAGATAAACATTTGAAAAGTATTAGCTTATAGGTGGTCATCAATACGCTGAAAATGACTGGGATCTCAGAGGAGAATCTAGAGAGTTGGAAATGACAAAGACTAATATTCAAGGGGGCAGGAAGAGGGAGAGTTGTTCACACATGACAATAGGAAGAAATGGCCATAGAGTGTGTGGTTTCTCTTAAGCCAAGGAACAGATGTTTTAAGAAAGAAAAATTCTTGCGGTGGGAAGCAGTAGAGACGACAGATGCACATTAATTTCTTGATATTTCTAGATGACTAAATGCACAGATGTTGAATGATAGCTAAAGGAGAACCCAGAAACAAGGGAGTTATTTTGTTTTTGTGTTTTAAAAAAGATAGACCATAGCAGCTTCATAGACTGAAACAATAAAAAAGTTGAAGGCACAAAGAAAGACACAGGTCCTCTAACTCCCTGCCCAATGCCCTTTATTCATATTCTCAGGATTTGTATTTCTAAGTTTTATGTTTGAGTCTTTGGGGATACATCAGAGTAGTCCCCCTTGTCTAATAAATATGTTTACATTTCCTACCATACCAGAAACTCTTCTCAAACTTTAATGAATTTCTACAAGGTGAGATTACTTTAATGAGAAACCAACCAAGGAAAGGAGTATCATCTGCAATATACTTTCAAATGTTTTTTGCTTGTTTGTTTGTTTCCTGTCCAGCTAAAAAAAAAAAACAAGCCATTGGTCCTAACACAACTTTCATATTCTACCCCAATATCAAAGAGGCTTAAAATCTCCTGGTAATATGATGGACACACAGTTAATTTTTTATGAACAAACACAGTGTTATGGGCCATTTCTGAATTTATCTCTGAAATCATAAGATTCTTTCTGAGCCATTATCTCATTCTATATTACAGTCAAGTGGAGCCCATCTTACCTCCTCATACTAAATTCTAGATTTCTCAAGGGCAGGAGACAATCATCTGTATATCTCTTTGGCCTTCATACACTTAGGAGTACTTGCCAAAAATAAACATTTAATGCACATTTATTTGAATAATTGGTAAGAGCCAATACTTCAATAACTTTGTCATATTTTGATAGAGTGGGTTTCTATATCTCATTTGCATTTTCAAACTTTACTTTTACTGTCTAGCTTAAAAAAAAAAGCCATTGACCCTAATACAGCCCTCATATTCTACCCCAAAATCTAAGAGGCTTTATATCTCCTAGTATTATACCACTATTTTAACTCCAGTGTTTTTTACTTCATAGTTTCATCTATTTGTTACAGTTAGTTTTTATGAATTCAAGAGATGAATAGCAATTTTCCATATGTAATTTTAAGAACCCCACAGTTGATTATTTTATGCTATCTTTTGTCCTCAATCATGACAGAGTAGAAGATGGGAGGTAGCACCAAGGATGATGTCATACCTCCATCCTTTATGCTACATTCTGTCTTCTGTCTACATAAGATGTCATACTAGAGGGCATATCTGCAACATATACATATTATCTTTTCCAGCATGCATTCAGTTGTGTTGGAATAATTTATGTACACCTTTATAAACCCTGAGCCTCACAAGAGCCATGTACCATGTATTGTTTCCTTACTACCTTTTGGGATACCTGGCACGTAATAGGCACTCATTGAAAGTTTCCTAATGAATGAAGTACAAAGATAAAACAAGTTACATACTGATTCTTTTGAGCTGTCAAGGTTGTAAATAGGCTTTTGCTCAATCAAATTCAAATGGTGGCAGGTAGTGGGGGTAGAGGGATTGGTATGAAAAACATAAGCTTTCAGAACTCCTGTGTTTATTTTTAGAATGTCAACTGCTTCAGTGTTTTTAACTCTGTGGTATCTGAAATACCTTCTCTAACTGCAGGTTGGGCTCAGATCTGTGATAGAACAGTTTCCTGGGAAGCTTGACTTTGTCCTTGTGGATGGGGGCTGTGTCCTAAGCCATGGCCACAAGCAGTTGATGTGCTTGGCTAGATCTGTTCTCAGTAAGGCGAAGATCTTGCTGCTTGATGAACCCAGTGCTCATTTGGATCCAGTGTGAGTTTCAGAAGTTCTGTTACTTAATAGCACAGTGGGAACAGAATCATTATGCCTGCTTCATGGTGACACATATTTCTATTAGGCTGTCATGTCTGTGAGTGGGGGCTTCCCCCAGGATATGAAATAATTGCCCAGTGGAAATGAGCATAAATGCATATTTCCTTGCTAAGAGTCTTGTGTTTTCTTCCGAAGGTAGTTTTTAGTTTCATACAAACTCTTCCCCCTTGTCAACACATGATGAAGCTTTTAAATACATGGGCCTAATCTGATCCTTATGATTTGCCTTTGTATCCCATTTATACCATAAGCATGTTTATAGCCCCCAAATAAAGAAGTACTGGTGATTCTACATAATGAAAAATGTATCATTTATTAAAGTTTCTCTGAAATATTTGTCCTGTTTATTTATGGATACTTAGAATCTGCCCCATGATTGAAAAGCTGATTATGGCTAACGCTATATCAACATAATGTGAAAAGAACTTAAAGAAAGAAGTAATTTAAAGAGATAAATTAATAGAACAATAGACATATTTTCAAGGTAAATACAGATCATTACTGTTCTGTGATATTATGTGTGGTATTTTCTTTCTTTTCTAGAACATACCAAATAATTAGAAGAACTCTAAAACAAGCATTTGCTGATTGCACAGTAATCCTCTGTGAACACAGGATAGAAGCAATGCTGGAATGTCAACAATTTTTGGTGAGTCTTTATAACTTACTTAAGATCTTATTTCCCTTGTAATTCTTGATAACAATCTCACATGTGATAATTCCTGCAAATTGCAACAATGTACAAGTTCTTTTCAAAAATATGTGTCATACAGCCATCCAGCTTTACTCAAAATAGCTGCACAAGTTTTTCACTTTGATCTGAGCCATGTGGTGAGGTTGAAATACAGTAAATCTAAAATGGCAGCATATAACTAAGTTACATTTATAAATAGGATATATATACTTTTTGAGCCCTTTATTTGGGGACCAAGTCATACAAAATACTCTACTGTTTAAGATTTTAAAAAAGGTCCTTATGATTCTTTCAATAACTAAATCTCCCATGGATGTGGTCTGGGACAGGCCTAGTTGTCTTACAGTCTGATTTATGGTATTAATGACAAAGTCGAGAGGCACATTTCATTTTTCTAGCCATGATTTGTGTTCAGGTAGTACCTTTCTCAACCACCTTCTCACTGTTCTTAAAAAACTGTCACATGGCCAGGCACAGTGGCTTACGTCTGTAATCCCAACACTTTGGGAGGCTGAGGTGGGAGGATTACTTGAGGCCAGGAATTCAAGACCAGCCCAGGCAACATAGTGAGGCCCCATCTGTCTTTATTAAAACAAAACAAAACTGTCATAGATTCTTTCAAGTGATGTTTACAAATTCTCTATGGTTTAGTCACAAGGAAGTTCTGAGGATGATGTATCACGTCATTTCTGTTCAGGCTTTTGAGCCTCCTGGAGGTAAATGGTTTCCTTGCTGAAGGCTTGTTATTACCATGATTATCACTAAGCTTGAAGTAACAAATTAGGGGGGCCGACTCACAACCTCTTGCCCTGCCATGGACAAGTTCAAGAATCTAAGTAAAGTCCTCTATTGTCTGATCTTGGATTTGCTCAACCTGAACAAGCCAAGGAGGTGTATTACACTCAGGCACATCCTGACCGATTTGGAATTCTTAAGCTTCAGATCACTGTGGAAGAGGCTCAACTCTTTATGGTGCTGTAGACTTACACTTATTTTCTAGGTAATTTATAGGGACCTAATATTTTGTTTTCAAAGCATCTTCAGTTCCATTAAACCTCCCTGAAGAATCTTCCAGCTGCTGAGTAGAAAGTCACAGCTAATTTCACAGATGGTAGAACCTCCTTAGAGCAAAAGGACACAGCAGTTAAATGTGATATACCTGATTGTTCAAAATGCAAGGCTCTGGACATTGCATTCTTTGACTTTTATTTTCCTTTGAGCCTGTGCCAGTTTCTGTCCCTGCTCTGGTCTGACTTGCCTTCTGTCCCAGATCTCACTAACAGCCATTTCCCTAGGTCATAGAAGAGAATAAAGTGCGGCAGTACGATTCCATCCAGAAACTGCTGAACGAGAGGAGCCTCTTCCGGCAAGCCATCAGCCCCTCCGACAGGGTGAAGCTCTTTCCCCACCGGAACTCAAGCAAGGGCAAATCTCAGCCCCAAATTGCTGCTCTGAAAGAGGAGACAGAAGAAGAGGTGCAAGATACAAGGCTTTAGAGAGCAGCGTAAATGTTGACATGGGACATTTGCTCATGGAATTGGAGCTCGTGGGACAGTCACCTCTGCCTCAGAAAACAAGGATGAATTATGTTTTTTTAAAAAAGAAACATTTGGCAAGGGGAATTGAGGACACTCATATGGGTCTGGATAAATGGCTTCCTGGCAATAGTCAAATTGTGTGAAAGGTACTTCAAATCCTTGAAGATTTACCACTTGTGTTTTGCAAGCCAGATTTTCCTGAAAACCCTTGCCATGTGCTAGTAATTGGAAAGGCAGCTATAAATGTCAATCAGCCTAGTTGATCAGCTTATTGTCTAGTGAAACTCGTTAATTTGTAGTGTTGGAGAAGAACTGAAATCATACTTCTTAGGGTTATGATTAAGTAATGATAACTGGAAACTTCAGCGGTTTATATAAGCTTGTATTCCTTCTTCTCTCCTCTCCCCATGATGTTTAGAAACACAACTATATTGTTTGCTAAGCATTCCAACTATCTCATTTCCAAGCAAGTATTAGAATACTGCAGGAACCACAAGACTGCACATCAAAATATGCCCCATTCAACATCTAGTGAGCAGTCAGGAAAAAGAACTTCCAGATTCTGGAAATCAGGGTTAGTATTGTCCAGGTCTACCAAAAATCTCAGTATTTCAGATAATCACAATACATCCCTTGCCTGGGAAAAGGGCTGTTATAGTCTTACACAGGGGATAGGATGGTTCCCTTGATGAAGTTGATATGCCTTTTCCCAAACTCCAGAAAGTGACAAGCTCACAGACCTCTGAACTAGAGGTTGGCTGGAAAAGTATGTTAGTGTAAATTGTCACAGGAAAGCCCTTCTTTCCACAGAAGCTCCAGGTAGAGGGTGTGTAAGTAGATAGGCCATGGGCACTGGGGGTAGACACACATGAAGTCCAAGCATTTACATGTATAGGGTGATGGTGGTATGTTTTCAGGCTAGATGTATGTACTTCATGCTGTCTACACTAAGA
The DNA here is from genome assembly GCF_009828535.3 of Hylobates moloch. Lineage (NCBI taxonomy): Eukaryota > Metazoa > Chordata > Mammalia > Primates > Hylobatidae > Hylobates > Hylobates moloch. The sequence goes on from NW_026652276.1 coordinate 198,554,881, forward strand.
GAATGAGAGACACACTGAAGAAGCACCAATCATGAATTAGTTTTATATGCTTCTGTTTTATAATTTTGTGAAGCAAAATTTTTTCTCTAAGAAATATTTATTTTAATAATGTTTCAAACATATATAACAATGCTGTATTTTAAAAGAATGATTATGAATTACATTTGTATAAAATAATTTTTACATTTGAAATGACTTTTTATGGCACTAGCTATTTTTATGAAATATTATGTTAAAACTGGGACAGGGGAGAACCTAGGGTGATATTAACCAGGGGCCATGAATCACCTTTAGGTCTGGAGGGAAGCCTTGGGGCTGATGCAGTTGTTGCCCACAGCTGTATGATTCGCAGCCAGCATACAGGTTCCCTCTTAGATACAGTTCTGAAGAAGATGGTACCACCAGTCTATTTCCATCAAGGGTACACTGCCTTCCCAACTCCAAACTGACTCTTAAGAAGATTGCATTATATTTATTACTGTAAGAAAATATCACTTGTCAATAAAATCCATACATTTGTGTGAAACTTCATTGTTTTCAGATGCGTTCACTTGTCATGTTTCATCAGTCTCTTACTCCAATTTCTAAGCTTCATGGAACATGAAACGTGAATCTGTCTTTTAGATATAGCCTCTTTTGAGAATCTCACATGAATTAGAACACACATTTTTAGTTATCTTTTTAAACTATGGTAAAATATACATGACATAAAATTTTCAATTTTAACCATTTTAAAGTTCAGTTCAGTGTCATTATGTACATTCACATGGTTGTGCAAATATCACCATCATCCTTCCACAGAACTTTTTTTTTTTTTTTGCAAAACTGAAACTCTTTACCCCTTAGTCAATAATCCTCCATTTATCTTTCCTCTAATGCCTGGCAACCACCATTTTACTTTCTGTCTCTGATTTTGACTACTAGAAGGACCTTATAGGAGTGGGATCATACAGTATTTGTACTTTTGTGCTTATTTCATCTAGCATAGTGTCTTCAAGCCTCATCCATGTTGCAACATGGGTCAATTTTCTTTCTTCTTAAGGTTGAATAATATTCATTATAGAGTAGTCCCCCCTTATCCTTGGGGAATATGTTCCAAGACCCTCAATGGATGCCTGAAATCACTGATAGCACTGAACCTGATTACTGTGTTTATTCCTATACATACATACATATGATAATGTTTAATTTATAAATTAAGCACAGTAATAGATTAACAACAATAATCATAAAATAGAACAAATATAGCAATATATTATGACACGAGCGATACAAATGTGGTCTCTCTCTTTTTCAAAATATCTTATTAATACTGTGCCACAGGTAACTGAAACCACAGAAAGCAAAACCTTGGATGGGGGACCACTCTATAAATATGTACCACATTTTTCCTCACCCATTCACCCATCACTGGCTACTTGGTTTGCTTCCACCTTTTGGATATAGTGAATAATGCTTCTATAAACTTGGGTGTACAAATGTTTCTTCATGTCCCTGCTTTCATTACTTAGGATATGTTTGAAGTTATTTTTATTTTTAAATGGAGGCTTATAGAACACAAAAGATTTATATTCTGCAAGTGTCCATCTATTTCTTTTAAAGCTTATTCAAAAACTGGTAGCTATCTCACAGCTCTTGATAAGTTAAAAATCTTCAACAAGGAAAATACTATTTCTGTGTTGGCACCTGCATGGATTTTCTTTGTCCAAATCCCTCTTTTTAATTGATTAGGCTTCTTTAGTTCCTTTTTTTCTTCCTTGTTGAGCTTCTTCATGAAATGTGCAGTTGCTAGCACGTGGTGGATGGACTGCAGATCCCTACTGAATGCCAGGCCCTCCGGCCCTGTGTTCTCTTTCTTGGAGAGTTTTGTTTTCACACGTAACCCCAAGAGGGCAGCCTCAGAGTGTGTTCTAGTCTAATTCTTTTTTTAAAATTACGAAACTTTATTTTTTTAGGGCAGTTTTAGGTTCCCATCAAAATTGAACAAAAAGTATGGAGAGTTCACATATAACTCCGGCATGCATGTTCACATATAACTCCTCCATACACGATAGCCTCCCCCACTCAACATCCCACACTAAAGTGGTACATTTGTTACAACTGTGAAAGAAAATAGAATTTCAAGACCCCAAGCTCACTATGCCAAAGGGAAAGTTAAGCTTCAGATCTGAATTACTCAATATTGCCTTCCTTTTGTTCTCTAACACAATCCTGTGTGATAGCCTCATCCATAAACCAGGTTCCCACAATGATAGAAGGCCACATATCTCCCCAAATGGCCTCCCTCACAATTGTTCCCAAGGAAAATCCTTGTGAGCCCCTATCTTTTAGGATACATATTCCTCCTATAAAATAACCCTAAAACTGAGTTATGTTGAATTTCACCCTGACGATGTCAATTACCAGCTTGTCTTCATAGGCACAGGACAAGTGCAAGATCAGAAATCATCCCGCTGTCTACCCTGCAATGAACACATAATTGACTTTTCCTCTACTCCCTCTTTTTACCTGTAAAATTTGGATTTACTGAACACTAACCAAAGCCTCACCTGAATAGAACAATTTGCCTCACTGCCTACCCTCTCTCCTCTTTTCCTTCTCTGTGTTTTCACTTTACTCTTTAAATATTAAAGTTCCCAAACCCTCTTTGGAAAAGCACAGGTCACAGATGCTCCTCTGGCTTGTATTCTTCCTGGGTGCATCTGCAAACTTTGGTTAAACAAATCTCTATCGATTGAGACACCTGCCTCAGTCACTTTTTCCTTAACACAACCAATGAACCTACATTGACACATTATTATTGCCCAAACACAATAGTTTATATTAGGGTTAATTATTGGTATTTTACATTTCATGGGTTTGGACAAATGTGTAATGGCATGTTAACTGCCATTACAGTATCTTACAGGATAGTTTCACTGCCCGAAAAATACTTCGTGCTCTGCGTATTCATTCCCCTTTCTCCCCTAACTTTTGGCAACCATTGAACTTTTTTTATTGTCTCCATAGTTTTGCCTTTACCAGAATGTAATCTACTTAGAATTACGCAGTACATGGCCTTTTCAGATTGGCTTCTTTCACTTAGTAATATGCCTTTAAGTTTCCTCCGTATCTTTTCATGTATTGATAGCTCATTTCTTTTTAGTGCTGAATTATATTCTATTGTCAGATGTACCACAGTTTATTCATTGACCTACTAAAGGACATCTTGGTTGCTTCAACATTTTGGCAATTTTCAATAAAGCTGCTAAAACGTCTGTGTGGGGTTTTTTATGTAAATATAAGTTTTAACTTCTTTGGGTAAGTACCAAGGAGTTCAATTGTTGAATCATATAGTAAAAGATGTTTAGTTTTGTTAGGAAGCTGCCAAGCTGTCTTCAAAGTGGCTGCACCATTTTGCAGTCCCACCAGTAATGAATGGGAGTTCTGGTTGCTCCTTATTGTTGCCAGCATTTGGTGGTGTCATTGTTTTAGAATGTAGCCATTCTAATAGTTTTGTAGTGGTATCTCATTGTTACTTCAATTTGCATTTCCCTGATGACATGATGTGGAGTATCTTTTCATATGCTTATTTGCCAGCTGTATATCTTCTTTGGCAAGGCATCTGTTAAGGTCTTTGGCTCATGTTTTGATCAGGTTGTGTCTTATTGTTGAGTTCCTTTATTGGATTTCTTTTGTTAGCATGGTATAAATTTATCCATCCCTTTATTAATCTACCTGGGGCTTTAAATTTAACTAGATTTCTTACAGACATCATATAAGTCTTGCTTTTTGATTCACTCTTACAATCTTTGTTTTTTAGCCCTTGACATTTAAAATGATTATTGATATAATTGGATTAATATCTACCATATTTATTCCTGTTTTCTGTGTGTTTCCTTTGTTCTTTATTCCTATTTTTACTTTCCCCATTTTTTTGCCTTTTTAACTTTTATTGAGCATTTTACAGGATTCTATTTTCTCACCTTCTTAACATGGCAATTCTTCTGTTTTTAACCTTTTTTAGCAGTTGCCCTACAGTTTGCAATAAACATTTACAAGTGATCCATGTGCCTTTAAATAACAATATGCCATTTCATATTAGTGCAAGTACCTTAAATTACACATTTCTAGCTTCTGTCCCTTTTACCATTGCTGGTATTCATTTCATTATCTATTAGCTTATATATATCCTGACACTTGACTTTTCCTCATATCAGATTTTCTTTCCTCTTTCCCATTTAAAAACATAAAATAAACTATTTTAGCCACAGACTTTCTATTTTTATTCGTTTTCTGTATTGAAGTCTTGATTTTGGGGCTTTACTTGTCCCTGTCTATGCCCACTCCCATCTGACACACACTTTCTTAATTTATTTCCTAGTTGTTTCACTTTGTTCATCTTCATTATGAGGAAAAAAAGCCAAAACCTGAAATGAATATGCTTCCTTCCAGTAACCAGGGACCTTCCATGGTTGGGAAATTGTTACCTATTCGAGTGAAAGACTAATAAAACCCCCAAAGTAAATATTTTAGTACTTCACTAAAGAAAGAACCTCAAATACTATGTGGAAGACAATTTAAAGTGAGGTTTAAAGAGCTCAATATAAAAACCTGTTTGACCTGTTAAAACAGGTGTGGACAATCACAATTCCCTAATTAAAAATACAGTGGAAAAACCTACAAATGCAAGACAAATACATTGGAGCATGAGAACTCCAAATTGTTAGGTTAGGAATTAGAAGCTGTTCCCAGTGTGTAGAGCTAAGAGACCCAAGTCATTGTCAGTTGACAGGAGACCAAAATCATTGTCAGCTGACAGGGAGCAGGGACTCAATACCTGTGTACTTTCTCAGGGAAGGGAGAGGTCTTGGCAAAATTTTGGGTTTATCCTTAATTCCATACAGTGGGAATACTCAATTGCTCTTTAATAACTCAGTATTGATAGCAACAGGGGGCAGAGAAATTCTAGGCAGAAAAGGGTGGGTCCCTGGCGAAACCCCACCCTCAATCTGAAAAACCTGAAACTGCAGCCGAAAGTGAGAACTTCTATCCCTGTTTTCCCACTCAAATGTTGCCTTTTTCTAAACTACCTGTGGCCTGCCCCACCCCATCCTTTGCCTATAAAAACCCCAGACTCAGTTGGTAGATGGGACTATAACTGGACATTGGAGAGAAGTGGCTTGAATTCAGAGCGACAGCTTGACAGCATACTTTGGAGAAGAATCTGACAGGAGAAGGCAAGACTTCAGGGGAAGATTACCTGTCTGCCCTGTCCCCTGTTCAGCTCTATTTCCCACTGAAAGCCACTTTCATCAGCAATAAAATCTCTCATTTACCATCCTGCAATTCGTTCATGTGACCTCATTTTTTCTGGACGCCAGACAAGAGCTTGGAGGCCACGAGTATGGACACAAAAGGCTGTCACACTGGCTCTTTGCCCTTGCTGGTGGAGGGCAGCCGCCTCACAGGAAAAGGCAAAGAGCTCACTAAGCTGTTAACACTTAAGCCATCCGCAGACGGCAGAGCTAAAAGAGCACTGCAACACACCCTCTGGGCCTTCAGGCTCTCAGGCACTCCTAGCTGGATGCTGCCGTGGGAGCCCGTACAGAGTTTGCTGCTGCGGGCACCTGAAAGCGGTTGGCTGGTTCCTGCACTCATTCATTCGCACGCTCCCTCCCACAAGGGGTAGATGGGGTGGGATGGGTAAATGGGGCACCCGTGTCTCAAGTCCCATGAAGGCGTCAGGGAAATATCCTGCTTCAGTTTCTCTAGTTGTAAAATGGTTAAGTACATTGTGAAAGGTGGTCAACAACTTTTAAGTGAATATGCTAATGCTGGCCTTAATTCTAAAAAGTTACTTGGATCAAAAGTTATGATTCAGTTCCAATACATCTTCTATTCATTGAAGTACAGAATCTGTACACAAAGTACAATTGTATCTTCAAAAACTGCCACCTCGTGGAGATGTGGTTTTATTAAGACAGCCAATTTCCCGAAAGAACACATGCCAACAACAGAAATGTGTACAGAGCCTCACATCCTAATATAAGTGAATCTCAAAGACATTTTATCTTTAAGCCATTTTGAAAAGTAGAAATTAAGCCTGAATAGTTTTGGGGTACAAATTGCTCTTTAACTGTGTTCTTTCCCATTCACCTTTGTCACCGATGGAATAATAGAAGGAGCAATCTTTATCAGCAATGGCAGATGTGCTGATAAATGAAACCAAAACTGAATTGACAAATATTGACACAAATACTTAGAAATTTAAAAATCTACCTTGCAATTAATCCTTATGAAATTTAAGTCATAATTTACTAAAAATTATAATACAAAGAAATAAACTTCCTCTGTTTTATTAAAAGAAAGGATCAATACATTTGGCCACAAATTGATTGGCCATAATTTTTGTTGATGTTCTATAAGCTGATTAAAAATAAGAGTATTTTAAATATAATTATCTCTCTTCTCCTTTGCCTTTTCATTGGCAGGCATGGGCTTATTCATATTCTAAAAGAGAAGGGTGAGCAAATTTGTCATCATAGGCAATCCTCTTGTAAGGAAAAATTATGATTTGATTTTTATTTTCTCCTATCTCCCAATTGGGTCTGATATTCCAGTGTCCTTGGGGAGCCAAACCAGGAGCCAGTGTGTCCTTACACAAACACAGCTTCCTTCCTGCTTGGAGCTCACACCACGCATTTGCATTTGAACCAAGCAATGTTGACAGGCTACTGAGCCACAGAAGCTAAACATTCCAAGTAAGCCTGAGACGACCATTACATTCTTTTACATTTTCTGGTCGACTAAAACTTTAACTGTTTACATTTCAAATAGATACAAAAATAGACATAGAGTATAATAAACTTCACACCCCTGTCACTGAACTTCAGTAGTTATCAGCTCACAGTCAATCTTATTTCATCTATGCTCCCTCATACTTCCCTGCTATATTATTTTGTGCAAATCCTAACAGCATATAACTTTAGCTCTATGTGTCTCTAAAAGACACGGCTTTTTTATCATTCTTTTTCTTTTGAAACTGATCCATATTACCATTACCATAACTAGAAAAACAGTCATCTTTAATATCCTCAAATATTCACTCCATGTATAAATGTCATTGTCAATTTTTTCCCAAATATAGGTAGTCCTCATGTTGCACATTAATATGGCACTATGAAAATCACCATGCAAGATTATTTAAATAATTAATGGGGGAAAAATTGTTCCATGACGTTTAAAAATATTAAAAATTTAAAACTCTCTTACTGTTGGTTATAAACAATAGTGACACAAAAATAGTGAAACATTTAGTAAGTAATTTAAAACATTAGAAACATTGAGAATTAAAATGTTGCTTTTAAAGTACTTATCAAGAGTAGTTTGAGCAATACTTGGTTTCTTTTGGTTATGTAACTTGCAATATGAAGAAAGCATCTTTTCTATGCCTGGGCAAGTTGTCATACTCCTTTCTAATTTAGGACCAGTTTCTAACATTGTATCCTTCGTGACTTCAGTGTTGTAAAATATCTCCAAGAGTTTGTTTAAGGTAATGATTTTTGCTGATGTCACCTCCTCTGGGGCATCTGGCAGGCATTCTTGCTAGGTCACCCCATAGCAGAGGGTGGAAGGGCCCAGAGATAGCAAGAGAGAAAGGGGGGAACCTTTTAGAGGTGATTAGGCTATGAGGGCTCTGCTTTCATCAATGGATTAATGCCATTATAGCAGTGAGTTCATTATAAAAGGACAAGTTTGGCCCCCTTCTCTCTCTTTCTTGCTCTCTTTTGGCCCTTTTGCCTTCTGCCATGGGATGACACAGCACAAAAACCCTCACCAGATGCTGGCCCCTTGATATTGGACTTCCCAGCCTCCAGAACTGTAAGCCAACAAATGCGTGTTCTTTATAAATTACCCCAGCTGTGGCATTCTGTTATAGCAGTACAAAATAGATCAAGACAAAGGGGGTTTGCAGGCAGGAAGGGAGCCCCTGACCTCTTAGTTTCACTCATCTGGAATTTAGCCACTACAACACAGAGCTGGGGCTTGAGGGGATAAGAAATGCTATTGACCTGCACTTCCCAGGATGACAGTACAGTTCCAGGCTGTAAACTCAAGGGAGAGGGAATGCCATCATCTTGGCCACATCAGCCTGGAGTAGAGCTTCTATCACACCAAGTTGGGGGAGGGAAGAGGGAGCAGCTTGTGGCTGAAGTGCCATAAACTTTTATTCTTACTAAGATTAGTATATTTTCCAGAATAAATGCTGCTGCTTTTGCTGTATGTGCTTAGGGCAATTTTCAGAGACTTTAAATGATTGATAATTGTTACCAGTAATGGTTATTTTGATGGGTAGTTGGTCCACAGAGCTCCTCACCTCGCTGTTCTAGAAATTGTCTTTTAGCTTAGTATTAATTCCTGAATTTTTCAGTTTTTCTGATCTTTTACCTCCAGGATGATTCTTTGAAACAAGTCTTATTTAAATTATTGACTGAAACTTTTATGTATAATTCTCATTTTGTTCTTCACACAATCTCTGTGAAGGAGGTTCTAAGAACTAAGAGGCTTAGAGAGGGTAAGGATCTTCCCAGAAATTACACAGCACTCCCAGATTTGGAAACTTTAGAAAGTTTATATACTTATTGGAAAACTTAGCTCATTTTTAATCAGAGGGAAGTCATTTTACAGTGCCCCACACAGGGAGTCAGATAACTACTTCCTAGTTACGTTTTCCTCTCTGTAGAGAGTCAAACAGCCCTGCTGTACTTTCCCATGGGATCTGAAACTGCAGAAATCTACTGAGAAAAACAGAATGCTCACAGCAGGATAAAGCTCATGTTTTCTAGCACTACTAAGATTCAGGCTTATGCCTCTGTGTTTGATTTTTTAATAGTCTTGCTAATGTCAAAGTGATTCTATCTCACACACCCCAAAGTCTGTAAAGGTGTAATAACAAGGGGTGAGATTGTCTTAAATCTGCAGTTTCTTGATCTGTTTAGTGGGCTACCATAGGTTACTGCAGGACCTCTCAAGGTTTCTAGTATGCAAAGGTGCATTTTGACTCTGTAAGAGTGGAATATCATATGTAATGTTTCTCAATTGATTTGTCTGCATAACCTTATTTTCTTGTGCCATTTATATCCTCTGTTTTGGGGAAGGTTGGCCTAGAAAATTTATTCTAAAAGGAAAGGGCATGGGAAATTCTTACCATTGGCAGTGCAGGGGAGGAAAAATTGCATACTTCTTACCCATTTAGTTTATTTTGCTAGTTTACAAATTAAATTGAGACAAGACAGATTAATAGGAGAAAATCAACTTTAATTATGTGTGTATACATGGGAGTCCCACAAAAACGTAAGACTCAAGGAAGCAGCCAGATGATTGAGACCTATATATTATCCTGAGCTACAGAAAGGGACAAGGGCTTGGGCCTTTTGGGGGGTCATGGAGGCAAATTTTGGGAAGGTGAGGAGAGGAAATGTATGATCAATAAAGGTTGCCTTGTTGTGCAGATAAAAGTATCTCAGGTGATAAAGATGTTTCCAAAGAGTAGCTCTCTTCATGATACAGATATTTTACTCATGATCATTTCCTTTACAGATACGAATTTCCTTTACAAAAGGGGGAATTTATATTTTATTTTATGTAGTGGAGAAGCCAGTAAAGAGCTTTTCCTGTATTGGCTGGTTCTCAGTTTCTTCTAGCTCAAAATGATCAACATGCCGAAGTGGCATGTTCTGAAATGACATGTTCTGAATCCTTTCAGCTGGAATATATTTGTTTATCAACAGTGTTTCCATCTGTCAGCCCTTAGGGTCTGCTTATGGAAAATATAAGCACCTGGATGACCATGATGAAAATCTGGAGATTTTGAGAAGACACTGGTGCAAGGCTCCATCCAAAATCAATTAAAGAAGAATCTTGGAAGATGGGGTTAGGTCACTGATAGCTTGAAAGGCTTCCCAGATGATTCTAATATGCAGCCAGTTGAAAAGCACGGATTTTTTTATTGGGCTTTTCAGGCTGGCTGAAAGAACTGCGATGCTCAGGAAACCAGGGGGCCTGGCAGGAGTTTGACCGGGAAGACTGAAGCCTGTCAACAGGGACAAGGACGGTAGGCTGGTGCCTGGCGCCTGAGGGTACTTCAGAGGTGCTCATTAAAAAAGAGGAGGAGACATCAAGCGAGAATTCTTAATCAGACATTCAACAGATTGAGGGTCGTCTATGTGTTCTAGGTGCTAAGAACTCGGCAGCAAACAAGGCAAAGTTCTCAGTGTCCTGGAGCTTACATTCTAGTGGATGGGGACAAAAGTAAGTAAATGTTAAAAATATATAGCAGATGGTAACTAAAGAGAAAAAGCAGAGAATTAGGTTATTTGCTGTAACATCATCCAAAAGTTATTAGTATGGTGGCAATTGAGCAGAAACATGAAGGAAGTGAGGAAGTCAGCTGTGTGCGTGTCTTGAACAGTGTTTGAAGCAAAGGGAAGAGCAAATGTAAAGGCAGAATTGTGGTTGGGATGTTGGAGGAGCAGCAAGGAAGTGCTGTGAATCTTGGGGGAAAAGAGGGTTAGATGATATGGGCCTCTGTAAGAGCCCTGGCTTTTACTTTAAGTCATTAGGGAAAACTTTGGAGTTTTGAGTGAAGAGTGATGTGATTGGAGGCACATTATAGCAGGGTGACTCTGATGCTGTATTGACACCAGACTGAAAGGTATGGAGCATGGAAGCAGGGAGACCAGTTAGGAGTCTATTGTAATAGTCCCGGTGAGAGACCACAGCGGTTTGGATTAAGATGGCAACTAAGGTATATCTGAGAGGTGGTCAGATTCTGCATTTATCTTGGGAACAGAAGCATCCAGATTTGCTGATGAATTGTATATAGTGAAGGAAAGAAGGAGAGGACTCAAGGATGATGTGAAAGATTTCAGTCTGAGGAGTTTTAAGGATGAGACTGGGAAGAATGAAGGAGAAGTTGGTGGGATGGGAAGGATTTAGGGCATTTTAGACATTGTTAAGTTTGAGACATCTTGGTGGAATGACAAGCAAGCAGTTGAATCTGAAGTTCAGGAAAAAGATTCAGAGTGGAGACAGAATTATAAAAGTAATCAAAATGGAGATTGTATTTAACACAATGAGTGTGAACTAGATTCTTGTTACTTGCACCATCAACATCACCTGGGAGCTTGTTAGACCTGAAGACTCTCAGACTCTACCTCGGAACTGCTGAGTCAGTATCAGGATATTGTCATGATCCCAGGTGATCTGTAGGTACTTTAGAGTTTGAGGATTCCTAGATTAGATTACCTAAGGTATGAATGAATGTAGAAGAGAAAGACTGAGAACCTGAGACAATCTATCTTTGGAAGCCTTGGAAAAGAGATGGAGACTGAGATGATATAGGGAAGGGGAATTTAGAGAGAATAGTGTTCAAATCTAAGTTAAGAATGTGTTTCAAGAAAGAGGGAGTTAAATGCGTAGGTCAATTAAGATGAGGAATGCTAATTTACCATTGTATATAGCAGTATGAATGTCATTAGTTACTTCTATAAGAGCATTTTAATAGGATTCAAGATATTGGGAAGAGAAATATTAGAGACTCAGGATAGACCTTCATGAGTTTTTTCTAAAGGAAAGGAGAGAAAGGGGAGGTAAGTAGATGGGAAACTCAAGGCAGATAAATGTTCTGGGCATGGTGGCTCATGTCTATAATCCTAGCACTTTGGGAGGCTTGGGAGAATTGCTAGAACCCAGGAGTTTGAGAACCCATTTCTACAAACTTTAAAAAAATTAGCCAGGCATGATGGCATGTGCCTGTGGTCCCAGCTACTCAGGAGGCTGAGGTGGGAGGATTGCTTAAGTCCAGGTGGTTGAGGTTGCAGCAAGCTCTGATCACGACACTGCACTCCAGCCTGGGCAATGGAGTGAGACCCCATCTCAAAACACAAAAAAGGTGAGAGAAATAACATCCTGCTGGTATAGTGGATATATAGATAACAAATTAAGGGGTGGGGCATTTGGCGGAGCTGGGGGTATGTGGAGGCCAAAGCAACTCTGTCTTGGAGGCTAATTCACCATTTTGACTTCTGATTAACCCCTTTTCTGGGAATGCCTCTAAGATTTCTATTTTATCTACTGTTCCTTGTATAAGAGCATGTACTTACCATAAATCCTGCCCTTAATCAATTGTTCTATACATCCCTTCTGAAGCACATATATACCCTTTCCCTATGGTGTATAAGCCCATGGTATGGAAAGTAAGGGCGTGGAGATCCAGCATCTTGTCTCACTGCCACTGAGATACAGACATGGCTTCTGTTTTTAAGTCTCTATTAAAAGTTTCTTTCCAAGAAACTGGATACATCAGCCTCTTCCTTCAGCTTCAGCTTCTAAGTTTGGGTATATCCGCCCACAGCAGAACAGGGGAGAATTGAGAGTTGTTCCAGGATACCCTGAATAGTTGAGAGGGAAGGAACCCTTGGAACAAGAGAAGAGACCACCTTTAGTGAGGAGGACGGAAAGTCATTCCTAGAAGTAGGAGAAAAGGTAGCTTGGTAGATGTGGGGATAGAAAATTGTAAGTTTTCATTCAATTGACTCAGTTGTTATCAATGTAAAGGGAAGAATGTCATTAATAATGAGGATGGGAAAGAAGATACTGGGAATTTAAGGGAAATAACATATGAACTGTCACTTAAGACAGTTTCCCCCAACATTTTAAAGTCATGGCACACATAAAAAATGAAAATATTTGAGTGGCAACTAGGACGGGATTTGGAGCCCTGGCCAACTTTACTGGGGCAGGAGGCAAACGGCTCAGGGGTTCTGGTTGCCATTTGCCCAGATGGCTAAAGAAAGTAATATCTTCTGGCATCCTGATTCTGTTTGACATATGAATTGGGGAGCTCTGAAAAAAGAGATGGGAATGAATAAAGCAGAGGCAGGCAGAAATGTAGTCAGGTAGCAGAAAATACCTTATGCGAAGTGAAATTCATGAATTTGAAGAGGAGCTGGTGAGGATGGTCATATTTTTTAACCACTTCAGTTACACAGGTATAGTAATGCAATAGGGGGAGAACTGGATTTAACTAACTTTGGGTTTATGCCTAGCAAGTATGACAGAAAGAGAGGGGATGAGGGAGTTGAGGAGAGATGCCAAGTGTAGACTAATTATGATCATGTAATATAAACTAGGTGAGAAGAGGAGATATTAGGACATGCAATAGGAGGGGAATATTGAAAAGGTAGTTTGGATTCTGAATTTTGTGGGGTTTCACTGTTTTTGGAGATACGAGAGGGAAGGAGATGACTGGAGAATAGAATGCTTGCAATTGATCATGGATGAGATGCAGGTGACAGTAATGACAAAGTCAGGGTGTTATATGGGAGTGGGAAGCGGAGGCACCGTGGAGGAGAAGAGGCTGTTGGCCGGAGAGGTCATGGTATTGGAGGAATTATTTACATTTATATTAAAATCTCTAAAAATGGTGACAGGAGGGTGACAGTGAATCTGGAGGTAAAATTCAACAATTCACTTGCTTCATTGAACAAATGAAGCAAATTTAGTAGCAAATTTTGTAGCATAACCCCAACAAATTGACATGACTATGCAAAGAAGGGCCAGTGTAGTCTGGTGGTAGAGTCTGAGGTCAGAACTTCAGAAAGGGGCATTTGTCGGGGAGGGAGATACAATGTGTGGAAGTGACAATAAGGAGCAAGGAGGCCATCATCCTCTACCTCCACGTCTGGTTATCAAAGATGCTGGGGGAGGAAAGCTGCCTGCTTGAGAAGGCCTCTGGAAAAACTGTCCCCCAAAGGGAGCCAGGTTTTCATTAGGACCATGTGGTGAAAGAACTGTTTAAAGATGCAGGAAGTTTTGCTGAGAAGGTTGTGACTCTGGAGGGCACAAGGAGATCGTTTGGGGAAATTGAGAAGGTTTGAGAGATGAGAGCCCATTGTGGGATGTGTGAGGTGCTAAGGAGGTGAGAGCTCAAGTGCCAAGGTCTGGCTTGAAGAGGCAGGCTTCTTGTTACGAAAACTGCTGCTTTATGGATACTGGAGAGCAAACAACTCCAGAAAGCTTCAGTGTTTTCTACCCAAGCAACTACAGGTTATCTAACGTCACTTTTCAGAGATCATATTTCTTCCGAAGACAGAAAATAATTTCCCCATAATCCAGCTGAGAAAATTGCTTGGCCTTCCCTTAACCCTTTCTTGAAACTTTCCATAAAATTATTGATTCCAGAAATGAGAAATGAAAGAGAATCTTGTTTTTGTTTGTTTGTTTTGTTTTGTTTTGAGATGGAGTCTAGCTCTGTTGCCCAGGCTGGAGTGCAGTGGCGCGATCTCAGCTCACTGCAACCTCCGCCTCCTGGGTTCAAGCAATTCTCCTGTCTCAGCCTCCCGAGTAGCTGGGATTACAGGTGCACACCATCATGCCCAGCTAATTTTGTGTTTTTAGTAGAGACAGGGTTTTGCCATGTTGGCCAGGCTGGTCTTGAACTCCTGACCTCGTGATCCACCTGCCTTGGCCTCCCAAAGTGCTGGGTTTACAAGCGTGAGCCACGGTGCCTGGCCAAGAATCTTGTCTTAATCCTCTGTCTTAAGACAATTTATCCTGGAAAAATGATTATCCATTTTCTTCAAGGCTTTCTCCATAAAACCTCTTTATGGAATCTCCTTTTGATATGAACATTGATCCAAATCATAAACAATCCTCATTCCCTCTTAATGTTACATACCATGGATGTGAGACTGGGTGTATACTGGTGTATATGTGGGGGAACGGTGGTGTCCTGAATGCCCTTTAGACCTGATCTTTATGAATCACCATGATATTTCTGTTTCTTACGACCTGTGTGATTTTTGGTTGTTACTTATCTTGACGAATATTCTTTTCATAAACATTGTGCACTGAAGGACACCTAGAAAATTCCAGGAGTCTGTCTAGGTTCTAATTGAGATGCAATTTTCTACCTTCATAGCCTTTTATTGGGCAATGTTTGTTGACACTTCTTTTCCAAGTTACTGGATTACTCATTTCAGAGTTCAGTTACCCAGAAACCACCTACTTCTATGCCTACAATAAGAAGCAAACAAGAGGTTTTTGCAATAAAGACAATCAGTATCTAGGATAAGGGCTGGCATGTGGGCTGGTCCCATCTTTACTGTGAAGCTACAGGGAGGAGGTAGCGAGGGAAGTGTCTGGCTTTCTCACAGTTTGTTGAGTAACCCCAGCGGGACATCCTGCCTCACATCCTGGCAGTTGGATTAGCTGGGCTCTTCAAGGTCACAAGAAGGAATCCTATACCCATCACCTGCAATGATAGGAGTTTATTTTTCAGATAGTAGGTAGGAAGGGAAGGATGGGAAACTTCCTCATCAGCTGTTCAGTGCCCCCGGTCCCAGGGCTTCAGAGCTGGAATAACACACAACAGACTTCTTACCTCCAATCAAAGGGCAGGCAGGTAATTTGTCTTCTTTTTGTTCCCCTCACACAATGGAGAGTGCATAATCGGGTCGGCTTTTGATCTCTCACTATAATGCTCTGCAACTGGACATGGTTACCAAGTTGCCTCTGTGATGGTCAGCTTTTCCAGCATTAGGAGTTTTAACTGAGGCTTCAGGGATTCATACCCGCCCTGGGATTTTGTGCCAGAATGAGAGTCTGTCCATGTGTGCATTTTTTTGCGAAAGGATATGATCCTGTTTATAAAGGGGCGTCAATCTTTGCTTCAATTCACTGTGGCTAGTGTAACATTTATGTTTTACTCATGGCTCATGACAATGCAGGGAGGGATGAGCCCATTTGAATCACCATCCTCAAAAAGAATCCATATGCTGGCAGCAAGTGACTCCTCCTGCAGCTGGTCATGTATCAGAGTGTTGTGTGAGGTAATCCCCTCACTTCCTCACACTGATTTCTGATACCTCTTCTGGTCCTTCCACAAGTCACAGAAATGCCCCCGTCTTCTGGCTGTGTACACATGCTCATACACCACCCCCACCTCCATGACAGAATGTAGAAAAGTTTTCTTTTGTGGTTCTATAGCCACATAAGTCCCTTTCATGCTCTTCAAATAGGGTTTCATAGTGCTGCACTCAGTTCTATTTTTCTTTTAAAATGATGGAGGTTGACTAAATGAAAGGCATTTCAGGATTTTTAGTTCCTAGAAAGCAGATGGTTTATATATCAATCTCCTACTCTTTAGTAGCAAAGATTCTACAACTGCATGTACAAACTTCTGGGCCAAGCCTCTGTGCAGAGGTGTGTTTTTAACCATCTCCAGTGGGATTTTCAGTATTTTCAGCATTGGCTCAACTCCAGTCAACAGCAATATCAAAACAAATGAACATCAAGTCTGAAAAGAAAGTCTGAATACTGTTCTCCAATCACAAAAAAGACGGGTGATGTGAATGTGTGTTGCTCTTTAAAGTTGGTTATTTTAAGTCAAATCCACTCACCTGTCAATATAATCAATAACCATAGCTTGGGGCTGCCTGGGCTTCAGACAGCAGAGTTAGAGAAAACAGAAAGGTGATTTGTGTGTTTGGCTTTGGAGCAATGCAATATGCGGTTCAAATTCAACCTCATTTCATTAACTCTGTAACTGAAGTACCTGATAGCAACTACCAAAACTAACATGTAGAAAATAAACTTTATTTCACCCAAGAGTTCAGTTCACTGACATCGAAAGGTTTCAGAGATTTGGATCACATGAATATAACACGAGAGCTTTACAATTTTTAAAAACAAGTATGTTTAGAATAGGGATGATCACTATTCTATCAGCATCAAGAATCATTTCTAATTCTTGTAGACTCTTTTTCATGATAAGATCAATGTAATTTGTAACAAATTACCCTTGGGTTGAGTCCTTGGAGAAAGCTGGACTCATTTTTAAAAAGAGAATGAAAATTAATTTCCATCAAAGGCACTTAAGGCTTTTATTTATACTTTTGCATTGGTTTTAGGGAATTCTTGTATGTTTATCAATAGTCTTTTATTACAATATTTTATCCTTTGAGGTTAAAAAAAAAAAAAAGCTGCCTGGGCATGGTGGCTCATGCCTGTAATCCCAGCACTTTGGGAGGCCGAGGTGGGCAGATCTCTTGAGGACAGGAGTTCAAGACCAGCCTGGCCAACATGGTAAAACCCCATCTCTACTAAAAATACAAAAAATTAGCTAGATGTGGTGGTGTTCGCCCATAATCCCAGCTACTCGGAGGCTGAGGCAGGAGAATTGCTTGAACCTAGGAAGCGGAGGTTGCAGTGAGCTGAGATCATGCCACTGTACTCCAGCCTGGGCAACAGAGCCAGACTCTGTCTTAAAAAAGGCAGAAAAGCTAATATTCAGTAATATGCACTATACAAACCTTAAAGTTCCCATAGAAACCTGGAATCAATTCTAGGAAAGACACATAAAGCATAGTGATTGTATTTTATTTCACTCTGCTGTGGGAAGAGGCTGGGATAATGTTTAAATTAAAACAAAAGTGACAATACCCCTATGAAGGAGACCAGGTCAACGTAACCGGCTGGCATCATGTTTATTTTCTCAGCATTTAAAACACACACACACACACACACACACACACAAACATTTTGGCTCTACTTCTGACCTTGGCTTTTATATTGGTGTTCATTTGGTTTTCAGAGAGGCTTGGTTCTTTTATTCAAAGACATATCCTATTTGTTGGAAGAACTTCCATTAAATTATCTTGTCAGTTCTCACTAAATTTTCTTTTCACAGCGCTTGCTGTCTGGGTTATAAAAACCCATGGCAAACATGGGAGGCCCTAAAGGAATGTGTGCTGGGATCCTCTTGAAATATTATTGTCCTGGATCCTCTGAGCTCTTTGCGTCCAGAAAGCAGCATGGAGAAGGAGGGCGAACCTGCATAGTTTCTCAGAATGGATGAGTTTTTCTTCAGAGTAGCCATTAGAGCAGCTCAGGAGATGACTGCTGTTAAGCTGACAGGCTGGCAGAATATTATTAATAAATGCAAAATAAGCAACTGTCCTGCAAGTATTTCTTGGATGCTGTTTATCCCTGATTTCTATCCAATGCTCTTTAGCACATCTTCTCAGAGTCTAGAAAGTTGTCTCCTTTTTCCCTCAAGCCAAATGGGTTACTGCTTTCAAGCTATTTTTGCTATGAAGACAACAATAACAAAACAGCTACGCCAAACTACTTCTTATTTTCAAAACCAGTTTGATTTCCTCTGACAAACCATCAGGCCAGTGTGACTTTGCATCACTGGATTAGGTTAGTGTAGGTGCTATGGTTTGAATGTGTCCCCTAAAGCTTGTTGGAAACTTAATCCCCACCACAACGGCATTGAGAAGTGGGAGCTTTAACAGCTGAGCTGATTAGGTCTTGAGGGCTCCATTCCTCATTACTGGGTTAATGTCATTATAATGGGAGTGGGTTAATCAGCCAGGGAGTGAGTTCCTGATAAAAAGATGAGTTCCCCAATTCCCTTCTCTTCTGCAACAGACATGCTGTCTTGCCCTTCTGCCTTCCCCCATGGGATGACTCAGCAAGAAGACCCTTGTTAAATGTGTGCCCCTCGGCCTTGGACTTAGCCTGCAGAACTGTAAGAAATACATTTCT
This sequence comes from Hylobates moloch, assembly GCF_009828535.3. Taxonomy (NCBI): domain Eukaryota; kingdom Metazoa; phylum Chordata; class Mammalia; order Primates; family Hylobatidae; genus Hylobates; species Hylobates moloch. The sequence continues at coordinate 198,573,478 of NW_026652276.1, forward strand.
GTTCTTTACAGATTACCCACTCTCAGGTACTTTGCTTATTTATAGCAGCACAAAATGGACTAAGAGTGTAAGTAGATGTCTGAGGAAATGACCTCTCTCTCTATAGGCTATCTATCTTTGGAGTACAGCTCCAGGTGGACAGTGGCATTGTTTAGGCTTGCTAGGAAGACAGCTAGGAGTGAAGAAAAAACATCCATTTTGCTTTTAAAACTAAAAGGGTCATTTTAATTAATACCATAAACAATTTATATTAAAAACAGTCATATACGAATTAGAGAAAAATACAAAGAAATGCCATTTCCTAGGTTTGATTCGGGCATCTTCATTTCTAAAATTAACTATTCCTGAGTTCTGCTAATGTGTCCTGCCACAAGTGTAGGCATAAAAAGGTGAAGGAATTAAACTACCAGGCTCTGAATCAAGGGACTTGTTTAATAGAATTATGTATAATGAAGAATCCTACTCACTTTGAATTCAACATGGAAGTTACTCCTCCCACCAAAAGAAGCAGAGAGGGAAGGAACCTCCCAGAAAAGTCCAGGCAGAACATATGAGTTTGAGCCGTATGAAACAGGTAATATTTGACTATTTTTGCTGAAGAAACACATCAATTCCATATTGGTTGACACAATAGAATCAGCAACTTCTATAATGGGAGCTGTGGCCTTTTCCACTTTTTCCTTTCTCCTATATTTGAGCAGAAATTCCCAGAAGGGAGTAAAACTTGCTCTGCCTCTAGAATAGGCAAGAAATTGTTTTCTCTTCCTCCATCCTTCTGCAATATCAAAAAATATCTTTAAGTATTTAAGAGACATGAACATTATTCCTATTCTCTCCTGGGATTCAGACATCCAGCCTTCTTTACCCCAGTGGGCCTCAAAGTTGTCTCTCTCTCTCTCTCCTTTTTTTTTTTTTTTTTTGTTTGAGACAAGGTCTCCATCATCCAGGCTGGAATGCAGTGGTGCAATCACTGCAGCCTCAACTTCCTGGGCTCAAGTTATTCTCCCACCTCAGCCTCCTGAGTAGCTAGGACCACAGGTATGTGCTGCCACACTAGGCTTTTTTTTTTTTTTTTTTTTTTGTATTTTTAGTAGAGATGGGTTTTGCCATGTTGTCCAGGCTGGTCTCAAACTCCTGGACTCAAGGGATCTACCTGCCTTGGCCTCCCAAAGTGCTGGGATTACAGGCGTGAGCCACCACGCTCAGCCCTCAAAGTCCTCTCTTAATTAATCCTCCTAAGTTTGCTGGGGCAGAGGGAGGGTGGGGCGGATATGGGAATACTTTATATGTATAAAATTTTGCCGTAGGGTAGGTTTTCATTCTCAATTCTTATGGTTTCATAATTTCTTGGAGTAAAGAACTCCTTCAGGTATTGTTCATGATATGTATCTATAACCTCAACTGACTATCTCAATTAAGATTTTGGTACCCAATGAGTGTAGGCCACATAAGCCTCATCCCTTACAGAATGCTGTTTAGTGAGTGTTATACCTGTCTAGGCATGTTTCTTGTTACACTTATGTAAGTTTTAACTTTCTTGAAGGCTGTCTCAGAATATATTCCTATGGCTCAATGCCTTTTACGTTCTTGGCTTCCTGTCAGTAGAGGCCATAGCAACATGTGCTTGCTCACCTCATCTGCTGTTCAACTGAGCACACATTACCTGGCATGGGGAAATAACTTCAAATTTCTTCAGACAAAGGTCCAACAGGCCAGACAAGCTCATGGCTAGTTCCTTGCCCTGAACAATCTTATTATTTACAGAAACTCCAACATTCAAAATGGAGGAACTTCCAGCTCATGATTAAACTCTTTAGCATCCTTTCAACATTGGCACCATTATATATTTAGATTAACAGCATTTTAAAAAGAGAGACAGTGTATTAGCTTCCTGGGCTGCTGTGACAAGGGACCACGATCTAGATGGATTAAAAAGCAGTTATTCTCTCACAGTTTTGAAAGTTCTAGAAGTCTGAAATCAAGATATTAGCAAGTCCATGCTCTCTCTAAAGGCTCTAGTGGAGGATTCTTTCCTGCTTCTTAGCTTCTGGTGGTTGCAGGTAATCTTTGGTGTTCCTTGGCTTGTAAATGTATCCTTTGAATCTCTGCCTCCATCACACGGCACTCTCCTTCTGTGTGGCTGAATTTCTCTCTTCTTATCCTTAAGGATACCTTCATCCAGTATGGCCTCATGTTGATACGATTAAATTTGCAAAGACCCTATTTCTAAGTAAGGCCATATTCACAAGTTTGGATAGACATGAATTTTGGGGCATACTGTTAACCTCAGTGTAAGTAGTCTTGAAGGTTTGCTTCTAAATATACTAAATCCATTTAAATTAAATGTGATTCAAATAAATACTTATACATAAATAATCACCACTATGTCCCAAGCTCCGTCAGCTCCATGTTTATATTTATTCATTTGTTAATTTAACAAATACAGATTAAAAGTCTATCGTGTCCTGAGCTGTATTGGGGCCAAAATAATGAACCAGAGGGACAAGGTCCCTGTTTACAGGATGTTTATGTTCTAGCTGGGAGAGTGATAAACAAGTATAATTTCATTTGTGCTCTCAAAGCAATATTGAGAACTGACCAAGTGACAGTCACTGAGAATGAAGAAAAGGTGAAAAGAGTAAAATCCATGTCTTCATAGAACTTACATGCTATTGGTAGGGAGATAATGCAGAAATGAGTAGATAAGTACAAAAACAACATTAGCTAGTGATAAGTGCTATCAGGAAATAAGAGGCAGGGCAAAGAGAGCTTTGTTTCTTTTGATCTGAGCTCTGAAGGAAGCCAGGGAATGAGTCTTGCGAATGTTCGGGTTTAGTGTTCTGGCGGGAGGAACTGCAGATACAAAGACCTTGAAGAGAGCAAGTTCCTGGTGTATTTGGGAAGAACAGGAGGCCAGTGAGGCCTCTTGATGTGAACCAGGATAGAGAAAGGGATTGAGTGGTAGCCTGGGGCTCAAACATCCTGGTAAACCATGACAAGAGCTGTTACTCCAAGTACTATGGGAAAGCAAGCAGAGGGTTTTGAGCAGGAGAGCAACATGAATGTACTTGAATTTTAAAGGGAGACCCTCTGGTGACGGTGTGAGTACTGGACTGTAGGGGGCAGTGGGTGGAGAAGGGGTCATGCTTGGGTGGGATTTTGACTACAGAGCCTATGGTATTCAGAGAGTGGAAAGTGCTATGAAGTAGACATGGCATGATGGAGAGGGGGGTAGGAAGGAAGGTCATTCATTGGGTAGCTAGCATGCGGAGAGGCTTCGCGGAGAAGGCGATGTTTTCACTCATGTGAATGACTAGAAATTGCCAGCCTTGTAAAGATCTTGGAAGATATTTTCAAGTAGAAGCAAAAATTGGAAAAAGAAAATTGGAAAGCTCTAGCCATGGTGTGTTGGAGAAAAGAAAGGAGGACAGTTGGAACCTAGTAAGCCAGAAGATGCCCTGTAGGAGACGAAGCGAAGGAAAACAGGGAGGCAGGGCAGTGTCAGGGAGGCCTCTGTAGTCCTTCCTGATACTGTGAACTTCCTGAGAGTACTAGAAGGAAGAGTCTGTCCATAGCTTGTTGGCGCCTGCTATTTTGTATGGTATAACATTCCCCAATGTGAGAGGAGGAAGTGATGAGGTTCTGAGGTGCATAGAGTTAGAGGATGTCTCCCTACAAATATTACAGGTCACAATTTAAAAATGTCGATGGCCTTACACATAGCAAACTCATTTCTAGGAATTTATCCTACAGAAACAAAATTATAGATACTTAAATTTGGAGCATAAATATTTTACCGCGGCCTTGACTACAATAGCAAAAGTAACCAAAAATAACCAGAAACACCTGGATACAGTCCATTGTTAAGAAAACAGATGAATAAGTTATGGTACATATATAAGTGGACATGTATTTAGCTGTTAAAATAATGTATGGGAGCTATATTTGTTATTGACTTAGAAAAATGTCCACAATTTATATTTCGAATGGTAAATTGACCTACATAAATAATATGTAAATAAAGTATAATACATAAAATATTAAATTATTCTTAAAAACTCACCGTGGTGGCCGGGTGCAGTGGCTCTCACCTGTAATCCCAGCACACTGGGAGGCAGGCAGATCATTTGAGGTCAGGAGTTCGAGAGCAGTCTGGCCAACATGGTGAAACCCCGTCTCTACTAAAAATGCAAAAATTATCCAGGCGTGGTGGCGCGGGCCTGTGGTCCCACCTACTTGGGAAGCTGAGGCAGGAGAATCCTTTGAACCCGGGGGGGCGGAGCTTGCAGTGAGCTGAGATCTTGCCACTGCACTCCAGCCTGGGAGACAGAGCGAGACTCCGTCTCCAAAAAAACAAAACAAAACAAACAAAAACAACAAAAACACCCACCGTGAGGTGATGGAAGTGTTTTGAATCTTAATTTTGTTGGTGGTTTCACAGGTGTACACAACTGTCAAAACACATGGAATTATACTTTAAGGAAAGGCAGTTCCTTGAACATAAATAGTTTCTCAAAGTTGAACAAATGTTCTGTATCTTAAAAAGTGTCTGTCTTCTATCATCTTGGTGTGTATCTACATTTGAGTAGGTTTCTATAAGCAAAGGAAGAAAATATAGGAAGATACAGTGGTTACATAGAGATGGGTTTGGAGAGAATGGTACCTAATTTTATAACCCTAGAGTGTCCTTAGCCCCAAATTCCTGTCCAACCAAAATATCTCAATGTGAAGATTCACCTTTGTTGTCTACCGAGCAGAGGTAGCTAAACATTTGGACTGGCTAAGTAAGGAAAATACTTCCCATGTCACTTCTGAACTTTTTTACATGTGCGAGTTGGGGAGAGGTGGCAAGGACATTCTCCAGCATGGTGGTAGTCAGCTAAAATTAAGCAAGTGATTGGAGCATCAACAAAAGGATAATTATCGTTTTACAGTCTATCATGGAACATAGTGGAAGAACAAGATCTTTGAGGTCAGACATACCTGAATTTTAACTCCAGCCTTGTCCCTTCCTGGTAGAACAAGTTTTGTGTGGCTTTGGAAAATTAATGGTTTTTATTTTCCTCAAATGCAAACAATAACTCCCATAGTGTTGTAGTAAAGATTAAATCAGATGAAATGGTCACAGGGCCTTCTACTTGTAGAATGTCAGTACTTGATATCATTATCCACTGTGGAAGAAAAGATTGTAAAGTTCTTATTCTGAGGATTAGTGAGTTTAAAGTGCTTATTTGCATGGCTGGCCTAGGTGTTGTTCTTCAAAAAGGACTAATTCTAGACTCTGCTACAAGCCCACTATACAAAATGGTTGTGATCTGATAAGCTTTTAAAAATTGAATCTGCAGGACGGCCGCAGTGGCTCACGCTTGTAATCCCAGCACTTTGGGAGGCCGAGGTGGGCAGATCACGAGGTCAGGAAATTGAGACCATCCTGGCTAACACGGTGAAACCCCATCTCTACTAAAAAAGAATACAAAAAATTAGCTGGGCATGGTGGCGGGCGCCTGTAGTGCCAGCTACTTGGGAGGTTGAGGCAGAGAATTGCTTGAACCCGGGAGGCGGAGCTTGCAGTGAGCCGAGATCGCGCCACTGCACTCCAGCCTGGGCGACAGAGCGAGACTCCGTCTGAAAAAAAAAAAAAAAAAAAAAATTGAATCTGTAATGACTTCAGCATGCTCTCCAATATCCGCATGGAATCATTATGTTTAGTCAGATTGCTCAAAATTTTCTGAGCTCTGTTGTGCCAAGTTGAAGGCAGCCGGAACTCTCTTCCCTTGCAGACAGTGAAATTTCTCTGGTTTGAAATGATGCTCATAGATGTTTATATGATGCACATATTGGGAGGGTGACTTGTCCCAAATGGCCTCTCACCCCAAATGGTTGGTGGTCTTGTGGTCTATTATCCAGGGAGACACCAGTGCTCCCTGTCACATTGGTGACAAGCCGAAGAGATTAGGTTGTCCTTTGATTTGTTGATATACATGCCACACTGTCAGATGGTATTTGAGATTACGCCCTGAGCTCAGAGATGCACGGCGTGAGGATGACATGTGACAGATATTTCTGTGCCCCATTACTATGGAGCAGCCTCTGCTGCAAGACCTGACCTCTCTTGCATTTACAGAAGATCCTCCTTATCCATGGTTTCGCTTTCCGTGATTTCAGTGATGTGAGATCAACTGGGGTCTGAAAATAGGTCAGTATAATACAATGAGAGAGAGAGAGAGAGAGAACATCAACATACTTGTTACTAAAGTATATTGCTATACACTTTCTATTTTATTATTAGTGTTGTTAACTCTTACTGTGCCTGACTTACAAACTAAATTTTATCATAGTTATGTATGTATAGAAAAAAACATATGTAGGGTTCAGTACTATATTCCATTTGAGGCATCCATTGGGGGTCTTGGAACATATCCTCCACAGCTAAACAGTGACTTCCGTACCCTCTATCAGTGCAGAATGAGGTGCACTGCATTAGCATCCTGGGCCTCAGTTTCTCTTTACAACAGACTTGGTAGGTAGCTTTACGTTAATCACTGAGTCCAAGCTATGCATCTGGAAACTGGGGATAAGAATACTATTTCCATATCTGTCAAAAGGCAGAGGAGTGACCACATGGTCCTTCCAACTTTAAGTGTTATTACACCAAATTTTTTATTTTTCTGCTTTTCTCTTGCCAACTTCTTTCTGGTTGTCCTATCCTTTATAGATAGGACATCATCACCTGAAATTGAGATATGGAGAACCAAGCTCAGAATTTTATGTTAGAAACTACTATCCACGCACTTCCTAATTTTTAGAGGGACAAAATAAGGGTGATTTGCATGTTTGTCTTTACTCTCCTGACAACTGAGACAGGCAACCAAGGATAGGAGCTCATGCAGGTAAAGAAGAAACAGGTTCAGATGTGGACATGACAACTTTGAAGTCACTGTCTGACATCTACTTCACAGCCAATTAGATCAAATTTACAAGCCACCACACACATATATAGTGCTAGTAAATATCAGCATATAAGTGGTTAAACCATGGGAGTGGATGGGATCCCTCAGGAAAATTGCATTGAGTTGAAGAGGAGGTGTCAAGCGTAAATTGAGCTTGGATGTTTGGGGTGAACAGACGAAGACATTCCAGTGAAGGAGGCTGAGAAGCACTATCAGAGTAGAAAGAAGACCAACAGTGCTTGGTGTCATGGGGGCCATGGAAGGAGAAAGGCTTTATGGGGGCAGGAGGAGCTTGATCAGTAATGTCAAATAGAACAGAGACACTATGTAATCAAAGGCTCTAACAACAAACATGAAAAAAGGCTCAACATCACTGATCATTAGAGAAATGGGAATCAAAACCACAATGAGATACCACCTCATGCCAGTCAGAATGGCGATTATTAAAAAGTCAAGAAACAGCAGATGCTGGTGAGGCTGTGGAGAAATAGGAACGCTTTTACACTGTTGGTGGGAATGTAAATTGGTTCAACCATTGTGGAAGACAATGTGGTGATTTCTCAGAGACCTAGAACAAGAAATACCATTTTGACCCAGCAATCACATTACTGGATGTGTACCCAAAGGAATAGAAATCATTTTATTATAGAGACACATGCACGTGTATGTTCATTGCAGCACTATTCACAATAGCAAAGACATAGAATCAACCCAAATGCCCATCAAAGATAGACTGGATAAAGAAAATGTGGTACATATACACCATGGAATACTATGCAGCCATAAAAAGGAGATAATGTCCTTTGCAGGGACATGGATGGAGCTGGAAGCCATTATCCTCAGCAAACTAATGCAGGAACAGAAAACCAAATGCTTCATGTTCTCACTTATAAGTGGGAGCTGAACAATGTGAACTCATAGACTCAGGGAGGAATACAACACACACTGGGGCCTGTTGTGGGGAGGGGGATAAAGAGAGGGGAGAGCACCAGGAAAAACAGCTAATGTGTGCTGGGCTTAATACCTAGGTGATGGGTTGATAGGTGCAGCAAACCACTATGGCACACTTTTACCTATGTAACAAACCTGCACGCCCTGCATATGTATTCCAGAACTTAAATTAAAAAAAATAATAATTGAAGGCTTTAAAAATTACCTTTTGCTTCTGAAGACCAGAAGGTCAATGGTGATTTTAGGAAGAGCATTTTCACTAATAGAGTGGGCACAGAGCACATTTTAGTTGATTAAAGAATAAAGGAGAGGAAGACAAGCCTGGATTAGACAATCTGGAAAGAGATGTCAGTCGTTAGAAGGTGATCCTTTTTGTCTCTTCATTGTTGAGATAACACTTGTGAAGGATAAAGAAGAGAGCAAAAGAAAGTGGGGAGATCCTTCAGATCTCAGGAGAGGTCTGACACCTGTGAAGGAGAGGGGAAGAAAGGACCAGCTAGGAAGTGTCTAGCTGTAACACAGTTCCAAGAAAGGCCTATGGAGTGACAAAACCTTCAGTTAAAGAAGACATATGTCCCACAGAAATGGGCGTGGAAGTGTCCTCTCCATTCTCAGTCACCAGTTGGGAGCAGCATGCTGGAAACCTGGTCCCAAAGCAGATGCAGAGGGGGACCCAGAGTATAGCAGCTGAAGTCAGCAGCAATTACGCATGCTCAGGACATCTGAGCAGTGCACTTTCATGGTAAAACTCTGATATAACTGGCTGATCTGGATGTGAAGAAATGAGAACCGATAAGTGAGTTCCCAGGTGGTGGCCTCATTTATTTTTGAAGTATGAAGTATTAGGATTATTCTAGCTGGAATGGGAATAGAGAATGGAATTGGGGGAGAAATTTGAGTGATGGTTTAGAAGAGCAGGAACTGAGAGAAGGTAAGACTTTGATCTGCACAAGGTCTCATTGAGAATGGGTACCGTAAGGGACTGTGATGTGCTGCGGCATTAACGTGGCGTGACTATGATTTTCCTCTAGAAGGATGTTGTAAGAATAGAGAAGGTAGATTGTGTGACTTACCTCTTTACTGTTAATGCCACTCCTGGTTCCAAGGCTGTCCCAGTTTTAGAATTCTTAAGTTATTAGTAACTTGTCCTTTATTTGATTAAACACAAAAAAATATATTGATTGAGTCTTATGTATGAAGCACAGGAGGAGATATAAGAGTGGATTTCCACCATCCAGGAATGTGTAACTTAACAACAATACCTATGCTGCAAGGCAGACTATGGCAGGTAATATAAGAGAGGTAGAAATAAAGCCTGTGGAACTTCGGAAGAGGAATAGAGTACCTGAGTGGGTAAAAGAGAGGACAGACTCAAAGACTTTATGGAGGTGGCTTGGTTTGGGATTCATAAAGTGGGTATAATTGCGACAGATTTGTTATCTGTGTCTACTATTATACGGCAGAAACCTTTCTTCTCCTTTTTAGTCTGCCTTTCAAGGCCTTCATCTAGGCTGGATGGCGACCACCTCATGCCCAGATTACTAAAGAATTGCTCGGTCCCTCTTTAAATCTACTGTCTCATATGTTTGATTACAAATACAACTGGGTAAATTATGTTGTTCATATAACCTAGAAGTTTTGGGGCCCTCTCCCCTGTTTCTCAAGCATAACTGATGCTACAGCACTTTGTACTTTTTGCACATTTCCATGATGTCTTATTGTACTAATAAGTGCTCTCTAGACTGTGATGAACTAATTGAGTTATAACTTGCGTAGGAAATTACATATGCTTGGTACATGGTAGTGTTAGAGCAAGGTCTTAGTTATTTGCTTAGTTTTCTCACCTGCCAATGAGTTTGTAAATCATAGTCAAGGTCTTGGTTTGGAGAGGAAGGGAGGTGGCTCTGCTGTATTATCTAATCTGATTTTACCAGTAAACAAGCTAATGTTGAATGTTGATTCTTCACTTGGATAAGACTCCAGTTGTTTATAATATGGAATTGTAATGTGGAGTAATATTTTCACACCTCAGTAATAAATCTATAATGAGTTCATCTTCTACCTTTCCAGTTACTTGGGATAAAAACTCCCTGAAATTACAAGATATGCAAAATGTTGTATAATCAGGGTCTCTAACTTAAAAACTAATTTGCTACTATTTCTGGGAAATGTGCCTATTATACAGTTTGGAGCTTATTCACTGCTGTTGTTAAATTTTTCAGATAAAGCTCAACACAGTCCAGCAACTAGCTATGCTTAGCCTTCTCATCTTCATTTTTAATGCGACACAGTGAACTCCAGTCAAGAAAACACACTTAAAACTCTTTACACTTGACTGATGCACCTGAGGCTTTGCAGTGTTATGCAGAGGTATCAGTAAATATTTAATAGTTGTGAATGAAATTAAAGTCATGGAACCCTTGTCCAACTAAATAGGCCCCTCCAAGAGACTTCTCTGATGTCATTTACTCACATAGCCGGTGCTTAGATGCTTCATGATTAGTAATTTTTATATTCTTTCTGGAGGTTTTTTGCTCTCCATTTAGTGGCAAACCCCTCTGGTAATGAATTTTTCACTCCAATTTTTGCCTAGGTTGCTACTATTGGTCTATTAGGGTGCCTATTTTTCAGACGAAAAGACATCATCTTTTAGGAAACCTTGTCAAGGTCAACAAAGCATGAACTTATTTTAATAATCCTTTTGTATTAACGGTATTTACTTTTAGGATTATGAAGATGTGTTTATCCTTCCAGGCAGCAGTCTGGGTTGTTGCCACTTGAAAAAAAAATGTGGTCTATTGGAGTTGGAGAATAGGCAGGAAACTTGATGTCATAAAGGAAAGGAGGCAAATGGACAGTACCTTAGTGTGGTTAAGGAAAGGGCTGAGGGAGGTTTAGTCTCTCTCAGATGTGGTAGAAACTTCCATGTGAGAACATTGTCCAACTCAGATGAGAACACTTTTTCCATTCTCCATAAGTCTAATTCTAAGCCTTTTTGTTTGTTTGTTTGTTTTTGTTTTGGTACTTTATTTTATTCTTTGAGAGGTGGGGAGGTGAGCTGCCCTTTCTTTGACTTAAGGTTCTTACCTTTTTGGCTTACAATTCTCAGAGACTCTGGCTGTCTGCATACAGAGGCATTCAGAGCTCCATTTCAACAAGCAATTTCATCTTTGATCCAATAATCCTCTAGCACCAGGATTTGGCAATCCTTTCCAAAACATTTTCCAAATAGTTCTTAAAACCATCCCTTTTCATTAGGCAAGTGCCAGGTGAATAAACATGGCTAAACACTGTCCACCCTGCCTTGGCAAGGGAACATCTAAGGCTTGGGTAATTGATTTCCCCATGGTTGTAAGAAGTTCACATAACATTATTCAATCGTCTCTCAAGTTTGCTTGTGATTGCTAAATCACTTGTGACATTGGCCTGACCTCTTACATTTAGACTTCCTTATTCTTACCTATAAAACAAGATAAAAGGATTACTTGATTGATGTCTCCAAATGGCCAGTCTGTGGACCACTGAAGCACACTGGCTGCCTCATGTCCAAGTTCAACTGTGAACTTCCTATAACACAAGCCTTAAAAACTCGATCCTCTTCCTCTCCAACTCCTCTCTTAGAGACCCTTGTAATTAATTTAGGTAAATGGCCAGTGCTTAGGCCTAAAATTAGGATCTGCCAAAGGAATTTACCATGAAGTTACACTTGTAATGACTCTCCCCAAACCTCCAAATATTCTCCTCAGAGGTTACAGGATAATGAAGTAGTCACAGCCATGTGCTACAGTCCTAGACCAGCTGTACCCTCATACTTCCACAACTTGACCCTGGTAGATCTCATCCAGAATCAAAGTCTATCTTTTGCTCCAAGTAGAAAAATATGATTGAGTCAGATTGTGCTTTCTGGTCCAGATGATCATGACTCAAACTACATGGCCATCTGGCCCCTCCATCTACAGTTAGAAGCACCACCTTAGCAATAATTGAAATAAACTTTCAACAAATCTGCTAGAGTCAAGACTGAATTATGTATTGTTTTATAATATCATTGCCATATGAAGAGGGAAACAATTGTGTGTGGCCTATGAAAAAGGCATTACCATCCCTGGATTGCAATTTTTTTGTTAGTTTTTTTTTTTTTTTTTTTGAGACAGAGTCTCACCCTGTAGCCAGGCTGGAGTGCAGTGGCATGATCTCGGTTCATTGCAACTTCCACCTCCCAAGATTAAGCAATTCTCCTACCTCAGCCTCCCAAGCAGCTGGGACTACAGGCGTGCACCATCACACCTAGCTAATTTTTGTATTTTTAGTACAGACGGAGTTTCACCATGTTGGCCAGGATGGTCTCGATCTCTTGACCTCGTGATCCGCCCACCTCGGCCTCCCAAAGTGCTGGGATTCCAGGCATAAGCCACTGTGCCTGGCCTGTTAGGCTTTCATTTGTTTGTTTGTTTATTTTTTTGGCATGACAGCTTTATTGAGATATAATTCACATACACATAGGATATCATACAATTTGCCCATTTAAAGTATACAGTTCAGTGACTTTTAGTATATTCAGTTGTGCAACTATCACCACTATCAATTTTAGAGTCACCTCAAGAAGAAAACTCATTCCCTTTAACTATCAGCCCTCATCCTTTCTATCTCCCCCAGTCCTAAGCAACACTTAATCTACTTTCTATCTCTGTATATTTGTAAAATTTTAAAAAAGATTGTTCAATTGGAAGAATTTTTTAAAGTTAATATATTCACAATAATATAGTTTATATGTGTTATATATCATTTTCTTAACATGTGTTCTCTAGCTTGGATTTCTCCCTTTTCTAGATCATTGATGTGGAGAAATAGACACTGGGTCCTGTTCTCTGCCCTCCATTTGGTCTAGTGCCCACGACTAAACACACGATTTTCTTCAAAAATTAAGGCAGGACAAATGAGGTAGCATAACTGACCCTTCTGATAAACTTTTTTTTATAAAAAAGGGGAAAAAGATTATCTTCTCAAGTTAGGAACTACAGAATTGACCTGGAAAAAGAGTGAGCCAAAAAGAAAGATTCCTAAGGTATCTCGATAGTGCCATGACTAGCAGGCAACATAAGCAGCTCGATTAGCTCACCGTATGATTGACAGGAGATGGAGAAGATGTTGGGAGTGGTGGTGGTGGTGGTAGAATTGGGGGAAGAGTTATTTATATTTGGATGTAGCATATGAGTTTCCTCAGAGATTTTTGCTTTGGGTATTAAAAGTGTTTAATTTTTATAAAAATTTTCAATAAAAGGCAAATACCTAAGTGCCCTGAAGAAGTTTGAGGCTTAGATACCAATTCAAAAATCAAGAATTATGACTATTCTAGAAGTCTTATGAAACTCGTATACTTCATCTGTGTGATTTTTGGCAATGTGCATCTTGACTTTGGCATAGATAAGTCACTCACCTGAGGTTTTAAAGCGATAACTCTTTAATTTAGGGTAGACTTTTTTTCAGCTTGTTCATGAGTGGTAGATACTCTGGGAAGGTGGACACTTTTCTCAGTTGAAGGGAGGTATTATTCATATGGAATTCTATATAAATGTATATAAATGGTGTCCCCTAAAGCATAAGTCTGTTGATGACTCTTTAAAGAGGCTATACTAGTTAGATTCTACAATATACAGGTTGACAATATCCAATGGGAAATGTGGTTTGATTTGAAATTAGAAGGCAGACATTCAAATGACTAATCTCAAGTCTGCCTCCAGGGTACTGTATGATTCTATGATTCTGGGCTTCATTTTTGAAAAGTCTAAAGAGATGATGAAGTAGATCTGTCAAGAAAGGCATGAGAAGAAACAAAATGATCCATCTTGGCCGTGCAAATGCTGTAATGAATGGGGAAGTTAGTAGATGTGGTCTTAACAGGGTGTAGGCTTGTGCTGAAATAAATAAGTAAATACAAACCACAAGACTGACATGACTGCCCAGTTGTGAACATTGTATGAAGGATTAGTTGGCAGAGTAATGCTTTTTCAAGTATGTTGAATAAATATTAGGTTTAAAGGCCAAGATACTTATAAGTATTTACAGGATTAAGTGAGGTATAAAATAATATTTAGTGTCTCAAAGGATGGGAAGGAAGATAGTGTTGTGGTCATTCCACAGATGAAGTTAGAACTGCACACCCCAAATTTGGTTCAGATATCAATGCTAATGATGACACAAATACACACATACATATACACATATACCTCAAGATGGTATTAAAAATTTTATTATTCATATAATGAGGTCTTCTGAGAAAACCAGGCCAGGCTCCCAAGCAAGTCTAAAAATGGATTGAGAGAACAGGGAGGGAGAATTGACTTGTGGTTTTATGTGGTGGAGTAGTGTGGCTGGAGAGAGAGTTCTCTTGTGTAAGCTGGGGCTTATTTGGTTTGAATTTCTCAATAACGCAAAAGTTGGGGCATCCAAGCATCTCATCAGCTTCTCTAGATGTGGCTTGAGTTTCCAGGAGGCAAATTCAACTGTTAAGTGTTTTGTGTCCTAAGACATCTTGTCTAATCTGAGGTAAAAGCTTTTTCCTATTTTTAAGAAGGTGTATAATTTTGGCTCTTTTACTTAGCTCTACCATCCATTTTGAGTTGATTTTTATATATGTTATAGATTAAGGATTGGAGTTTTCTTTTATTGGTATTTATTGATAATACAACTGTTTCAGCACCATTTGTTGTAAAGATTGTTTTTCTCCATGGGACAACTTTGGCACTTTATAAAAAAAAAATAAGCATGTGTGAGTGGGTCTGTTTTTGAACTCTGTTCTGTTCCAGGATCTGTATATTTGTCCTTATGCCAGTACCACCTTATCTTAATTACTGTAGTTTTATAGTAAGTATTTTCTGTTAATGCCAATTCTACAACTTTATTTTTTTCAAAATTGTTTTGGCTATTTTATATCCTTCATATTTCCATATAAATTTTAGGTTCAGCTTATTAATTTTTATAAAAAATCAGAAGTTTTTTTTGCAACTTCTGCAAAGGTTATGAAAAACCATCAAAGGAGATTGCTTTGAATCTATGAATTATTTGGGGGAGAATTGACATCTTAAAAATACTGATCCTTCTCATCCATTGACATGGTACATCTCCATGTTTTTTAGGTTACAGTGTACACATCTTATATATTTTATTAAAGTACCCATAGATATTTCTTAATTTTGATGCTATTATAAATATCTTAAATTACAGTTTGCTAGTATGTGGAATTACAATTTATTTTTATATATTGATCTTGTATCTTATGACCTTGCTAACTTATTTATTAGTTTTAGTTGCTTACTTTTAGATTCCTTAATTTTTGTAACATCAATCACATCTGCAAAAAAAGTTTTACTACTTTTCCACCATGCAAACTTTAATTTTCTTTATCTTGTCTATTTGTACTAGCTAGAATCTCAAGTACAATGATGACTAGAAGAGGCAAAAGTGGTCATCTTTGTCTTATTTCTGATCTCAGGGGCAAACATAATGTTAGCTGTGTTCGTTTTGTTCATTTTTTACAGATGTACTTTTCAAGTTAAGTGCCTTCTCTTCCTGGTCAGCTGAGAGTTATTTTTTAATCACAAATGAATGTTAAATTTTGTCTTATGTTTTTCTGCCTGTATTGAAATGATCATGTGTTTTCCTCTCCTGTGTTTCACCTTTGTTTTAGAAAGATATTTTCACTAGATAAACTTTTTAGGTTGACAGTGTTTTTCTTTCAGCACTTATAAAGTACTTGATTTTCTTTCAGCACTTCAGAAATATTTGATTTTCTTCTGCAGAATACAGTTTATGATAAATCGGAAGTACTTTCCAGTAACATGCCTTTTTCTCTGGCTACTTTTAAGATTTTCTCTTTATCACTTAGTACTTCCTAATTAAAAATCCATGCCCCAGCAGTGGTCAGCTGGCATTCTAAAGAGGAATGCAGAGGCAGCTACCACAAACACTTCTCTAACTTTATTATTGATTGACATTAGAGCCTTTGCTAATTAGTGTAATAAATGTCAGAAATTAGTAACTTGACAGCTTACTGGAAGTTAGAATTATGATCTTGTTGGTTAAATAAGTATTCAAGTTCTGTAGCCTGGCCAAAATATTTTGAAGACACTCTTGAGAGAGACTAGAGCATAAGCATCAAAGGAACCCAAGCACCTTCTGCAAGGGAGAAGGGGTTTTGTGGGTGTGAAATGATGGAGGCGGGAAAGGAAGATCAAAACAGGGGTTGGGTAATGCCAAAACCCAAATACTGGGGATTATTTAGAAGACATGGTTCAAGAGAGAAGCTAATCCATGGGTGCAGGCCAGCGTCCAGAGAGGGAGACCGCTGCAAGAGGCCCTGTCTGGATGTTCAGGACCTCTGAGGATACATTGTTTGCTGGCTGATTGCCCACTTTCCACAGGGCCAGTTCTATTTCTTTGTTTTTTGCCCTCCTATTACCCACCTACTCCATGCAATGTGACTGCAAGAGTTCTAAAAGCCTACATAATAGACATGTAGATACCTGTGGTGGTGGTGGAGGTGGTGAGAGTGAAAAACTCACAAATTTAATTGAGAGTAACTTGAACTGAAATGGGTTCTTGGTTAGGCTAGGACACCACCATTATATCATGATGATCATGATGATCATCATATTTTTATAGTTCTTGTCAAACATATATCTCCTATAGTACTTGTATATGATAGTACTAGGTATTGGAAGCCAAAATAAGTGAGTAAGGTATGAATGGACTTCGCCTTCAAGCAGCTGACAGAGTTTGGTTGGTAGTAAATATTTGGAACATTTTCTTTCCCCTTAAAGTTCCTGGACTCAGCTAAGACTAGCCAAATGAAATGTCTCTTTACCAAAATGCTCATCTTCAGCCTGTGTTGCTTTTTTGCCCTCGTGTCCGCTTTTCCGGCTTTTGGCCCATATTTCATTGGCTTTGTTGCTCACCACTTCTGTTCCAGCAGGTCCTTGGTCACTACCCCCCTACCCCATAACAGCATGCACCTGGGGGCATCACCTGAGCTTTAAAGGCCCCATTTCCTCAGTTGTATCTGATTCCTTCCCTCTAACTAAATGCAGGATTCTGATTCCATTCCCTCAGCATGTGGGCAGGAAAAGAAATTGGAACTATTTGAGATGTGCCTGATAAATTACAGAAGCAAAGAGTTCTGGAGTTAGAAGTTACCTTAGTTCCAAGTTAAAAACCCAGGCCCAGGAAAGTGTCACATGGTCAATGACACAAATCACTCACAGGCAGAACAGGGAGGAGTTTCACTACTTCAATTCTCTATTTACCATATCACAAAATATGTAATATATCACATTCTAATAATGCAATTCAGACATAAGGAAGAGAAGGATAGCGTAGCAGGAACACCACGCCTTGCCTCTCAAATTACACCACACAGAGCCTGCATATTACACTAGTTCCAATTTCATTACTCATAAAGCCAGTCTTGAAAATGACCAGGTAAAGTAAATTGTCAGGAAGTTCTGAATAATAAACTCGTTTGATAAAACCAACTCAAGCTGCTTCTACCTTAAAAAATATTTTGGTGGAAATATTATTATATTTGGACATAAATACCCCCTGAAGGACTTGTTAGGAAGAAAATAGATCATTGTTTAGGTCCCTTAGCACAGAGATCTGAAAGTCAAATAAACTTGGTCAGGCTGTTTCTCTTCCTAAAGAGAATAAAAGGCCCCAAATCAATGGGTGGTCACCACAGAAAGAATTCGGCCCTAAGTCAGAGTGACTTGAATATCTGTGTGCTATTTTTATTTCAGAAAACCAAGAAGACGCACCAAAAAATCCTGATTAAAAGGGAAGAAATGTATTTAAAGAGCTTGATGACTTTTTAAAAACAAAAATTCCTGCATAGATTTTGGTTAGGATTGCTTTAAATCTGTAGATTTGGAGATTTTCAAAAACATAGTACATTATTATTATTATTTTTTGAGACAGAGTCTCACTCTGTTGCCCAGGCTGGAGTACAGTAGCACAATCTCAGTTCACTGCAGCCTCTGCCTCCTGGGTTCAAGCAATTCTCCTGTCTCAGCCTCCCAAGTAGCTGGGATTACAGGTGCCTGCCACCACGCCCAGCTAATTTTTGTATTTTTTGTAGAGACAGGGTTTCACCATATCAACCAGGCTGGTCTAGAACTCCTGACCTCAGGTAATCCACCCCCCTCAGCCTTCCAAAGTGCTGGGATTGCAGGCATGAGCCACTGTGCATGGCCAATATGTTATTATTAACTGTAGTCACCATGATGTGCAATAGATCTCTTGAACTTATTTCTCCCTTCTGATTTTTTTTTTTTTTTTTTTGAGACAGAGTCTGGCTTTGTTGCCCAGGCTAGAGTGCAGTGGCATGATCTTGGCTCACAGCAACCTCCACCTCCTGGGCTCAAGCCATCCTCCCAACCCAGCCTCCCAAGTAACTAGGTCTACAGGTGTATACCACCACACCTGGCTAATTTTTTTTTGGTATTTTTTGTAGAAATGGGGTTTTGCCATGTTGCCCAGGCTGGCCTCAAACTCCTGAGCTCAGGAGATTCACCTGCCTCAGCCTCCCAAAGTGCTAAGATTATGGGTGTGAGCCACCATGCCTAGCCTCTAAAATTTTGTACTCTTTGAGCAATACCTTCCCAATCTCCTCTCCATTCTACTCCCTACTTCTATGAGTTCATATTTTTTAAAGATTCCACCACATAAGTGAGATTATGTGGTATTTGTCTTTCTGTGCCTGACTTACTTTGCTTATCATAATGTCCACCAGGTTCATCCATGTTGTCACAAATGACAGGATTTCCTTAAGACTGAATAGCATTCCATTTTGTATGTATGCCATGTTTTCTTTATCCACTCATCTGTTGATGGACACTTAGGATGATTCCATATCTTGGACGTTGTAAATAGTGCTACAGTAAACACGGGAGTACAGATAATCTCTTTGACATGCTGACATTATTTCCTTTGGAAATAGCCCTACCAGTAGTATGATTGCTGGATCCTATGTTCTATTTTTCTTTTTCTTTTTTCTTTTTTTTTACTTTTTGAGATAGAGTCTCGCTCTGTCGCCAGGCAGGAGTGCGGTGATGCAATCTTGGCTCACTGAAACCTCTGCCTCCCAGGTTCAAGCAATTCTCCTGCCTAAGCCTCCCGAGTAGCTGGGATTATAGATGCATGCCATCACACCCAGCTAATTTTTGTATTTTTAGCAGATACGGGATTTCACCATGTTGGCCAGGATGGTCTCGATCTCTTGACCTCATGATCTGCCTGCCTCAACCTCCCAAAGTGCTGAGATTACAGGCATGAGCCACCATGCCCAGCCTATGTTTAATTTTTAAAGGAACCTTTATACTGTTTTTTATAACGGCTGTACTGATTTACATAACTACCAACAGTGTACAAGGGGTCACTCTACATCCTCTCCAACACTTGATACCTTTCGTCTTTTTTGATAATGGTTATTTTAACAGGTGTGAGGTGACATCTCCTTGTGGTTTTAATTTGCATTGCCCTGATGATTCATATGTTGAGCATTTTTCATATCCCTGTTGGCTTCTCTTGAGAAATATCTATTCAGGTCTTCTGCCCATTTGATTGGGTTGTTTTCTTGCCATTGAGGTGAATTTTTAGATATTTTGGATATTAATCCTTATCAGCTATGTGGTTTGCAAAAATGTTCTTCCATTCTGTAAGTTGTTTCTTCACTCTGTTGATTGTTTCCTTTGCTGTGTGATGTTTTTAATTTAATGTAATTTGTCTATGTTTTGTAATGTAATTAATAATTATATTAATTAATGTAAATTAATTACATTAATTTAATGTAATTTGTCTGTATTTTGTCCCTTGTCTATTTTTCCATAAGAAGAGTTGCCAATGCTGTTTACCCTGGCTGCTACACATCCTGATCCCTGAAGACCCTTTCTTGAACCATTCTACTCTAAAGTAATCCTCCTTCTATGGTCTTTACCAAGTGCTTTGTATTATTAATACATCACTATACTGATTTCCTTTATGAACATACACAATGAGAAATTATCTTGCTTTATTTATTTACTCACTGTCTCAGCCCTAATAAGATGGAAGATGCCTGGCATGTCTTAATGCTTTATTCCTAGTCCCTAGCACAATATTACTTTAATGAATAAGTAAGGTTTGAAGCCACTCTGAGCAGATGTGAACATTTGAATTAGCTTAGAGAAATATATTCTTGATTTCCTTAAATTACAAACGAAATGACTTTTGTGATATATATAGCTGATGCCCTTACTATAAGGTATCAGGATATATTGGAAAAACTCACAGGATTTTTTATTTTTCCATTGTGTTTTTCTTTCTAGGAGGCAGAAAAACCCTCTGAATTTTTACCATGATGACATTAAAGCCAGAGATGTTAAGTGTCATTGTAGTTAGCTCCGTGGCCAGAACCTGAGCTGGCAACTCCTGATATGAGTGCTTCACTATGAAAGACAGACTAGATATGGCAAGTAACTGCACATTCCTTCTCAGTGTTTCCCAGTCTTCTCTTTCAAATTAACACTCAATGGGCATCTTGATACACAACTAAACATATGTATTCATGGTCAAAACCAGGCTGATAGAGGATATCTATTCACTCATTTCCTCCTTTGACACCTGTAGAATGTTATCTGAATAAAATGATTTTGCAAAGGGATGGGATAGAATTTAGAAAGCATCACATTACTTCAGAGAGTGACTTTTCTGTAATGGGTCTTAGTTGTTAAGAACAGATGCCTAAATAAGGTGACGCCTAAAGTGATGCCTGGGGCTAGTCAACTGAATTTAATGCTCACTAAGGATTAACTGTTCACAAAAAATATTATATTTGTGAAAAATTGAACTTGTCGATCAAAATTGGCTACTTCTAATAACTAGCTTTTATAAAGTCTACTTGTTTTCTCCTTTACATAAACAACTACAAAATGTATTAGTCTATTTTGGAGAATCTCTTAAAATAGAATGAAATTGAAAATTGCTGAAGTGTTGTAGTTATTAATTTTCAGTTAAATATTTCTATGAATTAGTTATTTTATACACTCGTGGTTTAAAATCCAATTTTCATAATAAAGTTGCCAGCATCTGTGAATTATTACAATTTGAAAAGATTTGGAATGCTATAACTTTTTAAAAATGTTCTGCTCTGATCTTTATTTCCTTTCTTCTAACTCTGGGCTTAGTTTGTCCTTGTTTTCTTTTTATCATTGTTGTACTTTAAGTTCTGAGACACATGTGCAGAATGTGCAGGTTTGTTACATAGTTATACACGTGCCATGGTGGTTTGCTGCACTCATCAACCCGTCATCTACATTAGGTATTTCTCCTAATGCTCTCTCTACCCTAGTCCCCCAACCACCGACAGGCCCCGGGGTGTGATGTTCCCTTCCCTGTGGCCATGTGTTCTCGTGGTTCAGCTCCCACTTATGAGAACATGCAGTGTTTGGTTCCTGTGTTAGTTTGCTGAGAATGATGGTTTCCAGCTTTATCCATGTCCCTGCAAAGGACATGAACTCATCCCTTTTTTATGGCTGCATAGTATTCCATAGTGTATATGTGCCACATTTTCTTTATCCAGTTTGTTGTTGGTGGGCATTTGGGGTGGCTCCAAGCCTTTGCTATTGTGAACAGCGCTGCAATAAACATACTTGTGCATGTGTCCTTATAGTAGAATGATTTATAATCCTGTGGGTATATACCCAGTAATGGGATTGCTTTTCTAACATCTTAAGGTATGACATTTAGGTTATTTTGGATCTTTGTCCTTTTTTGATGTATATTACTATAAACTTCCCTCATAAAACTGGTTTGCTGCACCCCATAAGGTTTGGTATGGTGTTTCCATTTTTGTCTCAAAATATTTTTAATTTGCCTTTTAATGTATTCATTGATCCATTGGTAGTTAAGCATGTTAATTTTCATATAATTTTGAATTTTCTGAAATTTCTTATTGGTTTCTAATTTCATACCATAGGTCAGAAAAGATATTTGATATGATTTCAATCTTCTTAAAGTTAAGTCTTGTTTTGTGGCTTAATAATGACCTATCCTGGAAAATGTTCTGTGTGTGCTTGAGAAGAATATATTCTGTTGGAGGAAATGTTCTGTACATATCTAAGTCCATTTGGTCTAAAGTGTAGTTTAAGTCCAATATTTCCATATTGATGGGATGATCTGTCCATTGTTAAAAGCGGGATATTGAAGTCTCCTACTGTTATTGTATTGCTCTAACTTCAGATCCTTAAAATTTGCTTCATATGGAATACCATAAAAAGTTCTGAGATATTGATTCCTTATTTTATGAATGTGTGAGGCAACTAGGAAGGCTTTACTGCGTTATCTCTTTTAACACTCAGGGACAACCTGTAGGTTTTTTTGTTGTTTTATTTATTTATTTATTTATTTATTTATTTTTGAGATGGAGTCTCGCTCTGTTGCCCAGGCTGGAGTGCAGTGGCGCAATCTTGGCTCACTGCAAGCTCCGCCTCCCAGGTTCACGCCATTCTCCTGCCTCAGTCTCCCGAATAGCTGGGACTACAGGCGCCCACCACCACGCCTGGCTAATTTTTTGTATTTTTTAATAGAGACAGAGTTTCACTGTGGTCTCGATCTCCCGACCTCGTGATCCGCCCGCCTTGGCCTCCCAAAGTGCTGGGATTACAAGTGTGAGCCACCGTGCCCGGCCATTATTATTTTTTTTTTTAACTACAGGGAAAACCTAATAAAAAAGATTGGCCAGGCACAGTGGCTCATGCTTGTAATCTCAGCACTTTGGGAGGCCGAAGCAGGTGGATCACTTGAGGTCAGGAGTCCCAGATTAGCCTGGCCAACATGGTAAAACCCCGTCTCTATTAAAAATAAAAAATTAGCTGGGCGTGGTGGTGCATGCCTGTAATCTCAGCTACTTGGAGCTTGAGGCTGGAGAATCGCTTGAACCTGGGAGGTGGAGGTTGCAGTGAGCTGAGACTGCACCACTGCACTCCAGCCTGGGTGACAGAGACTCCATCTCAAAAAAAAAAAAATTGTCTCATGCCACACAGCTAATAAATGGCAGTGCTTAATTAATTCCCAAGGCTGTTTACCACCAAAGACTATATGACCCCTCAATGCAGCCCCCACTTAACTAATGCAGTTAAGAACTGCCAACACTAGGTGTCATTATAGGGTATTGACTCTCAAAGATTTTTGACCATGACCCACAGTTATATATTGTGTCACATATACATACATTCCTACATCCACATGACAGAAACAACAGTCTCACAGTTCTTGTATTGACTGTGAGACAATAAAAGATGACTCTGTCATTTTCTAATTTTTAATGCTGGCTGTAACTCACTAAATTGTTATAATGACCCATTGGTATTATACCTGTATTTGAAAGCCCTGTTCTAGTCAAACAAATTTACAAGAAAAAAACAGCCCCATCAAAAAGTGGGCAAAGGATATGAACAGCCACTTCTCAAAAGAAGACATTTATGCAGCCAACAGACATATGAAAAAATGCTCATCATCACTGGCCATCAGAGAAATGCAAATCAAAACCACAATGAGATACCATCTCACACCAGTTAGAATGGTGATCATTAAAAAGTCAGGAAACAACAGGTGCTGGAGAGGATGTGGAGAAATAGGAACACTTTTACACTGTTGGTGGGACTGTAAACTAGTTCAACCATTGTGGAAGTCAGTGTGGCGATTCCTCAGGGATCTTGAATTAGAAATACCATTTGACCCAGCAATCCCATTACTGGGTATATACCCAAAGGATTATAAAGCATGCTGCTGTAAAGACACATGTACATGTATGTTTATTGTGGCACTATTCACAATAGCAAAGACTTGGAACCAAGCCAAATGTCCATCAATGATAGACTGGATTAAGAAAATGTGGCACATATACACCATGGAATACTATGCAGCCATAAAAAATGAGTTCATGTCCTTTGTAGGGACATGGATGAAGCTGGAAACCATCATTCTCAGCAAACTATCACAAGGACAAAAAACCAAACGCTGCATGTTCTTTCTCATAGGTGGGAATTGAACAATAAGAACACACGGACACAGGAAGGGGAACATTACACACCAGGTCCTGTTGTGGGGTGGGGGGAGGGGGGAGGGATAGCATTAGAGATATATCTAATGTTAAATGACGAGTTATAGTGGGTGCAGCACACCAACATGTCACATGTATACATATGTAACTAACCTGCACATTGTGCACATGTACCTTAAAACTTAGAGTATAATAAAATAAAAATAAAGCAACTTTTAAAATCCTCTTAAAAAAAAAAAGCCCTGTTCTAAATGTCCTCTTTAGACATCTTACAGTCTGCCATCAATTACAAAAAGTGCATTTGTTGAATGTTACTGACAGTCACATGGATCAATTATCACAAGTCATCTTAATAAGGTATTCCAAATTTGGTTTTGTTTTCTCACTTCTAGTTCTTGAGTACACTAATGGGATCTTTATCTTCAGAAAAGCTACTAATATAAAACACAATGCCTTATCACTAACAAATCAAATTACATGTAATCTAAGCAGGTGTATGTGAGCAGGAAAAAACACATTAGAGCCACCTGAATCTAGATATGATCTATGATTTTGAGAGCATTCAGTTTTGTTCTCAAGATTAGTGACATAATCTTTACTATATATTGTTATTTTTAAGGTATGTGCAGTTTTGTAATAGCAATACAATGCAGGTATGTATACTTCATTGTAAATAACCATTCTGGCCAAAAAAAAAGGCTTTCAATGACTTTAGACAAGTAAATGATTCTTGGTACAAAATCATACTTTTTTGGTATTTATGGAAAAAAAAAGGAAGGTGTTTTAACTCTGAGCACCCAATCCCTAGTGCTCCATTCAAGTATTTAAGATGTGTCTAATAGGGTTGAGTCTTGTTGTGAACAGCTAGCTAGTGAAATACTGACATGGGAGGGCAAGTTTTATGAGCATTACTAAATTGAACACAAATTATCTGTTGCAGAGACAACAAAGAGCTATAGATAAAAAGTACAGCAAAATTATTTCACTAAATTAATATTTTATTCAGTGTCAAAGCATCTTAACTGAGTCGTATAAGTAATTTTGTCTGTAATTTTAGAAGTAACACTTGTAGAAAATATCAGTTTTATTATCAGTTGTGCTACTAGAAATAATATTGAAGGAGTTAATTCTGAATTTATTCATTTATGCAGTTATTTATATCCACTTAGGTACAAAACTTTTGTAAGAAAGATAACACTTTTATTGCATTATAATTTCATATTTTACAGGAGTCATAATGCAAACTTCTTATAAGCATAAATATATACATGATGCTACCAAATGGCAATGTAACCACTAAGAGATTTAAAAACATAAAACTAGAATTTAACAAGCAAAATACTTAATATGGCTTTTAATGGAAAATAACGGTTTAGAAATGATTTGTTATTGCCCCATTCTAGTCATTCGCCATCAAAATTATGATCTCCATTTAAAATGGTACATGTTATCTAAGCCAAAGTTATACACATTTTGTAGCATGTATGCAGTATGATTTGTGGACTTCCTTAAATATACATACATATATACATATATACAGATATACAGTACACAGTTCTGTTAATACCCCTGAACATCTTGATTAAAACTATTACAATTTTTCTATTATAAAACTACTTGAAAAGTTGGCATAACTTCCTGGTATTGAAGTTCAATCCTACAGAATTAAAAAAAAAAAGCAACAAAATGTTGGTTATAAATACATTCTTTACAAAAAAAATTGAATAGTGGTCCCGCACTCATAATTTATATTACAGTGAAAACATTTTATCAATTTAAAGGTATTTATATCTTGTTGTCCTTGGTTTCTGTGTGAAATAGAGGAAGTTAATATTGTAGGCAGGCCTATTTGTTAGGTTTTTCTAGGTGTTCATTTTTGTGTAAGTTCCAATTCTCTTCTTTTGAGTTGTTGTTGATTTCTATTTGCCTTGTATTACTGCTGCTGCTGCTTCTTTTGGTGTTCTGGGAACACTGGGTGACTTTACTTCTAGGAACAGGAAGAAAAGATTTAACTCTTGAAACACCCAACTCAGTCTTTGATTTACTGTTGCTGCATTCAGTAGTTTGATGGCTGCTGAGAGGACTAACCTCCTGTAAGAGACGAGAAACCACACAAGTTTATCACATTTGCCATCGTTACCAGCTTCTGTTCTGAGCCCTACCCCTGCCTCCTCTTTGAGCAAATGCAAAGGAGTTTCTCTCTCCAACTCTAGGTTCCTGTGAAAAATCAAAAGAAAATGGAGAGGAGAAGCTGAGTAATTAATTTCCTATAGACTTACTGCATGATTTTCAGTAGTCCCTGTCTGGTGTTACAAAATTCCTAAGTACAGGAGTCAGTGAATCAAGTGCTAAGGTGTCGATCTCCTTACCAACAGAAACTTCACAAAATTACAGGCATGAGGAAATCACCAAATTGGAATAGTCCAATTTGTGGGTAGCTCTACAAACTACGTCACCTTGGGTAAGTCACCTAACTCTTCTGCTTTCTACTTTCAAGTCTTAAAAGTGAACTATTACTCAATAATCAGGGGGCATGTAGGAGAAAACATAAGAGAAACATTCCTTCCCTAGCAGAGCCTACATTCATCTATGATTAGGTCGCTCAAGATCTTCCATACTTGGAAAGCTGCGTGTTATCAATTCTCTAGTGTTCAGAACTCCTATGATTACCTGCTCAGTGATCTGAAAGCTGGATAGGTAAGATGATTTGCCCACAGTGAACGGAGTGGTGAAGCTGGGACAAGACCTCAGGTCTCCCAACTTTCACCCGAGGTGTTTTCCCTACATTGCATTAAATTCTGCAAACTAACAAACATGACATGACTCCTACTAAGTGAGCTACTCTGAATGCCTCTGAAGGAGTTGACCTTGATAACTTCTCCTCTTCAAAAGTAATAATGCAGCCAACAGCCATATAACCATTAAAAGATTTAAAACAAAACTAAAATTTAACAGGAAAAATCTGGCTTCACCTGGCAGTTGCATTCTCCTGGGTATCTTACATGACATTGGAATCACCTGGGGGAGCTTTAACAGTCATTGGTTGGGCCCCATTACCAGAGATTCATATTTAATAGTTCTGGGGTATGGCCTGGACATTAGGATTTTAAAAAATCTTGCGGCCAAAGTTAAGAACTCCTAGCTTAACTTCTCAATATCCTTTTTCTCCATTGAGCAATTAAATCAGGGGTCCCCAACCCACAGGCTGTGGACCAGTCCATGGCCTCTTAAGAACTGGGCAGCACAGCAGGAGGTGAGCGGGGGCGAGCCAGCATTACCACCTGAGCTCTGCCTCCTGTCAGATCAGCAGCAGTAGATTCTCATAGTAGTACAAACCCTCTTGTGAATTGTGCAAGTGAGGGGTCTAGGTTGCCCAGTCCTTGTGAGAATCTAATGCCTGACAATCTGAGTTGGAATAGTTTCATCTGGAAACCATACCTTCTACCCACGTCCGTGGAAACATTGTCTTCCACGAAACCAGTTTCCGGTGCCAAAACTGCTGGGGACTGCTGTCCTAAATGGTAGCATTTTTCTTAGCCCTCTATAAGTCACAGATTGCTAATCTTTCCCTTCAGAGTATTTCAATCTCTAAGTATTTCCCAAAGTTCTTTCTTTAGCCCTCATTTATCTCCTGCATTTCCACCCCACTAATTCACCTATATGTCTAGCCACACTTCAAATTCTTTCTAAAACTGTATTTATTGCATTTCCTCAATACTACTCATTTCTACAGCCTTTCTGCTTGGCTCATTACTGGTTAATGCTGCTCTCCCAGTGAATTTAGCAGGAAATCCTCAGTTATCTTTAGCAGCTGCCTTTCTCTCTTCTCACCAACCTAATCCAATGTTACCCACAAAATGGGCAGAGAATTATGGCTTTGCTGGTGCAAATAGGAAGGTAAAGGATAAGTCCTCACTAACTGCATAGAACAGGTCCCAAACTTTAAAGCATGTCACTAAAGTTCTTTTAAAGTTTGGCTCCAATCCCCTTTAAATCCTATTTTTCCTTTACTTTCCTGTTAAAGTCCTAATTCTTTAATGTCCATTAAACTACCCCTAAATCACCAAAGTGAAATCTCTTGGTGTCAAGATTTTCAGACTCAGCTAATCTTAAGTAGAACAGCAATGTAACTCTAATATATACTTGGCTAGAGGTTTGGGAAAATATAAAAACACTGAAACAACAAATATGTAGTGGAGAATAAAGAGGGGACAAATCTGGGGTCCAGGCCACCTGCATTTACAGGGAAAGGAAAGAGAAGTCTAGACTGCAAGAAGCTAGCTTAGAAAGGCAAGAGCTTCCTGACAAAACAAAACAACAGATGGGCTTGGTTTTAACTACGTCCAAGGAAGCCTGGAAAAAGGCTGAGCTACATCTGGTGAGGGGACACATCCTAGTCCATCCTTGTCACCTCCATGTGTAGTTGATGGTATGTTAAGGGTGAATCTGCTTAGTATGTTCTTTTGTTTTGTAAAGATGCTTATGCTGTCAAGTTACCAGGAAGAAAACGAGAAGTTACAATTGCTTGCCATGAGTTGGATGGTGATAGAGTCACAACTGTAAAAACAGTGCAGGTACCATGATCCAATCTCATTTTTCCTGACAAGAAATTACTGTTAAGTCTGCAAAATGGGACTTAGTCATGGGCCTACTAAGGCCAATTACAACTTGTAATTTGGTCTAAAACACCAGCAAATTCAACACATACATAGTGTTCAGAAAACATGAAATATGGCATTATAATAAGGATAACAGCTAGTTGCTATACAGAATCCGGTGGTGAGGGGAGTTGTTTAATTTTGCTATTGTCAAACCCACAGAATTAATGCCATGGCCCAGAGGAAGGAAAGGAGACATACACTGTGTTCTAGTTTGTTTCTGTACCTGCAACATGATGGTGAGGGGAGTGTACCTTCATGGTCTGAGGAAGGAAATGTCCACATGAAATAAAGTACTGAGAAGTACCCAGAACAACTAAAAAAATGTAGTTTGGTCAGTCCCTGGAAGTGTGAGGCTAGAATGGAAGGGGGTAGGATGAGAACATGGAGAATCACTTGGGCTTAGTGTGAGCCACAGCAATTCAAGGCCAGGAGTGCAAGAATAGAGCAAGTGACCGATGCACAGCGTCCTGCCTGAAAAGTGCTCCTGACACCCTGGAAGTCAAGCCTAGGGGGCAGCGGAGTTTAGGAGCAGGAGAGTTACAGGTGTTTAATGCTTCCTGGGCTAAAACCCCCAAATTCTCTGTATTAAATGTATAACGTTTACTATCCATGTTGCTGTGCATGTTAAACTAATTCGTTTAGAAAGGCACTGACCTAAAGTAAGTTTTATTTAGCCTTAAAGAATTGGTAAATCAGAGCAATTCATCCAATACACAGCATCTACTAGAAGCTAAGAAGATATTGTAATTCCTCTAGATGGGAAAGTTGGGGGCAGGAGGAAAAGAACATGTAGGGAAGGTGGCACTGGGGATGAGTCTTTAAAGAGGCACAGGACTGTGACAGGTGAAGAGAGAAGGTTCTATGGGGAAGGAGTACACAGGGGAGTAGTAAATTACATGTAAAAAAGGAACATGTAAAAAGCTACATGAAGGCATCTCAATAATCCCTCTAAAGATATATTGGGAAAGAAAGAAATGGGTGGAAAATGAAGATGACAGATCAGGGCTATGTTTTAGAGCAGTGGGTCTCAACCTTGGCTGCATGTAAGAACCACCAGGGAGCTTTAAAAAACCCATTGTCCAGGCCCTGGAGGTGGGAAAAAAAAAAAAAAAACAAACAACCTCAAGTGGATTTCATCATATAACCAGATGTGAACTTGTCCTTTCAGAGGATTAGTTTGGATTTACATAAAAGGAAAACATTAGCATTTGTTCTTCCTGTTGATTTAAATATGTATATTTGTTTTTAATTTAGAAGGCCGGCTAAATGCCACCTGATTAGTAAACCCAATTATGCTCCCTTACTGTTAGAGCAGTGAGGAGCTATATTGTTGCAAATAATAAAGATAACTTATTCATTTTTGTTTTCCAACAGATAATGATTGTCGCAGGGCCCCTCTCCAATGGAGGCATTGCCAGCCTTCTGGCCGTGAAGGAGAAAGTGATTTCAACTAACCCAGGGAGCTCTTACCTCTAAATGGAGATATTTCCTGATAACAGAAGAAACTGGGCAACTAACCCAGAAATACCAGCTGCGTAGGAGAAGAGAAAAGGCATCAGCCAGTCAAGGTTTCAGAAGGCTGCCAACAGTAAGTACCACTTTGCCCTCTGCTGGCAGTTTCTGAGGAAAACATCTTCTAGCTCTTGGGGAAGAGTCCCTCCAAGTAAGTGTCTTCAGCCGGCAAAGGGAGAGAAGACTAGGAGGCAGCGGTCCTAATCCCCACATCAAATTGCACACTTAAAGAGCCCAGATAGTATAAAAGGACTCGTTTTAAAAAATATCTTTTAAACAAAGCTGCCCAGAACTTTGACTTTCAGTACTACTTTTATTTGTGGACAGTACCTTATTGTAGCAACTCAATACGGTCACTTGACAGAGAAGTAGGGGTATGACAATGTTTCTTCATTAGACATTTAAGGAGCAGCCATTCTCTATTTTTACACAAGAAAGTGATTTGGCCTTATGGGGAAGGCAGCTCACTGTTCCTCTTGCTAAGATCCTCCTGGCCCTTTCCACTGTCCATGTTCCACAAGGAATCCTAAATTCTTGGGTCCTAGAGACTGGTGTCCAGTCAAGCACAGCTCAGGGCAAGCCATGAATATAGGGGGAGTGAGTTGAGGCTTTAAAGATGGCAAAGGGATGGGCCCTAGACTGTTTTCCAACCAGAACGCTCAGTGCTGACTCCAGGTCACCTCCTTACGTCATCCTCCAAATTTTGCTGGGCTTCTAAATTGTTCCCAATTGAACAAAAAAAGGCAGATATTATGATAGAGTGAGCTTGAAAGCCATGCTTTTCTTCACAGGGCATCATGTTAAATATTTTGTATTAGAGCCCCCAGGCGTGTAAATTCCCACTCCCATACCTGCTCTCCCAATGCATGCAGCTCACATAGTTCCACATCTAATAGCCAGGATCTAAACCTAATGAAGCAGTGAGGGAGCAGGGCTGTGGGGCCCAGTGCTGCTAGGTGATGAGATAAGGCTTAATAACTTAATAGTCTCACTATGCTTACTTTATAATCCTGCTCTCCGCACCCCACCCTCCCACCCACACACAGGTCTTTGTAAGCCACCTTGGGAGTAGATGAGAACAAGATGTGAATGGCAATCAATCAATATGGTTTGGTGAACAAACCATATATTACAAAGTGCTTCTGTGAAGTCTGCATCCTCACAACATGGGTGAGACATTTCTTATTGTTTCTGCTCACCCAGGAATACCATGCTGTGCCCGCTCTTGCCATTTATTAACCAACTGATAATGGTGCAGTGCTGTAGTCATGGAAGACATTTCAAAAGGTTAAGGAAGTCTACTGGAATCCTGGTTCTTCTAGTTGCCATTCAGACTTGTTTTTAAAGTCTCATTGAAATGTATGTTATGGAAAGTCAGGATGAAATAAAATTGAGTTTTTTTTGCAATGTATAAGACCTTTATGTTATCACTCAGTGCTTTGCTATAATTAACTCTAACTTTCTAAAATGCAGGAAATCTTAGATGACAGTTTTGTTACCATAGTACCCCCCTCATCCACAATTTTGTTTTCTGTGGTTTCAGTTACCTGTGATCTGGAAATATACAATTCATAAATTTGCAGGCCATTCTAAGTAGCATGATGAAATCTTGCACCATCCTACTCTGTTCTGCCCAGGATGTGAATCAACTTGTCCATTCTGTCTACATTACCCACCCACTGGCCACTTAGTAACGCTCTAGGTTATCGGATTGAAGGAATATAGTATATATAAACTTTGGTACTATCTTAGATTTCAGGCATCACCTGAGGATAAGGCAGAATTACTGTATTTCTAGTTTTGTCATATACAAATGAAAAAAAAAAATGGAGATCTCGAATCAAACAGAAGGGAAAAAAGTAATGCTTTTCTATGTCATTTTTTTCCCCGAAATATTCTATAAGCACTCTTTCTAAAAACTATGAACACTTTTACCTTTATCCTATTTCTCAGTTCTTAGCTTTGGTTTAAAAAAATAACTCTGTGATTCATACTGAAAGATAATTTGTGAAGTCAATTCCATAGCAATCATCCTTTGTTCACTTTGGCGAGAAAGGGACACTTACCTTTTGTGACACTGGCATTCTCAGATTATTAATAGTTGCTGAAAGTACACGGTTGTTTCCAGAACTATCAAACATCCTTATATCATCCCTGGAATCAGCAATCTGGAAAATACAGAATTTGCCCAGTCATGTCTCCACAGTCACATTGTACATACTCAAGGCACAGCTAAATGGTGGAGAAATCACAGCAGAAGTGTCACTCTTCCTTCCCTGCCCCTCAAGTCCTGAACTGTTCACATGAAAGACTTCAAGTCTTTATGTAAAACTGACAGCAAATGCATAAGAAACATCCTCTAAGGAAAAAGAATCCATTTAAAAAGTCAAAAGAAGACCAGAAGAACTCTCTAGGGAAAAAAAGTCACTTTGCAAGTAAAGAAAGGATATAACATTTGCAAGATTTTAATCATTACCTTACTTTTCCAGTGGATATATATTTCGTTTCCAACAAAGTTAAATAAGAGTGAATTCTACTTTGTCGTAGATATTATGATGACTCAAATAACAGAGTTTAGAGTCTCAGGAAGCTGAAAGTTATAACCACTCAAAAGGCATCTATCAAGGCAGCTCGGTGAAACCTGCTGCAGATACCAGAGTGCCAAAACAGGTTGAACTTGATGCTGTCCGTGTTTTCTTTGAGATTTCAGGTCACTGGTTTCCATATTTGGTCTCAAATTTCACAGCTTAAAGATTATGATGATATACATTATATAAGCTAATTCTTTTTCTCATTTGCAAAGAAAGTTGCTGCTTGGTCTATAACGTAAGTCGGCTGTGATGCTTGTTATAATTTTCTTACTGACAGATGACTGATATGCCAAAGTTAGAAATGTGGAAAGGAAAAAGATCTGAGGAAACTCAAATTTAGGCTCATATAAAAAGCTGCCCAGGCTGGGTGCAGTGGCTCACGCTTGTAATCCCAGCATTTTGGGAGACTGAGGCGGGCAGATCACCTGAGGTCAGGAGTTCAAGACCAGCCTGGCCAACATGGTGAAACCCCATCTCTACTAAAAAATCTAAAAATTAGCCAGGCATGGTAGAGGGCACTAGTAATCCCAGCTACTTGGAAGGCTGAGGCAGGGAGAACTGCTTGAACCCGGGAAGCGGAGCTTGCAGTGAGCCAAGATCCTGCCACTGAACTCCAGCCTGGGCGACAAGAGCAAAACTCCGTCTCCAAAAAAAGAAGAAAAAAACTGCCCAAATGAATTGATGTGACTTATACTAATGCAATTAACATACAATTTTAACTTCAGGTCTCAGAGGAGTTTGGAAAAGCAGGCTTCACAAAGTAACGCTCCTTTATTGTATAAATGATATTTCGGAAGAAACGGCCTTTCTAAGCAAGGTGAGGGATGGTTTGATTTGGAGCATTAACCATGTTATTCAATAAGGAATTTCTTTTAGGGAATTGTCCCCCAAAAGTCTCCCAGCTGTTGAGTAGAGCCATTCAATGCTCCCCATTTGTACTGCTCACCTTGCTGATATCAGACTCAGACTTGCTGGAGCACATGCTCTGAAGTTCCTTGACAAGATCTGCTTCGTCATCCGAACCCAGAGAGAGTCTCTGATCCAAATTCAACGTCAGTGATAGATCATTCTCTAAAGACCTAACGCAAAGTTCAGAAAAACATTTTTCAAAGTGAGAACAATTCCCAATTTGGAAATCTAGACACTGTACCTTTTTTGGGATTTGGTGTGGGGTAGGGAAAATGTTTTTAATATCATTTAAAGTATTTCATAAATGTCATTTAATGCAAGAAATTTCCAAAGGATTTTGATAACTCCTACTCAAAATTCTTGAGAGGATAACATTTTGTTTCACAAAGAACTTCACTTTGATGTACAATATTCCAGGCTCCCTACTCTTGCCGTTTCTTCTGCCTCCCAGGCCAGATAGGATGCTAAACACTGTAGCATAGGGGACACTGTGATAAAATGGGGCAAACACGAATTTCAAACTTGGCTCTATTGCTAGCTAGCAATATGACCATGCACCAGGTTTTCTTAACACCTCAGTTCCTGGGTTCCCTTTTCTGTAAATAACCCTTATGTGTACATCTAGGGTTGCTGGAAAAATGATAGAGGCTGTTGCAGGTCATGGATCTAGCTGTGGTCCTGGCAGAAAATAGCGTGCCATGCAGTTTCCTTCATCTCCCTTCTCTCTCTTCACCCTCCTCTCTTCTGTAATGCTACAAACCAGCAGACATGATCCTAAATGTTACCTGCCAAGTGACAGGGCACACAATTTATTGGGCTACCATGGGGACTTATTTACAAACTGCCTAAACATTTCTATTCTATAATTGTCCAAATCATCCTTTATATCTCGATATTTGTAAGCTGAAATAGTCTATTTCTTAGGAACAGTATAAGAAATTATCACTGTAAATTTATAGCACTTAAAAATCACGCCTGTAATCCCAGTACTTTGGGAGGCCTAGGCAGATGGATCACAAGGTCAGGAGTTCGTGACCAGCCAGGCCAAGATGGTGAAACCCCGTCTCTACTAAAAATACAAAAATTAGCCAGGCACGGTGGCAGGCACCTGTAATCCCAGCCACACGAGAGGCTGAGGCAGGAGAATCGCTTGAACCTGGAGGCGGAGGTTGCAGTGAACCGAGATCACGCCACTGCACTCTAGCCTGGGCAAGAGAGCAAGACTCTGTCTCCAAAAAAAAAAAGTCACACTGTTTCTGTAAATCTGTGGAAAAGTCATCTAATGAC
Organism: Hylobates moloch; assembly: GCF_009828535.3. Taxonomy (NCBI): domain Eukaryota; kingdom Metazoa; phylum Chordata; class Mammalia; order Primates; family Hylobatidae; genus Hylobates; species Hylobates moloch. Next base: position 198,608,432 of record NW_026652276.1, read on the forward strand.
TGTCTAAAAGTTCACAAATGCATAAACAGAATTTGATCAAATGAAACCTATATTTCTAACCTTATTCAACAAATTATAAGCAAAATAGCCTTTATATTGCATTATATTAATCTTAAGGAACAGTTTAGAGGTTATCCAAAGACGCCATTAGATTTCAGTTTAATATCAGCATTTGAATGACATATATCACTTTTTTTAAAACCATATTAACATAATATTCAAATAATTGAGAACATGGAACATTTAAAATAGTAATTGAAGTTACTTGATTTATCTTTGTTTGCTATGAGTTAAATTTGAAAGGGGAACTTACTTTTGTTTTGACAGAGAAGCATTCCTGTTACAATTCAGCTGTGATATAGTCTTATTTTTCATACCTGTTAAAAAGAACCATTTTCAATAGTTCATTATCCCTGTGCCTCTTGAATTCTGTATTTAAAAGAAACAGACTGTGGACTTTGCAGTACTTTCATACTGTTCTTGGATTAGTATCCCGGATTTGAGGAGATTTTCCCCAGGACAGAGGCTCTGGGCATAGCCTCCTGCAGAGGCATTGTGGGAAAGTCAAGGAATAGCCAACTCCCTCGAGTACATTTTGATGGAACTTGGTACAACTAACACTACCTGAAGCTCAAGTCAAGAATCCTGAATTTCGCTTTTACGGATGGCCGTTCTTCTCTTTAGTCAAGTCCCTAGTTCCTTAGGCCCTTGTTCTCAAAGGACCAAAAGAAGATTTTACTATCTGCCTTTTGATGATGGTAATCACCCTTTCTCTACCTTTGTGTGCATTCTAACACTAGTATGTAATCAAGTATAGTTTTTGATATGTGGCATTAGCCATGCACTTGTAGAAATTTAACTTTTAACAGCTTTTGCATTATACAGAAAAGAAAATATGAACAGGGTACAAAAAGTCATAGAATTTAAAAAATGCTGAAAATCATATAAATGTTTTTTAAACTGCAGATTATGACATAGTTAAAAAAAAGAAGAGAAAATAGCCTGTATTGCTTGCTGGAGGTATACTGATGCATATCAGTTATATATACACACAAATGCAGAGGCTTGTGTGTACAGCGATCATGGTGTAAAATGTATTTCTCAGTATGGGTTATGGTTAAAGTTTGAGAAACACTCTTATAAACCATTTTAGACTCAATGTTATGAATGCATTAAAAGTTATTTTTGAGTGAATTCTAAAAATACTACTGTTGTCAACACAAATTTAAAGAATATTTTTGAAAAGTAAATACATCCTCATTAAAAGCAGATCAAAGAAAATCACTGTCGAGTTTCTTTAGTCATACTTCTGTCATTATTGTCCAAAGCACTGACTAGTGGCTTCTACTAATTACTACATAGCGCACAGCCTTGGGCTCTGCCCTAAAGGCCTAGGATCTGACATCATTGGCCTTTCTGTTTTAGGTCAGGAAAGAAATGGGCTGTCTCTTTATCAAATTTGATGAGCTTCCATAGTGATCTGCATGCAAAGGGATTCCTGTGTGTGTGTGTGTGTTTTTTTTTTTTTTTAACAAAAACCAAAGTCACCCCAACCATTGTAATAATCACATATACAGTGTAATTATTGGAAAAATTTACCATTATAAAAATAACGAGAGCCATGCTAGTCATGGTTTCCAACCCAACTACTGACTCATGAATTATATACTTTGTAAAGTTAACTTTTAGAAATTTCCTTGTTGAAGTCAGTGTAAATTCTTGTAGCATAGTTTTAGTCTGTCCAAGAAGTTCATGCTTCAAAGAATATAACATTTGATATCAAATAGTTCTAAAACTAAAATTATTAAAAATACAAATAATTTTGTCTATTCATCTTTTTTTACATTTAGCATAATATAGTTTTCTGATCCAGACTCTTCCATAATACTGCTTTCAATTCATATTCATTTTGTTGATTCTGTTTGTCTACTCTAAAGCATATACCAACAATTAAGTTAGCTCAAAAAGTTGGTCTTAAACTTTATAGAGATTCTAATAGACTTAGAAATGACACAGTGAAGAGCCTCAATTGGTGTCCAGTTATCTGAGTATCCATAGATCATTGCATGTCTACAAGATTAGGGTGTCATGGACTACAGAAAATAGCACTAGACTTGCAAGAAACAATTACAGAACCGCATATTTCCAGGAGAGGTGATTTGGAGCAGGTGCCCAAGGGTTTCTGAACCTCAGTTTTGTTCTCTGTAAATGGAGATCATTATCATTGTCTTAGAGCTTTCTTGCATACTGAAAGGACTAAGAGCAAATGAAAGGTATAATCCTTGCTACAGAAAGTCATCTGGGGGTCTATACTAAATTGGTGGGCTGGAGTCTAGTGATTCTTACTCCCTAAATCAAACACTCTGACAACTTTGGGAAGTAATAACAAGCTCTTAGGATCAAAACACTATCTTATTATCAATATAAAATACTGATCTTTTTAAAAGTATAAGAAAATTCATTTTATTCAGTAAATTTTCATTCAGTCACTTAAAAAGGGGTCACAATATGCTATCATGCACTTAGGGTAATTGGGGAACCCTAGCATATATTGATAGGATTAAAAAAACATTAAATTCTTATCAAAATTAACAAAATACAAGCTTAAAAATGAAAATATACTCATAACTAAAAGCAACTTTATGTTTTTTAAAACGTAGGATTTTAAGTACCTCATTTAGAAACCCCACTGCTATAAAGCTGGCATAAAATTTCACAAAACAAATACTTTGAGAGGGGAGGTAAATGAATGACATAATCTGAAGTCCACAGTGCACATGAGGTGGAAATTTCTTTTCATTTTTATTCCAATTTGGATTTGTTTTGGGAAGGACATTTATAATTTACATAATAGCTGATTATCCTATTATCAATGCCAAAAGGAATAGGTCTAACACCAGAAGATACACACGTGTTACATCTTCTTTGTTAGAATGAAAGCTTACATATTTTTCACTTGATGTCCCATCATATGAAATCTGTCCAATTTATTAGAATATAAACTCGATGAAGGCAGGATTTTTTTTTTTTTTTTTTTTTGAGACAAGAGTCTCGCTCTGTCACCTGGCCTGGAGTGCGGTGGCGTGATCTCGGCTCACTGCAACCTCTGTCTCTCAGGTTCAAGCAATTCTCATGCCTCAGCCTCCTGAGTAGCTGGGATTACAAGCATGTGCCACCACGCCCAGCTAATTTTTGTATTTTTAGTAGAGACAGGGTTTCGCCTTCCTGACCTCAAGCTATCCACTTGCCTTGGCCTCTCTCAGTTCTGGGATTACAGGTATGAGCCACCATGCCTGGCCAGAATATATATATTTTTTACCACTCTATTTCCAGTGCCTAGACTAAAACCCAGCACATGGTACACGTCATACATAAGAAAGAAATGTGTACATCTGATTCACCTGGAAAGGCCTTAAATGGGTATCAAATATGTCTCTACATGTATTTTTTTAATGTAAGATTAACTTAGGAGTGACATAATAGGAGATAAATATGCCAATGATTTTATTATGCAATAATGCAATGATTATACAAATTGTGAACACCAAGAGAAACAAATTAATAAATAAATGACCATTAAAGTTAAAGATTAATTTTGGAATTCTGGTTTGAAAGTGGTATTTTTCAGGTAGGGATCTCCTGTATATTTTTGGAAATGTACCTACTATATAGTTTGTTTATTCCATGAAAATGTGCATTGAAATACTTAAACTTTGTTTTGCCAAATGCATAGTGATAAAAATGAAAGTATATTTGCTTTCAGACACTGGATCAGGTATGTCCACCTCCTTGTAGGCAGCATGCCAACCCCCGCCCCTTACCTTCAGTGCTTAGGTCTGGCTTATTCCAGGTGGGTAAAGAGAAGCGGCCAGACTTCCTGCGAGGACTGGTGTTCACCTTTCTCCAGGCACCACTCTCTCCTTTCTTCTTGTTACAACTGTTATAACTGGAAACTATGGATAAAGGGAAACTTCCTCCTCTGAAATCAGCTGTATGCTGGTCTAGCTCTGAAACAACACAAATCACAGCAGGGATAATGCAGTTTCACTGATTAAAGCAAAATACATTTCTGTTTCTCAAAGATACGGACTGTTCAAAATAATGCATTTATTTAATATCCAAGCTGGGGTTTTGTGAACCAGCACAAACTTTACTTGGAGGTCTAGAATTCAAACATTAACCAGTAATTAAAATCACAGTTCTGGAACACTGCTATAAAATGTATATTTTTCTAATTACAAAGAGAGAAAGCTCTCTAAAAACAACTTTTAAAAGGTATTTTATAAGGGTGTGAATTTCCTCTCCTCTCTGCAGAAACCCACATACCTGCTCTGGGGAGGGGACAGCCATGCAGTACAGCTTTATTTAGCAAGATGCTGAGAGCAGCTTTGACCACAGCCTGCTGTCCTTGGCTAGGGTGTCTTTTAGCAGTTGTCTGCCCAAAGCCAGGTTGTCTTTTCACAGAGGCTCTTGACAATATTGCTTCTTGAACTCTGGGTGCGATGACGCCATTCCACAGCTTAGACATCCACCTAGCAGGAGAGGGGCCGATTCATCCCTTAGGAGCAGGCTTCTCAATAATTATACACAATTCTATGAAAGGACAGTTTGAAGACTATGGGGAAAAAACGTTAAGTGTTTCTATAGATATGCTACCTTTCCCAGGTAGTTTTCGAATAAGTGAAATTACCCAATACAAAAGTGTTTGAATCTGCCTCAAAAATACAATGTATTTCAAATGAAACTGATTGTTTACATGTCTCTCTCAATGTAGAATCAACGCGTGAGTGCTGAGTGAATGAATGCATGAATAAACACATTGAAAGGAAGGTAAATTTAAAGACTGAAGAAATCTGGAAAAAAGATTTCCTAAAAGTCCATGTCTAAATAGCTTCAACTTCTTTGTTACATCTCCTTAATAAGGTGCACATACATTGTATTTTAATATTTCCGAAATTGGGATACTTTTTTTTTCTTTTTTCGAGATAGTCTCGCTCTGTCACCCAGGCTGGAGTGCCAAGGTGCAATCTCAGCTCACTGCAACCTCTGCCTCTTGGGTTCAAGCGATTCTCGTGCCTCTGCCTTCCAAGTAGCTGGGATTACAGGCATGTGGCAACAGGCCTGGCTAATTTTCATACTTTTAGTAGAGATGGGGTTTTCATCATGTTCGCCAGGCTGGTCTCGAACTCCTGACCTCAAGTGATCTGCCTGCCTTGTCCTCCCAAAGTGCTGGGATTGCAGGCAGGAGCCACTGCGCCCAGCCTGGGATGTATAATCACTGGCAAATTAAATCCGCCTGTCCCAAGGCAAGGGCTCGCTGGCGCGTGTGGGTGGGCTCAGTTCTATAGGGAGGATAGGGGTCAACCAGCTATCGCCTCAGGTGGACTGTTTGCATTAATAGCCATAAACAGGGATTGCAGCCCAAATTGGCAGCACTCAATGCCAAATAAAATTCCATCAAAAAAAGATTATGCTTTGTTGCAGTATTAAAAAACACTTATATGACTAAAGGCTATAGAAAAAAAAACCACATCTCCCAGGTTAGGAGTGTTTTCAAAGCTATTAGACATTGCATAAAACTTTCGAGAATTGTCAAAAACTATGATCCATCTATTTTAAGTTTCTCTCTTAATGTCTAGTGCTACACAATTGGGGGAAAAATAAAAGTACAATAGGGAACACAGACAAAATTCTGGTATTTTACAGCATGAATCAAAATTATGCAGTTATTCCTAAAAGTGCTAAAGTATAAATATAAGCTGTGGTGTGAAAAAAAAAAAAATCAACTCCTTAACTTAGCCACTAGTAAACAATTCCCTGTGGCATTTCTGCACATCTGGTGTCAGGTTTTGTTCTGAACTATCTTTTCAGTCTTGGAAGACAGAGATAAATGTCTCCTTCAGGAGCAGAGGGCAGAATTGTTTCCTGACTAGGATAATAAAAATAACATCTTCCAGGGCCAAGGGTCGACAGAGTTGCAGCACCCCTCTTTAGAAACCTTGGAGGGATGGGAAGTGGGGGGGTTCCACAGCTGTGAGGCAAATCCAGCATCCACATGGGCTACTATGTATCACCCCGTGTGGCTTCAGGGATAAAGGGAATCTATGTAAAAGTGAAGCTCAGGCTGCCTGCTGTGTTGTGGGTGATGAAGTCCTGTGTCCCTAACTCAGCATCCTGAACCATGGCAGGCTAACTTGGTAGCTTGCAAATCGGGTAAAAATCTTGGAATCCATAGTTCTTGACAAAGACTATATTCCATATAGGAGAGGTCAAAAATGATTCCTAAGAATCTTGAGACTCTGGATGTAAAAAAGACTTTAATTTAATTGACATAATAATGAAGAAAGTGGTAATTATATCAATAAGTGTATTTATTTTGTAGCAAAATTCTAAATGTATATTTAATATAGTACTTATTTCCCACCAATTAGCTGTTATAAAAATGGTGGTTTGTCTTACAATAGAGAAAATATACATATACTTTTTAGAGACAGGGTCTTGCTCTGTCACTTAGGCTGGAGTTCGGTGGCTTAATCAAAGCTCACTGCAGTCTTGACCCCCTGGGCTCAATTGATCCTCCTGCCTCAGCCTCCCAACTCAATAGCTAGGACTACAGGTGCATGCCACTATGCCTGGCTAATTTTTTTTTTTTAAATAGAGATGGGATCTCACTATGTTGCCTGGGCTGATCTTTACTCCTGGCCTCAAGTGATCCTCCCCGCTCAACTTCCCAAAGTGATGGGATTACAGGCATGAACCACCACATCCAGCTAAGAAGATATTATTTCTATCCCCTGCTTTCCAAAACAGACTTCTGCCCATGATACCAGAAACTACAGAATCAAATCTGCTTGCTGGTCACAGAACCATTACTAAACTGGATGGTAACAAATTTTTTCTCATTTCAATTTTCTCCTGATTTTCTATTTCATTAACCTTATTGTATATATGTCTGTTCTCATAAGATGCTTCAAAGGAAAACATAGTAAGTACTGAACATACGTCTCAATAAAGGGAAAGCTTTTCAATTCATTAACAGAATGCAGGTTTTTTGGAGGGTGTGCATACAATACTTAATGAAACTTCTTATGTGGGACCTCACTCAGGAGACTCTGCACAGCAAGCCAAACATAACTTGGATGAGAGTTTTCTAATAGAGGAAAAACCTAGCTCTCAGCAAAAATGCAGCTGCCCTAGGAAGCACACAGTAGCCAAGCTGTGGCCATCCTCTGAAAGAGCAGAGAGCACTGGCACTCCGTGTCAGTGACAGGAGGTGGCGCAAGGCAGCCTGGTCAGCATTCTCACCCTCAAACATCTGAATTGGCCATGTCTCTATTACAAGCAGAAAGATAAGGAAAAATGGCACTTACTTCACTGTCACTTGGGCATGCCCAGGAACTACAGGACAAGACAGGAAATATTTTGGTCCAAGAAGTGCTTCAGGTGTGCCCAAGCGGGCCAGGCAGGAGTTAAGCTGACGCCAGACGGACAGAGCCCAGTCGACAATCTTGCACACAGGATCGCAGGGGGAGGGCGCCTGACCTTTGAACTAGAGAGACAGGGAGGTGGAACCCAGGAGCTTGGTTTAGAAAATTTTGTTTTAGAAGCCCAAAATTAAAAATATAAAACTTTAAATCAAAATTGAAAAGTAGCTGAATCTTATTTAACTTTACTTGGGATGGCTGAAGGAGGGATAATAACACATACTATAGTTACGCAAACGTGTTAGTGTGATAAGCATTTTTCTTCTTTAATTCTCACCATGAGCCTGAGTTAGGCATTTTTACCCCATTTTACATATCAGGAGACTGAGGCAGGAAGAAAAAATAACTTGCCCAAGGTCCCACAGGTAATAGTGGCAAAGCCAGGGCTAGTCTATTTATATTTTTTATTAAGGTATAATTGACAAAAATTATACATATTTGTGGTATATATCATGTTTTGATGTATGCATACATTGTGAAATTATTAAATTAAGCTGATTAACATATCTATCCCTTCACATACTTACTTTTATTTACGATCTACTCCCAGCAATCTGCAAATATACATAACTACAGAGGGCTTATCTTTAATAGAAAAATAGGATACAGCATCTCGCTGAAATAATAAAGGAGTCATTTATCACATTTAAAATGAATTCAGTAATCACTATTAAGCTAAAGAACTTCCTCTTCTTCCTCAGGCTCAACATTTCTGAAGCTCTCTGTTTAAGCTTCACTTTCTATGGTCAGCCAGGGCTGAAAGAACAGGCTTAGCTTTGTAGGCAGCTGACAGAGGGTGAGGGGTCTCCCCAGCTGCCTCATCAAGACCACATGTAGAGGAAGGGAGAAGGAGAGCAGAGCTCTCATTGTAACTCGGTCCCCAGGGAAACGTTACTTTTTCTGGGAGGACTGAATTATTCTCTTAATGACTGACTAATAAACTGCTTCTAAAGCTCAGACTGTTAGACATCATAATGGAATCATATTTCACAGTACCCAGAGGCAGAATGTAATGTCTTTCCTAAGGACCTGAACAAACAGGAAAGGTGTCCACCTCTCTCCAAAGTGCAGATGTTGTTTATATGAAATTTCTCCTTTTGCAAGTTGGCTGTATTATGGGAAAAGTGGTTATCAGACAGTACATTAAAAACTGGTGTTTCATTAAAAGGACTATCCAATAACTAGACTTTCTAGTAACTACATGTTTTTATTTCCTTCCCTAGAGATACATTCCTTCAGTGTTAATGGATAATTTTGCATAGAGGTGTGTATGCCTACTATGTATTCTATGCCTATTTGTTATTGCCGCTAAGAAGGAAAAATCCATGTAAGTTAGTGTACTCATGAAATACAGAGGAAACAAAAGAAAAGGTGTGAAAAGCTAATGAAGAGCAAGTGGTCAGTTCTGGTGTGGTTTGATGGAGTAGAGAAAGCCACCCAGCAGGTACTGCAATTGCCTTCCTTTTTCTTTTTTTTTCTTTTGGATTTTACCAGCTGGAAAAATGAGGAAATTGAGCCAGGCCCTTTATCTTTCAGATCCCTTCCAGACTGGCAGTCTTGAAGTACAGACCGACACAAGCTGCTATGGTAATTCGAAAGAAGAACTGACTGACTACAGCATGGTCAGGAAAGACAAATAGATGAGGTGGGGACTTCAGCCGGGTCTCTCACAGGATGTCCAGGACATGGGATTGGTGAGGGGAGGTGGGAAGAGTGTCCCAAATATGGAAAAGGGAAGGAACTGTGGAGGAGCGGTCAAAATGGATGCTGATGTTTGCAAATAACAAAAGGGATGAATAAATGACAGGCTTCTACAAGTAAACAGTCTACGTAACTGTTACTAATTCAAGGTGCTGGATCTGATCCCCCACCTAGCATGTCCCCTGAACAAATGACTTCAAGGCCACGTAGTTGTCCCTGAGTTTTCCACATGCCAACCTCTTTCTCCCTAGGCCTGAGATGTGTTGCAAGTGCTGCTCCTTCTGCCCAGACCCCCTGCCTCTCTATTCTCAGCAAACTCTTCTTCCTTTAGATAACAAATTAGCGTGACCTGCAAATCCTTCGATGTGACCACAGATAGAGAGGCCTCCACCCCAAATTCCTAAAATAAGTACTCTTCCCCACTTCCGCCCAAGTTTCTATAGTGGTACCTTACCTGTTTCTTTCACAGCACATATTAGCCACCTGTTTAATTAGCATGATTTGAGTGTTGTACCCATGAAGTCGGACAGAATTAGAACTGGGAACACAGAGTTTAATCTGATGTCATTTATCAGATTTGTGGCCCTGCCACTCAAGAAGAGACAAGCCTTAAATAGTTGAATCCAGTCCAGTGGTGAAATAGCATAGGTAAAGGTTACAGATTCAAATACAAGCTGAGAACTAGGTAATGTGTAAACTGAATCTACCCTACTTGGAAGGCATGGACTTAGACGCTTGTACACAGTGACTGTCAGTGGGACTCTACTGGCTTTTTTTCCTGTTATTGAGGAAAGCCTAAGGCCAGAACACAAGTCCTCAACAAGCCTGGCCGATACATAGACTTGGCCAGCCAAGAAAATAACCCTAAATTTTCATGGAAAGAGAACCCAGGTCTCTTGAGATGGAAAAAATTGGGGGGGATGGGGACAGGGGGTGTATTTTTATCTTCATTAATATTCAGAATTAAATACAATCAAACATTATTTTTTGGGTTAGGATGAGAGAATCATATATTGGGTGTTTTTAAATACTTGAAATGTTTACAGGAATTTCATATATTAGAATAGCTTCATGTCCAGTTAAAAATGGTAGCTGAGTTCAGGGTTATGGTCTTAAGAAGGGGTAAGAGGATTTTTTTAAGTTTATGTAAATGGTATAAGAATTAACAGAACATTTGAGCCACAATTTATAAATTTAATTTTCTGGTTTTATAAGAGTTAATTAAGTACTTGGGAAGATTTGTCAGCAGAAGTTCTTAAAAAGAGAAATAAAATATATTAAAGTTTTACAGACCAAACTATTTAAAGAAATGTAATTGAGCTATGAGTCCCTTCAAAGGTGATTGTTAAATTTTGCTAGATTTATACATAGAAAGATAAATTAACTTAAAAGCCTGAGGGAAAGCCGGGTATTTGGATGTACAACTCTAACACACTGGATACATTTTTAAAAATAGCGCTTGAATAATGCCTCCTGAATAAAAACTGTCCTCCAAGGTCCCAAATCCTACAAAGATAGTTTCTTTTTGAAGGCCTGTCTTTCCATGAGAACACTAGCTCTCTGAGGGTGAGAGGACCCCCGTCTTGTCTCACACTCCCCAGGCCAGGGGCAAATGTTTACAGAATAACCAGCTAACACTGTTCTGATGCACTTATCACACTGCGTTTTGATGATCAGTTGCCATGGCTATATGTCCTTTCAATCTTAGTACTGGATCTTCCTTGGTGTGCCACAAAGTGAGAATTTAGAAAATGCTATGACTGACTGACGGGAAGAACAGGCTGAGAAGTTCTAAGTCTGGACGTCTGATAACAAAAAAGGAAGTCGGCGGGGGAAACCTGGAGTTAGGTTTGGGGACAGGACGTGTTGAATTTGTTATGTGTGCAGTATCAGATGGACTGCATTATATAGATCGGTAGCTGATTACGTGAACTTAACACAAAATAGAGGGGTACGCAGACAAAGGAGAAAGCTGGATCAATTTTTAAACATGAATTCTGGAAGAAACATTACTTACATATATGTATATATAGTCCCTCACCAGGTCTTACAAATAGTAAGTGTTCAAAAAAGTTTTTTTAACTTAATAAGAATGACATTAAATATTTTGCATTCTGGGTAAGTGATGAGATGCTGTATCTGGATTTGTAGTATGTTCACCTGGTATTAATGGTAATGAAAAACAATTTTATTTTCCTAAAAGTAAGGTCTCAGATAAAATGCTAACATCACCAAAATGTACAGAGCTCTTTCAGCATACATTTTTCCAAAATTTAAAATGTGCGCATTTTAAATAACACCATATAACACACATGACCTGAAGGGAGTAATTCTTTTTAGAATTATATTTTATTTATAAAAATCAAATACCTTTTTGGTGGTATGGAGGGTTCACACAAAAATAAATATTTATTTACTTTTAGGAGAAATACCCCTTGATTAGAAGTCAGGCACAAGGCTGGGCGTGGTGGCTCACGCCTGTAATCCCAGCACTTTAGGAGGCTGAGGCGGGTGGATCACGAGGTCAGGAGATCGAGACTATCCTGGCTAACATGGTGAAACCCCGTCTCTACTAAAAATACAAAAAATTAGCCGGGCATGGTGGCGGGCACCTGTAGTCCCAGCTACTCGGGAGGCTGAGGCAGGAGAATGGCGTGAACCTGGGAGGCGGAGCTTGCAGTGAGCCAAGATTGCGCCACTGCACTCCAGCCTGGGCGACAGAGCAAGACTCCGTCTCAAAAAAAAAAAAAAAAAAAAAAAAAAAAAAGTCAGGCACAGAAACGAACTGTGTATTTTACAAGAAAGAAGATTCACATAAATCTTTGCTTTACCAAGTAATTATGATATTAAGACAGGGGACAATTGTGAACACTGGTATGTCCTACATGAAGGAAATAATTTGGCCAAGGAAAAACAAAAAAAAGATTCTGTGATACCAGCAGCTCTATTAAATTGATATCACTGTACTATCTGAGGCTTTGGGATCTGTTACAATTTTCCTTCTCTTCAAAAGAGGAATGATCATTATACAACTCTTTCATATTTTTTAAGCAACAATTCTGAGATCATGTATTATATAATTAATGATAGTTTAATATTTCTTACTAAAAAGGGTATAATTGTTTTTTATTAAATACTAGTAGAAAGCCTAGTATTGTCCTGAAAGGTCGATTTTCTTGTATTTCTCCAAGGAACTAGAAGAAGAAATTGTGATCAATTGCCAGTGTGCTTTAAGTGCCCACAAAGATTAGGTTCTGTGACATTACGAGATTTCTGATGTTTTGCAGGACTCATCCATTCCCTTGTACACACACCCCAGGGGCTGTTTTATTAGCCTACTTCAAGTAGGTTACTGGTATAGGAAGTGCTTATTGGTATAGGAAAGGCATTTCCTTTTTTCCACTTTCTATTCTTTGCAGCACACCCCACTCTCAAATGCAATGGAAAAGAGAGTGAACCTGAAGCTTGGAACTTTCCTTTCAAAATAAGTTAAAACGATTTTTATCAGAGAGCTGGGGGGAGGGGGGTATACTTTACCTGAAATAGTGCCAATCCTACATAATAAAAATGGTGTCTTTTCTGATTATTTACATGAATTATCTTTGGCAATGAGATTTAAATATTGACAGTGATAAAGTTAATGCAAGTATTGGTAATTTGAAAAGCTACAGACCTATGACTGTCTTTACCTCACCATCCATCCTTCTTGTTGAGATCATACAGTGGCTAGGCTTTGGCCAAAAGCATATATTTATGACCAAGTAACTGATTTAAATATAACATGGGGTAGATTTCTCTCATTAAATTCGGAATTTCAGATATTAATTATAATTACCAGTGGCAGACACTGTTCAATGAATTCCCAAAAGCCATTCTCACCCCACACTTCTCCCCGCCACCATCTCCCCCGCCCCAGCGCACATGCGTGCACAGACTCTAACACAATAGACACAGAAATTTGTTCAAGCACTTGGTGGAGAGCTTCAATCTTGGAAAAGCAGGTTTGGCCATGGTCTGGGATGAAACCAGTTTTAGTTAATGAAACATTAAAGAGAAGTCTTATGTTTCTGGAAAAGTGCTTTCCTCCCTGATAAGCAGGAGACTGAGGAAGCCGAAGCTCTCTATCCTTCGCTGCAGCCCGCTTTCTGCCCTTGAACATGTTTTCACAAGAGCACAGCGTCTGCAGCCTTGTGGGCACACTGCAGTCTTGAGGGGAGGGTCAACAGACTCCCCAGGACCTGGGACCTAAGACGTTGAACACCTACCACAAGACATCTGGTTATGTGAGGGGGAAAATCCTCTTTCTGTGAAGCAGCTAGCAGTTGATGTGTTATTAGCAGCTTAAAATCCTGCAATAATGCAATGACAATACTGTCCTCCAAATGTGGCCCATTGTGCAGGATTAAATGAGAAAATCTTACTAAATCAAACTCTATTATTTCTAATCTACCTTGACACTCAGCTACTGGCCCAATTTAAAAATATTAAATAATGATGTGTTTGGTCAGCTCTCGATTATTTTTATCATTTGGGAGAATATAGAATACTTATTTTGTTATTCTGTGAAAGTTATTAAAAGTTATTATTACTCTTGAAAATGTGTCAAAAGGTAGAGAACTCTACTCTTTCATGTGGCTGAATATTTACCATACTGTAGTATAACAGGCCTATTGCAAAATGTGCCCACAGGGGTGTATGTTTTGAAGGCTCCAAGAAAGACTAAGTGTTCCTTAAGAAGAGTGATTAATTTTCGAACCAAGCCTTCTACAGCATTTAGAACTTGGTGAGATTCCTCGAGAACAGCTGATAGCCACGGTAAAACTAATTTGCTTTTTCTTGTAGTTAATGTAGTGCAGAAATCGTTATGGGTTTCACATTCATTATGTTTTTTGGCCCTTGAATGTTAAAAAACTGTACTTGCCCAAGGCTGCATAGTTAGTAAGTGGTGGAACTCAAGCCGAGATCTCCTGACAACTAAAACCCCCGCTCTCCTGGCAATAGGCTACAGTTGCTGTTTGTTACCTTATTCACAACTTTCCTTCGTAAGAACCTCTGCAGCAGTCCTTGCATGGGCTCGCCATCCCACCGCAGCTGCACCCAGCGGAAATGCTGCTGCACCAGCAAGTCGGAGCCCTGGAGACAGGCCTTGGCGATGGTTCCCATCAGAAAGCAGTTCTCATGAAAGTAATAACATTCGGACATTCCATTTCCTGAAACAAACCAAAAAGCAATGGCCCATCCTCAGTGAGTTATGCTATGGGACAGATTCAAATTAAAATAACTTAAAGAACATGAAGTATAACTGGTACTCTGGGAAACAGAAAGATTAGAATATTACGGAAGCTTGCTTCTCAGCATGGTCCCTCTATTAGCATTACCTTTTTGGAAAGTGCAGGGGCTTTCAGTGCTGCGATTTTCAAGAGGTGCCAAAAAGTCCCTCAATAACTCAGACAGTGAAGATTTTTCTAAATTCTCTAAAATGATGATGATTTTCTTCTTACTGGGAGATTGTTTCACTGGGATCAGACAAGCTATAATAAAAAAGGAAATTCAGTGATTCAAGCTTTTGACAAAAATTTATACAAATTGGCAAAACTAAAAAATCTGAAGTTATAAAGCATTAGCAAAGATGTGGTATAATGGGAATGTTCTTAAATTGCTTGGGGAATGAACAACTCTGGAAAACTGTTTGGTATTATTTGATATGTTTGAACACACTCACAAGGATCCAACATTCCTTGTTCTACAACAAGTCTCAAATGGAATCACCCCAATGTCCATCAACAACAGAATAAATGAATACATAAAAGTATGTTCATACAACAAATAGAACGCGAACAAATGACAACTTTCACAACATGGAAGACTCACAAACAATATATTAAGAAGCAAATCATGAAAGATTATATACAATGTGATTTCATCATGTAAAGTTCAAAACAGGCAACACTAAATCTATAATTTAGGGATTCATACACAGGGAGTAAAACTATAAAGAAAAGCTAAGAAAGGATTATCATGAAAGAGTAGTGGTTACTTCCAAAGGGAAGGATTTGCAATAAGGGGGACAGACCACACAGTCACATTCTGAGAGCTGAGAATATTTTATTTCTTGGCCTAGTCAGTGGTTACATGGTTATTTTATTTTAAATTATTAATTAATCTGTAAACGTAAGTAGTATGTATTTTAATATATCTATTTCATAATACAAAAGGTGAAAAGCCCTTAAATGACCTTTAAATTATGCATATGTAAAATGTTCATAAAATTATGTAGACAGGGCCAGGCACGGTGGCTCATGCTGGTAATCCCAGCACTTTGGGAGGCCGAGGTGGGTAGATCACTTGAGCCCAGGAGTTCGAGGTCAGCCTGGGCAACATGGTGAGACCGTGCCTCTACAAAAAATTAGATATGGTAGTGGGCAACTGCATTCCCAGCTACTTGGGAGGCTGAGGTGAGAGGATCACCTGAGCCCAGGAGGTTGAGGTTACAGTGAGCTGTGATTGTGCCACTGCACTGCCGCCTGGGCAACGGAGCAAGACTGTCTAAAAAAAAAAAATGTAGACAGGACCTCAGAGAGATAAGTAAATCGCTCTTTCCATTTTCCAGATCTCAGAGAGGCTGAAATAATTTGCAGTCTCAGAAACAATGGTAAGGGAGGAGTAAAATCCAGGACTTCTGATTCATATTTTCCCATTCCTTTCACTCAGGATGGGAAGGACTGACTTCCTGTCAACCCAAAATGAAAGCTAGAAAAGTAAATGAAAAATTAATATTATATATAGGAAATGAATAAGGGCACAAAACATACTTAAAACAGTACCTGGCACCTACTAAGCAAAAACTATTAATATTTTAGTTAAAATGTATTATATATGGCACTTCCCATATACTAATCAATTACAAAATAAAATCACTTTAGTTTCTTGAAGATTCTAAGATGCCACAGTTTTAGTCAAATTAACCTTGAAAAGAGACCAGTTTAGGATACTTGAGAGTAACATACCAAATAGTATACTTTTTACAAATATTCATGATAGTATATTCTCAATTCCTTCTTGTTACTATAGACACAATGCATTTTCATTTTCAAAAGAACTCCTTGAACATTGTAAATGAATCTCTTCTCAGACAGAAATGGCTTTTCTGGATGCTATGAAAATTTAAAAACTAAAAGGCTAGAAATAATCACAGCCACCTCTCAATCTAGTTGTACTTGTGGAGGGCTGTTAACACTAGCATCTAGTGTGTGTCAGATCCCTTTCAACACAGCTGTTTGGTAAAGAATGTTAAAATTCTATGTTTCTTTGGGTTCAAATGTTATTTCAGAAATAGATGTATTGTGGAAGTATGAGAAATCTGTAGTTGGTTAAAACAACAATGGAAAACTAACAAACATTTTTAATTCAGTGATTAAAAAAACACACAGGATTGATGATTTATGTATCTGGTTTTCTGTAACTGAGGACTGAAAGTCTCCAGTTTTTCCCTGATTTCTGTTAAGTGCATCGCCAGTTTAAGTGGCTCTGAAGCTGCTGCAGCCAGCCAGAATGTATCTGAAGGAAGGAATATTTCCTTGCATTTCAACAAATGTTTATCCAATGCCTCTTTGCTACAGGTACTGGATGCTGAGTGCTGTGGCATGCCAGAAGTGACTCATTCTAACTGGGGGTGTGTAGCATTTTATTTATTTTTTTGAGATGGAGTCTTGCTCTGTTGCCCAGGCTGGAGTGCAATGGCGTGATCTCAGCTCACTGCAACCTCCACCTCCCGGGTTCAAGTGATTCTCCCACCTCAGCCTCCCGAGTAGCTGGGATTACAGGTGCACACCACCATGCCAAGTACAAAAAAAACTTTTTGTATTTTTAATAGAGATGGGAGTCACCATGTTCGTCTGCTGGTCTCAAAGTCCTGACTTCGTGATCCACCCACCTCACCCTCCCAAAGTGCTGGGATTACAGGTGTGAGCCACTGCACCCGGCCAGCATTTTAAACTAAGTTTAAGAAATGGCACTGGCCAAAGAATGGAGGCTGGGCAGGATTCAATTCTAGAAGGGAATACGGCATCAGATCAAGGTCAGAATAGTCACAAAAGCGGCATCATGGTGAGCTCAAAGCTGATCCATATAGCAAGTCAGGCCAGGGCTGGGAACTTGGGGTGGAGCCACAAGAGTGGCAGGGGGCCCAGCAGTCACAGCTGCGGAAGGCAGGCTGCATCTTCATCCTGAGCTGCATGAATCGCTGGACCCATCCCCAGTGATTCTCAGCGATTCTGATTTAATTGCGCTGTGCTGGGCCTGGGGCACTGGGATTTCATAAAAGCTCTCTAGTGACTGGAATGTGCAACCAGGGGCGAGATTTGCTAATATGAAGTCTCAGGACCGAGCCAAAAATGAAAAGTAGAGACCCAGAATGTCTTGTTGGGAGGGAGCTACTGGTTCTGGGAATCAGTGGAAGTCTTTAAATAGGGGGATAAACAGGATTTGACTCCTGCTCTGAGATCTTCGCTGGTGCAGAGAATTGGCTGAGGAGGAAAGACACAGTAGAATACACCTCCTAGACTCTTACTGCTATGGTTAAGGAAAGAGATGATGGGAGCCTCACCCAGGACCAAGGCACAGAATGAAAAGGCATTTTGAGACCAAATCAGTAAATCTCAGTGGTTGACTTATTGAAAGAGGGGCAGAGAGGAAATACTGGAGACGACTCTGAGGTTTCCACCAGAGAAGAGGCTGAGCGGTTAATGGAGGCAGAGAGCAGATGACCAAGCATGTACTTGGGGAGGAGGTGGTGGTGATGCATTATGTTTCAGGCTTGACGTGTTTGATGAGTGAAGCATTGCTTCTCCGATGCCCAGCAGGTGGTGGGGCATGAGGGTGAGGGCATCGAGGAAGGATCCAGGCTGGAGATAAAATAAATGAGTTTTCAGGCATGCTGGGGTCTCTTGGAAAGAGGCCATATGCTCATTCTCCTGGGTCCTCAAGCAAAGACTGTATTGCTAATGACCTAATACCTCTCACATTCAATGGACAGTTTGTGCCCTAGACAAAAAGGGGGAAGGGTTGCTATACATAAGCATTGGGTTATCTTTCCACTTCATCTTTATCTTAGTCTCCCATGAAGTAGGAATCAAGGGTCAAACAGCACAGGTTTCTTTGGGGAAAAGCTTTGTCTTCATTCGCTTGCCTCATTGCCTCAGTTTTTCATTAGTACCTACTTTTCCATCTGACCACTTAAGCTCAACATCCTTCGTCAAGGTGGGGCAAAGGTGAATTTTATTTTAGTTGAGAAATAGTATGTGTATAGTTCAGGTTATTCTGCATAGTTTCAGGTCTAAAATATTAACCAGCCACAGAAGCAGGAACTCATTACAGTTTCAAGGATCGACCGGTCTCTGATCAGGGCTTATGGAGAGGTGAAAGAAGGCCACGCACTCCATGTTACAGCTACAGGTTCCTTTATACCTACTGCCAAAAAGTCAACCATTTGAATTCCCTTTGCTTTGTGCTACTTCAAAACGCTATTTCTGAAACCAGTCTGCTCTTTTTGACCTTTTTCTTCCAACTTCATAGGCTCTCTCAGCCCTGCTCCTCTCCTGCAGGTTGGTAATTTTAACTGGACACTGCCTTTGTGATGCTCAGGGCTACATCCCAGTTTTGTACATCCTTAAAGTCTCAGAGAGTGAATTCTGCAGCCAAACTTATCAGTTTAAAAACAATTAGCATATTGCATTTGTAGCTAAACCCAACCTGCTTTGTGTCGTAGGTGACTGACTCCGAGTCTATAATCTCCCCTTTGAGGACAGAAAACAGCCCCACTTTTCCATGTGCCCTTAAACCCCGGGCTCTGGAGGAACGATGTTCTGAGAGGCCAAGTGGGAAGCACAGGGCAAGCCTTTAAAGAGTCTCCAGGCATGCAGGGTCCAAGGAGGTAAACTCATTTCTGGAGACTCCAATTGTCAAAGTCTCCTATTGTAACAGCAACCCTATCCTCATTACTTTTACAAAGCAAAGTTCCCTTGAAAAATTCAGAGTATTACTTTAAAATACCCATCTAGTGTTTAAATTTTTTTCTGTTCTACTGTTTACAGTCACTGTAATTTTAAAAAGTATCATCTTGCTAACCCAAGTCCATACTTCATACTGAGGAGAAATTTGACCTAATTCTAATATGCATTCACAGCCTCCTTACCAAATATCAGAGTCATATGACATGACCCTCTCTCAAGAAAGGGAATATGAGAAGGAAATGTTATTTTAAAATAAACACAAAGTAATTTATGCTAGAATAAGTGCTGTGTCATTTTCTTTGAAATGGTCTTTTGTTCTCTATTCTTTTCTTCATTGGCACCATTTTAATCTCCATTTAAGTTTCAGATTCTTAAAGCTAATTATTTAAAATACTTTTGCTACTCTTCATTTCTGCCCTTTTTGCTCACACCCTTCTTTAACTCTTTTCTGTGCCTGTTTCCTGGCTTTCTTCTACAGCATCGTACAGAGGAACACATAAGGCAATGTGTGCTGTGCTCAGTGGAAGACAGAAGTTCAGCATTCTCACCCCGTTCAATCCACATAGTTTAAGGCTCTCTCTTTAGAGAAAATAAGGTTAACCATCAGGAGTACGTGTGGAATACCTCAGGAATCAGTGTACTCTTCAATTGTACTTACCATTTAATCACTTCAGTTTTTGGTGAAAAAAGAGAGTAGCTGATAGATAATCCCTATAATGCTCATTATTCTAAACGCTTGAGTGGAACAGCCTAGAAAACCCCTTTCCTCCATCCAGATCTCTGACTTCTCTACCCTGTGGCCTCATCCATCGCCTCTTGACTGAAGGATCATTCCCTGCTGCATGCTTTCCGCACAGTGAAAGAACTGACGCCATGCCTGTCGATGGATCCTTCCCTGTGGCTCGCAGGAGTTCCCTTGTACTGCTCTGAAGTCTCTGGTGTCCTTGTTGATTCTAATTCTCCTCTACGTCTTCATCAGCCTCCAGTCCACAGCATGGGTCCTACCGAGAAGATGGTGGTGGAGGTAGAGTAGGTTTTAGGAGATGAGGGTGAACTGCGGCAGGGCAAGGATGAGGGGCCTGTCCACAATGTTCCTGGTGTAGATTCTGAGAGCTTTAGCTTTCATTCTGGAGCCTTGGGAGTATAACAGCAGGGAACTCTCTGAATGGTTTTATATCCTCCAGTGAGCCCCCAGATGCCTTGTGGAGGGCCCACGGAGGGAGTGAGACCAGAGGAAATACAAAAGGTTAATGATGAGGCCTCTACAATGCCTTGAACAAGAAATAATAGGTGATAGGGGGAATGGAGAGCAGGAGGAGGAGACAGAGGAAGCGGATTCCACAGAGCTTAGGGACTGCCTAGATATGGGGAGTGAGGCAGACAGGAAGTGATTATGCTCACCTTGCTAACTTGGGCAACTGCAGTCAAGGTCTTAGCAGATGAACCTTGTATTTGTATCATAGTTTTATTATTAAAAAGTGAAGAAAGATATTGATACTTATAAGTTACTAAGCTACATACAGAATAAAAATCCTTCTGTATGAATTTTCTTTTCTGCTTTACTGCTGACGATCATTTGCAATTTTAAAAAGTATCTGTCTTACTAATCCAATTCCATACCTTGCACTGAGGAATATTTGACCCAATTATAATATGCATTCGCAGCCTCCTTAACAAACCACAGTCATGTGATATGAAGGGTATAGAAGGATTTTTATTCTGTATTTGGAGACGACATACCATTTCCTACTCTTCCTTCTTGAACCTAGAGTGGAGTATTTTGTCCTTAGTCTATTGTTCAAACACTTCATTTTTTAAAATCCAAATTATTCTCTGTGCCTAGTCATCAATGACTCCCTTATCAATGCCCGTCTCTCTATCCCTTATCAATGCCTGTCTCCCTAATCTTACTTTTTTCTACCTCGACTCTAAGCAAGTTCTACTTGCTGCCACCTGAATTGAACTAAGAATTCTCTTTTTCTTTGCCTATGCTATTTCTTGCATCAGAAAATTCACCAATTTATTCAACAAATAATTATTGACAATTTATATACAAGCTAAGAGAAGAATAAGTTAAAGTGCTAGCCTTCAAGGAGCTCATCATATAACATGTGTGTGGGACAAGGCAAAACCCCAAATAATACCCTCATTGTCTTGACATACAGTTGGGTAGAGCCCAGAAGTATAAATAAAATCCACTGCTGTTTACCAGAAGGAGTGAATCACAGAAGCTTCATTTGAGGTGTCCTTAAAGAATTTCGACAGAGGCTTTTTCTATAGTTTCCAGAAGGGCAGAGACTGTGTCTATTTTAATCACTAGTCTATAACAGACTACTCTGCATCACACCGGCCACGTGGTAGCCATGGTGTCTGTGGGATGAGAGGCATTGACATGTTTACTCCTTAATTCTAGTGGAAACTGCAGCATGAGCAAAGACATGCAGAGTGGAAAAGCAAAGGATACATAGGGAAGAAACATCCCATTCTGCTGGAGCATGGGTATCTATGTTAAAAGGGTCAGATCAGCAAATCGGGTGGATGAAAGCCCCAGAACAGAAGGCCTTGAACAGCATCGACCTAGTTCACTGGGCAATGGAGAGATGTGGGATGGGGAGGGGCAGAAATCACAGGGATTTTAATCAGAGGTCTGCTGGCCTGTGAAGAATGCTCAGGGAGGAGAAACAAGAGACAGAGAAACCGTTTACGCAAAAGCGAGGAGTTCCAGGAAAGAGGGGCATAAAGTAAGATGGTGCTGATGGAAATGAATTTTAAAAAGCCGATTGAGACTGACTGGCAGGATGTGATGATGGACTGTGGGACGAGGGTGAGGGGGCCACAAATGAGAGCACCTGGGGTTCCATATGGTTCTCATATTGCTTTTAAAAATTAGAATAGTTAGCAATATTGAAAGAACAAAACCCCAAAGTTTTTACATAAAAACCTGGATTTCTGGCTTCTTCCTGAAAGTCACAAGACCGGACGACACTGGACCTACAATTCTGTCAGCAACAAACAGCTGGTTCTGAGAGCTGCTGCCCCTCCTGGAGATGGGGGCATGCCTCCTTCTCCCTGCAGCCCCACCCAGCCTGCTTCACCTCTTCCTGTGGCTTGTTGTTACTTGGGGGCATTGAGGTTTTCAAGCCTGCCAATGAGATCTGAGTTTCCAGTGTGGGAGCCAAGAGACAAGGGCCACTCTCCAAACTGGGAAATTAGGAAGAGCAGCTCTTTTTAAGAAGATGCCCACCACAGATCTAGAAATGCTGAGTTGGTCACCTTTGCATCCTTCGTGACCTTGTTCATTGCACTCCAGTTTTCTTAGCTCTCTAAGCTTAGAGCAGAATTCAGTCTGTGATTGCTATCTACCCCCATAGGGTGAGCACAAAATACTTCAGCTTCTTACTTTGAGAAGAAGCAAGACTGAAAGTTGAAAAAATGAGGGAGACTTTTGTTAGACAACAGGGGAAAAAAGATATTTTGGCACTGGGGCATTTTTAAAGCCAGTAGTGATTAAGGTCAGGCTTAGGAGCTGGACTGTTGGGGTTTGAGTTCCGTTTTATGTTCTTGCCGTGGGATCTTTGAGCAGGACACTTAACCTTTTATCTCAAGTGTTTTCATGTTTATAAATCAGGGATGGGATTGTATCTGCCTCAGAAAGTTGTGAGTTAATAAGTGCAGTGTTTAGAATAGGGCCTCCATGGTGAAACCCCGTCTCTACTAAAAATACAAAAATTAGCTGGGTGTGGTGGCGAGTGCCTGTAGTCCCAGCTACTTGGGAGGCTGAGGCAGGAGAATCGCTTGAACCAGCGAGGCAGAGGTTGCAGTGAGCCGAGATTGCGCCACCAGACTCCAGCCCTGGTGACAGAGTGAGACACTGTCTCAAAAAAAAAGAAAGAAAGAAAGAAAGAAAGAAAGAATAGGGCCTACCAGAGTAAGAGCTTACAAAATGTTAGCTACGATCAGTAACATTATCAGAAAAAAACAGCTTTCTGTAGCTAACTTTCACTAAGTTCTAGCCCAAGACTGGCCTGTACTAGCCAGTGATATTCAGATTCTACTGGAATTTTCCTGCCCCTAAAATGTGCTTCTAGGTTTGTGGCATCCTCAGTGAAATCCTCAGTGCTTCCTTAAACCTGCCTCATAATTTCATTTCTTTTTAAAAAAATTTTAAAAAATTGTGGATACATAGTAGGTGTATATATTTGTGTGTATATGAGGTGTTTTGATACAGGCATTCGATGTGAAATAATCGCATCATGAAGAATGGGGTACATTTATCCCCTCAAGCATTTATCCTTTGTGTTACAAACAATCCAATTACCTTCTTCTAGTTATTTTACAATGTACAATTAAGTTATTACTGACTATAGGTACAATTATTACTGACTATAGTCATTATCAAACAGTAGGTCTCATTCATTCTATTTTTTCAGTACCCACTAACCACCCCCACCTACCCCCCAGCACCCCACACTACCCTTCTCTGCCTCTGGTAACCATCCTTCTACCCTCTATCTCCATGAATTCAATTGTTTTGATTTTTAGATCCCTCAAATAATTAAGAACCTGCGACGTTTGTCTTTCTGTGCCTGGCTTATTTCACGCAACATAATGATCTCTAGTTCCATCCGTGTTGTTGCAAATGACAGGATCTCATTCTTTTTTTTATGGCCGAATAGCACTCCATTGTGTACATGTATCATATTTTCTTTATCTATTCATCTGTTGACTTAGAAAGTGTTGACTTAGAAAGTGTTGGCTAGGCACGGTGGCTCACGCCTGTAATTCCAGCACTTTGGGAGACCCAAGGCAGGCAGAATGTTTGAGCTCAGGAGTTCAAGACCAGCCTGAGCAACACGGCAAACTCTTTGTCTACAAAAAATGCACACACACGCAAATTAGCTGGAAGTACTGGCGCGTGCCTGTAGTCCTACCTACTCAGGAGGCTGAGGTGGAAGTTTAGCTTGTGCCCCAGAAATCGATGCTGCAGTGAGCTGAGATCACGCCACTGTACTCTCTAGCCTGGGTGACACAGTGACCCTGTCTTTAAAAAAACAAAAAAAACAAAAAGCATAGGTAATTTCTATCTTCCTAAGCCTGGTCTACATTTGCCCTGGCCACAAGATACAGAAGCACCCCTCCCCAACAGAGATTTTGAATTTGCATTTCAACCTATCCTTCTCCGATCTTACAACTGCTTCCTTCGCGCCTTCCCCAGGGGTCTCTGTGGCTTTGAGCCCCAGGAGACTAAAGTCTGGTCCATTTCAGTTTTGTGTCAGAGTCACTAGTTATGCTATTCTACAGTATGCAATGCAGGGTTATGCTAATTCCACCTGTGATGAAACTTGGGGTATTAGACCCTGGAACCTAAGATTGAAAACTCATTAATAACATTACATTAATAAATATATTTAATCCTGGTGCTGCTACTACATAGCTGTGACAAATTACTGGACCTCTCTGTGACCCTTTCCCCACCTTTGAAAGTAGAAATCATGATACCTACTTGCATAGGGCTGTTGTGGAGACTGAATGAGTTAATTAGTGCACGTGATGTATTTCACTAAGTGCCAGTCAATGGCATAGCAAGAGCGAGGCAGAGAAAGCGGTTGGCCCCAGGTGCAGCACTAAGGGATGTATTTGTTGTAGAGAATTTATAAGTAATAAAATTTACTAAAAAGTCAATCTGCTGTGTATCACCACCATGCTCCAGCAATTCTAAACAGCATCAAAGATGCAACACCTAGTCCAGCTAAGGTGAACCTGCTCCTACCACCTCCTCCCTTGGTATACCACTAGTGCCAGTAAGACAGTATGTAGCAACAACTAATGATAAATAACAAAAGATAACAAAAAGAAGAAAAAAATGCAGGATGCTCAACAAATGCAATAATATACACATGAAGATAATTTTTGCAAGTGTTTATCCCACAGCTGCTGAATAATTAAAGTTATCTTAAATGTATCCCCAAGCAACACAGTGTATTTTCTCTTAATGGCATAATTGAAGAGCATGCCTTTAGGTTATCACAGGCAATTTGCTGAAATGTTCTTACCGCTACTGATGAACAGGTCTAGTAGCTGTTCCTTGGAAAAACCAGCATCTACTTCAGCTCTCACTATTTCACAGGAGAATCCTGCAGTCATTTGTCTGTGCTGTGATAAGAAAATAGGGTGATTAGTTCTATGCACTTGCCAATTTTCAAAGAAAAGGAGATGATATACAATAATCAATACCTTCAGGCAGAGTGCAAGCTGACGTACTATGTAGTCTTGCAAGCTTCCTTCTGGGCCATGGAAAATGACATTATGATATTGCTCAACCTATTAACAAACCAAGTAGAGACCTAGGGTGAAGATGCTAAATTGATGAGAGAAACAAAGTGGTACACAGGTGTGGAATTCTTTTTTGATTGTCCTCATACTTTCAAAAGATTAAAAACAATATTTTAGAGATTAACTTTATTCACTGGACACGTGTACTCTCATTTGAATGTGAAACATGGGCAAAGGGTACTTAGCAGAGCTGACACTTTATTAAAAAAACACATTTTTTCCCTCTATTTTCTATAGCGAGGGTCTGCAGGGTAGCTGAGAAACACAGTTCCAAGTTCATTTTGTCCCTTCCAGAAATTCTGTAACTTTTTCTATATTATCCTTTGCAGATGCTCTTTATGTGGAATTTTGTCAATGCTTATTTATCTTTTTCGTGGTTAAAACAGTAATGCATTTCATTATGGAAATTTTGGTAAATATAAAGAAGAACAAAAAATTACTGAGTGTCAGCACCCACAGTCACTGTAAATATTTTTGTTTTCTTCCAGTTTTTTCTTTGCATAGTGGCTGCGTGTGTGTGTGTATGTTTAAAAGATGGGTACGTGAGTGTAATATTTTTACAGTTGTTGTATATCAGAGAATGTCTTTGTGTTGACTTCTTAGGTAAAAGATGTTTTGATGTGTATAAAACTCAGATCAACTTTATATATTATTCCATTCTGGAATTCAGTGTTTTAAAGAAATCTAGGTAGAGATGGATTACTTTTGCTTTGTCAAAAAGAAAATCTCCTGCCTGGATGCTTTTTTTTTTTTTTTTTAAACTTTATCCTCGTGTATAAGGATACCTCACCTGAGAACACGGAGATGCACTTGGATGGAAAGGCAATTATCATCTACACAGGGCAAAGGCAGCGATGTCTTGAGAAAAATGTAGAGAGGAAAGTCAGCCTCCCACTTCTGTCATCCCAGGGCTGACACCCCTGCCCTCTGCCCAGCACACATGCTTGGGAGAAGCTTTCTTAATGGAAAGCTGGTCTTGCAGCATGGTCTTGCAGGAAAGAACTTGGACAGGTGAGGCTCCAACCTAACTGATCCAGTTGGTATTGCTCATATGTGAAGACTGAGCCACCCAGACTTAGAGAAGTTTTGAGTTTGTTCTCTCTATAATCTAGAACAGGACAACGTAAGAACGTGTGTGTATATCTGTGTTGTCTCTCTCTTGTACTCTGATGAGGTTGTCCCTTTGAGATCACAGGAAAAGACCCATTCTTTATGGTAGCTGGGATGTACTTCTGGCAGGAT
The DNA here is from genome assembly GCF_009828535.3 of Hylobates moloch. NCBI lineage: Eukaryota > Metazoa > Chordata > Mammalia > Primates > Hylobatidae > Hylobates > Hylobates moloch. The sequence goes on from NW_026652276.1 coordinate 198,635,202, forward strand.
AGTAAAAATGCTCCAGTCCATCATTACAGGGAGGCAGATTGTGGGATATAAAAGGAAGGCTTGAAGAAAAGCTCTTAGCATAAGAGATTAGCTAACTTTTTCCTTACCCTAGGCCTTTAAGACTTGAGCTTTGGGCTGGGCATGGCGGCTCACACCTTTAATCCCAGCACTTTGGGAGGCCAAGGTGGGAGGATCACTTGAGGTCAGGAGTTCAAGACTAGCCTGGCAAATATGGTGAAGCCCCATCTCCACTAAAAATACAAAAATTAGCCAGGTGTGGTGGTGGGCACCTGTAATACCAGCTACTTGGGAGGCTGAGGCAGGAGAATTGCTTGAACCTGGGAGGTGGAGGTTGCAGTGAGCCAAGATCGTGCTACTGCACCCCAGCCTGGGAAACAGAGCGAGACTCTGTCTCAAGGGAAAAAAAAAAAAAAAAAAAAAAAAAAGACATGAGGTTTAACTTCTAAGGAGACTAAGGAAGGTCGGTGAGCACTTCTGGGAAGTGGAGGAAAGCCAGGCATGACCACCAGGATTCAGACCATGAGCTAAGAGGGTGGTGGTCCTTTAAGGGGCTCCTTAATGTTGGGCTTGGGACTGGGTTTTAGGCTCTGAAAGACATCATGTCTGGTAGCCTCCAGTAATATTCTCTGAGTTGGAATACTATTCAATTATTAGTACACCTTCAATAAAAGGCTTACGATGAAGGTGTAGGCAAGGACCAAACCTGGAGTAGGAACTTCCCCCTAGACACAGGAAAGAATACCCTAGAAAGTGCTGCTGAGGTTCTGCCTCTACGCAGTAAGGCAATGGGGCCACAAGTCTGCTGGGGTAATTATTAAATAATAATTATTGAAGAATAATATGTTTTCATTTATACTTATGAGATGGGGAAGCCTGGGCGATGTACAGATTGTACTTATTATTAAAAAATGTTGCCCAGATATGTCTAGTTATAGCCTCTTTCTCCCAATCTTAAATGGAACATGGTAAGTCCTTTTGATATGCATAGTCATAATTTTTTTGGATTAGGACATTTTTGTCCAATTTTTTGGTAATTTCTCCTCTTCTAGTTCTCTTTAACTACAATGAACACCTATAATGCTTAAGTTCTCTGTTTTCTGTATCTGTCATCTTATCTCATCATCATAGCTCTGTCTTCTTTTGCATTGAGAGAGCTCAAGTTAGTCTTGCACAACAAGCAAAAGAATATTCACGATCTCACTTCTGTTCTCTGTAGTCAAGTGCAACTTTATGCCATTGCATTTTCAATTGTTCTTGTAGTTCCTTACCTCACCCATCTCCTTTCTAAAACTTTTCCTTGTAATCTAAGCCCAGATTCTACTATGACTTTCTTGCCCTGCTTTCATAGTCTACCACATTGCATTCTGTAGACAAAGAACATAATTTTTCAAACTTTTTCTGTTTTTCCTAGTTGCTGTGGTCTTGTTTCCCCTGGCCCCAATTCTGTCTTGCTTCCCCTGGCCCCAATTCATATATTGAAATTCTAACCCCCAAGGTGATTGTATTAGGAGTTGGGGTTGTTAGGAGGGATTAGTGCCCTTATAAATGAGGCTAAGGGGAACCCCTTTCCCCTTTCACCATTTGAGGATTGAATGAGAAGGTGCCATCTGTGAACTAGGAAACAGGCCCTAACCAGACACTGAGTCTGCTGGCCCCCTGATCTTGAACTTTCCACATCCTGGAACTGTTGAGAAATACATTTCTGTTGTTTATAAGCCACCCAGTCTATGATATTTCGTTTCAGCAGCCTGAATGGACTAAGACATTAGCAAATAATTTTAAGGGTGTGTTCTTCCCTGAGTTTGCAGACTGAAAACTGTTCTGCAGCATTCTTCCAGAGGTATACGGTTAATTTGTTATTATTCGTTTATGTACTATGAAACCAGAGGAAGAATTCTGCAAGAAAGCAGGATGTGTGGACCACCACTGGCTTCACTGGCTGTCCACAAATTGGGTGGCTGAATCTCCTTCTTGGGTCAGTGGGTGGATGAAAACTTGGTGTCTGCAGTTGCTGGTTAAACTCCTGGGTCTAGCAATGGCTGCAGTGGAATGAACTCCTACTGTCCAACACAGCAGACAATGCATGAAGATAAATCACAGTTCCAGGACGCGCCGCAGCTCAGCAGCTCCTGTCTCCATCCCTGCTGAGTGCTTATGGAGAATCCACCACCTGGGATGTAGCACAGTCTCACTAATCCCCACCAACTTTTCGTTCAGGTATTTCTAGGACCCGCAGTCCTAGAAAGGCCTCCTGGGAGTGGAGGAGAATATCACAGTGCTGCAAAAGGCAGAGACTATGCGGTAAAGGATAAACGCCCAATTTTCTAACTGGTATAAATCTTTTTTTTTTTTTTTAATCACCAGGAAGATGGTAGGGGAAGGATGATAATGATTTCCTACCTAATTTCAGGTAAGCCTCACATAAGTGGGCCTAATACTTTATTAGTCTTAATGATAGTAGAAAATGCTTCCAGATTCTTGAAAGAGAGAGACTTCAGTTCTATTTTTCTGTGACTGAGGTTTTGTCAATTTTCAAAAGTACTTTAGTGGGAAATTGTCTATTAGGTACACAATTTGCTAGCCAGGTGAAATTTTAAACCAGAGCTCTTGAGCTTTCCAAATTAATTCCAAATTGCTATGATTTATTGGGTAGAATTTTTTTTCACAAGTAATGTATCATTTCATACCAGTGAAACAGGATACCGATTTTTAAGATTTACTGAAAATAAACAGACTAAAGATTTTCAAGATTTACCCCAGAGATTTTCAACTAGCGTGGCTATTTAATCTTGTCTCACTTCTGAAAACAAGAGTGCTCTATTCATTATGGCCATCCTGTCAAACTGCCGACACTTTCTTAAGATAAATTTTGAAATCAAATAGCATAAAGAGATCCAACTTCATAAAGAAGCTGTCTTTAGTTGCAACACTTCATTTGTTCTCAGACTGTAGGTTTTTAGGAGACACATGCAAGAAACATTCAATTTAAAATTTCACTGAAAAGGCCATTCACTAGATGTAAGCCCTTTGCATTTACATAGTCTAATGTCCTTCATGGGATGAAGTAGAAATATAAATAAATAAATGAATTAGGTAGGTAAAGAGAAAAACAAATACTTCCAGGTCATTCGTACATTTTAATGCATGCATTTCATTAGTAGGTTTCTCTTCATTTCGGGTATTACCAATTTTTTGTAAATGGTATTCTGTTATCAAATGATAGAGTCATGTTGGCTACCATTTAAATTCTGAACAACAACAAAAAAATACCTTAATTACTGGGAACCTGTTACTCTATCAGAACCGGGGCAAACATGCAAAGCTTTGCTAAGACATTACATATTGTTTTGAAGTTATCATATTATATTTCTCCAAATATCAAGATCTTGGGTATAATGAATATATATACTCCATGCTTCCAGCAGAGGGCTCTAAAGATAGATACATAGGCAGATCTTTTGGGGAAAGAGGGGTATAAATATTCTAATTGTATTGAAAGGAGATCTGTTCTTTGAACAAGATCAAACACAACTTTTAAAATTACAGTCTTAATTGTAGTTACCAGAATTATCCCCTAAGTGCACATTTATAGTGTGACATTTCTGCTTATTGATAAAGGGACACTGGCCTCATTATCACAATTGGTACCAATCCCTTTTATTCTTGTGTCTTCACAGACTATTCAGGAAGCTCATCACATGTCAATTAGTGCTTTGTGAGCGAAACAGATTCTGGATTAAATGGAAACAAGTGACCTCAACAATGGACCATGCATCTCTATTTTTTTCGCTCCACAATGCTCTCCTGCAGAATGGGGTTTACCAGAAGAGCTGTGATCTCCACTACTGTTGATGTGGCACCTGTAATGTGTTTGCAGAGCTGTGGCATTTTAAAGCAATAAATTCCAAGTTTTGTTTGCAGTTTCACTTGTCACACACAGTCTGAGGAAAAGAAGCTTCTGTCCAGAGACAGTTCTAGGCCAGCTTGTGCTGACTAAACAAAAAAGAAAAATAAAAGGGCATTATGGAGCCAATAAAATTGGAATCGTTAAAATCACATGTTTTATAGCCACAAATTCCATTCCACCCATATCTGACGCCTGATTTTAAATAACTAATTTACTTGTGACTTTAGAGCCACCGATGGCACAATTACGGCCTATTCATTAACATAAAATTTCCTCAAACAATATTGGTACATCCAGCATTTGGAATACAAAAAACTGGAGTTCTTCACGGTAGAGAGCATTTTAATCATTTATTGAGGTCCCTTTTAAAGAATAGGTATAAGAGTAATAGGAATTTAAGAGAAATTACAGTTCACATACATAGCAGACTGGGTTACTAACTTCAAATACAGACAGGTCCCCATTTATTGATACAGACATAATAATTTGGGTATTACAGCTATTTTAAAAACATAAAACTATAAGATGGAACTTTTAGACATAACTGCTCCCTTGTCAGCCAGCCTCTGGAATTCATGAAGTTTTTCTGCTTTAGACCTTTTCTGGGCTGATATTTACTGCCCAGGATCCTCTTCCACTACTGCTGTGGAAGCCAAATGTTCCACTGGTGGCAGAGCCACCTCTTCCTCATATCAGGCAACTGGCTGCTTCCCACTTTCACTAGGACCTCACCCAGGCTTGCTCCTCCCTTTCCTGAGAAAGATCAGGCTACCAGGGTTGTGGGATGACTTAGACACATAACTATCACTTACAACCTTATTTTTATGGGAAAGTAGCAAACTTATTTTGGGAATGTAAGGAGAATAACTAGGCTCTCCTAGTGATGATTCTCAGTGACTGGCATGGCACATATTGGAGTGAATTAAAAACGGGTAGAAGAATCTCAAGGATCCCATACTGGACATTCAGAGTCTTAATTTTAAAGAAGCGCTCAGATCAAGATGATCGAACTCCAGCATTTTTTCTAATATCATAATTATTCATAGTCACTGAATTATTAAAACACGAGGTTTCAAATAACCTAACAAAAATTGCAACTGGCTCAAAGAAATGTTTAAGTTAATGCAAAAAATTCAACAATTACAATAAATTACTAATGATTCAAAACTCAATTGGGTTGAATATTTCCCCTATTAAATCAAGGGTGGAGATTTAAAATGTACTTGTATTGTTTTTAACAATAAAAGTATTTAAAAATAACATCATTTTAAAAAACAGAAACAGAAACAGAATCCTGATTTAAAGTCTTCACTACATGTGGTTTTCTGCATAAGGGTTTTAACACATGCATTTTATATATTTGCATACATAGTAATGACTGGTACTGCAACGCTTAATCAATAGGCTAATAACCTAGGCTAATAAACTATGATTACATGCATGAGTAGGCAGAAAGGCTAGTTTCAACTCCTTGGGTCCCACCACTTAATTGCTGAAGACGCTGGGTAAATTACTTTGAGTCTTTGTTTATTTACCTGTAAAATGTAACTTGTACGGAGTATCTATCTCATAGAAAGATTAAATGAGATTATCCATATATTTAGAACAGAGGTTGGTGTATAATAAATGCTCAATAAAAAGTTAGCTATTCAAAAGCAACTATCATCAAAGTGAACAGACAACCTACAGAACGGGAGAACATTTTTGCAATCTATCCATCTGACAAAGGTCTCATATCCAGAGTCTACAAGGAACTTAAACAAATTTACAAGAAAACAAACAAACCCATTAAAAAGTGGGCAAAGGATATGAGTAGACAATTTTCAAAAGGACATTCATGTGGCCAACAAACACGTGAAAAAAAGCTCAACATCAGATCATTAGAGAAATGCAATCAAAACCACAGTGAGATGCCATCTCACGCCAGTCAGAATGGTGATTATTAAAAAGTCCAGAGATAACAGATGCTGGCAAGGTTGTGGAGAAAATGGAACACTTTTACACTGTAGGTGGAAGTGTAAATCCAATCACTGTGAAAGACAGTGTGGCGACTCCTCATTTCTTTCTAGAGGCAGAAATATCATTTGACCCAGCAATCCCATTACTGGGTATACACTCAAAGGAATATAAATCATTCTATTACAAAGATACATGCATACATATGTTCGCTGCAAGACTATGGATAATAGCAATGACACGGAATCAATCTAAATGACCATCAATTATAGACTGGATAAAGAAAATGTGGTACGTATACACCATGGAATACTAAGCAACGATAAAAAGGAATGAGATCATGTTCTTTGCAGGCACATGAATGGAGCTGGAAGACATAATCCTCTGCAAACTAATGCAGGAGCAGAAAACCAAACACCCCATGTTCTCACTTATAAGTGGGAGCTGAATGAGAACACATGAACACATGGTGGAGGGGGCGGAACAACATACACTGGGGCCTGTCACGGTGGGGGTTGGGGGGAGGGAGAGCATCAGGAAGAATATCTAATGGATGTTGGGCTTAATATCTAGGTGATGGGATGATCTGTGTAGCAAACCACCATGGCACATGTTTACTTATTTAATAAACCTGCACATGTACCCCAGAACGTAAAATAAAAGTTGAAGGTAAACAAAGTCAACTATTACTACATTTGTATATCTACTGTACAGATTTCCAACAACCCAACACACATCAATGTGCCTGTAGTGATTTGTGGAACTGAGAAGCTATGCCATTCTCTGGCTCAAATTCCCCCAGGGGCTTCCTATCCACTTGGAGTAAAATTCAAAGTTTTTGCCATATTCCTGCATGATCTGGTTTCTGATCATTTCCCAGACTTCACTGTCAACCTAGATACATTTGTATCTGTGGTTCCCTGTACCTCAAACACCCTCCACAAGGCGACTCCCTTCATTTCATTTGTTTTTTAGTCCAAATATCACTATAGTAAGATCTTTGCTGATAACTCCATCTAAAAATAGTGCTTTCTGCCTCCTCTTCCACCCACTCTTTATCTCCTTGTCTGCTTTATTTTTCTTCACACTTGTGTTAGTGCTGGTCATCACATTACATATGCATTCATTCATTTGATTTTTTTTTAATCTGCCTTCTTTACCACTAGAAGGTAAACTCTATGAGGCCAGGGAATGTGTCTTATACATAGCTCTATCCTCAGTTTCTAAAACATTACCTGCATTGAAGAGGCTCTCAATAAACAGTTGGGAAGCAATTGAAGTAACAGGACACAAAAATGCGTAACACAGGGCCTATGCTCCTAAGGGGCTTATAATTGTTTATGGAAGAGAAAACATTCACAACCATTACGATATATTGTTGTCTCAGTCACTTTAAATTTTGCAGTGACTGCTGAAACAAGTGATACATTTTTATTATATTCATTCAAGAGTTAATTGTTGGATTAAAAAAGTCTTTTATGTACACTCACTGAATTCAGAATAGAAACAACAACAGTGTTTGGTCTCTGATTTGCTGTTAACTGGTAGTGAAATTATGTCTTATGTATAAGGAGACACATACATAAGTGTACTTGGAATATTTTACATATAATGTGACTAGTAGACATTTCATTTTACAGATTTGCTAGTCAACGCTAATTTGCAGTTATGTTTTATCATCTTAACGGATGAAGGAAAAGCCCTGGGTCAGAACCTTGCCTTGTATGGAGAAGCTGACAAGGGGGAAGGGGAGAGAAGGGAGTGGTTCTACCAGCTGATTCTACTGAGAGCCTGAGGCTAACATTCCTGAAAACCAGTTGATCACACCCTTCTACCTTCACTTAAGCCAAGTAATGATATAGATCTCCTTCCCATCACAGGCATACTTTCATGCTTTTAGGAAGGGGGACAAAGAGGAAAGCAAAGAAGTGAAAGTATCAGATTCAGGAGAATCCACTTTTTCTACATTGTGAGGCTTTGAATGTTTCTCTGCTACTGTGGCTGCTGGTACAAAAGCTAATCCTAACTTTGAGCCTGGCTAGATGATCAATGGAATGGTTTTGAATACTTCTTTTCATAAGGGGTGAAAACAAAGGCATCAATTCACAGTCTATGGAAACAACTTTTCTCAAGGGTCATAGTTCCAACTCATTTATTTAAAAAGGTCATCTAAATTAAGGCACAGAGCAAAATTATTGTTTCATGTTTTATACCAGTAGTATTAGTTTTAGATAGCTCTCACACACATCAGAGACTTGCACAATTCTGGCTTCATCACTTACTAGATGCATGACTTTGAGCATTTTACCTCTCTCTGTTCAGTTTCTCCATCTATAAAATGGATGAAATTATCTCATAGGGATGTTTTGAAGAATAAATAGGTCATAACAGCACTTGGCATATTGCCTAGCATGTAATACGTATTTAATGAATGCAAAGCATTACATTTATCCATTTTACATTTATAATTTGCTACTTTCTTTTAATGATCATATTCTTCTTCTTCCTTTTAGCAACAGACCACCTGGTTTTAGGTAGATGCACAATTGCCCAGCAAAAGGCTCCACTTCCCAGCTCGGCACCGACAGGTGTCTTAAGTTCTGCTGAATGGGATGTGAGCAGGAATGACATGTGCAATTCCCCTGAAAGGAAATGCTTGCCCTCCAGGCTCTCTCTTTCCAGCTAGGAAGCAGGAGTGGGAGTGGTGACTACCTTTGACCAAGCAACACAGACAACATCCCGGCGAAGAGTGGAGCAGGGAGAAAGGGTGCTGAGATCCTGGGGAGGTCACCCTGACACTTCTCCCTCCCCAGGCCTCTCACCTGCTGGGACTTACATGTTTGAGAAAAATAAACTTCCATCCTGTTTAAGCTGTAATTATTTGGTTTCCATTAAAGTGGCCAAATTTACCTTCTCACTAATGCTAGCATCTTTACTCAATTTTAAATTATAAAAGTTTATAGTAAGGCATCTTGATATTTGTGGCCATTCCCTTCCATATTGATCATCATTTACGTGACATCAAGTCCTTGTTAAAGGAAGACATCCTGCTCCTGCCCAAATTATGATATTTCACAGGTCACAGGTGGTCTCTGGATCCAGGCATTAGATACCTGGATGACAGTGACAGAAATCCAGACTACGTAAGGGGCAGCCTGCCAGGGAGGGGGCTGGTGGGGAAGGTAACGGTGTCAGAGCACAGGGTGGGGGAGCTTGCACTCCTCCTTTAAACATAAAAATGGGCCATCCAATTTTCCAGTGGCAGGGATGGGAAACACAGGCCTCCACCCAGCAGTGTCCACCTACCAGCCTGAGGTAGTTCTGCATCATCTGGAGAGGGATCATGGAGGCATAAGTCACACTACTGAGGCAGCCTTCTTGAGGACCTGTAGGAAAGGACAGACGAAGAAAAATGGGCACTCCCTTGTTAAATATAAATGATCAAAACACAACAGAATCTGTCATAAAAGATAAATGTGTTTGTTGACTTATGTAGGCAGAGCTGACATTTGGCCAGGAGGCACCAATGTGCCTTTCTGTTGTGAAAATATCGTCACACTTTGTTCTGGCTGATAAACTGCCACTGCTCCTGACCTCCCAAGAGCTCCCAGCTGCTCCTTCCCCCACCCCCTGGGATGCCCGCCTACCTCCCAGCAACCACAGCCAGGGCCTCCTGATCCCAGCCCAAACGTTGTGCCCAGTATCTGCTGATTGCTGGGCTCAATGTTTTACAGTTCATAAGTAAAAGTTATCACAGATCATTGCAGTCCTCAGAAAGCTTTAGCCTTGGCCACTGTTAAGTCCATTGGCAATACTCGCCACCCCTCCCCGCGAGTTCTGCCATTCTCTCAATACATTGGGCCTAAAGCAATTTTCTGGGGTAGCCTCACACTTTTCTTTAAACTTCAGTAAGTCCAGTTCAAGTAATTAAATAAATCTTTATTAGTTAAGATTGAATTTTCAGACTCCATTCCCAAGTTTGGGAAATACAGGATGAAATCCATAGCTGTTTAGCATCAAGGGCTGAGAAATTGAGTATTCCTATACCACCTAGTGGCAGCATGACCTTAGGCAAGAATATCAATCTCTCAGAGCCTCAATTTCCTTGGGTATAAAATAGGGATAAGCAGAAATGCATGTCTCATTGGGTTATGAGAATTAAATGATTTGATACTTATGCTATAAACAACAGGGTCTAGCACATAGCAGGTGCCCACTAAACATTAGCCTGTACCATTATAATAATCACATTAAGCATTATTAAGCACAGTAAAAAAAAAAAAAAAAAAATTTTTTTTTTTGAGATGGAGTCTCGCTCTGTTGCCCAGGCTGGAGTGTAGTGGTGCGATCTTGGCTCACTGCAAGCTCCACCTCCCGGGTTCACGCCATTCTCCTGCCTCAGCCTCCCGAGTAGCTGGGACTACAGGCAGCCGCCACCACGCCCAGCTAATTTTTTTTTGTATTTTTAGTAGAGACGGGGTTTCACCGTGTTAGCCAGGATGGTCTCGATCTCCTGACCTCGTGATCCGCCCGCCTCGGCCTCGGCCTCCCCAAGTGCTGGGATTACAGGCATGAGCCACCGCGCCCGGCAAGACATTTCTCTTTTAACACAGTCTCTGTCACTCTCTTATCAGCATGCCAGTTTGGCCTCTGGTTTATTTCCAATGAGTGATGCAATCATTATGACAGGAATCAATGATCCAGACAGATATCATCATGGGTGTCAAGAACATAGCTTTTGAGTTTTCCTCCCCTTAATCAAACATTTTAAAAAATGTCTAATTATCTAGTGGTGGAAGTCACATGTGTGTGGCTGGAAGACATGGGATGAAATGTGAAGATTTAAGAACTGGTGCTCTGAGGCAGCCATGAAGCAAACACTCTTTAAACGTCACCTTAGTTAGGGACATCCTTACCTGACAAAAGCACAGTGATGTGCTCTGCCTTATTCTTCCTCATAAAGTCCCACGGGGACTGCGTGAAGCTCTGACCCACTGACCATGGCACATTTCCTGGTTCCAAAAAATGAAATAAAATGTCAAGGGCAGCTTATGAATGGTTTTTCTCACAAGGGTAAACATATGCTCTCCTCTGTGAGAACCCTAAGGAATTCAGAGCTTAAATTGTCAAAGGCATGTACAGAACACATATAGGGCCACACAAGGGGTTAGCTCCCTAACGAAATTCTTGTTGAAGGTTGAAAGGAAGGCTTTCAATCTACAGACTTCTCCAAAGCAGCCCATAGGAGGGATTCAGGGAGAGATCTAGAAAGCAAATATATCCACTCAAATATTTCTAGGGTTAAGCTCTCAAGAACAAAGCTGTCCATAATCTAAAACTGTTTCAGCGTTCTTCCAATGCTTGTTTCTCAAAGCCTGAGCACTTTGGGTGAGATACGAGATCATTTATGATCTGGTCCTGAGCCTCTTTCCAGCAAATTTTTAGATTCCAGAAAAAAAAAAAAGAAAAGATAATTTCAGGTGCTCAGAATAAGGCAGGCCTTCCCCCATTGCAGGCCCTCTGCTCACTCTTGTTCTGAAAGGGTTCCACTTCATACGTATCTTCCCTAGGGGGTGATTGGTAATAAGTATTTGTTTTCATCTCTTCCTTCCACAGATCAATTCTTAAATATCTATTCTCAGCATGCCTCCAATATACACGCACTCACCTGTAATTGTGCTTATCTGCTGACCTGAAGTTCCCTTCATGTAGCTTAGGTTATGAATCCAGCAAACTCACTTACATACACACAATAATAACACTAATAATTACCAATTATGAAGTGATTACAGCGAGGCACTAAACTAAGCCCTTTATCCACAAAACTCAATGATTTTTGGATGTGAAATGCTACTAGGGTGCTCTATACCTCTGAGACAAGCACGAACACTGCAGTAATCAAGCCTTAGCATGCACCGCTCACAGTGGTAAACTTATCTGTTGGCAGTGAATATCCATCTGCCTTTGTCAGTTTCCACATTAGCTGAACGAAGGCTGATGGAGGGCCATTTCCTTCAAAACACAGTTGTATTGACTTTGTTTATCAGACCCTGGGCCAGAACCACATTTTGAGTAATACTCCATGTGTGGACAAAATGTGTTCCTAAGAACTGAATCATTTCTTAATACAATTTTAAGTACATTATAACAATTCTATCTTTTTTTTTTTTTTTTTTTTTTTTTAAGAGACAGGGTCTTTGTGGCTCAGGCTGGAGTGCAGTGGCTGCATCATAGCTCACTGCTGCCTCAAACTCCTGGGGTCAAGGGATCTTCCCACCTTAGCCTCCGAGGAACTGGGACTACAGGTGCATGCGACCGCACCTAGTTAATTTAAAAAAAAAAATGTTTTGTAAATATGAGGTCTCAGTATGTTGCCCATGCTGGTCTTGAACTCTTGGGCTCAAGTGATCCTTCTGCCTCATCCTCCCAAAGCACTGGGATTATAGGTATAAGCCACCATGCCCAGCCAATAATAGTAATTTTAATGATCATGCCAAAGATCCATAAAATCAAGTTGTCATGAATACTCTTCTCCAAAAACTAGTAACATGTTTTGAAAGTGAATAAGCATATATGGGTAAACAGAATAAAACACTTTCTGATATAATAATCTGACAGATAAATAGCCATGGTAAAAAGCCCACTTATCCCTCAACCTTGGACCATTCTTTTCTAATACGGTGCTGTTGAAAGTACACAAGTTTTTCTATCCGACAGAATATGATTTGAATCCTGTCTGCTTTGCTCACTAGTTCTGTGCTCTCAAGCAAGTCATCTTGTACGGAGTTATCTATAAAATGACACCATCGAAAGGACCTTTTATAAGCACCCAACACAGTCCTTGCAAAGGAGCAGATTTCCCAAAGATGGTAGTTCTCCTGGACCAAGAAGAAAGGAACTAATCAGGGACACCGAATATTTACAGAGAGCTTACTATGCTCAGCAGAAAGCAAATCTCTTAAGTTCTGTGGAATCTGTTTTGTGCTGTCTATCAAATTGAAATAACCAATTACTACCCTGATTCATCCCATGTGGGAGCATTGAATATATCTTTATTAAAGTGCTTCTTTCAAGTCTAGACTTCATCAGAAAACCTGTCCTGGAGGTAAGGTACTAATGCACTACAGTGCTCCTGGCCCAACCCAAGAACAAATTTTGAGCTGTGTTCAGTACTTGTGCAAAAGCAAGCAGCTGTGGGGTGTTTGGTTTCTTGCATTTATCTAGAACAGCAAGTGCAATCACAAAGCCTCATCAAGGGCTTTCATGTTTTTTACTCTTTGAGTATTATTTGGGGCATAAAAGCATTTTTATATTAACAGGCAACATTACATAATGGCTACATTGTGAATACTCAAGTTTTTCAGCACTGGCAGCTGCCACAAGTAAGCTTAGGATGTGCTTAATCAATGAACTCAGAATCAGGTTATGAAACCCACGAACAAAAATAAACCCAGAAATTTCACTTTCTCTTCGTCATAGGACTGCTGATACCTAGCGTGATGGATCGTATGCTTCTTGCACTGAGGCCAATGTTGGAATCAGTGGTGTTATTGCAAGTCACGTCTTCCAGACTCCACCATCCATCAGAAGAGATTGCCTGGAAATGATTTATCAGAGCTTGACTCACTGCTTTTGAAAAATCATCCCATGATGTCTGTTTGCGGATATTTAAAGCACATATTGTGTTTTCACATTCCAAGTCATCAGAACCATAGTCGCTTGGTTCAATCTCACCCACTGAAATCCTTAAGGGTATTTTAAGAGCATCTGTTAGAAGAGTAAAAGAATTAGGAGTTAAAAAAAATATGGACAGAAAAAAAAAAAGCAAAACTATTATACAAAATAAGCAGATATAAACATTTAAAAAATATAAACCAAAGGATATCTATTTTATTTCATTAAATAACATTACATTGAACGTTCTTACACTGGAGTAAACTTTTGTCTCCCAATCTCTTCAGTTTCTTTGGAAGCACGCTGCATGAACTCTTTCCTTGTATCTTTGGCTTTGTCTATTTCATTAACTCCTTCCCATCAGCAAGATTGTCAAGATTTAAAAAAAAAAATCTGAAAGAACTATAACCCTCCCTTGACCCTGAGTTATCTATATTCTCCTTTCCTTTATAGATAATGTCATGGATGAGGCAGGTTATAGGTGGACAGGTCGGGATGCTTAGGATAGTAACTGAGAATCATACAGACCTTGGGTTGAGCCCCAGGGTCAGGGTCAGCCTCCTATAGATGTGTGTTCTTGTAAATTGCCTTGATCTCTCTGTACCCCAATTTCTTCCATAAAATGGAGGGAATGTACATCGAGTTGGTATGAAGAATAAATGAACTTACTTTTATAATAGATTTTACATATTCTCATGTGGTAAATACCAGTAAGTATTTGATAAATGGTTAACAGGGTAGTAGGAATGAACTTTTGAAATGCTCTTTCCGATTTCTCTGACTGAGGCTCCAGCGCAGTGGGTAGCACTCCCATGTACTTCTGTTCTCATGACTGAATTGTATATGAGTTACTTGTGTTTGTTTCCAAATATTCTATGTTCATTGAACTGATGACTATAATTATTGAATTAAGTATTCCATAAATTGATGAAATATGAGTTACTGTTCCTAAGAAAACTAACTTGAATCCTTTAGAGACAGTTTAGGAACTGCTAAAAAATGTTATCTAATGAGGTATAAATGGGACAACTATATGAAATTAGAAATGGTTTCATAATCTCTGGACAGGTATTACCTTTAGTTTGCTTCGTAAGTGTGTTTAAGCAGTCAAACATTAGAAATCATAGATGATGCATTAAAGGTATGTTTTTTTCAAACAAGAGTACGTGAAATTTTAATTAGTAGAACCTATACTAAAGACCTCTAAACTTTGGTAAAAAATTACTTTGTATGCTTTAAAATTAAAATGCTTTAAAACAACATGTGTTTATATGATCCTCTTCTTAAACTGGGATTTTTCCATTAACTAACCAACTGCTGGATTACTTATTTTCCATTTTCTGACTCTCAGTCATCTGACTCATCCACAGTATCCGACACAAGTGATCTCCCTTTGCTCCTTGATATACTCCTCCTGGATCTCCTGTACCTCCTTGGTCGCTCTTTAATGTTGTTCCTTTGTTGTTCTCTCCACCTTTTCCAGACTTCTTAATGATAGTGTGTTTTGGGGCTCCTTTCTCTATTTATTTTGTGCGTGTTCATTCCCTTAGTGATCTCATCCAGTCCCATGACTTTAAATATCACTGACAGACTGCTGACCTTCACATTTATTCACCCAGCTCTCACTTGTCTCGGGAATTCCCGCTGACTTGACATCTCCACACAGATATCCTAAGAGACATCTCAAATTCCTGCATCCAAATCTGAACTCCCCAACTTCATGAGAAAATCTGTTTCACCACAGCCTTTCCTCCTAACTCCATTGTGCCAGTTGGTCAGAGTGAACACCTTGAATTATCTATGAATCTCCTCCCTCTCTCACACTTCACATTCAATCCATGAGGAAGTTGACTCTACCTTCAGCTGTATCCAGAGCCCAAGTCCTTCTCAGCACCTCATCTGCTACATTCCTACACTGAGCCACCATAATTGTCTCTCACCTGGAATACTATGTGCATGTACTAACAGGTGTTCCTGATTTATCTGTGACTTCCTATAGTTGATTCTCAACAAAGCAGCCAGTGCTACTGTTAAAATGTGCATCAGACCCCATCTCTCCTACAGTCGAATACTACAATGGCTACCTTAAGTTCTTACAATGGCCTACACATTCCAACAAGATCAGGCCACGCTCCACCCTGTTAACTGCTCTCCTGCACTCAAACACTGAAATGGCTACTGCTCTGACCCGTCTTCCTGCTTTTCTTTCCTTTTAACCCAGTCACCCTGCCCTCCTTGCAGTTCCTCAGACACAACAGGAATGCTGCTACCTCAGGCCTCTGTCCAACTGGTGCTAAAGCTCCTACCTTAGATATCCACATAGCTGCCCTGTTCACCTCCTTCAAGCCTTGGCTTCAATGTCTCATCAGTGAGGCAAACTTGGCCACCATTTTAAAAGCTGAAATGCACCCTTACAATCCTCATCCCCCTTAGTCTTTTCCATAGCATATCTCACCACCTCACAATGCCAAAAAATAAATTTTTCTTATGTTTATTGTTCATTTTATCTCTTAATGTTAGACTATAAGCTTCAGGATGAGAACAATCTTCTTAAAAATTTTCTGACTTACATCAAGTGGTTAAGATAGTGACTGGCACAACAGCAGCTCAATAAGCGTATGTTCAATGAATTAATAAAAAGGTGTCTATTCAATGGATGAAGAAAACTATTCTAACAGAGATTTTTTTCCATTGCCTTTCCATATTATTCTCAGCTTAAAAAATCAGCTTCTGTCTATGTAACTGCATGAAACTTGTCTCCTTGTTAGCAGTAACTTATATTTGCCAAATGCAATCGACTCTTTTTAACCCTTACAGTCCAGGGAATGTGATACTATTAAATTACTTCTTCCTGTTGGAAAGCTCTCCTAACTTGAATCCAATTACACTATTGTTTTCTTTTTCTTTTTTTTTTTTTTTTTTTTTTTCACCCAGGCTGGAGGCATGTTCACCTTGTCTCAGGACACCTCAAGCTGGTACTCTCACCCCACATCTAGGGAATGAGTTTGTCATGTTGCCCAGACTGGTCTTGAACTCCTGGGCTCAAGAAATCCTCCTGCCTCAGCCTCCTCAAATGCTGGGATTACAGGCATGAGCCACCATGCCTGACCATACACCATTATTTTTTGGCTCTTGTCCTTCCTATTTCCCAATCTTCTTTTAGAGTAATTTTTAAAAAATATTTTCTGACCTAAAAATGGGGGTTTCTTTGGGCTTGGCCTTCAGTTTGCTTTTCCCCTCACCCTATGTATCATTCCTGTCTCATAGCACACCTATGACTTGAACCATGACCCCATGACCCTGTTTCTCCAGCCCTGTGACTCCCTGGCTTATTCAGGCCTCCTTCCCTCTTACTAGGTACCAGTCATGCTCCCCATCTATGGTACCCTGTGTAACAAGATCAAGACAATTATTTCCCCATTAGCTACCTCTTACTTCCTCACTTATAATCATTCAGTTGTTCATTCATGTCCACAGGATTGCATCAAAACTTACACAGAAGATTGAGTCAAAAGGAATACAAGACCTTTTATGACCTGACTCTAGACTTCCCATACTCATCTCCCTCCTCTCCCCAGCACTGCAGATATAGCTAATACCTCTAAAGACTCCAAAGCACATTCCCTTCAGTGCCTCCAGATATGCTGCTAGTTCACCTGGAATGGCTCTATTTTCCACTCTTTCTTGGCTCAGCCCTTCAATTTTCACTTAAATCTTCCATAGGGAAGCTCTTACCTCCCCTATGCATATTTTTACACTTTGTCTCATTTAGTGGTACTTATAACAAATATAGGCTTGGAGTTGCATTTTTAAACTTTTACACAGATGGTTTTATGTGTCCTTTTATAACTGACTTCTTCACTCAACATTTTTTTAATGTATTTAAGGTGATTTATATAGATAAAATTTATTTTAAGTGCTACTTGTTACCTTTAAAATATGAATTTTCTACAGTTTATTCTATTTATCCATTCCCTAATATATGTCCATTTAGAGTGCTTTCAGTTTTCTAGTATTACATACAATGCTGCAACACACATTTTCATATGTCTCTTGGTACACACGTGCAAGAGTGCTTCTAGCTATGTGCTTAGGCGAGGAGTAGTTTGTTGAACAAATGAAAATAATTGTGTATCTTTGTTCTTCTTTGACATATTCTGTTCTTCAGTTTCTTTTTTTTTTTTTTTTTTGAGATGGAGTCTCACTCTGTCACCCAGGCTGGAGTGCGGTGGCGCCATCTTGGCTCACTGCAACCTCTACCTCCCGGGTTCAAGTGATTCTCCTGCCTCAGCCTCCTGAGTAGCTGGAATTACAGGCATATGCCACCGCGCCCAGATAATTTTGTATTTTTTAGTAGAGACGGGGTTTCTCTATGTTGGTCAGGCTGGTCTCGAACTCCCAACCTCAGGTGATCTGCCCACCTCAGCCTCCCAAAGTGCTGGGATTACAGGCGTGAGCCACCGCACCTGGCCCCACTTACTTTCTATAGTTCATTTGCATTCACAGCTTTTATCATCAGCCTTATGGAAGTAATCATAATCTAAATGCATATCCTGTCTTTTTTACTTCTCTCGGATTGTCAGAATTGGAATCTTAGAAAGACCTTAAGAAACAATCCACTCTTTTGCACTCAGGTATACGAATAATTACTAACCCTATTAACAGGTGAGCAGAATGAGGTGAGAGAAGGCTAAGCACCTTGCCTGACATTACACAGACATCTGGGTACTGGGATTCCGATGCCCTTTCCCTTAAATCACACTACCTAATGTCCAGTCTTCCACAGGATGTGCACCTGCAAATCCTGCTAACATGTCCAAGATAGAAACTATACTCAGGTCTCCCATATCAGTGTTTTATCTCATAAAGTCCTCCTTAATCCTCAATTTTAGGATTTCCCATCCCTCTCCTCATTATATACCATTTCCCTCTCCTCCACCCTGGTCCAACTGAGGACACATCATTAAAACTTTTTGATGCTTGATCTGTTTCCAGACTCTCTATAGGTTGATTTGTCCCACAAAGAGCTGCCTACAAAATTCCAAAATACCGTTTGTATCATATTATGCACTATCAACAATCTCATTGGCTCATCTCTGAGTGCCATATGAGGTCAAAACTACTGAAATGAGCATTAAACTGCCCAAAACATCAATTGCGCTGTCTCATCCTTCCAATTCTCCACCTCTAATCACACGTCTATCCCAGCCATGCCAATATGCTTCATATTTTTCACATCTAAGATACCACAGCTATATACATTTATTCCTTCTATTTTTTAAATGTTTAATATCAAAAAGTGGAATATAATTAAATGATAGCATTTACATTCCATAATAAAATTTTAGCCCAACAGAAAGTTTTCCATGTTTGTTATTAGGTTAGCATCAGCTTGTAATAAGAGATCTATTTTAGAGAAATTCTATATGAGACACTGTTTCAGACACTGAGCAGTGATTCAAAAATTTAAGGTCCCGAAACCTAGACTTTAATGATAAATAAAGCCTTCTGTCAACCAAAAAAACCCACTCAGGTTTAAACAGAATTTCTATGATTCTCTTTTATATTTTATATTAAAGTATACTTACACAGTTTGCATACATGCTTACCATTCTGAAATTTTCTTCACAAAATAAAAGTATATATGTATTAGGTTGAAGATAAAAACATTATTTCAATTTTTAAAATTCTGCTTATCCTAAAATTGAATTACTGATACAGCTGGCTGACTGGATGGATTGGGCGATAATCTTAATATAAGAGGTCATGATGTTTTGTAAGGTCTATACTCCACACTCATAAACCCACAAGTGAGCCTTTATAAAATATGCTGAGGAGCATATACTCTTGGAGCTGGAAGGGACCCAAAAGATGATCAATTATCTTCATAGAAAAGTAGGCGACCAGGTGCTGGGAGACAATCAACTTGCCTGCTTCATACAATCAGCTGATGCAGGGTACGGAGCTGGGATTTCTCATATCCTGCCTTTCTAATGTCTAGAAAGACCATCTAAGTCAGAAGAAAAATGCAATAAATATTTAGATTGCTCTCCTAGGTCAGTAAAATACAAGGAGAAGCCAGCATTACTTGAATAGCAATTAGTTCTGCAAAAAGTCATTCTATATGGAAAAATAGTTAATTATCACACTTATAGTCAGTATTTTTGCCATAGCTAGGGCTCCAAAAAGGTTAAAAAGGACATGCAAAAGATGTAAATAGTTTTTCCCATTGTACCAGAGGCCCCAGCAGCATAGGGGAAAGATAAACAATAAGCTCTGAACATCACTCACTCAGATTCTCCAGCAAATGCTTGCAGTCATCAGTGGCAACATCATGCACGGTCCGATTGCACTTGTCTCTCCTTTCTGGCTCAAGCCCTCCATGCCTACACAAGATTTCTAGGCAGTTCTGTAAAGACAAGAGCTCTATTACCTTCAAGTCCAAATGAATTAACTTGAGTGCAAAACCCAAAGGAAAAGCCAGTTGCCTATAACAATCAAATCAAGAATTCACAGCTATAAATCTTATTTCAATTCCATCAATCCCAATATACAGATTAATCTTAGATTAAACTAAAAAATGTCTAGAAATGCAAAACAAAGAGCACTTATTTAAATGCAAATGATAGGATCATAACATTTTTCCACAGAACAGCTTCTTAGGTTTCAAGAAAAAAAATAGCTTGCTAATCAGTCTGCAGATTGAAATTAAGAACAAAATTAATTTCAGCAGACATTCTCCTTTTATGGTAATTTGGCAATAGAAAACAAAAAGACTTTTGCTATAATGGGATGTACTTTGCTGTCTTCTAGACTATAAACTGCTTTCCTGGTAATATAAGTGCAGGGCCCTAATTTTAACAATTCTAAGAGTCCTCATAAGCATATTTGTATTTGAGATGTTACCTTGCCATATTTTATTTGAAAAATATGCACATCATGATGATTGAGATTTTAGAAAAACATTCCCTATAGATGTTGAAGTTATGCTACCTTTCCTTTTCAGCTTTTTCTTCTTCTGTGTTGCTTAAGGAAATTTCCATTCAAAAAGTAGAACTACGAACTGAAAAGTCTTAGTCCTCCATATTTTTTCAAATGCAAAGTAAGAGACAATATATATACATAAATTTTCTAATAAATAAGCACATGGCAAGATATTACATCAGGATATTTACCAAAGAACTCTCCTATATCAATGTTTACCACTTGATGATTTGTTGGCTAATTTCCCACAAGGCTAAGGAGAAAAATGAATAGACCAGAAAGCATGAAGAGGAACTAATAACCACAACAAGCAATGCCCTGCCCACCATGACTCCCCTAAACACACACACACACACACACGCACACACACCCACTCAGAGGCATGGGGCTGTCTTGCAGTTCTAACAACATATTAAACCAGGTCATCTTGAATAGCCTTTTCTTATCTTTCTGTAGCACACCCTTACATCCACTTTTAAAATATACCTTTTTCCTTTCTAACATAAAATATTTTTAAAGCAAATACCATATCTGGCTGGGTGTGGTGGTTCATGTCTGTAATCCCAGCACTTTGGGAGGCTGGGGCAGGTGGATCACTTGAGGTCAGGAGTTCCAGACCAGCCTGGCCTGGCCAACATGGTGAAACCCCATCCTACCAAAAATACAAAAACCAACCAGACATGGTGTTGGGCGCCTGTAATCCCAGCTACCCCAGAGGCTGAGGCAGGAGAATCGCTTGAACTCAGGAGGCGGAGGTTGCAGTGAGCCAAGATCATGCCACTGCATTCCAGCCTGGGTGACAAAGCAAGACTCTGTCTCAAAAAAAAAAAAAAAAAAAAAGACAGAAAGAAATATAATGTCCACATAGAAGTGTATAACTTGAAGCATTATCACAAAGCACACATACTTGTGGAAGGAGCACTTTGGAAGCCCCTTTTGTACTCCATCTCAACAATTAACTCCTCCCTCCCCCCCAGAGGCAACTACTATCTGATTTCTAATATTAGAGATTGGTTTGGTCTATTTGTGAACTCTATATAAATGGAATCATACTATATGTAAGTGCATTTTTATATTTGGCTTCTTTCATTCAACATAATGTCTCTAAGATTCTTCCGTGTGTTGGGAGTAGTCAGAATTCATCTTCATTAAAACATGATTACTATGTGGGATTCCATTATATTCCATTGTGGTATACCACAATTTACTTATCCGTTCTCTTGTTGATGAACATTGGTGTTCTGCTATGAACATTCTAGTACATGTCCTGTGGTGGACACATGTTTGGTGTTCAGTATATAGTAGAGCTGGACTGCTGTGCACAGGGCATACACATGTTCTACGTTAGTCCATATTGCAAAGAGCTTTCAAAAGTGCCTACACCAATATGCACTTCCACAAGGAGTATACATGAGTTCCAGCTGCTTCATGTTGCCTCTGAAACATACTTTTAAATGCAATAATGAGTTGGCTAGAAAGTACAGTGAGTCCCTAAGGGCCAGAAAGAAAAACAAAAAAGTAAGCAGAAACCGCCAATTCAGTGAAACTTTAACAGGAAGCCAGTGCTGCTCTGAGGGTAAAGCTGACAGACAGAATCTTCTTGGATGGTGGAAGGATGGGAAACTGGGCCTTGGGTTTCCTGAGTAAAGAAAATCTGCCTGCTTGCAAAGGGAAGCAACTAGGACATTTGTTTCTCCCCACCTGGCCCTGTTCAGGTTAGAGGGATCTCTCTAAAACTTGCCATTTAAGTCTGGCAGTCTGTACAATTATTATGTGGCCATTAAAAAAGCAGATCTTAAAGAAAAGTCTGGAAGTCTGGCTTTCAGAAGTCTACAGTTCAGATTTAAGAAATCGCTAAGAAATTAACAGAACACAAAGTCAGATAAATAAATGTCAATTCACATCAATTTGTTATTACTAATTTGGACAAAATCAGTAAATGAATAAGATAATGTTGATTTAGAAATGAACTCCAATTAGAAACTTAAATAGAAAGCAATCTGAGCACTAAACTTAGTGAATTCTCAAGATGATAAATGATAAAAATCACACATTTATTTTGCAAGTTAGAATTTGCAGTAAATGTAGGTAAGAGCCACAGCAGACCTGGATTCTAATCCTGCCAACCAAAATGACTGTATCTACCACTGTTGCTGAATCATTTAACATTTTCCTGCTTTCATTTCTCTATCTGTATTTCAAGTATCTATATCTCATAAGGCTAACATGACTTAAATGAAAGAAAGATGTACACGAAGTTCTTATATTCTTGGCCTGTACTAAACTCCCAATATTTATTAGTAGCTACTATTATTACTATAATCAACATCATCATCACCAGCTAGAAAACAGTCCAAATATCCAGTTAACTGGTGAGGTACTATAGCACATAACAAATGTCACTAATCTCAAGACAATTTAAGTGTTGTTACTTCAAATTACAAACACAAATGATAAAAGGGGTAACACAAATTTGCAATACTCCCGAACTGAGAGTCTTTTATTTCTGACCTTCAAAGTAGGTTATTTCTAATTTTTATTACATTCAGGTAGGTCAGTGGGCCGGAACATAAGCAGTGACTTTCTCTTTAAGGAAGCACGAATGTCAGTCCCCATGAGGGTAGCACAAAGCCAAACACTACTACAAGTGTAAATTCTGCAGTGTGTGCTGGCTGCATGGGGAACTCAAAGAAAGTGAAAACTTTGGCCCTACTGACACTTAACACCAACAGCTACAACAACTATTTGAGCGCACACTAAGTTCCAGGCACATTCCACACTTTGCAAGTATTCAATGTTCGTTTAGCCCTCACAACAATTTGTAAGTAAGGCACAAAGCCCCTTTGGGCCAGGGGCTATTATGAGGGCTGAGGGTCCTGATGGTGAATAAGGTAGAGCAGTTCCATGTCTCAGGAAGGAATGCAAAGTGTCCTGATACACTCAGAAAAGGGGCTGGTGAAGCAATGAGTACAGTTTTACTTTATGGAGGAGCAGGAGGAAGTAAAGAGGGAGAGAAGTATCTACACTCTCTCCTTGTTGAATGGGATTGTGTGAAGAGGACAAATGCTGTGATCCCAGTCCCTGCTTCTGGAAATAGAGTCCCGGGGCCCTAAACTGGGCAGGATGTCTTCCCAAGTGATACGGAGACAGGGATCTAGATGGATGAGTTTAAGCTAAATTCCTATTAGGATATGGAGACATCTGCTATAACAGAGACCTTTTAAAGAAGTAGTTTAGGCCTCAGCTTTCACATGCACTCACATTCCACTTGCCGGAACTCAAGTATTTGGCCATAGTTCCCTGCAATGGGGACTGGAGAATGCTGTCTTTATGCTGGGTGCCCATGGGTCCAGCTGAAACAGAAGGATCCATTACTATGGACCAAGAACAGAGGAGAGGTTGAGGGGTGAGGGAAGTGCCAGGCTCCTTTAGGCAGAGCTGAGAAGCAAGGTACCAGTGCCCAGGAAATTCAGTAGAAACCCCAAGTCCAGAGAGCTAGAGATAAAAATCAAAGTCAGAGCAGGGAGCCAAGAGTTTGAGATTGAGCAGAGGGAAAGAAAGTGAAAAAAGTTTGCGATTATATGTTTAAAGCCCAGCTCAAGTGCTGAGAACAACCTTGGGGTGTAACTGCTGCTTTACAAGGCTGGGGAGATGAAAGCTGTTAATGTGGGAAATAACAACATGAGCAAGAAGGTAGAGTTAGGTGTGCATGGCCAAAGATGAAGTTGGCTGCTGTGAAGGGCTGAGTGCTATGCACTTTGAATGCTTTTCTGTGGGCAAGAGGATGTGTTTGGGAAGGAAAGTGCCATGTTCTGAAAAGCAATTGTACTGAAAGATTACATTGGAAAGGACGAGAGCGACAGCAAGGACGAGAGTTACAGCAAGGAGACCAGTTAAGAAAATATAGTAGTCCATTCTCTTACTGACTCAGCAAACATTTAGTACTTTTGGGCCACAGACTCTGCTGGACACAGTATATATAAGGATTAAAAAGTAACTGTTCAGAGGAGACAGAGAGGCAGAGAGGCATGCAAACAATTACAATAAAGTACATGCTCTCTAAGCAAAGTGTGGAGAGGTATCCTGGGAACACCTAACTCCAAGAAGCCAAGACAAGCTGAAATGTTTTCCAGGCAGACAGGGGTCAGGACAGGAGAAGAGGCCATTTGAGGTAATGGCAGTAGCAGATACAAAGGCAGGGAGTGGGGAGAGCACAGGATGTTTGCACATTGGCTGGTCGTGTGTGGTCAAAGCCTAACACACACTAAGGAAGGAGACAGAAGTGTGTCTAGGGGAGCAGACCAAGGCCAGATCAGGAAGGGACTTGACTGTCATGATAGGCATCCGTGCCTTGGAAGTGATAGAGGCTTGGGAAGACATGAAGCAGGTAATTACATCACCATGTTCACCTGTTAGAAAGGCCCCTCACATGGCAATGTAAGGGAAGCAGAGAGACCGAACATGATGAGACCACGGCAGTGCCATGAATGTGCCCAGACAGCAGATAATGAGGGCTCCCTTAGGGCAGCGCTGACAAGACTACGGAGGAGGCAAGCCATTCAAAATTTATTCGTAAAAGAGTAAATCAAGAGTTGTGTTGATCATTTAAGTTCTTTAAGTTAGGAAGATGGAGCAAGTAAACAAATGCCAGGTGATGCTATTGGAGTAAGAGAGGAGAAGCAAGAATTGCAGCAGACTGTCCAAGAAGCATAAACATTAGAGCCCAAGAATGTGCTAGAAGGGAGCTGTCTGGTGGAAGCAAAAGTGAATGTGGTCCCCAACAGGGTTACCCTATAACTGTTTAAACTGGAACACATTAGAGAGTAAAAGGAGGCACTGTTAATAATTACACTGGGATGACAGGCATAAACAGGGTTGTACTGAGAAAACTGGAGTTTGTTTCACTGGTTACCAAGGAAAGGACCTGCCTAGACAGATTTAGAAAATGCTTAAGTAGGGCTAGAGATGAGATTTTGGAATCCCTATAGATTATATTCTGCAGATCAACAAGATCATTCAAGTGAGAAAGTTCAGAGTGACGAGAAAAAGGATCAAAACCCAGATCCGTGAAAGGTGTTGGTGGGAAACACTGGATGGCCCATGTTTTGGATGAGAGGTGGAGCGTGACTCTGGGCAGCCAAGTTTACATTCCCTTTAGGATTCTGCCAGTCATTGCTGTCCAAAGTAAGAAAGCATTCAGTACTCTTCACTGAACATTACAGAGAATGAGTATAAAAAGGCATTTTCCAGAACAATTTTTTTAAAAATTAATAGAAAAAAGGAAATAATCATAGATAATCAAAAGCATTACAACAGAGTTCAAAGAACAGATTTCTATTTATCATGATTAAAATCTAGTTCCAATGACTTTGTGCCTTTTGCAGGCACCTTATCTAATTTTCTCTTTTCTAAACTAGCTACCCAACTCCATCCGACAATGAATAACTTTAGTGACTCCTATTATCTTGTTCTTGTTGCATCCAATTCCTAAGAAGATGGAATCCAAATGTTGGGGCGTCATGTGGACCTTTGCACACACCTCATGGAGACCTCCCGGAGGACCGAGGTGGCTGCTACAGTGTGAGTGGAAACGTCTGACTCTCATATGGCTAAAGGCTAACAATGCATCAGGCAGATAGCAATCCTAACACAAAAAAATGATCTAAAGTGGGTAACAAGAGGGCTACCACCTGATCAGAGGACAGTGGGCCTGCCCAGAGATGACCTCCAGGATGCTGGAGATGAATGTCTGGAAGACAAGTAAAAAGGCAGATATGGAGATATGGGTTTGGGACCAGTTACTGCAGGAGTCACAGTTGACTCCTGAAAGACTGGATAAGCTCTTAGAAAACAGGAGTAGGCAGCTGAGAATAAAGCTTGGGAGTTGCTTAGAGTTAAAATACACACACACACACACACACACACACACACCCCAAAAAAACAAAAAGCAGAAAAACAAATAGAAAGCCTGGTCAGCAAAGTTGGAGAGGAAACGAGAAAAGGGCAGTGTTCTGGAAGCCCAGGGAGAGAGGAGTTTGCATTAAATCATCAACTTGTTAAAACACCCAGGGAGACTGAGCAAAAGCAGAAGTGACAGGAAGCCACTGGCTTCGGCAACACATAAGCGAGAAGTATAACCTCCTCCTGCAGTCAAAAATTCATGCAGTCCCCCCAGTGAAAAAAATCTCTGGGTATATGAACTTCAACAACAGAGCCACTCAAATCCAGACAATCTCCTAAATTTGTTTTGGTTGCAGGAAACTAACATGTCAATGGTTTCATGACAGAACAGAAGTTTCGTTAAGAAACTCATGTATCTATTCACATGAAATGATGGAAACAAAGGCTTATCCTTAGTTCAGCAGTCCCTCTGGAATAGTCAGGCCAGTGTAGAGAGACGTTTTTCGATAACATTTAATGGTGGTCTGCACAAATTTCTTAACCATTGGAAAAAAGACCAGGGGCTAACGTGGAAAAAGGACAGATTTGGGAATTTGATCTTCAGGAATTAGTTACCCATTTCCCATTTGCTGTAGATAAAGACTTTCTTTATCTGCAACACAAGGGACATTGACTAGATGAACTGTCAGGGGTCCCCAAACCCCCAGTCACAGACCAGTACCAGTCCGTGGCCTGTTAGGAACCAGGCCGCACAGCAGGAGGTGAGTGGAGGGTGGCAAGCCTTCCTGCCTGAGCTCCGCCTCCTGTCAGATCAGCAGTGGCATTAGACTCTCATAGGAGTGTGACCCCTATTGTGAACTACACATGCAAGAGATCTAGGTTGCATGCTCCTTATGATGTGGAAGAGTTTCATCCTGAAACCATTCCCATCCACCCCACCCCCAACCATGGAAAAATTGTCTTCCACGACACTGGTCCCTGCTGCTAAAAAGGTTGGAGACCGCTGAGCTATGCTATGTCCCTTCAAGCTCTGAAATTCCACAATTCTCTACTGAAAACCATGTGGAAACTGAAGTCATCTTCTTGGGTAGCAATGATTCTACTACCCTGTGCAGATTAGACAAACGTATGCTACAGTAAAGAAAAAAAATATTTTTAAGCTCTACTTGTGGTCAATGTAGAATCTTTTTACCAATGCAATGACTAGCTTGGAGCTGTATTCTTTTCAGAAATCTGGCCTTAATATCTTAGCTATAAGTGGATTACTTTCTGAAGAACTATCTCAGCCAGAATATAAATATTAGGCAAATGATACAAATATATTTTCCAATATCTTTGACTAGGGGAGAAGGAAGTATGGTACAATGAAAAGACTAATGGACTCAGGCAATCTGGGCTTCATTCCCAACTTTTATCTACTAAACCCTCTGGGGTTTAAATGTCTTAATCATAAAATGGAGAGGTTAGACTAGAAGATTAAATGTCCACTCTAGGGCTTAAAAAATATATTAATAGCCTAGCAGTGTGTGAATATTGTCAGTCATGCCCACTTAAAAAAATCTCTTTCCTTGTCCAAAATTCATCTTGTGCTTCTTAGAGTAAAAGAATATAGGAGAGTCATAGTCTATGGGAGAAAGAGGTCACATTTCCCTTGGACAATATGCCAGAGGTGTAGAAATCAATGACAATGCCATCTTTGATCATAAAAACACCAGAACTAATAAAGAATTCATAATTAAGGAGCTGAGCAGCATCACAATTGCCCTACACTGAAGGGTAACTCATCCTGGGGAGTGGGTTCCTTTCTGCCTAGCCTGAGAGGTTCAGTAGCTGAACATCCTAGATCAAGGGCGTTCAGGTTTTGTTTTTCCTGTTTTTTTTTTTTTTTTTTTTTTTTTTGCCTCTAGGCTGAGTGCAGGCATAATATACTCCTATCATTAACATCTCATATTACATTCAGAGTTTTTCTTTTAAAGGAGTGGAGGCAGGTTGCAAACTACCCTTTCCATGCACCTCTACAACAGCAAAAGAGATTCATAGTCCTAGATTAACAGTGCATATTCAAGTTTAAACTATTCACATTTTCCATCTTTGTCTCCCAAAAACTTTTATGTCAAATATTATTGCATTCCATTCAAATAATACATACAAATCAAGTTCCCAGAATTTTTGTATCTCTTTTGTCAAAGGGTAAAGTTGGGGAAACAAAACAACAAAACTACTGCTAACAAACAATACCTCCAGATTGAATTGAATCATGCCCTTTTCTCATTTTGTAAAACACCAAAGTCCAAGATGAACAGCTTCTGCTAAGATCACAATAACAGGAAGTTACCCAACCAAGAGCTCTAAATACACATCGTTAGCTATCTCCATCTGGATGAACAAATCGTAGCACTTACATTCAGCATGTCTAAAACTGCATTGTCTTCTTGATCAAAATGATGCCTTTTCCTTGTTCTTTTTGGGAATGTCACTATTATCTTTTTATTCAGCTCCCCCATTTCCCTCATCTAATTCATGTTCATTCCTGGGGCATTCCTAATATTTCTCATTATTTCCACTGCTCTCATCATCTTTCATGTAGTATCCCTTCCTGATATCAATTTCTTCGTAATCTCAAATCTTCTTGATGTTGTTGCTAAATGAATCTATTTAAACTATTCAGTTGATTATTTTGTTCCTTTGTACAAAATCTTTCAATGGTTTCACTTTGACAAGTAAATTAAGACCAAACTCCTTGCTATGTCATTGAAGGCCCTGGGCCCTGCTGTGAAACTCCTAGTCAGGTCTCATTTCTCACTACTCTCCATTATCCCAACTAACAGGGGACCTGTTATCCACCTCCCTACTTCCATGTGTTTGTTTTTAATGCTCCTTTCACCTGAACCACTCTCCTTTTTCAGTGGTAATGGTGAATTTAACCCTCCTTGCAAAGCTCAAAATAATTTCCACCTCCTCCAGAATGGGCCATGCCTGAGCCTAACATTCCTGGAGCTCTGCCCTTTGAAATATGTATGTTCTCTTTCTTTTTCCTGTAATTGCTGCATTTTTGTACTGTTCCAACTGCATTTCTGTTCTCCCTGTGTTCACTTTTTTATGTGTGCTTTTCTTATCCTACATTTGTCTTGTACTCTGCACACTTGCCATTGAACTAGGAGCTACCTAATGGCAAAAGTGATCCTTGCAAATGTTAGCACGGACAGTGCCTTGCACTCAGGAACTTCCTAATATCTTATTGCTAACACATATTAATGCTAAAGTGATTGACATCAGAAAAACATGAGTGAATGGACTACTATATTATACTATTTCTTTAATATTCAGAATCTTTCTGTACTCTATCTGAGCATCTAGAGCTCCCTCTTAGATATCGGTAAGACAGCACAGTTAGAG
The DNA here is from genome assembly GCF_009828535.3 of Hylobates moloch. Taxonomy (NCBI): domain Eukaryota; kingdom Metazoa; phylum Chordata; class Mammalia; order Primates; family Hylobatidae; genus Hylobates; species Hylobates moloch. The sequence goes on from NW_026652276.1 coordinate 198,665,041, forward strand.
ATAAGTTTGGCAGCTGAGGATACAGGGCAAGAGAATGAGCTCTGCAGCATGAGTGTGAATCCTGACCCTGCCTCTAACTAGCAGCATGGTGTTGGTACTGAAGTAAGCAACCCAATGGACTAAATCAATGCCAATGATTTGCTCCTATAGTAGATAAGATAAAATGTTTGAAATTACCCTCATATTTCTTATTAACGAACTACAAATAAATGATTTTTATTAAAAGTCTCTTATACCCTTGACCATAAGTAACTACTACATAGGAATAATGTCAATTCATATTGGTAAATAACATCTGCAATTGTATCACTCAGTCTCCAATTATTCAATTTAAGTACACTTAATCTATAGCAGACAACTTTGCTGCTCATCAAATTACAGCTGCATGATGAGGCCAGCTGCTACCAGACACACCTTAAAACCTTTGGAAGCAGCAATGTGGGCAGCAGTCCAGCCTTCTCTGTTGGCGTGGTTAATGAGGTCTGCAGGAACAACAGGCTTGGATATGCCTTCAGGACTCTCTTCTCCTCCATCCAAGTCAAAGACACTTGACTCAGACCCCTCCTCATTGAAAGAATTTCCACGAGCTAGTATTCTATAGTACATAAGAAGCTTGAGGCTGTCCACATTACCAGTGTCCACAGCTGCATGAACTGGTGTCCAGCCATCCTGAAAATAAAATGACCAGGGGGAAAGGGTTGATAACAACATTAATGTCAAGGATAATGTTATTGAAAGTTCACTTCTAAATGTTCTTGGGCATGGACCACTGAGTTGGGAAAAGCAGGCATTCCAATCCTGAACATCATCACTGATGAGCTGGGTAAAGTTCTCTGACCCCTGTTAGTTAACAATATTTCCAACTGCTATGACTTATGTTTGCTATCTTGTAATCATTTCTACCTACCAGTTAACCATTTGGGGTGAGCAGATACTGTCCAGGGCATAACTGAGCATTATGTATGGTAAATCAAAATCTCAATTTAATACTATGAAAGAGAATGAACTTTATCTTAAAGGGATTAAAAAATTTATATGCAAGAATAATGTTATTAGTAGAGTACTGAAAGAATGCAGTTGTAAGCCAGTTTTACTTATAAGGCACTGACCTAACTCTGTGATCTTAAAATTTTATGCCAACCACCCCAGAAGGAAAGATCCTAAATAATAGGGAAAAGGTAGACATAAAGAAAAAACAAAGCCAAATAATTTCCGTGGAGGTTTATGGGCCCCTATTGAGTGTTTTGTGACTGCAGAGGGATACTGATCATTATAAGCTTAGAAAATGTTTCAACTAAAATTATTGGGTCTATTTTCTAGAATATATTACTTTGGAGCCTCTATTACCCACTTAGCTGGTTGCTAGAGTAGAGGTATTAATAGAAGTCCTTTTTAGGGCAGTGATTCTCAGGTGTGGTCCCCAGACCAGCAGCATCAGTATCACCTGGGAACTTTATATAAATGTAAATTCTTAATCCTCATCTCAGATCTACTGAATCAGAAACTCTGGGGATGGGGGTCTACCAATCTGACTTAACGACCCCTCCAGGAGATTCTAATACACTAAAGTTCGACAAGCATTATTCTGGGAAAAATCTAGGTTCTATATATAGTCTCTTCATCTTTATATAGAGATTGATCTGCCTTCTACTCAGGCACCCATCTTCTTTAGTTTTTTAAAAAATTTTTCATAAAAGAACCTGGCCTTATTTTGGTGATTTGGTGACTCTGGCTTTATTTTTCTACCTTTAATTTCCCCTTGACATACCTTTTTCATGCACTATTTCACATTGCTATACTAAATATATTTCAGTAAGCTACAGTACACTTTTAAAAAATAATAGAGTAGAAGACAGAGAAATAGGCAATAAATACGAACAATCTAAATTTGGGCTAAGTCATCTGACCGTTTGCTAAAGCCGTCCCTTTATAATGTGGCTTTTTCTCTGGTTTGGTATCTCATACTAATAAAATCCACTTGGCTAAGACCAGACAATGGTGCTCCAATCAGGTAAATAAAGTCCACTTGGCTAAGACAAGACTCTGGAGCTTCAATCAGCTCCATTCAGGCATGTTCTTCACTGGGTCATGGACACCTTTACTTGGGTAGTATAACAGTATACTACACAAGTAGTCTACTACTGAAGAGTAAAAGTGCTTTTGACCTTTCCCGATTTATATTACAAAGGCCATGCAACCATTTCTGGAAAAAAAATTTCTATTTTCCTTTTGATACTTTCTTATAAGGCACAAGACATAATTGTTCCCAATTACACTGTTTATCTCTGGAGTTTTGAGCATCTATACTTCTAAAGGTTTTGTTTAGCTCATCAGCAACTAGTTGGAGAGAATGGATTTCTGTGTTCTCTGACTTAGGATGTGACTAATTTTTATGCCGTGCTACTTATTTTTCATTCAGCCCTGTGATACAAAATTAATTCATTTTTCACTATAGAATTTTATACTGAATATGTGTAACACCACAGATTTCTCAAGTAATATATATAAATAACATGAAAAATATAAAACTAAACTGTTTTCTCAGATTTTCAAAAAATAGGAAGTTTTTTTAAAGAAAAAAGCTCTAGCAATGAGTCATTAAAATGTTTATATCTAGCTTATTACATCTCAGCTAATATATATATATACATATATATATATATATATATATACACATATGTATATATACATTTTTTTTTTGAGGCAGAGTTTTGCTTTTTTTTCCCAGGCTGGAGTGCAACGGTGCCATCTTGGCTCACCGCAGCCTCTGCCTCCCAGGTTCAAGCGATTCTCTTACCTCAGCCTCCCTAGTAGCTGGGATTACAGGCATGCAACATCACGCTCGGCTAATTTTCTACTTTTAGTAGAGACGGGGTTTCTCCATGTTGATCAGGCTGGTCTTGAATTCCAGACCTCAGGTGATCCGCCCACCTCAGCCTCCCAAAGTGCTGGGATTACAGGTGTGAGCCACCGCGTCCAGCCACATCTCTGCTTATATTATTAACCATTGGTCCTCCTTTACTTAAGAAAACCCAGGATCTGAGACTATTATTTGTTGAATGAATAAAAAATTATACCTCCCTTGTCTGCCCTAGTTCTAAAAATAATCAAAGTATAGGTATTTGCTTTCCTGTTTGACAGATGAATCTGAGGCTCAGAGGTTAAAGGACTGGTTAGGCTAATAAACAAGACATTTAATTAACGGGAAAGAGATTCAAACAAGGGTCAGACCACTTTCCAAATCCTACAAGCAAAACAAAATAAAGCAACCTCTATTTTAATTTACTTTGTTTTTCTAGTTGTATAGTTTACAAATATATTGCAAATTATATATACAGGGGGAAAAAAAACGGACTGGTACTCACCGTGGTTTTTACACTTCGATTGGTTCCAGCTTCCAACAAGAGTTTAATACATTCTTTATTTCCATTTTTACAGGCCAGGTATAGAGGTGTCTGTCCTCCATCAGCAGCATGATTAATGTTAGCATCATATGCAATTAATAATTCTACACACCTGAACACAAGATTAGCATTAATTACATAAAACCTGGGTTTGACCTTTGAAGCATCACCTAACCAAGATATTAAACACAGAAAAGAAAGCAATGCTGCATCTTTATATACATCAATTGTTTCTATTTATATATATCAATTATTATGGATCTTATTACATGAATACTGTTTTTTCACAAGGCTAGAAAATATATTCTAATCATAAAATTTAATTTCTCCCATGAAAATCTGAAAAGTGCTAATACCTGCTTTATGACACTTCCCTGTAACCAACTTGTGAAAGTAGAGTCCTTAGAATTAACTTACTGGGATGAACGGTTTAACTGTACTTGATAAATATATATTATTTTGGTTCAAAATAGCTTGAACATTGAAAAAAGGCTGCTGAGTCATTCTGAGATTTTCACTTGAGAAAATAATTATAAATAGCATAGACAGCAGGGCACCATGTGCCTTCTCTATAAAAGGCAGCAGAAAGGCTGAGAAAAGGGTTGCCTTGGGGAGAAAAGACAGCAGAGGTTGTCCTGTCTCCTGAAGTCGGCTAGTTGATGAGGAAAAAGATAGCTAAGCAGAAACTCGCTGTCCTGAGAATCAAGGAGGAAAGAAATGAGGTAAAGTCAAGACTTTGTGACACTTATTTACTGGCTAAACACATAGAGCTTAAGTTGTAAAATTAGTTGAGAATAAACTTAGAAAAGAGGGCTAAATCATAATCAAAGTAAGAAGCAATCCACTTCATCTTTTATTTTCACTCCAATGAATGTTTTTCCTAGTTTTCCCTTGCAGTATCTGATTTATGCATTTTTTTTTAAATTAAGTGACATGTTGATATATGTGTGTATCAGACACATTTAAATTAACCAATCCGGCCTGGCACGATGGCTCACACCTGTAATCCCAGCACTTTGGGAGGCCGAGGGGGGCAGATGACGAGGTCAGGAGATCCAGACCATTCTGGCCAACATGGTGAAACCCGTCTCTACTAAAATACAAAAAATTATCTGGGTGTGGTGGCTTGCACCTGTAGTCCCAGCTACTCGGGAGGCCGAGGCAAGGGAATCGCTTAAACCCAGGAGGTGGAGGTTGCAGTGAGCTGAGATTGCACCACTGTACTCCAGCCTGGCGACAGAGCAAGACTCCGTCTAAAAGAAAGAAAGAAAAAAAAAATCAATCCCCAGATTTCTCCAGGGTCCTTCCTTTTTGCAGAGTTATCCATGCTTCCATTCCTATGACTGCTATACTCTCCAAGAAAGTGGCCCTACAGGTTGCCTGGTGAAAGTAAAGGTAAAAAGCACAGCTCAGAAGGAGAAATTCCTTTTGAAGGAGTCAGGTTATGTCCCAAGAGTAACAGCAAAATCAGTGTCTAGGGTGCTCAGTGACAAACTCAGGGTAATGAGGTATGTGGTAGACATGCAGAAAAGTAAATCATGCTATATATAAATAATTCATTTTGAATTTTTTAAAAAGTTACATTTATGATTAATAACATGGAGTCAACCTTAAAAACTCATATTTCAATAATTCTGGAATTTGTTAAGAACATTCCCATTGGGACAGTTAGATTAAAAAGTTAAAAGCAGCTTGCGTTTCCCACAACCTGCCATTTCAGCACAGGCAGAGAAAGCAACTTAGCTATTTTCTATTTTTTTTAATTAAAATATGACTTCTACTGTTAAAAAGTCATGCCTATGTCTAACTGACTTAGTAAGCTACTAAAGAAATCATTGCTAAAGTTAGGTATATTTTAATTAATAGGGTCTCTTTGGCTTAATGCTCAAACTACTTTCAGTATGTAAAATTCCTGCTTCAATTTTGTTTTAAATGGTAAAACAAGATGAATAATTAGAATACATTACCACTAGGAAACTTAGATTATTACAACCAACATAATTCTATGTTCTACTTTCAGTGACATCATAAGTAAAAAATCTTTTGGGGGGTTGGAATGGTGTAAAACAGTGAACAACAAACTTCTCAACAGTCCTTTATCTCATGACATATGTGTTGATATGCAATAGATGATCTTCCAAAGAAAGTTCATTCACGTTCAACTGGGACACAGCACAATTCTCTTCTTCACTTCCCTCAAACAATAACTATTATTAAGAGCAAATTTAGAATCCTAGTTTGCATTTAAGTCCTCAAATATATTTAGTGAATTTATTTGCCAGTGATTTTAAGCACTAGTTTACACATTCAGCCAGAACTAAAATACGTGTGCAAATTATAAAAAGAGGCTCCTTTGATGGTGGGAAAAAAAGAATTAAGAGCAACTTACTCGAAATGTCCCTGAGCAGCTGCAGCACACAAGGGTGTGAAGCCATTTTTATCAGCAGCATTGACTTGGGCTTCTGCACTCAGCAGCAATCTCACACAGTCTATGGATTTTAATAGAAAGCCATGTAAATTCCCCATTTGGAGTTATGATGTGCCAAATTCAAATTCAGAATCAAAGTAGATAGATTCTAAACCCAAAGGGACACTCCCCTGCACAGTTCATCTCACAATTCCATCATGGCAGACCTGAGACTCTGTAGACTATTTTACAGGAAAAGCAGCCTCTTTTCCCAAAGATTATAATACCCCAGACTCACTAAGATGCGTGGGTGTGTGTGCGGGCGCGTGCACACATGCACACGTGCCCATGCGCGTGTGCATTTTGGGAAGAGTTGCTGCCGAGTTAAAAAAAAATGTCATGTGCCAGAAAATGCTTTACCAGATTTTTCTACTTGTCTATCCCAGAAAATAATGTTCCTGGATGGAGAACCAAATTCATTTACCAAACTGAAATACCATTCTTTGTATTTAAATAAATTATTACTTTATGATATTTAATTTAATCTTTAAACTGCTTTTGGATGGTGGGCATCCTACACTTAACTCCATGAATGAGGCTAAAGGACAGCCCATCGAAAGTCACCTAACTCAGGAATAAATACCACCTAGATGTCACATTCCTCATGTTACTTACTAGATTTACTTCTTCTACATTAAAGAAAATCTCCATAGTGATTATGAAGAATTCTAGAATACTTTAAAAACAACGGGCTCTCTGAGGTCACTAGAATCCTCCATTTATCTGAATTAATCGACAATCATAGGGGCTCCCATATGCAATGCTATCTGACTTTGCATTTGCAGTCAAATCCTCTCTTTTTCTGCACTCCCACATGTTTTGGTATATTTGACTAAAGGATTTGCATTTTAAAGAACAATTCCCAGTCGTCATCGATATACCATTTATAGTTACACAACTTCTCGGTTAAGACATTCAAATAACTATAACTTGTTCCAACTGTGGAACAATTTCAGGCCCATGACCTTACCTAACTGCTAAAACTTTCCCTCACTGTAGCATGTAGCACTAAAGTTCTGATAATTAGACTTTCTCATATATCAGGTATTTCTAACAGACCACAAATGGAAAGCAATCTTTGCATAAAACAAAGATTACTTTTTACTAGCTCTGGTAAAACTTTACATTAAGGAACTGTACAATTTGGATTTTTTAAATGTTTATAAAAACTTTAAATCTCATGTTTAGAAAAACTATCCATTACCACCTGTAAAAGAAAAATAAAACTAAATTGAACTTTCTGCTCGTAACAATGGATACGTGGGCTTTTGACTTTCCATCCTTTTGCAAGTGTGTGGTATAAGATCTCGCCATATTTACCTGTATGTCCATTCTTAGCAGCAGAATACAAGGCAGAATGGCCATCTTCACAGGAGTAATTAATGTCCAGTCCTTCTTCATTAAGCAGCATTGATAATAAAGTGACATTTCCCTGGGCAGCAGCTTGCTGAAGAAGGGTGGGCCTGCCAGCCAGGGGGGCAGGACCACCACTCATTAGCAAAGGGGTTAGGGAGGGTGACCAGCCTGCAGGTTAAAGTGACCCTCGTTAGAGAGTAGGAGCAAAGACAAGAGACAGATATTACCCATTCCTTTCTGAATTACACACACACAAACATATGAACATGTGTCCCTAGAGGATTACGTGGTTTCTAACATTATCAATCTGTTAATATTTACTTAGCATGAATCTGGACTGTTATTTCAGATCTTATATCTGCTGCTAATTAAATCAACATACATGGTGAAAAATTATTTTTAGTCACGAGTCTTGCATAGATAAGTGTTAAAGTGGTGATTCGTTTTAGGAAAACTTAAGATGGCTGTCTCGTTTTAAAAGTTCAAATTCCTCTTCAGGATTTTAAAACAATTTGAATTTTAAAATGTAAAGGTTTTACAAGGTAAAGTTTTCCTCTAGTTCAATATTAATCTGGAAAAGTAAACTGATATTTTTCGGTGTAACAGAAATAATTGTAAGAAACAGATTTTTCTTTTTCAACAAGGTTTCTAAAATGTTTAATTACAAATTTTATGTAAACCGTTAAGATGGACCAAAGAGTCTATTTATATTCCTTGAATTCCCTTATTTGGGAATAGAAATAATGGAGGCCAACTGCTATTCAGTATTAAGAGATAATAAAATATAACATATATAACTGGATCTAGAGTTAACCAGCACAAATATTCAATATACAATTGTGAAGACTGTATCATCTGGCCACCTTTACAAAATGCCTAACAAACTTTTAATCAGCCAACAAAACAGGACACTCAACTATATAATTTTAACAAAAACAATGAGTTATCATAGTTAGATATTTCTCATCAGTATTTAGCAGCTTTAGAAGAGAATCTGTTAAGTGTGTGAATTCGGCTGCATATAGCATGAAAAATTTTCTGAATTCTTCCTTGATCAAAAGGCTGTAAAAACAGTAAAGTAAAAGTGTTCATTCAATGTGACATATAGGTATTTGTGTATTTTAGACTTAAATACAGTGAATTTTCAAAATAAGACATTTTCCTCTTTTTCCTTATAGGGTTCTAATACCTGTAACATCGTTGTGCATATGTATATATATTCGTCCCTAAGGGCACACTTTCACAGACCAATTAGGACTATTTTGTCCTGACCAAAGTGATCACAGATGGAGGGCTTTATTCTAAATAGTGCTTCACAATGACTAGATCCTGAATTTCTATATGCACAATACATCTCATTGTGCATAAAACAAAGATTACTTTTTTACTAGCTGCAGTAAAATTTTATATTAAGGAACTATACCATTTGGATTTTTAAAATGTTTTATAACTATCCACTACCACCTGTAAAAGAAAATTAAAACCACATTGAACCTTCTGCTCATAACAATGGTCACATGGGCTTTTGACTTTACATCCTTTTGCAAGTGTGTGGCATGATGAGATAAAATCTCGCCGTATTTACCTGTATGTCCTTTCTTAGCAGTGGAATACAAGGCAGAATGGCCACCTGATTACGATATGTGGTAATATCCCTTTAGTAAGATACAACAGATGGATGTTTTATACTCTCTGTACATTGGTATCAGCATAATTATTCTAGGCATATGAGTGTCATATTAATACATATGTAATACTCAATTCTTATGATTAAATCCTAAATTATTTGCCTTAAATTATCTTAATATTTTAAAAGTAATATCAAAGGAACTTAGTATTTAAAAAATTCTTTATTAAAAAGGCAAAACAAAGCCAATTATACAAATGAAACTACACTGCTAATAAAAAGCTAGATAGTATATCTTTATAATCAATTATTTGGGTCTATGAATAATTTATTGTTTTTAATCCTATTAGGACTACATGTAGTGACATACAAAATTAAAATGCTCATAAAATTCAGTATTTATCTAAACTTTATGATATTTTCCTACTGATACTCATTAGTTCTTCTTACAAAAGTAGTATTTTTACTTCATACTTACAAGAAGGCTCCTCTCTGGTACATTTTACCTTTTGTATTTTCTTAAAAACAAACAAACAAACAAAAAACAGGCCCACAAAAATTAAATCAGTACTTATTAGAAATGGATAAACAGAGAAATTATAAACACGAAGGCATAAAACCTCGACTGCAAAGCAAACACAGGCAATATGAAGGCATCACACTACAGTCCTCTGTGGAACAGGAGGGAATGGGGCTCATACGCAGCCTCTCTTTCATTCTCTCTTTAGATCTCATCCAAGGGGTCTGGTTATTGATATTCTTTTATGAATACCAATATATGTAAATGGTTTGCTATTCTTTTGGGTTTTGTTTACATTTTTCTTTTTTCACCATAAATCTAGGCTTTTGGGGGGAGGAGCCAGTTTAAATATATTTTTCAACTGCTTTATATGGAAATATTCAATTGCAGCTGTAATTTCCTGGGAAACCCTATTTTTAGTAAGTTATCTGAAAGACAAAATTTTTTTTTCAATTTGTTTTCAATCTTTAGACCACTCAAGTGTCTTATTATACAGAACTACAGAAGATATATCAGTTGCCTTATTTTCTTAGAGGTCTGCAATGTATTTTTAAAATCTTTACAAAAGAAAAATGCTTTATAAATACCAAGTATTTTAAAACTGTAAATACATTTTATATCTTCACTAACATTTCCAATGCTGTCTAGCATAGACAAGCTTATTTTAATAAATACTGCCTAAATATGGGAAAAATAAGACTTCATCATGAGACCATACTGGTCATCTGAAATTCCCGACAATGATAAAAATGGTAATGCTTAGTTAAGAGGTTAAATAGTGGTTAAGACAGAACAGACTGGTATTCATACAGCTACTCTAATGATGTTAGAGAAAGGTCAATCAGTTTTGCAGTGTCATATGCAAACATTAGTAAGGTGAGCATCCTGCACAACATGCCAGGAGGAAGGGAATGACTGGACATGCAATGGCAGAGGGAAGGAGTGACAACAGCTTCCGGCATCAGCTTCAGAGGGTGGAGAAGGTTAATGTCATAGCCCAGATCATTCTTGTTTTCTGATTTAGCCTTTAAGCCAATCATACATGGAGGATAATTTTTAAAAGATATGTTTCAATAGGGAAAAGGTGTATACCAAATTAAATCAAATGTATCAAATAAAAAAAGGAAAAACAGAAAAAACAATTTCCAAGGGTATGGAAACTCAGTTGCCTGGAGTGATTTCTGGTTTAGGCTTCCGTTCATCTGACATTTGAAATGTGTTTATCTGGCAAGTTCAGGAGGAACAAGAAATTCTAGTTCATTTAGAATTAAGAATGTTATTTAAAAATTTAACATTTGGCTATAAAGGTTGCCAAATAGAGTTTGGGTAATTTATACTACAATTCATTAAAAGGGTAACTTCTGTCATTCCAATTTTCTTTGGGGCTCTAACTTAGTCATAATTTTTATAGATAGAAGCTGACATGGAAACACAGGATACCAGAGTTGGAAAGATCATGGACCAGTAGTTCTCCGAGGTAGAGGTAGTTTGAAAATTTATCAGGCAAGTTTAAATCTTTTTTTTGTTTGGGAATATTATTATATAATTTTGGTTCAATGTTTTGAGACATGGTCTCAACTGTGTCACCCAGGCTGGTGCACAGTGGCATGATTATGGCTCACTGTAGCCTTGACTTCCCGAATTCAAGTGATCTTCCCACTTCAGCCTCCTGAGTAGCTGGGACCACACGCACACACTACCATGCCAGCTAATTTTTATATTTTTTGTAAAGATGGGATTTCGCCATGTTGCCCCAGCTGGTCTTGAACGCCTGGGCACAAGTGATCCTCCTGCCTTGGCCTCCCAATGTGCTTGGATTACAGGTATGAGCACTGCAGCCAGCAATGCTTTTGTTTTTAAATGAAAAAGCTAATGGCTCAGAGGGAATTAGCTCTCTAGGGTGATACTTAGAAAGGGGCAGAAATGGACTAATCCTGCCTTACTATACTTAGTTCAGTGCTTGTTTGATCACTGAAATTGGAAGAGACACCTGCCAGGTATTTGACAGATATGCGTTGTCCCCGTGCCTTGCTTCGGGCAATCACAATGGAATCAGTGGCTGTTTGGAAGGTTAATCCCCTTCAGAGGGCTCATGACCTGGAGAGGCACAAGCTCAACCAGGCACAGACAGGTTAGTAAGCAGGGTGGAGGCAGCTCTGGTGTTTCTTAGTTGCAATGGTCATAGTGGTGAAAATAGGGGCAATCTAAATGCAAAAGAGTTGAAATCCTCTAACTTATTTGGAAAGATCAGCTGACCTACATTTATAGTTGAGTTGTAGAGTTGTACACCCCCATTGTGTAAGTGTTATCACACTTCCATTTCCCAGTCTAGGTGCTCAGTAAACACTTGCTGAATGACTCAAGGCCTCCAGTGCCTCCATTCTCCCTTAATAAGCCACATCTTATAAGCAAATGACATAGAAACCAGTTATTCTACCAAAAGTAATTCTGCAGTTCTGAGAGGAATAAATAAATAAAATACTTTGGCAAAATTGCAAAAGTCAGAGAGTAGAAAATAAGGAATCTGTTTTCTGTATCTTCAGTGGCTGGTATTTTTTTGATCTCTGGTCTATATTGTCTTTTGCTCTCCAGACATAAGTGAAGGGCATTTTTCAGAGGAGTTACAGCTCTTTTATCTAAAATTTTACTGAATCCTAGGGCAGGACATCCTGGTGAATAGATAATAGATTAGTAAATCTCTGTCTTTAAAAGTTAACAGATTTTAATCCGTTAACTTTTCAATCCTGTTGACAAAATGTTACTCAGTCATAGATCCTGGTTTTAAAGCTTCTCTGCTGAAACCAAAGGGCACGTGCAGCTAAACCCTGGACCACGGTAATGACCAAGGCGACAAGTGGCAAAGCCTCAAGGTCTCAAAGATGGCTTTGTATTTTTTTAAGTGACAAAACTTCTATATCCTAGGAAGTGTTTTCTACTTTACAGTCTATGCATTTATGGCAATAGCACTGCCACATTTCTGGAACTTGTGTTTTGTGACTGCCCAAAGATCTTATAGTACATTCTCTATTCTCCTGAATAGCAAAATTCCTCTCTGAGGGTGGATTTAATTTGTAAGAAACAGCCAAAATTATTTTAGGCCACGAGAAGAGCTGTTCAACTCAGTAATGCCATTTTGGATCAAAAATATAGAATGCTGAATGCCTGCAAAAACATCTCAAAATAATACTAAAGTCAATTCCATAGCAAATTCTCAAAAATACTGTAAGCAACAATATCATTGAAGCAGTAATATCACCTCTATTTATTGATTACTCATGCTATTCTAAGCTCAATACCAAGCTGACAGGTTATAGGATCTGATCCTCCTAACAGCCACCCTCCCCCATATGAGTAGCATAAGAAGTCACCAAAAATGCACAATTGTAAATGGCAGAGACTAAATTTCAACATAGATCTAACTTCAAAGTCCATGCTGCTTCCAATTCCCTATTTCGCCCCTCAAAATATGGATAAAGCCTCTCAAAGACCTTAATTTCAAATTGATAGCTTATAATTGGACAAATAAATCCTAGTGTACTGCTGTCATCACCTGATAATTAGCAAATATGATGCTATTTGCCTCTCTCTCCCCTCAAAGTATTAAATATAACAACTATTCAAACATTCCTATAATTATAAAAGTTCCCTCCCATTAGAACCAACAATCTCCACCAACCACTAAGATCCCATAGTAGGAGAGACTTCCCCAAAGCGTCAACAGAACTTTGTCATCCACATTTTGAGGGGTAAAATTGGGAACTGAAAACAGCATGGACTTTGCAGTTAGTCAGATGTGTTTGCAATCTAGTCTCTGCCATTTACAAGTATGTATTTTTGGTAACATCACTTTAGAGCCACATTTGCTTAGTAAATAACTAATCCAGTCATGTCAATAAAAAGCAATACTTTCTCTAGAACTGCATAACAAAAGGGAAAAATCCACCTCTTCTTTGTTCAAGAGTCCCAGATTCAGTGACTTCATAAGCCACACCTGCAGTGGAAACCTTCTGTGACATAGCCCACATGCTATGTTAACCATCTGTGCCCAAGTGTTGGAAGACGGCAGCACTAAATAGGGTACATGGCTTTTGAAATAAACTAAACTTAGAACAGATTTATAAATATTCACACTCCATTTCTGAAGGTAAAAAAAAAAAATCAAAACACCAAACTGATATTAGAACTTAAAATATACCAATTACAGAACAAATCTAGTCAATTTAGTAATCCGACATCGTGTTAATAATTACTTGAAACGCCTTTAAAAATGTCATCTCAGAAGGAACAGAATTAAACACGTACTGTCTGGTGATGACCCACTGAGGTCTTGCGAGATAAATATTTAATAAGAAGGAATACTCTTTTCTCCCATGTAAATATTTTAGTCTCTCTAAATTAATGGTCTCCATGTGCTTTAAGCCACTACTTTCAGGTTATTGTAAAAGAAGAAAGCACTTAGCATAGTGAAACCGCAATTCATATAGCAAGATGAATCACCATACCCTGGAGCCTTTACAAAAAAATACAAAAAAAGAGAGAGAAAGAAAAGAAATGAGGGTGGGGGGAAGCATCAAATTTAAAAAAAAGTTTCAAGGCAATGTGAAGAAAATCAAGGCAAGTGAGAAGAGAGGCCATATTCTTTAAAAAAGGGTATAACATTTCAATCCCTTTACCTGATGCTGTTACCAGGAGGCTGTCTGAGGCACCTGGTCTACAGGATGAGGCACTAACGGGGTTTATGGAAGAGCAAAAGGCAATGGTGGTAGGAATGACAAGGGAACTGTCTGAACATGCAGGTTGGTTCAGTCCGGGGGTTGCAGCAGGCCAGGCACCCACCTGAGACGTGGCCAGGGCTGAAACGGCACAGCCTGCAGGTGCCACAGTTAAATCTATGGATGGTTTTGGTGGCAGCTGAGGGGAGGATGATTTAGGAAGGTTCTCCTCATTGATCACCCTGTTCCCTTGTGGCAAACTGGAAGGAGGCGAAGCCACAGTTTTGTTATCAACTTTGGCCCCTGTGTTTGAGGCCCTGCTGCTGTCTATAATAACCTTGAGTTGGGGGTGTGGTGGAGAAGGAGTTTGGGAGAGCCCTGGCTTTTTTGGAGGGATAGGAGGAGGATTTCCTCTGTCAACTCGTGCTACACCATGAGTCTTTAAACTGGTCCGACCGACTGGAGGGTGGGTGCCAACATCCCCTGTTGGGGGTGCTCCAGGCCTTGAGGGAGCACCTGCTTGAGGGCTTGTAAATCTTGACAGTGCTTGGGTCACAGTATTCCTAGCTAGTTGTTTGGCCACTAGGTTGTCACGACTTGTAGGCGAGACATCTCTTGACGGAGGACTTTGGGTAGTATTTCCATTTTGGTCTGGGTCGTTAGCATTGCCCTGAAATCTAAATCTAGCTGCTTGGATTCGTGGGTTTAGACCTGGATGCAAAGAGGCATTGGCACATGGTGAATGTAAACTGTGAATAGGTGGAGCTTGCGAGTTCTGAGGAGCTATGCCTGGTGTTTGAGCGGTGGGAGGGGCAGCGTTACTGGGAAGTGGGGGTGTGCTACTGGTTGGATCTGGTGTTGACCCAGTGCTTGGTCCATTTTCCTCAGTTCTGTTTGCACTTGGAGGTGGGAAAGCGGGTACAGAAGCGCCAATCAAGTCACCATGGGAAGCCTGCCTGTCAATACCTGGTCTGGCCATTGTGGCACTGGTGCACACGCTCCCTTTTGCATTTGCAGAAACTAGGGGACTCCCTGTGGAAGGTTTTACAGGCATGGTTAAAGGCAACTTTTTCATGTGGTCAGCACTTTCTGTCACTAGGTCTGTCTGGCATGCAACAGACCTTGTCACAGTTCCTTCTGTTCCCACAGATATGGAAACCAAACACCTATCTTTTGTCTTCCGTGGAAGAGAGAGGCTTGGTTTGCTGTCACTTCCCCTTTTCAGTTGCTCAATCATTTTCTTCATCTTGTCTATCTCCTCTTTGAGGTCAGTGGTGTGTGCTTCTTCCCGGTTCAGCTTGGCACGAAGCTGTTCCCGCTCGGTGTCAAACTCAGAGAGTTGTTTTTCCATTTGAGCTTCCATTTCTGTGCTTCTTCGTTTCTCAGTGGAGAGTTCCTCTTCTAATTCATTCGTCTTTTTCTTTTCCTCTTCCAGTTTGGCCATTACGTCTTCGAGCTTCTGGGCCTCTTCTATGACTTTGCCTGAGAGCTGCTTGCACTCTTTGACGAGCATCAGGACCACCTGCTTGTTCTTGCCGCGCTCTTCCTCAAGGCGGGCAGCCAGCTTCTTGTGCTCTTGCTCAAGGGCTTGTAGCTGAAGCTTCTCCATTTCCAGCTGAAAGAAATTCACAGGAAAACCCTGATTAATACACAGAATTTTCTTTACACTAAGGAAATGCTTTTTGTGAGTTTTATTAATTTTCTAACAATTACATAATTTGGGTTAGCAAAAATGCCACATTTTCAAAAAGTGTTGTGATAAGAAATATTTTAAAGACCCATTAAAATGAGAAAATAGACATAAATGGCTTTATAAAGACATCTAAATTACAACAATAGAGAATTTTTAAAGTCTATTGAAGTTAACTACAGAAAAAGAGAACAATAACCAGATGCTTTAAATCACAGCACAGGGATCAGAAAGGTCTATTTTTGTAAAAACACAGCTCTGTGATGGAATTGGTGATATTTTTAAAAAAGGTTTAATGCTTTAAAATTATTAATCTCGGAGGTAAAGTATCATGAAAAGTACTGAAAACCGAGGACTTCAGTTAAATTATAAGCCCCCATGTTTGCTAACTGTATTATCTATCTCAGTAATGTAACTTCTTTGAGCTTCCTATGATGAGTTGTTGCGGACATCATATAAAATTATATATGAAAGTTCTTTGAAAACTCTAAAGAGCTAAAGAACAATCTTATTAGAACTACATTTGGTGTCAGTGAACCCGGAGCCTGACCTTGTCTCCTACTTTGATCCTGCTTACTCCCTTAGCTTCACTGGATGCCCGGAGTTTCCTAAACACGGTCCCGCCTTGGGGTCTTTGTCCTTGCTGTTCTCTCTGCATGGGATTCCCACCACACACCTTCCTGTAGCGCTCCCACAGTAAGCCACATGTGCATGGCACAAGAGTGACCTGTGGGAGGGTGAGTAAGAGCAAAACTCCAGCCCTCTCTCCCTTCCTTGGATTTCCCTACTCACCCAGCTGCCTACCCAGGCATGAAGGCAGGGGTGCCTTTTCCTTCACAGAAAGGCACTGTCTGTTCACCAAGCCACAGGCCCTTAGGATTGGTGCTTTCCAGAGTGAAATCATTTTTCTAACTGATCAGCCTAGACAGGGAGCTTTCAAAGCCTTTCTTTCTCCAGAGGGGGCTTTCTAATATACACAAAAGCTCCCAATAGCACAAGAGGTTGGCTTGTTCATTTCTTCCAGACTTCTGCTTAGCTGTCACCTTTACAATGAGGCCTTCCCTCACCACCCTGTGGGAAATAACAGTTGATAAACTCCCACCCTTGTGTTTATCAACCTTTGTTCACTACCTGCCTGCACCCCCCTCACCCCAAATGTGACTTTACTGAGGGCAGGGACTGTGTCCTTAAGACCTAGAACAGTGGCTGGCACACAGTGGTGCTTAATAAATTGTATATTGAATGAATGAGCTGAAATTAACATCGTTCCATTGATAACAATCAACTTCCGTTACTGATGGGCTTTCTGGCTACATGGGCAGCCTCACAGCGGCACTAGTCTAACATGTTCCTGCAAATTTCTCACTTCTGTCCAGGAGAGCATCTGTCGCAAGGGGCTCATGAAGGACAAAGGACACACCCCAAGCTGGGACACAGAAGCCAGGTTGGCCCACACACCTCACTTCCCCAACTAGTGAAATGTTCAACTGGCGGTCTGTAATGGGCCTTATGGTTCCTAAAGGTTAAAGTAGATCTACCTGATTATAAAGATGTGGACAGGACTTGTTTTCTCCACTAGATGTTAAACACAAATATCCTCTCAAGAGAGTCACTACTTATTTGAGTCAAATTTTTGTCACCAATAACAGAGGAAGATACTCTCATGATCTGTAAGTCCTGAGAATGTTCCTGTTTCTTACCCTGTTACAAAAATCCACGACTCCTTTCCCCTCATGGTCAGTCATGGGACCAAAAGGAGAAAATGGCTTGCTATACAATTAATAGTCAGGGATAGTGTTTCTTTACTCTGGGATGCTTCCTGCTTTGACAAACAATTGCTAAATAGCATTGGGATGTATCCCATAAATAGATGATCAGGAATATAGATTATTCCTCGAGCATAATTACACATATACTTTATTCTCCTCGATAAAATTTTGGGAGTAATTCATAAGTAGATTAGGTAAGATTGGGGAACAATAGTGTTGTCATATACTGTTTTTATATGTATATCTTATTCACGTGGGTGCCTTGCACAAATTTGACATATTATTAACTAAAACACATTGAACTCTTCTGAGATGCACCAAATAACAGACTAGTATTAGAAGGCATATACAAAGTCAGAACTATTAAGAAAATTTAATCGTATTTTATACTAACCCCAACAAAAAAAATTCTTACAGCACTGTAAGAAAAACATAAACTAGGCCAACTTTCCGCTTACTATTAAAATACAAATTTCATCATTTGCCTCTGAAGGTAGAGAATTTTAAGAGCTACCTTCATTTCACAAAACAGTAACTAGAGGCCATATTAGTGTTTTTTCCTAATGTCATCCAGCTAATGAGTGTCAGTCATGGCAATCACTCGGGGTTCTACCTGTCTCAGGTTTTTCTCACCGTATCTCACATCTTGTCCACAGTAATTCTGCACTATGGATCATCAACTTTCAGAATCAAATTGAGAAGGAGTTCCAAGTGGAGAGCAATTCAGCTAATCTCAAATATTTATACAGAAAACTATACTATTATAAAAGCATCTCTAAGTCTTTTCCGTCTTTGTCCTCCATCACTTGTGCTTTGTAAATCCTATCTCAAACTAATACATGTCTTAAAAAAAAGTTTACCACAGAGAGCAGAGCACAGAGGAAACCTCACAATTGATATACCTATAAACACACGGCTCCAAACTCAACCTCTGATTCCCAACCATCAATCACTCTACTTAACTTTATTTAGCTTCCTCTGCCATTTACTACAGGGGATATTTCAAACCTCTGCCTTTCTCCAAATCTTCACCCAGTGACCACTCAACTGACTTAGTCTCTCTTTACAGACTCCTTTATCAAAAACATTCAAACTCACTCACTCCCGCTCTTCATCCTGTCTCCTCCTTTAAGCATTTTCATAGCAACACCAATCCATATTTCCTTTCCTTCAATCTAAGGGGAAAAAGTTTCCATCTGCTCAGTGTTGGACTTTCCTTCAGCAATTAACTTCATTTTCTCCCGTCACCTCTGGGACTCACTCCATCAGTTGTTATGTTGCTCTTTTTAAAATATTAAACACCTTTTCCTCTACAGGAGCCTTCCAATCACAGTATATAAACACAGTATACAAACATTTTTATATTAAAAAATCTTTGACCATTTTAGCTCAGAGACAAATTATGTGTACTTAAGAGAATAAGAGATATAGTACTAAATTCTGATCCCAAACTTACTAGCGTGTGACCTTGGTAAGTTCTCTAAAAATTGGTTCTGTATGATCCTAATAATTATGTTATTTTATGGTTTTAAATAAGACAACACGTGTGAATCACATAGCATAGTGCCCAGCACTAAAAAATATGAGTTTTCAATTCATAACACAATAGCTACTTATATTATTTTAAAATGCGTGTGTGACTTTGCACTATATTTCTTCCTCTGAAAACACACTAGAGGCATACAAAAATCTAGAGAATACACCATATTAAACATGTAGATGAATGTTTTTATCAGACAGGGGTTATAATTTAGCAATTATGAAATATATCAGAGAAAGTTCTGCTACCAGTAATGGAGAAGCAATGGTTATTAGACTAATTCTCCCGCAGATAATAATTATAACCCCTTGAAAAACATATAAAACAGTGATTTAAAGGCTCTTGAGAGCAATAAAAGAGGTAGAAACGAGAGAGGAGTAAACCCTCCTGTAAGAAAGGAGCCAATAACATTGGATGAGATTTGCCTTCATGTAGCTGCTCAGCTGGCAGCAATTCCCTATTCTGGTAGCACTGGCAGCTGAAGCTCAAGTACAATGCACCAGTGATATGGCCTTGAGGAGTCAGAGGATGAAACTGAGGTTGCCACGGTTTACCAGCATCCTTGTTTGATCCTCGAATTACACATTCATGGGTGGACCCCACAGAATGACAGAAGGTGGCTGCTGAATGTCTGACAGAGCTGAGCAAAGACCTCAGATGTTGCCAACTGCAAGGAGACAGAATATGAATCTAACCGGGTTAACTGCTTACTAGAACAAAGTACAACTCTTCAGCAGGTAACAGAATCCAGAGTCTGCAACATATCATCCTCAGTGTCCAGTATACAATAAGAAATTACTAGACAATGAAATTAAGAAAGAGTGAATCATAGTCCAGAGAAAAGTAATCAATAAAAACTGGCCCAAGATGATCCACACTGGAATTAGCGACAAGGATTTTAAAGCAGCCATTTTCAAAGAAAATATGGTCATAATAAATGAGGAGAAGGGGAATCCTGGCATACAAGTGGGAACTATAAAAAAAGAACCAAATGTATAAACAGAATTGATAAGTGTAATATCTCAACTGACAAAAAGTTCACTGAATGGGCTTAATAGCAGATTTGAGGGAGCAGAAGAAAAAGAATAATTTGAAAATAAAGCAAAAGAAAGTATTCAATTCGAAGAGCATAGAAAAACATGATTGAAAAAAATTGAACAGCATCTTATTTATGTCCAGGGCAATATAAATTGATTTAAATTCCATGAACTGGAGTTATGAAAAGAGAAAAAAGATAGAATGCAGAAGAAAAATATCTTGGAAGAAAAAACGGCCCCAATTTACAAATTTGATTAAAAAGGCAAACTTACAAATCCAGGAAGCTCAGCAATTTCAAAGCAGAAAAATATAAAGAAATTTATACCTAGGCACATCATAGTAAAACTGCTGAAAACAAAGACAAATAATCTTGAAACCAGTCAAAAAATTAAAGACATATTACGTACAGAGAACCTGCAACATAAATGATGGCAATGGTGATAATTTTCTCTAAAATATACAAAGCAGAACCAGATAGAAATACAGGAAAAATAGACAAATCTACAATAATAACAATATCTCACTTAAAAAACCTAGATTAAAAAGCTCAGCAAGAATATAAATAGTGTATCTGAAAACACTATAAAAATCACCTGGCCATTGATATTTATAGGGTAGAATATACCAAAACTACAAAAGATATTATTTTCAAACGCACTTGCTGAGCTATTGAGAACTACCAAACCAACAGATTTCAAAAGGCTAAAATCTTATAGCATGTGTTCTCTGACTGAAGCAGAATTAAACTGGAAATAAATCATAAGACATTAAGAAAACCTCAAAATTCAAAAATAAAACATATATTGCTAAATAGTAAAGAGGATTAAGAGGAAATCACAAAGTAATTTAGAATATATTTGGGGCTGAATGAATATAAGAACACAGCATACCAAAATTTGTGGGACTCAGTGAAAGCAGAGCATCTAAAAGCAGCTAAGGCTGAGGGCAGAGAGAAATTTATGGCTTTACATGTTTACATTAGAAGAGCTGCCTCAAATCAATCATCCTAGTTTCACCTTAAGAAGCTAGGAAAAGATGGGCAAAGTAAATCCAAAGTAGAAGGAATCAAATACCAAAGAAATTGATGAAACAGAAGAAATACATGATACAGAAATTAACAAAGCCAAAAATTGTGTCTCATCTAAAAGATTAATAATACTGCTAAATATGTAGAAAACCAGATTTAGAAATAGAGAAAAACACAAATTACAAATAACAGGAATGAAAGAGGGGATATCACTACAGAATGAAGAAATATTAAAAGGATAACTTTGTGCCAATAAGTTCAACAAATTAAAAAATCCTCTGAAACCTACACTTTCAGAAATTACACAAAATGACATAGAAAATTGGAATGGCTTTATATTTTTTTAAGAGAAACTAAATTCACAATGAACAACTTCTTCCCAAAGAAAACTCCTAGCTTATAAGGCTGTACTGATGTTCTAGAAAACATTAAAGAAAAAAAAATGATGCCAAACTTATACATACCCTTTCAGAAAACAGAAAAGACTTCCAATTCACTTTATGAACAAAAAATTACCTTTATACAAAACAATTTTTTTTTTAAATTTACAGAAAAAACATCTCTCTTGGACACAGACACAAAACTCTTTAGCAAAATACAGGCAAATGAAATCCACCAATATATAAAAAGAGTAATAAAAAGGTGACCATGTGAGATTTACCTTAGGGGTCTAAGTTGGTTTAATATTTGAAAATCAATCTGTGTAACTCATTACATTAAATGATAAAAGAGAAACACCAGGATTATGTCAACAAATGCAAATAAACTAGTTTTTTAAATCAAAACCATTCATGATAAAAAAAAAACCTTCCAACAAAGAATAGAATGAAACCTCAAATGAGATAAAGAGCATCTATGAAAAGCACAGCTAAAATTGTACTTAATGATGAAACATGAAATATTTTTTCCCTAAGAAAAAGACAATAAAGTCTACTTTCACTACTTCTATTCAACATTGCACTGGAGATTCTAGTCACTGCAATAATTCCAGGGCAGTGGTTGGGAAGAAGAAAAAGGCAGGCAGGCAAATAATGTGGAAAAGAATAAGTAAAATGTTCTCTATAGATCATATGTTTTATATTTTTAACCTAGAAAATCATGAATATACAAAATAATGGCTAGAACTATTTAATACAGCAAGATTACAGAATACAGTGTGAACATACAAAGTCAATTGAATACCTGCACATTAACAAACATTTGAAATTCTTAAATAATGCTATTTACAATAGCATAAAAAATAAAATATGAGTAACAGCAACAAACGACTTCTAAGACCACTACACTGATAGAAGCCAAATGTTGCTAAGAGAAATTAAAAATCTAAATGAATGGAGAAATGTACTACAATCATGGGTTGGAAGACTGCATTTTACTAACATGTCAGTTCTCACAAAATTAGTCTATAGATTCAATGAAATTTCGATCCATGCAAACTTTTGGAGAAGGCAAACTGTCTTTGATTTTTTTTTTTTTTTTTTGTAGGGAAGTCCAAACGATCTAGACTAGCCAAACAATTTAGATAAAGCAAACAAAGCTGGAAGACTAACAGCTCCTGAATTTAAGGCTATTAAAACAGTAGTCATTGTTTACCTAAAATTCTAATATAGGTAAGACTAATCCATGATGAAATAATCAGAATAGTGCTCAGCAGTTTCCTGAGTTGGGGGAGGGACTTATTGGGGAGGTACTGCAGGAACCTTTTTATGTAGTGATGGAAATAGTCTACATCTTGTTGGTGGGGTGGGGGATACACAGATTACCCAGATGTATGCATTTTCAAAACTCATTAATTTTTAGACTTAAGATATGTGAATTGTACTTCCTGTAAACTTTTCCTTAAGAATCTGTAAACTAATTTTGAATTCCAGGTTTTCATTTTGGCCTTATACAGCGGTATGAGTAAGTAATTCTGAAACTGCTTTGTGTGTTCCACGCTTCAGTAAATGAGTAAATATACTGAAGTACAGTGAAAATCGGGTTTCTCACTGGTGGAAAAAAGGAGTCATAAATAGAAAAAGGACTGGCATATACTCTATGGCTTGGAATTAGATTCAGGAATGTTAGTATACTGACAGCTTGATACATAGAGAAACAGACAAGATATAGCTATGTTTTGTGTACATATGAATATGATAAATATATGTAATTTTCTAGCTCCAGATTTGTTGCTAAGTACCATCTCCCATTAAATAGGAAACAGTGCTCCTGGAAGAAATACCTAATTCCAAGCATTGGGTTAAACAAAACACAAAATGAGCCTAGAGTATCTTGCTGCAAAGTGCTCAAAAATGATGAGAATATATAGAAGGAGCCAGCTTAAGAGGGCTCCCAGTGGCCAAATCTGGGACAGATAGTGATGGTAAGTTTCGAACTCATCAAATAGGCATCCATGACTCCACACTGATGTAATAAACAAGTAAACAGGGGAGAAAGAAAAGCTTTTCCTTACAGTAGAATGCCACATAAAAAATGCAGAAGGAATAATGGAGTTGGAAAATCACCAGTGGATTCTAAAACTAGCAGGTGAACATTTAATGAATACGATATTTAAAGAATATCAACATATTTCTCCACAAATTAGTTACTAACACAAAAGGAACAATAACAACTAAACAGTGAGGAAAACATGCAAAAGCTGAATAAAATCATCAGGAAACATTAGACAAACTTGAATTGAGTGACGTTTTACAAAATACCTAGCCCATGCTCTTCAGAAATATCAAGGTAAACAAAGCAAAGAAAGATTGAACAACTGGTGCAGCTTAAAGGAGACTAAAGAGAAATAAAAATTAAATGCAATGCCTGATCTTGAATTGGGAAAATAATTGTTACAAAGACCATTATTGGAACAACTGGGGGGAAATGAATATGTGGATTAGAAAAAATGCTGTCTCAATGATATATTTCCTAATTTTAAAAAACTGTATGGTGATTATGTAAGAGATTATCCCTATTCTTAGTAAATATACATCAAAATATTTAGGAGTAAAAAAGCGTATGTCTTTTATTCTCTGATGGTTTGGAAAAAAATATCTGTGTGTGTGTGCTCACGCATGCATGTGTGTAAAGAAGAAGGAAAAAATAAAGCAGATTAGATAAAATATAAACAACTGTGAATCTGGGTAAAGAATGCTGATAACATAATATTCTTGCAACTTTTCTGTAAGGTTCAAATTATATCAAAATTAAAAGTCTGGAAAATGTTAGCGGCACTACAATAGGGGGAAATTACAATTATATAAGAAACAGATATGGTAATCACTTGAATATGAGGAAGGATTTCTTTTAAAAGCTTCAAAATAGTCCTATGCAGAAGAGCAAAACTGGATCCACACCTTTCAATATATACAAAAAAATAACTCAAGATGGATGAAATCTTTAAACATAACATCTCAAACTATAAAAATCCTAGAAGAAAATCTAGGAAATACCATTCTAGACTTCAGTATTGGCAAAAATAAAAAAAAAAAGTTATGGCTAAGACCTCGAAAGCAATCACAACAAAAATACAAATTGTTAAATGAGAACTAATTAAACTAAAAAGCTTCTATATGACCACAGAAACACTCAATGAGTAAACACTCTAAAGAATAAGAGAAAATATTCATAAACTATGCATCTGACAAAGGTCTAACATCCAGAATCTATAAATAACTTAAATCAACAAGCAAAAAGCAAATAACCCAATTAAAAAGGTGGGCAAAGGACATGAACAGACATTTCTCAAAATAAGATATACGAGTAGTCAACGAACATGAAACAATGCTCTATATCACTAATATCAGAGAAATGCAAATCAAAACCACAATGAGATACCACTTCGCACCAGCCAGAATGGCTATTACTAAAAAGTCAAAAAATAATAGATGCTGAAGAGGCTGTGGAGAAAAGAGGACACTTACACACTGTCAGTAGAAATGTAAATTAGTTCAGCCACTGTGGAAAGCGGTTTGGAGATTTCTCAAAGAACTTAGAAATACCATCCAACCCATCAAACCCATTACTGGGTATATACCCAAAGGAAAATACATTGTTCTGCCAAAAAGACACATGCATGCCTATGTTTATCTCAGCACTATTCACAATCAGCAAAGACATGAATCAACCTAGGTGCCCATCAACAGTGAGCTGGATAAAGAAAATGT
This sequence comes from Hylobates moloch, assembly GCF_009828535.3. NCBI lineage: Eukaryota > Metazoa > Chordata > Mammalia > Primates > Hylobatidae > Hylobates > Hylobates moloch. The sequence continues at coordinate 198,690,339 of NW_026652276.1, forward strand.
GGTACATATACACCATGGAATATTACGCAGCCATCTAAAAGAACGAAATCATGTCTTTTGCAGCAGCATAGATGCAGATGGAGGCCATTATTCTAAGTGAACTAATGCAAGAACAGAAAACCAAATACCACAAGTTCTCACTTGTAAGTGGAAGCTAAACATTGGGTACACATAAAAAGATAGGAACAACAGATGATGAGGACTCCAAAAGAGGGGAAAGAGGAAAGGACTGAAAAACTACTTACTGGGTACTATGCTCACTACTTGGGTGACAGGATCAATCATACCCCAAACCTCAGCATCATACAATATGCCAATGTGAACCTGCACATGTTCTCCCTAAATCTAAAATAAAATTGAAATTATTTTTTAAAAAGCTTCAAAATAAAGTTTAAAGATAAAAACAAAGACGAAGGAAGAATGACTTTTATATGTATTAAGGGAGTTGTGACTCATCCAAAAAGGTATGTCTGGAACCCATCAAGAGACATCAGTAAAGAGAGGATGAGAATCAGGTTGTAGAGAAAAATGCACCAGGAGACTTACAGAGTTAAAGCATTACTCCAGAAAACCAGAAAAGGCTACCGCAGGGAGGAGAAGAGAGCCAATAATATTCTTGAAGAAATGGGTACCAAATGGCATTGAAGAAGAAACTATATTTTGTCATTAAAAAAAGGTAAATATATGTAAATCATGATACATGATTTTTAATAATTTCATATGGTAGATTAATATTTGAATAACTGCTTTTTGATGTTCAAAAGCCTGGCCTTTATTTATTTATTTATGAATGAATGAATGAATGAATGAGATAGGGTCTCGCTGTTGCCCAGGCCGGAGTGTAGTGGGGCGATCTCAGCTCACTGCAACCTCTGCCTCCTGGGTTCAAGGGATTCTTTTGCCTCAGCCTCCTGAGTAGCTAGGACTACAGGTATGTGAGACCATACCTGGGTAATTTTTGTATTTTTATTAGAGATGGGGTTTCACCACGTTGGCTAGGCTGGCCTCAAACTCCTGATCTCAAGTGATCCACCTGCCTCAGTCTCCCAAACTGCTGGGATTACAAGTGTGAGCCACTGCACCCAGCCAAGCCTGGCTTCAACTTTAATAAATGTTATGAGCCAGTATCTCAAACCACTAGTGTATATAACAAACTTTTTTTTTCTGGTGATCATATGCCTTTTGAATCTTATGTACTATGAAAAACACAACATCACAGACAGGGTATTTCTACCAAAAATGAAAAAGCTGATCAAACTGTGATCCAACTGAAAAGTCCTAACTCATTATTATAAATTTCATATATGACTATTCACAATAGCAAAGACATGGAATCAACCCAAATGCCCATCAGTGACAGACTGGATAAAGAAAATGTGGTACATATACACCATGGGATACTATAAAGTTATACAAAGGAACAAGATCACATACTTTGCAGGGACATAGATGGAGCTGGAAGCTATTATTCTCAGCAAACTAACATAGGAACAGAAAACCAAACACTGCATATTCTCACTTATAAGTGGGAGCTGAACAATGTCAACACATAGACACAGGGAGGGGCACAACACACACTGGGGCCCATTGGGGCATGGCGGGGGTAGAGCAGCAGGAAGGATAGCTAATGCAGGCTGAGCTTAATGCCTATGTGATGGGTTGATAGGTGCAGCAAACAACCATGGCACATGTTTACCTATATGACAAACCTGCACATCTTGCACATGTGCCCTGGAACTTAAAATAAAAAATTTCCTGCATGTTCATTCTCCATGATATGTAGAAAAATGACCCATTGTTCAAGCAAAATCTTTTCTGTGGCCTCTGTTCTTGATTGTTTCAATCTTTATTAATACATTTTGAATGTCTTTTGAATACCCGACCTTCATGTTTTTAGCTCTTTTTGAAGCATGAACTAGATCAATCATACATTTAATAAGGGTTTTAGAGCTGGTCCTTTGATCCAATATCATATAGGCATTTTTTCCCTCTAAACTTTGGGATATTCTCTTGATTGTAGAGCTATGGGGGAATACATGTGTTAAAATCTGTCTCTCAATCTTAAGTGGCTTGAGGGAATGACATAAAAATCACAAAGAATCCAAAGTATTAAGGATTTTCAACTTTTCTAGCAATAAGGAAGAAATACAGTACATATAGGAAGCCTGAGAAGCAGGAGATCTGAGTTCTACCACGGAGTGGCTATAGGAAAGTCACCCTCACACAGCAGTTAAGTATGTGGACTCTGAAGGCAGACTGCTTGTCTTCAAGCCAATAGGCACAGCTGTTCAACTTCTCTGTGACCTTAATTTACTTATGCTTAAAATGCAATAATAATAGCCTCTACTGTATGTCATAACAATATCCTAAGGATCAAATGAGTTGATTTAATAGGACATGGCATACACTGTGAGCTCATTACATCTGAGGGGAATCCCTTAAGCTCTCTGAATTTAATCATATAATTTTGAAACCTCCTGTCATTATCACCATCAAGAGTCGTTGACTCTTTCCTCTATTTTTTCCTATCATCAATAAAGGAGTTTCCAGTAACAGATTTTTAAAAAAATTGTTCAGGTCAGTATAACAGCAGTGAATGTGCACTTGTTTAAATTTGAGTCATCTTGGTATTAATTTGTTCACACATTATCACAAGCAATGTCTTAAAGAACTTTTGAAGAGAAAATATCTAAATTGTGTACAAGGAACGACACTAGAAACTACAAAGGATATGAAAATCCATAAATTCCACTTATTTGATTGTAGGACTACACAAATTTTAAAGAGATGATCAGATGGCAGGACCACATACTAAGTTAAAAAGGAACCACGGTATACATAAATTATAGAGTTCCAGGTGACTTTGTTATGTTATTGTCGAATTTATATCTCCTTCGAACCACTTTCAAGTAGGGGCTGAGGGAAACTTTGCATGGAGCAGTAACACCAAACTCTTTTGCAAAAAGCAGTGGATTGTGTGGAAGAGCTCAGAAGAATGAACACAGCTTCACTGGTAGTGAGAAAGTGGGTGGCTGCTCCAAGAATAGCACCCAAACTGGAAGCTATGAATGAAGAGGCACCAAGCACATGGTTTTATAGAATGAAAGGGAAAACTATGTAGGCGGGAGCAAAGCAGCAATGTAAAGGCAATTAGTTCTAATTCAAAGTGGAAAACTGAGAGGAAAACAATTATGGCCATCTATAAATTGAGAAAGCAGAGTGCATATCTGCCACACCATAAAATACTCTTACGACATTTAACCATACTCTTGATTGCTCTCCCAAAATCTTTTAAGGCTCATTGCATTCCTGTCCACTTCTCTCCCTGGGCATTCCAACCCATCTGCTCAATCTGGTAAACAAATACATAATAAAAAAATATAAGAGATGTTTTCATTTTTTTCCTTTCATTTTTAATTTCAAAGGGGCTGTGGCTAACATTCAGTGATCTGGGCTATACAGTTCTCATCTGCCCCACCCTCTTAATCTAGAATCCAGAGTTTCACGAGTGGGAAGGAAAGCCCTGGAAACAGAGGTTTGGCTCATTTCTTTCTTTTTTTTTTTTTTTTTTGACAGAGTTTCCCTCTGTTGCCCAGGCTGGAGGGCAATGGTGTGATCTCAGTTCACTGCGAGCTCTGCCTCCCGGGGTCAAGTGATTCTCCTTCCTCAGCCTCCTGAGTAGCTGGGATTACAGGCGCATGCCACCACACCCGACTAAGTTTTGTATTTTTAGTAGAGACAGGGTTTCACCATGTTGGTCAGGCTGGTCTTGAATTCCTGACCTCGTGATCCGCCCACCTGGACCTCCCAAAGTGCTGGGATTACAGGGGTGAGCCACCATGCCCGGCTGGCTCATTTCTATTTACATGGATCAGGCAAACTGCTCTCTCCTTGAAATTTCTACTCAGAGCCACAGATCTCAATCTCCAACACCCCCTTGACAATGGCTCTGCAATGCTCCTGGGGAATCAAAATGCATTTTGTAATGTAACAATGCAACAAAAAAGACTCAGGAATGAGCTAAATAATCTTTCACGTGCAAAATGTCCTAAATCCTCTGACAATTTCATTACATATGATTCTCTACCATGTTATTACTGAATGAAAGCCTAAAAAGCAATTTAAAATGAAAATACATTTATATATGTGGTAAGCAATACATAATGAAGTACAGAACATGGAATAAAAATGGAAGAATAAAGTACAATTGTAAGAAGAAATGGGCATATGAAATCAAGGAAACAAAACAAATATTTTGTTCTTTTCTGACCCATTTCCATTTCTTCGGTTGTCTAGCACTGGAAACTCCTTCCTATGTTAGGAGAATTCTCTACTTTATGATTCTCCCCTGTAGAAGCTAAATATGTCCAGTAGTTGTTTTCCTGGTCTTCTGTGTAGTCTAAGCTTGGCTAATGATATGCACCTGTCTTAGGCTTCAACTAGGAAATGAGTGATACAAAAAAGAAGGACCTGGGGAGGGACCACTCAGGATCTGGAGCAGTGAGGGCACTGGTGCTATCTGGCATCAACAGGGTGTAAAGCAAGCTCCAGCATCCATTTCTCATCAGCAGAAGCATCTCCTGCTGCAGACTAGCTCTGCAGAGAGTACTTGTCTGTGATGCTGGCTGGGAAGAGCTAGTCCTCTAGGCTTTGCTAGCCATGCTGAACCACGATGTAAGCCAACTACTGTTTCTATAAACCAGTCAACAAATGCCCTTTCTGCCTTCTCAATGAACATTGGCTTCACCTGCTCAAAACTAAGAATCCTGTCTGAGGCATCTATTGCCATGCAACTCACCTATTTATATTGAGCTGCCACGTAGAAGGAGCTGTATCTAATACACACAGTTATTTTTAGTTTTTTCACTGGTGAAAAGAATTGCTCCCCCTCTGAATTTCCTGGTTATTATTTTGGCTACACACATTCAAAGTTCTGATCAAATTAAAAGATCTTTCCTACTTCAGGGCTAGTATTTATACTTCCTGAATGTGAAGAAAATGTTTGAAAATATATAGATTTCCTCCCTACTGTTCAAAGAAATCAGAATGGAAATTCTATTAAAAGATGATAGCAAGATTATTTAAAAAAAAAAAAAAAAACCTCCAAATGTCATTCCATCCTGGGTTACTGGCTCAAAATGGGAAGTGGATTACCGGAGGCAAAGTTCCCCATGATGATTACTCATTAGCTTATTCAAAGTGGCTTTACAGCCTCAGTCCATTTGCCAAATTGACTCTTGCCCAAATTTCCCTGGCACGCAAATTACCAAACAGTTAACCCGCCTATTCGTAGTCGCAGCAGGAGCCAACGCATGAATGAGCATGGACCCTGTTCTCCTGCCTTGAGAGGCAAACCAGAGCAGCGCTCAGGCCAAGTGTCTTAGAATTACCAAAGAGATATGCCCGATGTGAGATAATAAATACTTGAATCATAGATAATGGAGCCTTTGCTTTCCCAGACATTTGGTCTGGCAGTGATTTAAAGAACTGAACTCATTTAAAATAATGGATTTTTTTCCTTATGGCTTTTAGATGTCTAAAGCTGCAATTTACTCTACATGCGAGGGAACTGAAGACATTTGGTTAAAATATTTGCTTTCAGAGGACTAAAGGCGACAGGTAATTTTGTTGTTAATGAGATGACTTTGGTGTTTCTGCTTTCATCAGCTGATACAGTATTTTCTTTTTAAGACACAGGGTAAGAGTACAAATTATAACTCTTCTCATACACTATAATCTACTAAAATACAATATTTTTTAAGGACAAAATGTAGCACTCCCTGTCAGAGAAACCCTTCACTGAGACTACACAGCCAATGAATTTGGCTATAAAGGACTCCTGTATTCCCATTATACATGGGAGACACACCACTGGCTCATTTTGTATTAGCCTCTCAGGACCCATAGGACAGAAACAATTTCCTTTCACTATCAGCCAGGTTGGAAATGACCCAGTCATTCAGAAACAAACAGGATGTAAGTTGATTTTTAAAAAAATCAGCTAGATAATAAAATCTTTGATCCAACTAGAAGTGTTCTTTTTTTTCTCCTAAAAGAGAAATGAATTTTGTTAAAGGCAGAACAGAAGTAACATTTTAGGAAAGTATTTTTATATATTCAATGACAACAAAATGTTTTCTTAATTTTTTATAACACAGTATAAAGTCCAGCAGAAATAATTCATTATGAAATAACTCATTTGACACATTACAGGCATAACTGAAATGTATCCCATCCAAGAAATACAAATGAGTTTCAGTGACATCAGCTGAAACTCATTGGCTCTTGTGTATGTGGTTTGTGGGGAGTTTTGAAAACCTCCAGATATCTTCGTGGTTGTCTGCAGGGCTTTGTAGAGTCCAGAGTAAAATTCTGATTTTGCCTTACATCTATGGAAGGCCTCCTATTTTTCTTTTACTCAGTGCTTTAGTTTTCTACCATGCAACATACTGAGAGAAATGTTTCCTTTTATGCAGCACCTACACCTGAACACTGACATTTATATGTTAATGTAAAGATGAAATTTCAGGTAAAAGACACACATGAAATGACAATATGTATCATAAATATTTATAAGTATAGTGCATTCAGGTTAACCATCAATTAGGTGTTACATATGAGATATTAGAAGTTCTCTGAAAAGGCCAAATAAAACATTTTAATTTATGGTTTAATAATAATGGTGGAGAGAACATATTAGTTTTAATTTTAATCAAACCACACAGCATGAGCTTCTAGCTTTCTCACTCTCTTTTCTAATAAAAGGCATCGATAGTCTTGGCAGCATATTAGAAAGGCAAAATTTAAATTTCTATTTCCTTATGGCTGATCATCACAAGTTTTCACTGAACTTTGTACTCTTTGAAGCAGATACTCAAGTGAAAGGAATATGTGTGTGATGGTGGGGGAGGGGGAGAGGAGGAGGAGGTTGGTTTAAATGAAACACATGTGAGCAGGAGGCTTGAGGTCTGCAGCTGACACAGCTATCACACCCCAGAGGTGAGTCTGACACTAACCAGGCCTTTAAGATGACACATTGTGAGACTGGATATACCACGCAAACGTGCATTCCATTTTCTTCATGTTATTTTCATTTCCCCCCACCAAAAATAAGAAATAATAAAATAATTTGTAATTGCAAATAACTATTTTAGACAGAAGCTGGATAAAGTAAGTTGGGATGTTACCATATGATCAGAGAGTCCTGGTTGCATCACTGGATTAACCTATCTAGCAGCTAAGCATGTTTTCTAGAAGGCACTAGGAAGTCCAAAAACATATATATAGAGAGAGATTTTAAAGAAAGTATCAAAGTAACCATTATCAGAAACATAATTTTTCTGTTATACTTCCTTTATGGTTTAGTGTTATTTTGAGTTACATTTTAAACACTAGGTTACATTGGCTTAAAGAATCTGTCAGCCTCTTGCACTTCTAAGTACTTACTGCAATCCTGTCTGAAAATATAATACTTAAGAACAAACAACTTTGGAGATGATCTCCTCGTTCGACACCATGTTGTGGGGAAAATGACCATTTGAACGTCTCAATACCTTCTTTTGTCTGCTCTCAGCAGCAGCCAGCTGTGCGGACATCCTTTCTTGCATTTTCTTGCAGTGGGCCATGACTGCTTCAAGGATGGAGAGGGGGTTGGTACAAACTGGCTTCTTCTCTTTGTCACCAGCACCTGCTTCATAGTCTCTCTGGAGTGCCAGGAACGGGTCATTTAGATTAAATCTCCCATACCGTTCCTGGATAAATACCTCCCTCCTGCGAGCCTGGAACAAAATTAGAGAAACGTATTGAAGAAAGAAATGAAAATATACAGAAAGATATTTATAAGAAGGTTTTGTGATTACACTTCCAAATGGTATTCCCAACTGCTGTGAGTAATGGCTTATGATGTCAGTGGTGAGTGAGAGGCAAATGCGACCCCCAGTCTCCACTAGCCTGGAATGCCATTCCATCTGTTTTCAAATTTTCTTCAAGAATATTGTATTTTACATTGCAAATGATGCAAATATAGTATTTCCTATGATGCCTATTCCTCAAGGATCAGAATTTAAGCAGCAGTCTTTTTTTACACCCCCACCCCCTGCCCCGCCCAACAGGGTCTTGCTCTGTCATCCAGGCTGGAATGCAGTGGCACAATCACAGCTCACTGCAGCCTCAACCTCCTGGGCTCAAGCAATCCTCCTGCCTCAGCCTGTCTTATAGCTGGAACTATAGGTGCATGCCACCACACCAAGCTAATTTTTTTGATTTTTTAATTAAGATGGGATCTCACTTTGTTGTCCAGGCTGGTCTCAAACTCCTGGGCTAAAGTAATCCCCCAGCCTCGGCCTCCCAAAGTGCTGGAAGCCACCACGCCCCACCTATCTTTTCTAATTTAATGTAAAATCAGAAATATTGACAATTACAATAATTTTTAGCAAAAGTTCAAAAATAAAATTATCTCTATATCGATAGAACTTACATTTAAAATAATATCATGTTAAATCACGCATACAAAAAATCCCCTATAAGTTTTTTATAGCCAGAAGGAAATCACATGGATGTCTGATAAGAAGAAAATTCTTTGTGAAATTTTTAATGTAAAAATTTTAATTAAAAAAATTAAAATTTTTAATGTAAAAATAAATCACAATATTCATAGTTTGTAAAATTTGACCAACTACAACAGCCTTCAGAAAACTTAAAAAGGCATCTATCTCTTTCTCACTGAAGGGCATTAAAATATAGTTCACAGAATCCCAGGAAAGTATGCAACTTAATTATACTCTAAATGTCAGGCCATCAGCGACAAAGTTAATTTCACACCCAGGTAATGAGGACCAAATGCGATTTTCTATAATTAGCCTACAAAGTCATTGCATAAAAATGGAAAATAGCAGTAGAAATGTATTAAAAACTAGCAACATTTTCCTAATTCAGGTCATTTTGGAATAGCCACTAGAATGAAAAAAATCTATGTCACTTCCAGTAGAAAAATTAAGTTATAATAAATCAAGCTTATTTGTCCAAAACATTAAACATGTTTTCTGAAGAAATATTATTAATCCATACAGTTCCATACTTTAAAGGGAACTGAATTGGAAAACTACACTTTTTCCATTTTAGGACACTATCAGCAAGCCAACAACTAGATAAACACAAATCTAATGACAAATGGGAAAAATCTAACATTTCTTTCCTTATCATCAACTTAGATTAAGAAATAAAATTTACAAAAAGTCCAATTTCACCATTAAATTTAAGCTAGCTTTCAGAAGACCACTTTAAATTTAAAAGATAAGGTTTATGAGTTAAAAGCACTTGGTGTTTCTAGATTCTTTAAATTCAATTATGTAATCAATACACTGAATAAGTATCACTTGAGAGATGCAATTTCAAAAGCAATTTCATTTTGTCCTTCACATTTTTCTTAATATTTATTCAGTGTAGTAGTTATTCTCCCACCCCTGGATGAACACTTGGATAATTCTATGTTTTTTCTAATCATTTTAATTTAATAAAAGACCTACAGTCACTTTGAGTCAAAACAGCCTCAATTTGATTATTAGAATGTCCATCTTCATTCAGTGGTACAGCAACTTCCCTTCCTCAGCTAGCATCTGCTGCAGGCTAACATTTACCACCTGGCAAAGAGGTATATACAAAAACCTCTCTCCTTTTCCCAAAACCTTCTCCTCTTTCTAAGCTGTTTTAGTCACCTCTGGGTTGGAAAGAACTGGAGGTAGTTGATAAAGGAGAGGTGAAGGGAGCAGGAATGCCGTACCTGACTGGTTCAGTTGGTCAGCTAGCTTTACCAACCCAGTGTGAAGAATATTTAAAGTCTATTCTTTTCCCATGAAGTGCTTGGTGATTTCTTAGAGGAACACCCTCTCTTGCACTGCTGGGACCCCTTCATCTACAGTTTCTTCAATATAGGCCATAAATGTAGGACAAACTACATAATCTGCAGGACCCACTGCAAAATGAAGACATGGGCTTTTTGTTCAAAATTACTAAGCATTTCAATATGGCAACAGCACAGCATTTAACCAGACAAGAGGCCCTTCTAAATGCATGGCCTTTGTGACTGCACAGGTTGCACACCCATGAAGCCCAGCCCTGCAAACTCTCCTTATTAGCATTTGGAATCCACCTTTTGACAACTGAGGTCCCATGTTCTCTCCAGACTTCCCTATTGAACAGGACCTGAATCAATCTCATTCCTACCATTTCAAGACCATGGCCCAACCTGGTCTACAGGAAACATTCATGGATCTTTATCTAAACAAAAGCTGGGGGTCTCTACAAGATGATCCCCGCATCTATCTCTCCTTCACGTCCGCAGAATGACTGCTTGTTCAGCCCCACCTCCACTGAGCCCACCAAGATCTGCAGGAAAAACCTATTACGTCATTCAAAAGTTTCTCTGAACCCCTTTTCTCTTCAGATGAAGGGAGAAGCAACTGGATGAGGCAGGACTCACAGCACAATTCTCTGCAGAGAAATGCTCTCTGACAGAAATCTTTCTTTAATCTCCAAAAACTACATTATTTTATGCCCTCAATGTGGATGAAAGGTTTAAAAGTCAACACTAGCTTTTAAATATTTCTTACGAAAATTTGCATCTTGGTCCTCACTTTAGTATCTGATATTTACTATGATGAGTCATCTGCTGAAACTGACATTTTAACAACCCATTGTAATTACCTGATGTCTACTCACCCACACAACATATTTTATGATGTACAGTACTTGTAACACTAATCAAGCAATTTCTTAACACACAGGTTATTGAGTCTGAGTAAACTTTTTGACAAGTGGGTTAAAATTAATTTTTTGTATAATATGAGAGGTAAATACATATATCAAGACCTAGTTCCAGTTTTACCCAACAGATTTTATGGTCAAAAAGCATTTAATTTTTTTTTTTTTTTTTTTACTGGTGTGAAATAGTTTTTACGTATGTATTTTTGTTGTGTTTGTTTTTATTTTAAAATTACTAGTTTTAACTGAGTCACATTGTGACATTGTTAAATGCAGATGAATTTTTTTCTGCTGAAAATGTTGTATAATGATACATGTACAGGTTCATAAACATAAAACTGCCTATTTATTTTGAGATAGGGTCTTGCTCTGCCACCCAGGCTGGAGTGCAGTGGCGTGATCACGGCTCATTGTAGCCTTGAATTCTCAGGCTTTAGTGATCTTCTCACACCTCAGCTTCCCAAGTAGCTGAGACTATAGGCATGCGCCACTACGTCCAGCTAAGTTTTAAACATTTGGTAGAGATGAAGTGTCACTATGTTGCTCAGGCTGATCTTGAACTCCTAAGCTCAAGCAATCCTCCTGCCTCAGCCTCACAAAGTGCTGGGATTACAGGAGTAAGCCTCCGTGCCAGCCTAAAAGGACCAATTTATTTGCTTCACAAATATGGACTAACATTTATTTAGCCTTTATGAAGTATAAAATATGTACATTAGATTCCTTTAAGGGTAAAAACAGTGGCTTTGTATTTGTTACTAACTAGCTATGCAACTGTGTTGCTGATATCTTTAGTTGTCAAAATGAGAGAAATGAAGCAGTATCATTTGTTGCTTAAGACACCTTGAGTTTAGACAAAAAACCTGATCTCATTCTTTCATTTTTAAGTCCCTAAAAGCATGAAAACCAAGCAAAATGAATGTCAAAGACCACATGTTCTTCATTAACATTAAACTGACTCCTAAACTCATATATATTATTTTCAGAGATGCCAGGTAATAATGTTGTTCTATGACCACATATGCATTTATTTGTGTATATTACATATATTCAACATGTACTTTTGATATTCTTGTTTTTTAGCAAGGCTTTCTAGAAATATGTAATTCTCACAATTAAAATGTGCTTTTTGGTCTACAGTTTTCTATCAGGCTTATAAATTAGAATGCAGTTGCCCATTTTGATTCCATGGTGAAAACTCATAGATTAAATAAGAATAGGACATGAAGACAAGATGCTATAATATGAATTCAGTGCACTCACAACATAGAATATGACAAATTACCCACTAATAACTAATTTTAAAAAATATTTTGATATATTTAATGTTGGAATAATATATATTCATGTATTTTTAAAATTATTACCAGAGAGAAATAGAAAGTTACTTTTCTATATAAATATATCCTAACCCCAGTGGATGAGTTTTCGCAGATGGAGGAACAGAAAATATAGTAGATCCAATTATCTATCTAGGAACTTTCGGTGACTTGGAAATTTCAAGATCCAACAACAGGCTCCCCACTATTAGGATGCTGACTCCCACAAATGCATGCAGGGGCCAGGTAGCCAACATCAGTGTGTATATTTGGCAGGCTATTAATCAGTGTGAAATGGCAGACTTTTGAGGAACTAGAGATGATATGCTCTAACAAAAGGCATTCATGTTTTTTTAAGAAATCATGACACTTTGCCAGTGAAACAAAACACAACTGGCAGGCCTGGTTTGGACAGCAGGACACCCAGTTTATCATCTGTGATTATGGGACTCTGGGGCTCACTGGCCTATATCTTCTCTTAAGCATTTTGCCTTGAGTTCCTTTTAAGTGGGGGTATTTGTATTTAACCGACACGTCCAACCCACTACAGGGCAAAAAACAGGTGCATAATGCATACTTGTTGACTGCATAAAGGTAGCATCTAACAGACTCAGGAAAATAGCAAATATATCCTTGAAGAAAGAGCTCAGACCACAGTTCCCTGTTGGAGGGAAGTCTCCTTCCCAGGGGGGCAATCTATCCAGGAACCTGGAGAGGAAGTTAGACCAATGTCAGACTCCTCTATTCAGGACTAATTCTAGAGAAAATGACAGCTAAGGATCAGTTCACCCACTGCCTAAGACAGAAAGCTGGGATCCCAGGAAGGATTCATCAGCTCTCCAACCTAAAGCCAGGTGACGGCAGTTCCAGGAGAACTACAGGGTATATCAGTTGGTTTTCTATGGTTCACCGTGCTTTGTAATGACCATTGTTCTTTGCACCCCCTGAACTGTGCAGCATGGAGGCACTCTGTACACCACACAGTTGTCAGAGTAGTCTTTCTAAAATTGAAACCTTCTCAGTCATTTCTCTGCTCAAAGCCTTTCAGCACTCTTTTGCCCCAGGCCTTTGTGTTGCTTGGGATGCTTCCCCTTCCTTCACCCACGTATCTCCCCATGAACTGCCAACCCTCACTGCCACCTCTTCTCTTGTGCTCATGTCAAAAGGTTCAGAGTTTAGCCTAATTTAGACTCAAGGAAACGTCTGTAATGAAACATATGTCCAAGCCACTTGAAATCTCTTCAGTTTATCTGCTTTTCAACAAACAAAATGTGTATTCCCTCTAACATTCTTGTAAAAAGTTTACTGTTCTTAAAATCTTACTTTGCAACAGAGTGCTTATTTTTAATTTTTAATGTATTACATTATGTTTAATAAAGGCAGGTCAACAATATAGACATGTTTTAATAGGTAAGGAGACCACGTAACAAAAAATGACTTGAAATGTTTATTATGCTGGGTTTGAGGAGGCCTGACCCTAAAAAAGGAAGAGCTGAACGTGTAGAGAATGAATTGGTTTATGCATCAGAATTACTTGAGAATGAAATGCACTTTAGGGAAATGAGTCATTATGAAGACATAAACTAGTTGTAATAATAAAAACAGATTCTTAAAGGAACTCTTAAACCTAGCCACACTGATGTATAAAAATATAATTTCGGCCAGGTGTGGTGGCTCACACCTGTAATCCCAGCACTTTGGGAGGTCAAGGCGGGCGGATCACAAGGTCAGGAGATTCAGACCATCCTGGCTAACATGGGAAACCCCATCTCTACTAAAAATACAAAAAATTAGCCAGGCGTGGTGGTGGGTGCCTGTAGTCCTAGCTACTCGTGAGGTTGAGGCAGGAGAATGGCGTGAACCCGGGAGGCGGGGCTTGCAGTGAGCTGCGATTGCGCCACTGCACTCCAGCCTGGGTGACAGAGCGAGACTCCAACTCAAAAAAAAAAAAAAAAAATATATATATATATATATATATATATATATATAAAATTTCATCAGAATGTGAAGTTTTAGAAAATCTTGTTGAGAATGTCACAAGCAGGAAGTTGAAAGATGACCATTATTACCAGAGGATTTCACATACATGAGGTTCCTACTTTGGCTTTCCTTGTTTGATATAATCAATTGAACGAGTTTGGACATGATTAGTAAAAATAAAAGAAAGCGTACTTAAAATATCCAACCTTTCCTACAGCATGCAATCCTCTGAGAAACAGAAACTAGAACTTGAACCATGAGTCATAATTAAAACATTATAAAACATACTACCAATTTCAAAACATACTGACAAGCTTATAAGCTTTTCATTTTATGAAAAGCCAGAATGATTCTGTAACAATATTAAAAATAATACTAACAAAAGATAACTTTTATTGACATTATTTATTGCTAGGTACTTTTTATAAATTTTGTCCTAAAAGTAAGCCCAGGAGATAGCTATTATTTTAATTCACATCTTATAGATAAGCAGACTGAGGCTTACAAAAATTAACTTGCTTGCCTAAGGTCACTTTAACAGCAGCTGATACTCAACCCAGGCAAGTCTTACTCTAAAGCCTACATTTTTAAGCATGGAAAGATAATTATGACTAGAGTATTCTGAAACACTAGAAAAGGCTTCAAAAATAATTATTGTTTACAACACTTTTTAAATCAGTACAAAGAAATTAGGTTTAAAAGAAAGACAAAAATATGACAATGTTCTCAAAAGTTAGTTTTCTATATGCTGTATTTGTACGTCCATTATTACTGACCATATACTAACATGATCTAATCGGACTTAAACAGTTTTTCAAGATTCTGCACAGAATATATTATTTAAGTATAAATCCAACAATAAAAATGGTTTCCAGATATGCTTTCACAAACCACTGGTTACCTAAGCATAACAAAAAATAACCAAAAACCAGCATTAATATAGATCTAACTGTAAGAAGACTGCTAAGGAATTCTGTACTCAGCTCTAACCCGCTCAACACAGCTGTCACTATCTTGGGTGCCAATGGTACAAAAAGCCACAGTGGATGGTCGAAATGTTGAGTCCAGTCTGACAAGATGGATTTTTTCAGGAAGAAATGTGAGTCAGTTCTTGAGTACAAACACAGAAGCAGGCATGAAAAACACTTAGGGGTGTCAATTAACAAGATATTGAACCAGCAAACCATGAAATGGACACTGCCCCTCCTCCAAACCAGCAACTCAACCCCAGACTTCATTATTCAGTAGAGAACGGTGTCGGAACTGGACTTCTGGACTCACTTTTGGCTGAAGTATTAAGAGAACAACCAATAGCAAAAGGATCTGAAAACAAGACTGAAGAGGAGGAGCAGAAAGAACTAGGGACGCTTGAAAGAGGAAAAGCCTTCCAGATGGTGATCTTTCAATATCTGAAAGCATTTTATGTTTAAAGAGGTGTTTGATGATTTATTTACATGATTCCCAAGGAATAAAATTATGGCTAATATAATAAAGAATTTTTAAGGGTCCAAGCTTTTCCACAGATACAATGAGCTGCATTTGATTGGAACAAAATCTCTGCCTCCAGCTGTGTTTCAAACACAGGCTGAGAAAACACGTGATAGAAATGTAACTCAGGAGTCTCAAATGTCAGGAAGGTCCTTGGCTTCTAAACTGTTATATCCCTCTCAAACCCTGAAATTCTATGACTCAAAATCAAAAAGGATAGAAAATACATAGAGATTTTTCCAAACAGTCAACATAAAAATTTATCTATCCAGCTGTAACTCTCTTAGTGTTAAGGAGTTCAAGTAGACCAACATTAAATAACACTAAAATTAAAAGCTCTTTTAAGAAGGAAGGGGGAAAATCCTACTTGTAAATAAAAGGGAATGGGAAGCCAGAGATAAGCCATGGTCCTCAGAACTCATTCTCACTCTAAGAGGGGTTGAATAGCAGAGGAGTAAGTTAACACATTCACATACTCTTTCTCTTTTCTCCTTCTCTCTCTCTCTCTCTCTCTCTCTCTCACACACACACACACACACACACACACACACACACACACACGGAATGGCTGGGTGACTGCAGAGTGGAATAGCAACATAAAAGTTACACACTATGCAGCCATAAAAAATGATGAGTTCGTGTCCTTTGTAGGGACATGGATGAAACTGGAAAACATCATTCTCAGTAAACTATCGCAAGGACAAAAAACCAAACACCGCATGTTCTCACTCATAGGTGGGAATTGAACAATGAGAACTCATGGACACAGGAAGGGGAACATCACATTCCGGGTACTGTTGTGGGGTGGGGGGTGGGGGGGCGGGGACAGCATTAGGAGATATACCTAATGCTAAATGACGAGCTAATGGGTGCAGGAAATCAACATGGCACATGGATACATATGTAACAAACCTGCACATTGTGCACATGTACCCTGAAACCTAAAGTATAAAAAAAAAAAAAAAAAGTTACACAGTCATCTGGAGAAGGATAATTACTGCCCAATGCCCTTTAATGATCAGAAAGCCTTAGAAATTCACTGGCCAGGAATGAAAAATAACTTCTAGAATTATGACTTAAATGCCAAAAGAACTGAAGGGTTCATTTCAGTGTCTGCATCTCAGACACTGCATCTGTGTGTGAAGATATACTTTAGCCACAGAAGTGAAGGAGAATGTCATGGCGTCAAATGATTTTCTGTGCAATGCTGAGAATGTCAGAGAAGAGGTAAGCTTTTCCTCTTCCCTCTCACCTCCCACCTTCATCCCCCAACCTTTCTGCCACCTACAATGTCCTACCTGCTCATAGACATCATAATCTGGAGGTGTGGAAGTTGTCATGCCAGGAATATACATAAGGCATATTGTGAATCATACCAAGACTTTATTTTTTTCCCAAAGCTAAAATCTGGAAGGCATACTTCAATAAACCACCAATTTTCTCTCAAAGTGTAGACCATACTAACAGAATTCATGAAAGGCTTGGTTGCACAGAAGTCAGAGCCAGAAGTAATCTCTCTCCTTTCTGAAATCTCCCACCACTTTCTTTTGACCTTGTATGCTACTTACCACCTTGCACACATTCATTAGTGCTCCTGCTCTAATGTGGAAGCCCATGCTCATTTGCAGAAAATAACATCACCTTTATTCCCTAACTAGGTCAAGAATGGTATACAAGTGCTGCACTGTTCCACTCTCTTACCCAGGGTAGATACTATTAAATTATCAGTGCACGTAAAGCTGAATCCAGAGCAACCTCCAACTGTCTTATTAAGACTCCAGACAGCCACCACCTATCAATAAGAACTGGAGCAGAGATTAACCAACCCACTATTTCTGCCCTGGGCACTGAAATATTACCATTAGCTAGATCTTTACTTCTAGAGAATATGTTTTTAATTTTGATGAAATCCAATTTAACCACTTCTTAAAGTTTCATGTTTTTTTATCTTCTATTTAATAGCTAAGAAATCTTTGTCTAATTTGAAGTCTAAAGATTTTCTCCTGGAAGTTGTATGTATTTAGCTTTTAAGTTCATGATCCACTTTGAGGCAATATTTGTCTATGGTGTTAGAAAAAAAAAGGGTTGGTGTTCAATTTTTCCACATATAGATTCAATTTTTCAATCATTTGCTGAAAAGACTAGCCTTTTCCCCATTGAATATCTCTGAGGCCTTTGTTGAAAATCAACTGACCACATATGTGACTCTATTTCTGGATTCTTTATTCCATGAGGTATATGTATGTTTCTTTGCTTTATAATAAGTGCTGAAATCAGGCAGGTTAAATCTTTAAAATTCTTTTTTTAATTGCTTTTGTTATTCCAAGATCTCTGTTTTTCCACATAAATTTTAGAATCAGTTTGTAAGATTTTTAAAAGTCTCCTGAAATTTTAATTGCGTTTGGTAAGTCATTTTATATTCTCTCAGCAATTTTCAATTTGTCTTCAGCATACAAGCTTTGTTTTGAATATATTTTGTTAGGTTTATTCTTAAGTATTGTATTTTTTATGCTACTGCAAAGAAATTATTTAAATTTCATTTTCTAATTATTTTTCTAATAGTATGTAGGACTATAACTGATTTTTCAATACAAAGTTTTGAATTCTACACATTTTATAAATTCCTTGTTTGGTTTCAGTAATTGTTTTTGAAGATTACCCAGAATTTTTACATAAGCAATATCTGCAGAAGTGACAGTTTTACTCCTTTATGCTTTTTATTTTATTCCCATCTTGCAATGGCTAGGATTTCCAGCACTACCTTGAGTGCTGTAAAAAAAGTCCTATAAAAGTGCTAAGTGCTTTTCCTATTCCTGTCTAAATTGCATCCCTCAATTATGTTGGCTATGTGGTTTTTTGTTGTTGTTGTTTTTCAGTTTTCGTTTTTTTGTTTTTTAATAGCTGCACCCTTTATCACTTTGAAGTTCTTAACTATTCCTGGTTTGCTGTGGAAATTTTTCAAATATTTTTCTGCATCTATTAATGAGAACATGTGGTTTTTATCCTTTATATTGTTAATACATTGAATTTTCTTTGATGTTTGAATATTAAACTCTCTATGATACATTGTTTGAAATTCAATTTGCTAATATTCTGTTTAGGATTTGAGATTTGTCTGTCGCCAGGTGGGTGCAGTGAATCTCGGTCATTCCAAAATGCTCCGGTTCATGCCTTCTCCTGCGTTTAGGATTTTTTACATCTATAGTTATGAGGAGTATTACTCTGTAATTTTTTTTTCTTTTTTTAACACCTTTGCAGTTTTGGGATTACGATACGCTGACCTCATAAAATGAGTTCACCCATTTACCAGGGAAACCATCTAGGCCTGAAATTTCCTTTTGGGAAAAGTTTTTGATAATGAACTCAATTTTTAAAATAGAATCAAGGCTATTTGGATATTTTATTCCTTCTTATATTCGTTTTATTAGTGGTATTTTTTCAAGAAATTTGCCTATTTGTCAAAAGTATTCATAGTATTTACTGAATATCCTTTTAATGTCTGTAGAATCTATAATGATAATCCCTTTTTCCATTCTTAATATTGGTGATTTGCATTCTTTTTTTCTTGTTCATTCTAGCTAGGAGTATTTCAATTTTGTTGATCTTTTCAATGAATCAACTCTTATTATTTTTCCTATTGTATGTCTATTTTGCATTTCATTGACTGCTTCTTTTAACAAAAAGTTTTTCCCTTCTAGTTACTTTGTGTTTACTTTCCTGCCTTTTTTTGTCATTTCATAAAGTAGAACCATAGGTCATTGACTTTACATCTTTCTCCTTTTCAATATAAACCTTTAGAGCTCTAAATTTTCCTCTAAGCACTGTTTTAGCTGCATCTCAAATGTTTTGACATGTTGTATATTTGCTGCCATTCAGTTCAAATTACTGTCTAAATCCCTTTTGGTTTTGTCTTGGACACATGATAGAGATTTTTTTTTTTTTTTTTTAAGTCCACAGATACTTGGAATTTTCCTAAATAGCTGTGACTGATTTCTCATTTAAGTCTATTGAGGTCACTGAATAAATATTTAAATTAAGACTTGCTTTATGGCCCAGCATATGGTCTACCTCAGTAAATGTATCACATGCACTTGACCAGAATGTGTTTTCTGCATTGTTGGATCTAATACTCTACAAATGTCAATTATTCAAGGTGGCTGAGGGTGTTTATGTTTTCTATGTTTTTACTGAGTTGTTTTCTAGCTGTTCAATTAATTACTGAGAGAGGTATTAAAAGCTACTATGATTATGAAATTGTCTATTTCTCTTTTTAATTGTCAATGTTTGCTTCATGTATATTGAGGCTCTGTTATCAGCCACATAAACAGTTAGGTCTTTGTGATAAATTGTCCCTTTTATCATTATAAACTGTATTATCTCTTTAACACTGGGCCTGTTATTGAATCTTCTATTGTTTCCTTTGTCTTTCTATTCATAATTCACCAATATAAATGTTTTAATTTATATTAGTAAAGGCTACCAACCAGTAGGACAAGACTCTCTCACAATGTTCATTTCTTAAAATTTGCTATGCAACCAGCTTATTCTTCTAGATGCAATTTAGATTTCACCTGCTTCAAAAAATAAGCAATTATAATTTTGATTGGAATTATATGTAAATTAGAGATACATTTAAAAGATGACTTTTTCATAAAATTAAGTCTTGTGGTTGAAAAAATTGTTTCTTAATATATTAATATTTGCTTTTATAGCTTAGAAAGGTTTATAGATTCAAATAAATTTGCAGAAATTTGAAAATAAAAAATATTTTGATATATTTGGTAATATCCTCACTTGCCTAATTTTCTTTGTATTTATTTTATCTTGAATAAAATTGCTAAAGCAGGTCTCAATCTTAACCACTCATAAGAATCACCTGGGCTGGGCACGGTGGCTCACGCCTGTAATCCCAGCACTTTGGGAGGCCGAGACCGGCAGATCACGAGGTCAGGAGATCAAGACCATCCTGGCTAACACGGTGAAACCCCGTCTCTACTAAAAATACAAAAAATTAGCTGGGTGCGGTGGCAGGCACCTGTAGTCCCAGCTACATGGGAGGCTGAAGGAGGAGAATGGCGTGAACCTGGGAGGCGGAGCTTGCAGTGAGCTGAGGTTGCGCCACTGCACTCCAGCCTGGGAGACAGAGCAAGACTCCGTTCCCCCCCCTCCCCCAAAAAAAAGAATCACCTGCATAACTCCACAAACATTCAGAGTCGGGTCAACACTCAATGGCAAATCCACTTGATTCTCCTAAGTCCTTTGATGCCCCAGCCAAGGATAAGAACTAGTAACTGATTTCTTGCTCTTCTTGGACACTTTTTCTTTGTTTTTGGAGACAGGGTCTTGCTCTGTCACCCAGGCTGGAGTGCAATCATGGCTCACTGCAGCCTTGACCTCCTGGGTTCAAGTGATCCTCCCTGCTCAGTCTCCCGAGTAGCTGGGACCACAGGAACACAGCACCACTCCTGGCTAATTTTTGTATTTTTTGTAGAGAAAGGGTTTCACCATGTTGCCCAGGCTCACCTAATTTCTTTATGCTTGTTTCCAACTAGGGAATCTTTCAGGTCTTTTTTTTTTTTCAAGCAGCTATTAGATGGAAATATTTTATATCCTTTCCACTTTGAGGATGATTTCTATTTTCTTCTTATGTAAACACTGCCTTGTCGGGTAAAAACATGCTTAGGTGGTAACCCTCATAACAGTAGATATTAATTTCAACATCTCCTGAATTCAAGAGTATGCAAGAGCAAGCCTGAGGTCAGGTAGATTTTTCTCCTTTTCAGTAAACTTTGTTTTTCTACCTTATTAAGCCAATTCTTTTTCTTACCTTAAAATACATAATATTTTAAGATTATTCTTGGCATCAGCTGGTATATTCTGGGCATATAGCCCTTTTAATCTAAAAATTATGTGAAATCTTGCTGGTAGCATTCATTCTACTTGTTCAAGTCTCTTTGAGGAACATCAATTTTTCTCCTGGTGGACCTCCATTCTGTATCTTGCACATACATGAATCTTCATTTCTACTTTATCACTTTAATCCTTTCCACTGGGTTCCGGGAGATCTTCTTAAGTTTGTTACTGATTCAATTTTTTTAGTGTTGATTTTTTCTACTACTTCCAATACCTGCTTTAATTCTGCTGATATACTTTAAGTTCTCATAACAATCATATTATGTACGTACTGTGATGCTCATTTTAAAGATAAGAAAACTGTAGCACCAAGAGAGGGCAAGGGACTTGCCCACAGAGCATGGCTAGAAATTTGGAGCCTGGACACACTCCCAGCAATCTGCCTCCAAGGTCTATGTCCCATTCAATGCTTTCTCTTCCCTAGCTTCACAGCTAGTCCACCCTTCACAATCTGGCTTCCTTCACTTCAACGCCTAGGTTTCTTCAAATTGTAAGACACAAGACAGATGGTATCTAAAAATGACACTCTAAAATTTGTTTCTTGTAATAATTTTGTCAAATGTAAGTTGTTCCTTTGCATTTTAAATGTTACGTTATCTTCCTTGTTCTATCCTGCAAGATCTTTCATGGGCCTTATGTTTTCTTTTTTGTTGTTTACTCCATCCTTGGATCAGTAGGAGTTAACTCAGATCTGGTGTTTATCCATAAGCAGGGCATGCAGGTAGAATCTTCCTGAATATATTTACTGCCCAGCTGGTTGCCATTAAAATGCTTCTTTAATACCAGGAGTCGGTGGGTAGACTGGTACAAATGAACATTTCATTGCTCCTCTCATTTGCGTGAGAGAGAGTAAAGGCCAATGGCAGGCGCTTCAAGACAAATGGGCTCCTAGACAGGTTTTTACCCCCATCTGTGTTAAGGATATGCAGTCTCTTTGGCTGTGTCTCCTTACTAGGTACAAGGAAAAGTCTCTTATCGTCTGTCCTTGCAGAGTATAAGGGAATGACCAGCTCTCTGGTTGTTGCTTCTGTCTGAGTCATGTACTGTTGCAATGCTGCTTTCTGGTACGTCTCCTTCACAGTCACAGAAGGGATTTCAATCAGCAGCTCCTACCTATCCCACTTTCTGCCTTGGCCTCCCCAAATACAAGAGGGTAGGCATTGGCTAGCTCTTTTCCAGAGCATCACAGGGTTTCAGAAGAGTCAGTTCTCATTTATCCTTCAGCCTGGTCATATAGACATTAAATCTAGCAGGCATTCCTTTATTTTTCAGGATACAGGTAGTGCAACAGTAGAGGGGTGAGCTCAGAGGTCAAACTGGATTTGGATATAGAATCTGTCACTTCAAAGTTATGCAAACTTGGATTGGTTATTTGACTGACTCCCCTTGAGCCTTCATCAGTTACATGAAGGCAGTAGTGTACCTAAACCAGAATTTTGTTGTTGTTTTGAAGAAGAAAAAGAAATAATGCATGTAAGGCACTTAGCTGGGTGCCTAAACAAATGGAAGCATGCAACAAATCACAGTTATCATTACGATAACGATGATGCTCTTTCTAGTTTGTAGCGTTGGTGTAAGGTTTTCCCTATTCTTATATCCTTAGGATGTCTCATTAGAGAAATGGGAAGTGGGAAGCCAGGTGCCAGTGCCAAAGCTTCCATGTTATTTAGAACCCCCAGCTGCAGTTTATCAGGTATCTAGCATGCTGGGTGACTGTTTTCATGTGTGTGTCCACACAGTCACAACTGTTTTGTTTTTTTTTTTTTTGAGACGGAGTCTCGCTCTGTCGCCCAGGCTGGAGTGCAGTGGCACAATCTCGGCTCACTGCAAGCTCCGCCTCCCGGGTTCACGCCATTCTCCTGCCTCAGCCTCTCCGAGTAGCTGGGACTACAGGCGCCCGCCACCAAGCCCGGCTAATTTTTTTTGTATTTTTAGTAGAGACGGGGTTTCACCGTGGTCTCGATCTCCTGACCTCGTGATCCGCCCGCCTCGGCCTCCCAAAGTGCTGGGATTACAAGCTTGAGCCACCGCGCCTGGCCTAACTGTTCTTTCTCTTCAATTGCATCACACTCCAAAAGGGAAAACCTCAGCACTCCTAACTATCCATTATTCTAGAGCCCCTCAACATCTTTGGAGGGCCAAGAACTATGGGGGCATTCCTGAAACATAGCCAATTATGTCAAGTGTAATCCACGTGCCCAAGGATGAAAATGAACTCACCATCATCAACACTTACAGAAACATGCATGAACATAACACTCCATGCAGAGAGAAGATAATAAATCCTTTCAAGAGATAGTTTGTAAAGGATTACAGAGCAAAAAAGACTTAGAACAAAATGAAACAGAATCCTGTTTCAATGTCATTCTTTAATACATGAAATCAGTTCTAACGTAAGTCAAATGATGTGTTCTAAAGCATCACATTTAGGAAAAAAAGATATATCATTAACTTTATAAGCCTTTCCCTTATTAATAAATTTTTTCAGCTTTCAGGGTAAATTTAGATATGAATGTATAAATATTGTTTGTAGCCCTAAAATAACAAATGTACAAAAGCCATTCACTTACTGAAGTTCTAAATCATATCCTTTGTTTTTTCAAGCTTCTAAATCCTGAATTGATACCATTTTCTAAGCAATCCTATCATAAAACTTATCAAAGCTTGTGACATAATAAACTAATTATAGTAATAGCTCCTATAAAGAGATGACTTAGAACATCTATAAGAAGATATTCTTTCAATAATTTAAAAGAAAGTTAAAATTTCTATTGAGCATTATTATTATTATTATTATTATTATTATTTTGAGATGGAGTCTCACTCTGTTGTCCAGGCTGGAGTGCAGTGGCACGATTTCAGCTCACTGCAACCTCCATCTCCCAGGTTCAAGCAATTCTCCTGCCTCAGCCTCAGTAACTGGGATTGCAGGAGCATGCCACCACACCCAGCTAATTTTTGTAATTTTAGCACAGACAGAGTTTCACCATGTTGGGCAGGCTCACCTCGAACTCCTGGCCTTAACTGATCTGCCTGCCTCAGCCTCCCAAAGCGCTGGGATTACAGGCATAAGCCACCACACCTGGCCAATTGACCATTACTTCTAAAGTAAGTGTTTACAAAATAAGGCTTCTGAAGAAGGGTTTGATATTGTCCAAAGAAGCAATCATCATGTTGTGGGAGATGAATATCACTGTAGCAAGCATACTGCAAGTGGGGGCTGGTGCAGGATTTAGCAGGTACTGCTTTCATGTTTGCTAGACCAAATTCCTGTTTTGGAAATTTTCAAACAGGAGTTTCCCCCACTTGCATGTTGTTCTCATCATTATGACTGCACAAAAGCATCTTCTTATTTGGCTTTGATCATGTATTTTTGTGTTTAATCATCTAGGACATTTCAACTCATAACAGAAAAAAAATTCCCAATATTAAGCTTCTTACATAAAATAGACACATAAGCAGGTATACAAACAAACAAGCAAGCAAGTGAAAACCTTTAAGATAATGCAGGAAGTTTCCCTGAGGTGTTTCAATATTTCAGGGAGAATGTAGTTTGCAGTATGATAATTCCAGGAATGCGTACTTATATGTGACTTGAGAAAAGAAATGGGGAAATAGTAGTGGTTGTGGAAACAAGAGTTAACAGAAGCATTCCCACACACAAAATTTAAAAAGTGAAAAACACAGAAATAAAGGTAGTTTCTTGTCTACTGGGGATAATACAACAGATAATTTCTGTGGGCAGAAGTTGTGATTAAAAATTTTAAATACAGTCCCTTTTATAGCTCCAAGAAACATAAGTTGACTTGGTTAAAAATAAAATTCCTCAGGACATTAAGAGCGAATGGTGGGGGCAGTTGTTCTCTTGTACTCCCCCTACGCCCCCGCCCCAAACTCCCTACAGAACCAGCCTTGGCCACTGAGGAGTAACTCGCCAACTGCATGAACCACTGAGCGTCTGGAAAAAATAAACAGAAAGATCTTAACATTCTCACCATCTACCAGCTGAAGATGACTCACTCCATATCAAAAACAATCGAGGGAAAAGGCATGTCAACGGTTTGAAAGCAGTCTTTATTCAAACCCTGCCAGTAACTTTACCACCATTAAATAAATGTTCCCCAGTCCTTGAGAGAAGGTATACCTCCTGCTACTCCCAGAGCAAACCAGAAAACCTTGGAGGCTGACAGAAAAGGATCATGGGGCAGACCAGAAAGCAAAGAGAGTCCTTTGAGGGTAACTTCATCTTATCCCCAGAATAAAGAACATGTGTGCCCCCCAGATGGGTGGCATATGTGCAAACTGTGGGTAGGGCACTCCTGGCTACCGTTAAGTCAGAGGTACAGGGACCTAGGCAAAAGGTGAAGGGAAGAGCTGGTCTTGCTTAAAGGGTAGGTACATCTCAGCAGGACAAGTATCATTTGCAGGAACAGGGTAAGAATCTATTTCAGATCATGCTATTTTGTCTTCCTTCATTGTAGGTAATGTATGAACTGCTGCAAAAAATGCTTTACAAACCATCAAGTGTAGTACATAGGTTAATTGGTATCAGCAATGTAAAACTGAACAGGCCATTTGTCACAAGCCTGTTTGTGTTTGTTCACATTGGTAAAAATGCTCAACTATTTATATTTCTACTGTTTATATTACATCATTTATTCAATGAAAATTCATCAAGAACTGTCTATGTGTATACAATTTTTCTCCAGCAATCAGCTTCCCTTGTCTTCCTTATTATGTTGGGCATTTGGGGGCAGAATGAGAAGTGGGTGGTGTCTATTAAATAGTCTGCAATACAGAATAAATGCTAGAATGATGTAAACATGTGTTACACATTATAAAACAGTGAAATGTAGTGTCTGCTCCAAAGGAGTTTAGCCCAAGACAGATGCTAATCATTTCCTGACTCCTAACATGATTTATGACTGGCTGTGATCAATTTCTGAAAAGACTAAAACTGAATTATATATTTAAAATCTATTCTTGTAGGAATCTGTTTTCTCTTCTCCAAGCTACGCCACCCACTTTCTCACTGAAAGTGGAGCACAAGCCTGCGGGCCTCGGTGGCCTCACAGCATATGACACCACTCTTCTGTGTAGGTGGCACATAACAGCGCTTGTTGGAATTTGCTGCAGGAAGGAGGTCAGGACCTGACCATTCCCACCCCCTCTATTCTGGAGCAGCTACTGAAGGCATCTGTCTCTGTCCTTTAATGTCCTTAGTCTCTCATTAATATTCATAGAGAACAAAGGATGGCAAAAATAATAAAGTTAGGATGAGACTAAGGTCCTCAGCTTCTGCCCAAAATATGTCTGTTCTTGAAACTCATCAGTTACACAGAAGTGTTGGTTTAGGCAAGGCTAAAGCTTGTGGTCAGTCTCTCAGCCAAGGCAGACAGAACTACCTCTTCAGACTAAAGGTACTCATTTCCTTTTCACCTGCACACCTTTTCTTTGTATGGGGAAGATGATGCTGTGGACCTTCTCAGGACACAGGGACTAGGAATGAGGGATCCACATTATGTTCATGCCCTATTCCTGTTTGTCACTATCTCCCCATGTGGCCAGCCAGTAGAAAAGGACCCAGGTATAATTTAACTGCCTCTGTGCTATAGTAAATGCCCCAAATAGGAATTACATCCACAGCTCTGGTCACAATAGCTCCATGCTCAAACTGATTGACTAACTGCACATCAGAATTCATACAAGAGGAGGTGTCAGAGTATATATGAGGCATCCTTATAGTTTGAGCTGTCTGAGTACAGCCATACAATTTAGAAGAGCCCTCTAAAATAATATCATGCTTGCCTGTGAATGCACAGACTGTTTTGCCTGTGTAGTCTATTTTTAAATATTGGTACCAAGCACATGGATTCTTGCAGCTGTGTTTGAGAAGGGTAACATGTACTTGAGAATTAAGCCTGGCATCCATAGAAACAATTCCTACTCCATTCCATAGAAACAGGAGTATCAACAGAAGAGTCCACCAAAATGATTTTTTAAAAATCAATTTAGGCAAGTAAATATCTTGATAACCCATTTCCAAAATTACTACTTTGGAAGCTAATTTAGTATTGGCAACAGTCTTAATTTTATTTCTATTTTTCAATGTTAAAATGACTCTAATAATAGATTTTTAAAATACATGCACAAGTACACGTACAGCGTGTACAACAGGCAATCAAGTTATTTTTAATTGAATGTACTTCTAAAGGTGACCTAAGTTACAATGTTTCACTATAATTCTGTTAAGCTACAAAGTCACACTACAAGGCCGACAGCAAGGGCTCCATGGAGACCTCCTAAGGTCAAAAAATTCATTAGCACCATGATATATTAAGAATCTACCCCAAGATCAATTAACCTGCTAGCTCGTGAATGAGTGAACAGCCAGAGACATACCGAACATCAATGCATACGGCATTCCTAATCTTTCCTCCTTGCTCTTTGAGTATCATGAACACTCAAACTGATTCGTAAATGAAAGTAAAGAATTAGAAAGCCAAATATATAGCCATTGGGAGAAATCTCCTTAGAGCTGATATATTATTTGGAGGGAGAAAAGAACCAAGAAGACATTACAGTCATTAAACAGCTGATGGTTTTGCAACCCTGTTTGACTGCTCTTTCTTTATTAGGAACGCCTCCCTCTCTAGAATGAACGCCACTCTTCCCTGGCTATTTGGCACTTCTGGAAGCTGCCTGCTCTGCACAGAAAATAAACACTTCTCTGGCTGAATTAATTGAGGAAGTAATCACTGTTTTTGTTTCACAAGGTCATAACAAGGATTTATATTTGAACTCCACTTTGGAGATGAATAGCCTAGACTATCAAATAGTCAAAGAATCCTCTTGGCTAGAAAAAAGATAATGTTTTCATATGTAAGGTTTTTTTTAAAATTTTTTTGTTTCTTAAAGTAAATCAACCTCAGGGTTAAAGTGTAATTCTAACTGTGTATGAAATATTTATTGGCTATTAAGCCTACATTTTAAACTTTTCAAGCACTTAAGAGATAAAACATAAATATGGCTATCTAAAGACCTAAGTCCCCTCATTCACCAAGAACTCTGTCATTATCCAGGAGTCCCTGAATCATGTGGATAAGCAAAAGAATCAGAGCTCGCTATTTCTTAATATCCTTGGCTCCAACAGCCTTCATTAGAACTCCCTGGCACCTTCATGTCTGTGGGCTTCATCTGACTACACAAAGATCTCAGCATTTCCCACAACTTCATCTCCCACTCTCCAACCACTTTTTCTCTCCATCCGGTGTAGAGGTCTTAACATTTCTCCAGATGATTCTGGAAAATTATCTTTTGCTCCAGAGGAAAGCAAGATTGAATGTGATGAGGACGATAAGGAGTGTAGTGACGGTTTGGAATGTCCACCTTGAGCCACAGACACAGGAGAGGATAGGCTTCTTCTTGCCAATATGATTCAAGCCATTATTTCTCAATACTGTGAGCTTGGGTCCATCCAGAATCTGCCATCTGTGCTCTCTCTAAACTACACAACAGCACATTTGAAAGACTGTATAATTTGAGGTCTCCAGACTCACCTGGGTCCCAGGAGCCAAGACTTGACAGTTTCAATGGATCATGTTGGCCAGAAGGAGCCTATTCTCTCCTGGGTCTGTGGCTCGAGGTGGACATTCCAAACCTTCACGGCACTCCTAACCCACCCTTATCCTCTCCTCGTGACATTCAGTCTTGCTTTCTTCTTCACGCTGGAGATCAGTTTCTTTTTCAAGTATTTTCAACATTCTGCTCTCAACCTTATTCTCTTTCTTAAAGGAAACTGTTTCTTTGCCCCTAAGGTTATTAATTCTATCTGTGCTGTCTTCTTCGCTTCCTTTTCTAAGCTTCTAGAAACAGTATTCTATGACCAAAATGACATATTCCAAACCCTTAAATTCAACTACCTGTTAAGTAACTTGGCTTGGACATTTCAACAAGCCCCCTGAAACTCAACAAGAATTAAACTGAACTCTTCATCTTTTCCACCCAACACCTTTTACCTCACACATTCCATGCCCTGGCTATGACACTGCCATCCTACAACTCACCTGAAACCTGAGTGTCCACAGAGACATCACTTCCTCCCTGCCCACAGCTAGTCAGTCAAGGACTATAATGGTTACATCCTATTATAAATCCCGCTCATCTTTATCCCCTCCTCTCCATCCCAGCCACCACCATGCAACTCTATCCCTCAGCATCTTTCACACTGACACTTTCAGCTGTCTCCTGCTCAGTCCCTACATCTTCAGACCTAACACACCTTCAGTCAACCTTCCTCTCTGCTGATAAGACGGACTGCCCTAAAACAGAGGTCTAAGGTATTACCGTATTTCTCCAAATCTGTCAAGAGTTCTCCAGTACCTAATAATACAGCCCAAACCCTCACCAAGCAAGTTCTTCCATGATCTGACTCTTTATTCTCTCTCTTTTTTTTTTTTTTTTTTACATACTACCACTCATCTCCTCCTTTCTCCCTGTGAAGCTTTGTATTAACTATATTTTTGTTTTTTTCTGTATTCTTGATGCTCTACTTTCTGAGATGTCACTGACTAGGGAGAGATTGTCTTTCCCAGGGAAATCAATTCTTAGAGACAGCAAATGACTACCAATCAATCTACAGCCCTTCATTCATCAACCTTTTTTTTTTTTTTTTTTTTTTTTTTGAGAAAGAGTCTCACTCTGTGGCTGGGGCTGGAGTACAGTGGTGCAATCTTGGCTCACTGCAACCTCTGCAGTGAGCAATTCTCCTGCCTCAGCCTCCTGAGTAGATGAGATTACAGGCACCTGCCACCACATCTGGCTGTGTGTGTGTGTGTGTGTGTGCCCATTTTTAGTAGAGACAGGGTTTCACTCTGTTGGCCAGGCTGGTCTCAAACTCCTGAACTTGTGATCCACACACCTCGGCCTCCCAAAGTGCTGGGATTACAGGCGTGAGCCACTGCATCTGGCCCATCAACTTTTTTTTATGGAACTCATACATCAAGCCACTATCTCCCTGCACTAATCACCCCCAGGTCCAGGTATCCCATAAGTCCTACAACCAGAGGCAGTCCCTACAGCCCAGGAACCTGCTGAAATTACTCAAACTACTCACCTCAATCCTGCTTTCCCCTGCCTCACTCCTTCCTTCCCATGGAAACCACAATGAAGGTGCTGGGCCATGCTTCTCCTCACTCTCTCTGCCTCCTGACCAACCCTGGTGCTTCCCTGCATGGTCCTATTGGCATGCTTTGCCTCCTGTTTCTAACAATCTCTGAGAATAAAAACGTCTTCCTTCATGACAGTCATTTCTGTGTTTGTGTGTCTTATCTGACTAAAACAAATCCTGAGTGCATTTTAAAACAAGTTCCAACTACAGAACAATTTTGAGTCCTGAGTTCACCATGTGGTTTCATGCCTGTGTATGTATAGCTGGTGAGTTGCATCCATCCTTCAAGAGCCACAGTGTCTAGTTTGTCTTTCTCTAAAAAAGCCTTTCCTAACCACCCTAATGCTGAGCCCATTCTCCTTGATCACCATATGTTGTACATAGCTCCTCACTGAATTCTTCATATTCCACTACAACGTAGTTACCTGTTTGCAATTCCATCTCCTCTCTGTCCTACAAGGCAGGGCTGAGAGCTACAAGAAAGAGACCAAGCCATACTCATGTTTATCGTGAGCACTTTGCCTAGTACACAACAAGCACTCAATGAATTCTTCAATTAGTTTAAGTGTCCATTGCTAATGTCAGTACTGAGTTAGTACTTAATGATCAGCCTTGCTGCTTTGAAATAGAGATTCTCAATTAAGAATTTCTCAGCTGAAAGAAAAAAATGTTAATCAGTAATAACCTTAGATGCTGCTTACTCACAGTCCTTTAAAAAATATATAGATAGACAGACGACATCTTAATGGTGGCTTAGCCAGTAAAATATATTCACTTCGGAACATATTTTCTTCTTTCTTTCTTTCTTTCTTTCCTTTCTCTCTTTTTTTTTTTTTTTTTTTTTGAGATGTAGTTTTACTCCATCGCCCAGGCTGGAGTGCAGTGGCACAATCTTGCCTCACTGCAACCTCCACCTCCTGAATTCAACCAATTCTCCTGTCTCAGCCTTCAAAGTAGCTGGGACTACAGGCACCTGCTACCATGCCTGGCTAATTTTTGTATTTTTAGTAGAGACAGGGTTTCACCTTTTTGGTCAGGCTGGTCTCGAACTCCTGACCTCAGGTGATCCATCCGTCTTGGCCTCCCAAAGTGCTGGGATTAGAGGTGTGAGCCACCACGCCAGGCCTGAAATGTATTTTCGTATGTATATTTGACTAAGGGTATGTGATACAATTTTGGAATTTGCAATACAATACCTGCAAAAAACAGAGAAGACAATCTGACTCGGAACTAACTGAGAACTTATGCTAATATCCTTTTTTCTCCCTATTTATGACTCCTTTACAACTCACCCCAGTTAGGAAATGATGGGAAAATGCAGATCTAAACAAACTAATCTTTCTTCATTCTCAAGAATGGCAGTTTAGTATTTAAATCCTAAATTGTTAGAATTCTAGGTAAACACATAAAGAAAAGAATATGTACCTAAGTCATTTTTAAAAGAACTCTAATACATTTAGTATTGATAAATGAACACCCTTTACTTTTTAGTGCGAGTCATAAACTTCTCCATTTTGCATTAAGAGAAGTCTTATTTAGAATATTCAATATTGCTTTCAAGAAGTGATGAGATTTTATAATTTTTTCTATTTTGTTTAAACATAGAGATAGAAATGCATGTACTAATTCTTTAGTCCACACCGAAGGTGCCAGGTTGGGTTTACTTACTCAAAACAAAATAATTCTGGCCCTTCAAAAGCTACACAAGAAAAATGCTTCAGGTTTCATTTGTTTACTTAGAGTTGCCTCTTGGAAATGCCTCAAAATGATGCAGCAGTGTTCCAATTTTCCTAAACTCTTCAGATAATTGCCAGCATCAATAAAAGCAAAAACAGCTTGCAGTGCACACCTCCGTAGGTGGAATTCTAAACCTGAGCAGCTCAGCTGCCACACATGAATGGATGCTCTCAACACTAAGCCTCCCACAGGGGACAGCTGAAGTCGCAGTTTAAAAGTGTTTGCAGAAATAGGAATGAGTCTCTCTCTGAGCCCTAAGGATGGCATGGTGAATTATCGGTGTGTCTTGTCCACATGAAAGAGGTGCACACTAACTCATGTTTAATTAAGTTTAAACCAAAGCTGACATCTTACGTGTTTTAAGTTCAGCCTAAAGGTTTCTCTGTATGTAGTGAACTGTGACCCAACTTAATGTGTAAACAGACTGGAACCTACTTTTCTAACAAGTAGCCAAGGCTCAGCCAATCACAGCAGCCAAACTTCAGTCAACCACAGGGGGCCAACAGTTAGAAGCAGATTCAAATAAGGCAAACACTCAGCTGTAACTTATCCAGCTGTTTCCCTCACTTCCCTTTTCTCTCTCTAGTCACTTTCCTTTTTCTGTCCATAAATGTTATCGACCATGTGGCCACTCTGGAGTTCTACCAAACCTATACTGGTTTAGGGACTGTGCAATTTGAGAATCATTCTTTGCTCAATTGAATTGTTAAATTTAATTTGTTTAGTTTTCAACACGCGTTTGTCTTGATTAAAGCCAGAGGGTCTGGTCGTGCATCTGGAAAGAGACTGGAGATTATAAGGACGCAAAGCCACATAACTCAGTCCACAATGGGGGCTCTGGTTTTCAACTGCCTAGATTTGAGTTTTGGCTCTAAAGTTCCTAGCTCTGTGATCTCTGCCAAGTTGCTAACCACTCTAAGCCTCAGTTTCTCATGTGTAAACTAGGTAATAATATCTAATATTAGTAATAATACCTAAACTAATACCTAAGTCACAGGATTACTGTAAGGCTTAAAGAAGTAACGTACAGCACAGGGCATGTTGCCTGACACAAGGAAAAGTGTCGAGTTCTGTCACTTTCAAGAAGAGAGAATAGGATAATTGATATCTCCCTATGAACTATCACCCAGACTAAGTCTGAGCTGGAGGACTGGACAGAGGAGGCTTCATTACCAAGACTGTTGTTTCCACCTTCTCATGCTACTTCAAGTTTGAAGCACAAGCCCATTCTTGGATTAGTAAATTGAGAACTGTTGCTACCTTGTTAGCATTTCATGTCCCCTCCCACCCCACGTTTCTTTTTATAAAACTGAAGAGAGTGGCTGGGAGCGGTGGCTCATGCCTGTAATCCCAGCACTTTGGGAGGCTGAGGCGGACGGATCACAAGGTCAGGAGATCCAGAGCATCCTGGCTAACACGACGAAACCCTGTCTCTACTAAACATACAAAAAATTAGCCGGGCGCGGTGGTGGGCGCCTGTAGTCCCAGCCACTCCGGAGGCTGAGGCAGGAGAATGGCGTGAACCCAGGGGCGGAGTTTGCAGGGAGCCGAGATCGGGCCACTGCACTCCAGCCTGGGCAACAGAGCGAGATTCTGTCTCAAAAAAACAAAACAAAACAAAACAAAACTGAAGAGAGTGGTCTTTAAGAATACTGATTGAGAGGGTTAAGAAATATGTTACTCTTGTACAAAATACCTTAAGCGTCTGTATTAGTCTGTTCTCACTGTGCTAATAAAGACATACCCAACACTGGGTAATTTATACAGGAAAGGGGTTTAATTAACTCACAGTTCCACGTGGTTGGGGAGGCCTCATAATCATGGCAGCAGGCAAGAGAGAAAATGAGAACCAAGTGAAAGGGGAAACCCTTTATAAAAACTTCAGATCTTGTGAGACTTATTCACTACCAGGAGAACAGTATGGGGGAAACCGCCCCCATGATTCAGTTATCTCCCACAGGGTCTGTCCCACAACATGTGGGAATTATGGGAGCTATAATTCAAGATGAGATTTGGGTGGGGATACAGCCAAACCATATCACCGTCCAATTCTACCAATGTTGTACTTTTCAGAGAATCCAGGGTCAGTGTTCTGCCTGAGCAGAGTTAACCCAAAGAAATCAGGATTGAGAGACAAGGAGCGTGAGACTGAGTTCTGATTGACATCATTTGAGCCCCTATTTCTAGCCAAACCTAAAAGCTAGACTTAGTCCTGTAATTTTTCAGTTACATGAGCCAATATATCTCTTAGGAGGTAAGGGTTTCTGTCACTTGCAACCAAAAATTCCCCTAAGCCATTGAATGCCAGACTATTGTAACAACAACAAAACCACCAATAACAAAATGTTCACTTGCTAGCATCCACCAGCCTAATACACTTTTACTACTTTTCTCACTACCACTAACTTTGACAGCATTCTTTGCAGATTTTTTTCTGATTTCTACCTCTCTCAGTATACCCCTGCTACCTTCTCTGCTCTCTCTTCCTCCCTGTCATTTGCCCTAACCGGCCTCTCTCAGTTAAGAAAATACCAACTACAGGTTGAAGATCCCATAGTCAAAATGCTTGGACCCAGAATTATTTTGAATTTCAGATTTTTTAGATTTTGAAATATTTTCATGTACACAGTAAGATATCTTAGGGATGAGACCCAAGTCTAAATATGAAATTCATTTATGTGCCACATACACCTTATACACATAGCCTGGAGGTAATTTTATGTCATATTTTTAATAATTTCGTGCATGAAAGTTTTGTGTTTTGACTGTGATCCATCCCATGAGGCCAGGTATAAAATTTTCCACTTGTGGCATCATGTTGGTACTCAAAAAGTTTTGGATTTTGGAGAACTTTGAATTTCAGATTAGGGATGCTCAACTCATACCTGTCTATGAAGGATCGCCCAGATACCCCAGAAAAGTGACATCCACCTGACACTGTAACCTGCAATACCCTTCAACATCTGGCTCCCATCTGCATTTGTGGCCTCACTACCTATTACCCTATCCCTTACACTAGCCCAGCTAAGCCCAGCCAGCCCCCAGAGACAGAGATCTGAGAGTTAATCACTCATGGGTTAAAGCCACAAAACTGGTTAAAGCCACAAAACTGGTTGGTGCAGTTTCTTATGTGACCATAGATAAGTGAAACATTAGCCTCAAGGATGTAATCTCCTGAGATGAGACAGTCTTCACCTAGAGATAAGTGCCACTTACCAAGCTGCTAGGCAGCACTAAATATTTGATTGCTTTCCATAAAACCCTCCCCAAGTAGCAGAGCCCATCTTTGGTGTTAGCAATCACTAGGAAAAATAAACTAAACTCTGAGCCCAAAGATGGTATTTCTGCCACTAAGACCATATGGAGGGTTCGGCTGCTGAGCTTCAATTTCTGATCTCATAAAATGGGGCCTGTTATAAAGAAGGCATGGCACAAAACATGAGCATGGTCTCTAGTGCTAATATCATCAAGGAGTCTAATGTGGTTATGTGACACCTTGTTTGGGGGGATAACTTAGACTACAGCCAATTCTTCTCTTTAAACGCTATTTGTTACTATAAAGAAAAAGGAAAGAAAAATTTAAAAAATTCATTAACAGAGTAACTCTGCATTAATCACAGGCCTAATCTGTAAAAACTACCTCAGATATTCAAAAAATTAATAGATGTGAATTCAGTCATTTTAACAACTGACCAGCTATTTAACAAATGATCCAGCTTAGAAGACTGGAGACAGATGAATCTCCAAAATCTCCATTTTTTAATCTATGAGGGGCAAGTCATATATCCCCTTTGATTCTGCCTTTATAAAAATGTTAACACAAATAGTGGCATATAAAATACTGAAAGAAACCTGCACTAAAATAAAGATTTCAAGATTTACTGTAGTTTCCTGGGCTTGTTCTTAATTTTTTTAATAATATGCATTCATGTAGCTGCAGCTGGAAACCACAGTACCATTTTATTACTTAGAATTTCTTTAAAGTGATTTCCACATTTTTGTTGAATAATGTATAGTAACATTGCTGGGGGGGCGGCTTTTAAAAAAAATCCTCCAAATGATTTTTTAAAAATCTTTAAAAAAATCTTCCAAAGTGCTATTTCCATAGGTTTATGGTCCTTTCCTGGAAACATTAATATTCAAGTTAAGGCCTTCCCCAACCACCCTACCTAAAGTAGGAAACTGCCCGTAATTTTCTTACTACAGAATTTCATCACAGTTTGTGATTATTTTTATTGTGTGTTCTCCTCACCTGTCTGGCAGATAAGCACCCAGTCATCAAGAGTTACCTACAACTATCTGAGTTTATATATGTAGCCTCATTGAATCCTGACAATCATGTTAAGATAGTTCTTTACATGCCATTAGTCAGAGTGGTAAACTGAGATTTAAGGAACAGGAAGAAATTTCCTAATGTCACACAGCCAATAATGGCAGTCTGGACTTTAGTTCCTAAGCCCTGTGTCAGAACCACAGAATTGCCTTAATAATACATCTAATAATTTGGCAAAATCCTCTAGTCATAGCTAAGGGATCATAATAAATAGAAAACTTCAACACACTTGTACTGTGACAAACTGTTAGATTTAATATGCTAGTGGACTATTCATTTTAATACAGGTACTTTTTGTTAATTGATTCTTAGGAGCATTTCAGCCCCATGGTGAATTTAATAAAAGTGCTATTTCTGTCAAAGGAAGAAGCAAGGTCAAATCTCTGACTTCAGACTGAAGAGTGGCAGGAAACCAGAGCCCAGTTTTAGTTCTACTTCCTGCTGTGGTCCTGACCAGCTTTAAGAACTCTGCACACAAGCCGGGCGCGGTGGCTCACGCTTGTAATCCCAGCACTTTGGGAGGCTGAGGCGGGCGGATCACGAGGTCAGGAGATCGAGACCACGGTGAAACCCCGTCTCTACTAAAAATACAAAAAAATTAGCCGGGGGTGGTGGCGGGTGCCTGTGGTCCCAGCTACTCGGAGAGGCTGAGGCAGGAGAATGGCGTGAACCCGGGAGGCAGAGCTTGCAGTGAGCCGAGATTGCGCCACTGCACTCCAGCCTGGGCGACAGAGCGAGACTTCGTCTCAAAAAAAAAAAAAAAAAAAAAAGAACTCTGCACACATTGTCCCACCTCCCTACTTTAGCTTTATTATCATCTACAGGGCCCCAAGGCATAATTCACCTTTACTCCTCCAGAATTTCCCTAAAATAGTTTTAAAGTAGGCTTTATCTATAAAACTTTTTATGACTATAACTCTCCCTAATAATAATAAACTACCAAATAACCAAATCTGGTTAACATAAATATCTAAAGACTGAAATTATTTTTCTGATTTTGAAAGATTCACTACTCCAAATTTACGTGGGATATATAAATACATACACACGTTTATATGTATGCATGCACAAATATATACATATACATACATGCACACCTGTTCATACAATCCATAAATATCTAGGGTATATTTTAAAGGTTTTTGAAGGCTACAAAGTACAAAACCATAACTGAGCATCACAGTTTTATTGAATCCACGGGCTTTTGAATCATTGCTAGTTCCAGAAATAGCCTAGAAGGGAGAAAAATATCTTTTGTGGAAAAACAGGAAACTTGGTAACAACCAATAGTCCTGTCCAAAAAAGTTGAAAAGTAAGGGGGATATTTCTGATACCTGTGAGCATCCCTAGCATCAAGCTGGGGTCAGGCAAATAATAGAATCTTAAAAAAAAAAAAATTCTAAATTAGCCAGTTGCAGTGGGGCATGCCTGGTCCTAGCTACTGGAGAGGCCACCTGGGGAGGATCATTTGAGCCAAGGAGATTGAAGCTGCAATTCAGCCATGTTTGCGCCACTGCACTCCATCCTGGGTGACAGAGTTTGAGACACTGTCTTAACAACAACAACAAAAATTCTTTCCCTGCCTCCTCCAATGTCCTCTCCATACATGTAAACCATTACCACACAAGTGCCTTACTGTAAAGCACATATGTGTTTGTGATATAGTTAGCTTGCTGTGGCTGCAAAGCATATAACTATTATCTCTTCAGGAAGAAGTCTGGATCTCTCCTGAAGGCAATTATTTCCAGTATCACTGGGAAAAGCTATGTTCTCCAGCAGAAAATCTGAATGGTGAGGGCAAACTTCAAGTAGAGAGACTGTTCATCCTCTCATGAGGGACTGAAATAGCCCAGCATGGACTCTGAAGGAAGAATGGGTCTGGGTAGTGCAATACAGCTGTACTTCAAAAATCAAATTAAGCAGTTCTCCAACTTTCTAGTCTCAGGGCCCCTTTGTGCTCTTAAAAAATTATTAAAAACACAAAGAGATTTTGTTTATGTGGGTTATAGCTATGGCTAGTTATCTAATTAAAAAGACTGAGAAATTTTAAATCAATGCATTGATTTTAAAATTATAAATCAATTAATGTGTT
This sequence comes from Hylobates moloch, assembly GCF_009828535.3. Lineage (NCBI taxonomy): Eukaryota > Metazoa > Chordata > Mammalia > Primates > Hylobatidae > Hylobates > Hylobates moloch. The sequence continues at coordinate 198,729,125 of NW_026652276.1, forward strand.
AACATATTTATGGGAAAAAAGCACAATATTTTCCAAACCTAAATAAGTGAGAAGAATGGCATTATTTTGTAGTTCTGCAAACTCCTTTACTATCTGGCCTCACAGAAGACATCTGGAGTCTGGTATCTGCTTCTTCATCTGAGCTGTTAAAAAAATCATCTGTCATTGTAGCCTCTGGAAAGCTCCAATGTATACATATGGGATATGAGAGTGAAAAAAGAAAATAATGTTTACTATTATTAAGAAAATTGTTTTGAACTCATAGACTACTTGGTAGGGTCTTGAGGATCTTGAATCCTGGACTGTACCTTGAAAGACTACACTCTACTTTCTGTCTTTTTTTTTTTTTCCTTTCATCTCCATCCTTTCATTAAGCCATTTGGAACATTTTAGCCTTGTATCAGCGTTGCTATAGAGGATGAAGAGTCCTCTCTCTAAATATACATGTGCCAAAAAGTTAATGAAAGTACAGCATCCCCCACATATCAAATCCCAATGTGGTGGTTGCCTCAGGACCCAAAGGGTCTTCCCCATACCTCTCCAAAGATGAAGTTAGTCTTAGATAGAAAGCTATGACCTTTCGGTCAAATCTCTTCTCCTCATCAGAAATTGCGTGCATAGGAATGCAGGGGAATTAAATAGGCATGATGAATGCATGATTACACAGGCAGAGACACTACTAACTGGTGTCATCAGATAAAAGATTACTTCTCTTTTTCATGATGGCTGAAAAATGATGAGGTACTAAAAAGAATGGAAAGTCAAAACATAAAAGAGAAAAAATGGAACAGTAACAACCAGAGGAAGTTGCCATCAGAATCCACAAGCAGGACAGCAAACAGCAGGGATGCTACTAGAAACACACTAGAACCTAGAGACAAAAGAAACAGCAGTTCCCTGGCTTGGGGGAGAGCATGAGAGAGACGCTTGGAAAAAGGGACACCTGGGTTGAACCCCAGTTTCTCACAAGCTCTTCCAGGCTTCATGGTACCACACTAACTACTAACCACTCTACATACTATAGGGTTAAAAAATAGGTTAATAATAGAGGAAACTGGTGGAGGGGGACACATGAGAACCCTCTCTACTTTCTACTCAATTTTTCTATAAAACTAAAACTGCTCTGAAAAAGGTCTTTTTTTTTTTTAAACAGAGTTTCACTCTTGTTGCCCAGGCTGGAGTGCAATGGTGCCATCTCGGCTCACTACAACCTCCGCCTCCCAAGTTCAAGCAATTCTCCTGCCTCAGCCAACTGAGTAGCTGGGATTACAGGCACCCGCCACCACACCTGGCTAATTTTTTGTATTTTTAGTAGAGATAGGGTTTCACCATGTTGGCCATTCCAGTCTTGAACTCCTGACCTCAGGTGATCTGCCCATTTTGTCCTCCCAAAGTGCTGGGATTACAGGCATGAGCCACTGTGACCAGCAAAATAGTCTTGCATTAAAAAAAAGAAAAAAAGAACCATCACAGTAAAGTATAGTAAAGTACTCCAGGGTCCACAGACACATACTCAACCAAACAACAGAACTAGGTAATGTGTAAAAAGTGTCCTCCTCACTGGCTCCAGTTTCATCCATGGAAGGAGAAAATAAAGATAGAAAAAATGTATTCACCTAAAATCAGAAAATGCATATTTCTGTATAACATAAAAAATACAAAAGCAAGAAATTATTTCTATGTCTATACAATATCCTAATAAACTACTTGATATAAAGATGCATCTATATTTAACAAAGAAAATTTGGAGTCAATCTAAATACTTTCATTCAGCAAATACTTATTGAGCCAGGTATGACAGAGCAGTGAACAGAATAAAATTCCTGCCCTCAAGGAGCTTACATTCTATTGGGAAAAGTAAAACAAACAATAAACATGTAAAAATATATAGTATAGTCGTCTGTCTCTATTCATGGGCTGGGGATTCACACTCACAGATTCAACTGAGGATAGAAAATAGTTGGGGATGGGGAGAGAAGAATGGTTGTAATCTGTACCAAACATGTACAAACTTCTTGTAATTATTCCCTAAACAATACGGTATAACAACTTTTTACAGAGCACTTACACTGACTTAAATACTATAGAGAAAATTGAAAGTATATGGAAGGATATGTGTAGGCTGCATGCAAATACTACACCATTTTATATCAGGGACTTGGGCATCTGTGGATTTCAGTGTTCCAGGGTGTCCTGAAACCAATCCCCACTGATGCTGAGCGATGACTACATATCAGATAGTGATAAATGTAGTGGAGCTAAATAAAGCAAGAAAGGATGGAGATTGCATGTAGCGTAGACAGGAGTTCCCATTTTAAATAGATGGTCAGAGAAAGCCTCACTAAGATGACATTTCAGCAAACATCTAAAACAGTGAAGGAAGTAGCTACAGGTCCATTTAGGGGAGCTTTGCAGACAGAGAAAACAAATATGAAAGCTCTAGGGCTGGAACAGGCAAGGGGGCCAGTAGGGCTGTAGAAGAATAGGAATGATGCTAAGAAGCGATTCAGAAACATAACAGAGGTAGATTATGCAGCCTTGAGGCCACAGAAAGGCCTTGGCTTTTTACTCTGAGCAAGATGGTGGCCAGTGGAAGGCTGTGAGCTGAAGGGTGACATGATCCTGCTCTTGTTTTAACAAGATAACTCGATGGCTATGGAAAACGGAAACTGGAGTGGGGCAGCTACACAAGTGGGAGGACCAGTTAGGAAGGTATTAAAATAATTCAGACAAGAGGGTTGCAGTGGGCAGAATAATGGCCCCTAAAGATGTCCACATCCTAATCTCGGGGACCTGTGAATATGTTCCCTTACATGGCAAAAGGGATTTTGCAGATGTGATTAAGTTAAATATCTTGAGATGGGAAGACTATCCCAGATATGGGTTAGTCAAATGTAACAGCAAGGGTCATCATAAGAGGGAGACAGGAACCTTGGAGTCAGAGAAAGAGGCATGACAACAGAAGCAGAAAGGAGAGAGAGAGAGAGAGAGACAGACAGACACTGCAGGAGGGATAGATACTACAACATGCTACCCTGCTGGCCTTGAAGACAGAGGAAGGGACCATAAGCCAAGGAATGCAGGTAGCCTCTAGAAGCTAGAAAAGACAAGGAAATGGATTCTCCCATGGAACCTCCAGAAGAAATGCAGCCTTGATGACTCATTTTAGACTTCTGACCTCCAGAACTGTTAAGATAATAAATTTGTGTTCCTTCTAAGTGAGGACGTTTGTGATAATTTGTTATAGCAGCAATAGGAAACTAACACAGGTTGGGGTAGGTGGAGATGGGGTGAGGCAGTAAGATTTAAGGTACATCCTATTCCTAGAGCCAACAAGATTTACAGAGACTGGATGTAGGGTATGGGAGAAAAAGAGAAATCAAGTCCAACGTTATTTTTTTCCTGAAAACTACAAAAATAGAGTGATTTTTGGTTAGAACAGTGTTGGCAAAAATCTGATTACAGTAGGTTCAAGGGAGAATGGACAAAAAGGAATTGCAGTCAACTAGCAGGCAACCATTCTAAGGACTTTTGCTGCAACAGGGCAAAAGGAAACAATGTCACAACAGCTAAAGGGAAGGCAGGGTGGATTTGAGGAAAAACTTGATGATATCTGAATATGTGAGTGGGACAGACCTGAGTGCACAATAACCAGCTGGACCCGAGCCTCAGACATGCACGGTTTGCCAGAGCGAGGGGAGGAAAAGTGAGCACATGGGTACTGGTGCCCATGAGTGGGTTGATGTGCTGATGGGAGAGTCGAGAAGCTCTTTCTGATTGCTTCTATGTTCTCAATGAAACTGAAAGCAGCTGAGAGTGAAGTAAAGCAAGAAGGTACTGAAGGTCTCAGAAGAGTGAAGAAAGTGTGAAAGAATCTAGGAGAACAGGTGAGTAAAAGCATTGAGAAATGCCATACAATTGCCAAGCAGCAAAAAGGACCAACAGGAGGACTTGGTGAATTTAAAGTGAGGGCAGTCAGCAAGGTTGGATGTTTTCTCTCCAGGCTTGTGCAAGCCTATTGGTGTGGGCATGAGGTAGGCAGAGAATTTAATTTCACTGGCACCGGGTTTTTACCAAGTGAGGACCAAGGGAATTGGGGGCATCTGCAAAGGAGGAATTGCAGCAATAGTTCATGGGGTCTAAGAGGGGTAAGGAGATGTCCAAGAACTGAGGTTTCAGTAAATAAATGATATGCAGTGACTGAAAATCTCAAAGTTGAAGAATAGCTAGGGATACGTTCACTCACAATATATTAAGAATGCAAGCAGGCTGCACAAATTCCTGTGTAGAGCATGTGCCCATTTTTGAGAGATCTGTATTATATGTGTTCATTAATGCAGAGAAAAATGGTTACTTCTGAGTCATGGAAAAATTTCCTCTTTTGTATCTTTGAAGATATTCAATGAAGAACATTTATTACATTAATAATTAGAAAAAAAGGATATCTTAAATAGCACGACTATTAAAATATCTTGCATATTATGTCATTTAAAATTGTACCTACCTAAATTACACATTTCTGGCTATGCTAAATTCTAGCAGGCACTACCAATGCTCATTGAGATGACACAGGTTTTTATAAGCAAATACATTTGATTGGGCTGTGCTTCTCTATGGAGGGTTTTCAAAATTAAAACATTACCAAAGGATATCCACACCAAGGGCTGTGGTTCAGCCAGTACACATCAAGATGGTGTAACGAATGTGATCTGTCCTGGTATTTTAAGCATCCTTTTTGATTTACTGCTACCTGTGTGGTTTCTGTTAATTTTTTTCTTTCTTGTTCTTCTTTTTTTTTTTTTTTTTTTTGAGATGGAGTCTCACTTTGTCACCCAGGCTGGAGTGCAGTGGCAAGATCTTGGCTCACTGCAAGCTCTGCCTCCCGGGTTCATGCCATTCTCCTGCCTCAGCCTGCCGAGTAGCTGGGACTACAGGCGCCTGCCACCACGCCCGGCTAACTTTTTGTATTTTTAGTAGAGACGGGGTTGCACCGTGTTGGCCAGGATGGTCTCGATCTCCTGACCTCGTGATCCGCCTGCCTCGGCCTCCCAAAGTGCTGAGATTACAGGCGTGAGCCACCACACCTGGTGCTGTTAAATATTTTGAATGCCATCCCTACTCATAGCTAATGGAAAAACAGCTGATGACAGAATATAGAAGAATAATAAGGTTTTGGTTCTTCAACCATGTGAAATACCGTATAGTCAAGAAGGCTATGATTTATTAATACTAGAAACACTAAAAATAGTTAAAATGCTTGATAAAAAAATGAGAAATATAAAACTGTTGTATAACTCGTTTACAATTATGTTATGGTGGTAGGTTTATGGGTAAATCTTAAAGTCAGTAATTTAACAATCAAATGATATATGTTTCCATTAAGAAAAGGAAGTATAACTTTCTGGTACATAAAGAATTAGAACTCTGTTATTAGTGAGAAAAAATAACCCATGGAGAAAGATTAATCCCACATGGACCCAGAGTCATTGTTCACGTACCAAAAAAAAAAAAGAAAAAAAAAGAAATATACTTTAAAATATCATATAATGCTATTTACACAGTTAAGAAAAGGATTAATGAAGAAACATTTGAATTGTCTGTAAATCAAATTGTTACATTTTACAAAACTGTTATAAACTCAATTCTCATAATTATAATTACTAACAAAAATGTCCAAAGTTGCTCCATTATTATTACTATCTAACCATCTTCAGTCCTTAGTTAAATGTATCAAGATTTAAAAACTGGCTTCTTAAACATTGTGACTTTTTTCCTTAAGCAAATATTTATATAATTTAATGTCATCTTATAACTAAAAATATATATATACTCTCATATTAAAGGGGCAGTTTAATTTGTTATGAAGAAAAAATGGTAGTGAATGTTTACCAGGAGTTACACTTGGTTAGTTACAATGTAAAGACAAATTGACTTAGAGACAATTTACGACTGTTAAGAGACACCACAGAAAGAGCAACAATGCCCTGCAAAAATCAATATTCAATTCACCAACGGGAAGAGGAGCTAAATAACAAAATTTTAGATTACAGGGTTACCAACATGCTTCTAACATTTTAAATCATTTCGGGGCATCCAGAAAAAAAAAATGCACAAGCTGGTTTTCAAAGCAATGAAAAGTAGGACAATAAAGAGAGCTGGAAAGTCCAAAAGCAAAAATGCAGAAAACTAGGCCGGGTGTGGTAGCTTATGCCTGTAATCCCAGCACTTTAAGAAGCTGAGACTGGCAGATCACTTGAGGCCAGGAGTTCAAGACCAGCCTGGGCAACATGGCGAAACCCTGTCTCTACTAAAAATAGAAAAATTAGCTGGGCGTGGAGGTGCATGCTTATAATCCCAGCTACCCGGGAGGCTGAGGCAGGAGAATTGCTTGAATCAGGAGGCAGATGTTGCAGTGAGCTAAGATCATGCCACTGCACTCCAGCCTGGGCAACAGAGCAAGACTCCAAAGAAAAAGAATGTTCTAAACTGAAATAAGTTGATTAGAGAAAATAACTAGCCAAATTATTTCAGGGCTATAGAAAAATACTGTTCACTGTCAACTACCAGTACTTAAACTAAAAAGTATATTCATAAATTCATAACATAATTTGTGTTATGAGCAATCATACATTCTGACAGTGTTATAAGCCAAAATTATTTGACATCAACCCTCATTTTATTGTAGAAACACTGATATAACTGTTTTCCATGCTTTTGTTCCATGTTCAAATTTTTATAGATCTTCCTTGCCTTTTTTTTTTTTTTTTTTGAGACAGAGTCTTGCTGGAGTGCAGTGGTGCAATCTTGGCTCACTGCAATCTCTGCCTCCCGGGTTCAAGTGATTCTCCTGCCTCTGCCTCCCGAGTAGCTGGGATTACAAGCATGTGCCGCCACGCCCAGCTAATTTTTGTATTTTTAGTAGAAACAGGGTTTCACCATGTTGGCCAGGATGGTCTAGATCTCTTGATCTCGTGATCCACCCGCCTCGGCCTCCCAAAGTGCTGGGATTACAGGTGTGAGCCACCACGCCCGGCCTGCCTAACCATATTTGAATACTTGTTCAGTCTAGAAAACATGTACATGAAATTACTAAATAAGGAACATTAGCAAATGTTATGAGATCAAACTGGCAAATGGTTTGAAGGCCACACAGCCCATCTGCTTCCTGAGATGATGTGCTGCAGATTCAGTTCACAGCAGACCACTCTGCTGTGGTGCCCATCCCTCTCTATATCCCACTGTCTTCCCCATGCCTCACCACCCCACCTGATCACTTCCACCCCAGCTACTTTGCCCAAGCATCCTGCCTCTCACTTATATCAATGAATTTTATGCAAAAGCACCCATTCATACTCAGCCGTTACAGTTTTACATTGATATTGTGGAAAACATGACCACACTACCCAATATCTCCAATTTGAAGAGGCAGAGAAGAAAAACTTTAGAGCCCAGTATCAGGAAAAGTTTCTCTTCCCTGAGGAAGTAATTGCTACAGCTTTTTTCTACCATATAAACAACAACACATCATGTGTAACTCAAGCTGCTCCTATTTTATTTTCCTTTTTAATTGATTCAGGAAACTTAGGACTCTAATCATTTGCTCCAACCCAAGAGCTCAGCTTCTGGTTTATGTACTGGGACTCGAGTAAGATTTCATTAGAAGAAGAGGTCTTATTATTAAAAGGTTTGTAAACTACTGTTCTAGTCCCTAATTTTTATAGACTTACATTTTCCCATTTTGCTGTTTTTATTCCTGTAAACCACTTCAATTCCTACGTGAAACCATTAGAGGTGTAAGTGAATAATTATATCAACTGTAATAGCAATCAGTTGATTGCATACAGTTCTTAATGTCTTAATAATTCATGTTTTATTTTAATCCAACAATTCAAGAAAGCTCCTTTAGTGCTATTTCTACAGGCTTCTTTAAGAAAGTTTCCAGGCTGAGTCACTTTGAGGCACTTGCTGACTTTTGAAAAAGCTGTCCTGTGAAAAGCCACTGCCTCTTTTTCTCATCAAGTAGATGGGCAAAAGAAAAAGACTAGACAAATTTGCTGGCCATCTTGCTTACTGAGCAGAAAGCCTTTCCAGCCCTGACACCTAATCAGCATCAGCAATTTCACTGCACACCCTGATGTGATGTTACGCAAATATACCAGCTTTATGAGTGACCGTCCTTTGGATCAGTGGTTCTCAAACTTCAGCATGCATCAGAATCACCCAGAGGACTTGTGGAAACACGGAATGGAACACTTTGCTTTATCCCCAGAGCTTCTGAGTTAGTTGATCTAGGGTAAGCGTTCTAAGAATTCGCATTTTTAATGAGATGAAGCTGATGTTGCAGGTCTGGAAACCACACTTGGAGAATAAAAGCCTCAGATCATTCAATTTTCCTGCTTGATAATCTTCAGGGACTCTGCACTGCTTATCAAGTTAAGCACATAAATGCTTCAGCTTAGCATTCAAAACCTCCTGGATAGAGCCCATTGGAACTCCTACTCCATCAGTCCATACCCCTGTGCCTTCATCCATTTACCTCCTCACTGCCCAGAGCACACACAGATCCTGTGCTCTGGCTCTTTCTGATCAGAACACACTTCTCATTGCTCTTTTCATTAAGGTACTCATTCTTCAAAAGACTACAAGAATGCCACTTCTTCCCAGAAGCCAACTGTTATTCATCTTCATTAGAACTCTTTTCTCTGGGCTTTACTAAAACACACAAGCCAGCCCTGCATTCTAATTAGTAGCTATTACCTAGCTCTCTTCCACGAGATTATATAGAAGAGTAGTTAAGAAGATGCATTTGGAGATAGAAAGACCTGGGTCCAATCTTTGGCTTGGCACTTAGCTGTGTGACACAGAACACTTTCCTTAACCATGAGCCTTTAAGTGAGATAACAACAGTACCTACTTCCAGGGATACTCATGAAGGTTAAATGACATAATCCACATAAAACACTAAATAGCATGCCTAGCACTTAGGGCTCAGCAAACAAAGGCAACTATTTCCTGGAGGTTTTGGAACAGCCTCCAATTCTTCAACATTTCTCCCGTGTCGGGTTTATGTCTCTTCACCTTGAATCTAAGCTCTATGACTGCCTGATTAATAGAATATACAATAGCCTCCCCTTATCTATAGGGAATATGTGCCAAGACTCTAAGCGCATGCCTGAAACCACAGATGGGACCTATATATATGTTTTGGTTCAAGGCTGCAGTGTGCTATGGTCGTGCCACTGCACTCCAGCCTGGTTGACAGAGACCCCTTCTTAAAACAAAACAAACAAACAAACAAACCACTTCTATAGTCATTGGTACAAAACAGCCATACTGCTTTGTAATTTCAAGTAACCAAAGAATGACAGATAAATAGGAGAGACTAACAGTCACTTTGAAAAGCAAGAAATTCGTGAGGCCACCATCTGCATATGAGGAGAGATCAAAAGGAGACACGGCAAAGCAGTTGCACAAAATAAAACAACTTTGAGGGAGGTGCACAAAATCCAGGGAAACCTAAGTAGGTGGGGACCAAACAAGAGAAACATGGTTACTTTTATTAGATATATTATAAATATTAATATTTTGCAAATACTTTGTATTCTTACTTTGGCCCTATTATTACACAGCCCTCCACAGTGGGTCTAAGAAAAATACCATATCAGTCATGGTATATAATCTTAACAGCCCAGTACTTTTCCACTGCTACACTTATCACAAATGGAACTTATTATGGTTAGTGTTCTTTACTAGACAATAAATTTTAGAAGTACCAGGACTATTTAGCATACACTCTCTTCCCAGTGCAATACCTGATATGATAAATATACATTGAGAAAATATTTACTAGGTGAATGTTGAACAGCTAAGCACTAAAAAGGCCATTGGAAGAACTAGAACAAATGCCTGAATTAATTGAGCATGAATTCACATGGAGTATAAACACAATGTCCTTAAAAAACAAAGTTTCTACCCTGACACAGAAATTGCATTAGGAACAACTATTTGCTGTCACCAGTTAGAAAATAAGGCACTCTTAAGGTTAGCATGGTGGTACACACCTGCAGTCCCAGTTACTTGGGAGGCTGAGGTAAGAGGAGCTCTTGAGCCCAGGAGTTTGAGTCCAGGTTGTGCAACATAGCAAGACCCTGTTTCTAATTAAGAAAAAAAGAAAAGAAAATAGAGAAAAAAAAAAAAAAGAGAGGAAATAAAAGAAAATAATGCACTCATGCTGGAGGAGATACTTTTATTCCCAATCTCTTCTGTCTATTCAAGTCCTGTTAATACCTCCGTGCCCCACCTCCCCCCACACACAACAAATTACCTACATTTGGAGCCATCACCCAGAATTCAGAGCTTCATGGAACCATACTTTAATTAACGTCAACTGTAACTGCTTCCACAGATTCCTTCTTTCCCTTTTACTGTCAATCTATTTCCAAAAATGGTTAACATAATCTCCCTTAAACACTGCTTTTATCACATCTGTTTCCTACCTCGGAGCCTACAGTGAATCTCAATTGTCAACTGTCTGAAATCTAAACTTATTAAGAGTTTAACATATTCGCAATATCTATTAAGAGTTTCTAAAGCTCTTCCATTAGTTGTCCTACCTACAGTCCACCAAACCAAACTCACAACTTGTTACTATTCCCATACAGGCACAAAAACACATGGTACCTCTGATGTAGCCAAGCAGACATGATGGAAGGTTGCATCTCAGTTACACCAGTCAAGTCTCATTATTTTGTCAAGAAACTCCAGAAGGAAGCCCAATACACTTTTGAGACTTTTTTATGAAAAATGTATTCCCAGGCACTCACGGAAAGAGACTCATCAATAGAAAATCATCAACTCTAAGTTAACTTGACAGGATTACTTAAAATTTTGTCTTAAAAAATCTAATCTAAAACTAGATTCTGTTGATTCAGGCTTCATGAAAGGAAACCTGAACTTTCTAACAAGGCCAATGACACATCCGCATTTTAATATATCAATTACTTAAAATACTGAACGCTTCCTTGGTAGTGCCTCTATCATGACCCTGGCTTACATAATCTACCCTCGCAAATTCACTTCAACTTTCATTGATTGGAAAAAATAAAGAATTTTATAACATCAAGGAAATCTATGCAACAGCCTTTCATGGAAACCAAACCAAATTTCCATTTAAGGACTCAATTTACTACCTGCTGATGTTTTGCAGATACAAAACCAAAAAAAAAAAAAAGATCAGATATGACAAACTAAAAGATTTACAAATTTAAAAACAAAATGCAACTACAAGAAACAGACTTAATGACTGAAATATGCAAAGATGGTCAGGGTAGAAAGAGCAGTTCCTTAGTAATCGTGTCCTTGTATATTTCAGAAATCTCCATCACTTCCCTAAACTCAGGTCATGCAGCATTCTCACGTGCACCAGCGTGTTCTCTCTCATCCCATTAGAATCATAACCTACTTACAGAAAAGTATAAGCTTTTGGTATAATTAATAAGAAGGACACATTAAAAATCAATGACGTTCCTCTACATTATCATACTTGCCATTCAATAGGATCTTAGAAATCTTCAAGGCTTTACTTCTCTTTATAATTACCTGTGCTCAATTACAAGGGAACAGCAAATGAATGATTAAACATAGAATACTAACAATTTCTTTGTAGCTTCAATTTCTGTGCAGCTTTTGAAATTTACAATTGATTACAGGTGTGTAGAAATGGTCTGAGCCTTCGTAGCAATTAAAGTAAAAAATTCATAAATGACAACTTTTACCTCTAGGAAAATGCTTAGTTTCATTAATGTTGCCTTTGTGGGAGAGACATGGTGAGGGCTAAGGTTAGGAGTCAGACAGAAAATGGCATATATCCTATTACCTTTACTTTCTCTGTTCCTAAAGTAGGGGTACTACCACTGATCTCAAGAGATTTCATAGGGATAAGAAATAATGCCTATGAAGTGCCGGACATACAACCAAAACCTAACAATATTAGGCTTCATCTCCATCCCCTGCTCAAACTCTAGCTTGTTGTAAATAGCAGTTAACCTCAGGATTCCTGCAAAGCATGAGCCAAATGGAATGGCCCTTTTCTTGACTTTGGTTTGCTTACTGCCTAACCCACCATCATGGGATGGATGGAGTTGGCTATAGAAAAGAAACTGTTTTAGTTTAAAATGACAAAACCACCCTCTTCCTTTTCCATTTTTTAGTTTACTTTTAGCTGGTTGTGAACAGAGGCGGCTGCAAACAGAATTATTTATGCAAAGTTGAAAATAATGCAACACAAAATTTAAAAATTTACATAATAAAGATGATGCTGTACACTGTATATGAGCACACTGCTTTAGACCCTTGTTTCCTCTTATAATCAAAACATAGAATTCCTCATAAAGATGGCAAAAGAAATTTCTGCAAAAACCCATGACTTGTAGCTTAGCCACCAAGTGTCAGGATGAGGTGGCTAAAATGTAATCAGAATGGGGCCTCAAAGCAATACCTTGTATTTTCAGGTCACGTGGAATTCTAGAAATGAACTGTTAATCAGACTGACAGTCCCCACAATTGTGATCATCGTCATAGTGTACAAAAATATATTCCTGGTTTCATCCTATTTGTAACCCTGATTCTATCCTGCACCAGAATGGATCAAATGGTATGTGGGAGATTGAGCTGGGAAAAGCCTCATCTTTAGTTTGTTCTCCTTACATATATCTTGATAACTTATTAATAATCAGCAGGCAAATGCTACCCAGTTACTTCAGTTGCTTATTATATGGGTCAGAAATGGTGATCATAAACATTTTGCTTTCACGACCTCATCACCTGCATTTTCTAATATATGGAAAAACAATGTTTTGCATAGTATTCTATTTTTTTGTTTGTTTTTTACTAATGGTAAATGTTTATCAAAGAAAAAACTGACCAGAAGTAAAGAATCAAAGTTGCTCATTTCAGTGTTTGTCCTGCTGGAACAAATACAATGCTGCTTAAAAATCATCAGCTATTTGTTCTTTCTGAAAACTGATTTGCTTGCAGAAACAACACAAAATCTGGTCAACACCCTTCTTCCTTTCTCTAGCATGGCACAAAAGCGTTATCTCAACAGACAGGAAAGGAAACTTAAATTAATTTATGTTTTCATAAATTCAGCTCTGCTCAGCAAATTAATTCATTCATTAATTATAATGAACAGCACAAAAAGGGTATGTTTTGGTCAATCAAATGCCTGCATTCACAGAATTCTGAAATACAAAAGACTGCATGTTTTACTTAGCTGAAACCAACAAAAAGCCAGATTGTTTTTCTTTTATCAGGATTTAGCAGACATGTCATATGGGGAAAACATTCACAATACTCTCTAGCATACTCTGTGGCTGTTTTTAAAACTAGAGTGGAACGATTATTCTATTTAAAGTGATTGCCTGTGTTCTATGTCAAGATTCTAGCACTGAACCATACAACCATAAAGGCTTTTTAATTTGAAAAATAAGGCATTTAATTTCTGCATAAGAAACTGTAATTCAATTTTAAATAGTAAAATACGTAATACATTTTGAAAGGGTCCTGAAGTTGTTAAAATGGGCATTTTCAGAATAATTACTTTTAGTTTAAAGGTATACTTTTTCAAGAAAATCACTGCATCATTATGCAATGTATCTGAATAGAGTTTTTACATTTATTTTAGCAAAAATATATTATTTATTTATTTAAGACGGAGTCTCGATCTATCACCCAGGCTGGAGTGCAGTGGCTTGATCTTGGCTCACTGCAACCTCCCCCTCCTGGGTTCAGGCGATTCTCCTGCCTCAACCTCAAGTAGCTGGGATTACAGGTGTGTGCCACCACACCTGGCTAATTTTTGTACTTTTAGTACAGATAGGGTTTCACCATGTTGGCCAGGCTAGTCTCGAACTCCTGATCTCAAGTGATCCACCTGCTTCAGCTCCCCAAAGTGCTGGGATTGCAGGCATGAGCCACTGAGCCCAGCCTGAGATACATCTTATAATCACTGGCAAATTAAATCTGCCTGTCCTAACGCAAGGGCTCACTGTTGCAAGTGGTTGGGCTCAGTTCTATAGAGAGGATGGGGGTCAACAAGCTATTACCTCATGTGGACTGTTTGCATTAATAGCCATAAATAGAGGGACCTCATACCAAATTTGCCTGCCACCATGCCTGGCTAATTTTTGTATTTTTAGTAGAGACAGAGTTTCACCACATTGGCCAGGCTGGTCTTGAACTCCTGACCTCAAGTGATCTGCCCACCTTGGCCTCCCAAAGTGCTGGGATCATAGGTGTGAGCTGCCGTGCCTGGCCAATTTTAGCAAAATCAGTTTTAAAAATAGTCCTTCCTTGACTAGAATTACCTCCTTAAAGCAGCATTTCCCAAGCAGCAGCAATTTGGTCCCCCATGGAGAGACCTTCTTGTTGTCACAACCGAAGAGTTGCTACTGGCATCTAGTGGGTAGAGACCAAGGATGCTGCTAAATATCTTAACATGTACAGGACAGCTCCCCGCAAACAGCGAAAAAATAAATGGTCCCAAATATCAACAGTGCTGAGGTTGAGAAAACCTGCTTTAAAGCAAAATTACTTAAGGGCTTTAAATTTTATTTTTAATTTTGAACCAAATGAACAGTCAAGTTTTTGAAAAGGAAGATCATTCTAGGCAAACTCCACATACTGAGGCCTAGATGACACTACACAGAACAATTAATTTTAAATATATAAAGTCAAGAAACAGAATTTTCTAAACAGATACAATTTTGGCATAATACATCTTCACTTACATGTACTTCAAACTTTATGCCTGCTACATAATAGGTACTCATCAAATCCTTATTGAGGAAGGAAAGAGGGAAAGATCTATCTTCCTATATCTTAGCCTATGATATTTTGAAAGATAATATTGAAATCAAGATAGGCCCCTTCCTTCTTGGACTTCAGCAGGTTGTTAATGTTCTCCCAAGTCCTCCCTTCTTTCATAGTACTACAGTGTAGCCAGCCAGCCACGGCGATTTTCCAGGCTCCTATGCAACTAGGAAAAGTTCCATATCTACAAAAGGTCTCACCGATACACCTGTGTGCACTCTGCAGAAGAAAGACCATACTTAGAGGAAATGCTTGCCCTTCATTTCCCATCTTTCCCCCTTACCATATGTTGGGATGTGGAGCTGGCACTGATCCTGTTTTAAGCATGCTGATGAGGCTAACTCCCTAAGAAGAGTAGTAAAACAAAAATAACCTGGGTTGTTGAATGACCACTTGGCATGGAGCTGCCTCTCCAGCTGGGATCACTCACCTCCAGATTGTTATGTGAGAGAAATGAACTTATTTAATCTACTGTATGTTGAGTCTCTTTCTTACAGCCACTTGTACAAGGCAATTCTAGAACTGATAGTCTCCTATGTTATTGGGGTGATAAATGCATTCTATCTGAAGAAATGTTAAACTGGCTAATTTTAAAAAATTTCAATGCAAATAATAATTGAAAGTCTAGATTATATAGTTACTTTATATGAAGGTTATGAGGAAGAATTGCCATGGGTTTATTATGGTCAATCTCATTTATCCAATCTAAAAGGAAAAAGGCACAGAAAAAATCTGAAGATTATTGCCAAAGGAATTCATTGTTTAAATGATATAATATTTATGTAAACTCATGCTAATGATGGCAGGCTGGGCACTGTAAAATGTAGGCTTAAGCACAAAATTTTGACTTTTAAAATTTTATAATTATAGCATTTTCGTCATCTTGACTTTGTCTCTGTTTGACTAAGATACCTGTAAGAATACCAGTAGCAAGAGGAAAAAAGAAACAAAGGCTAGGAGACTCCACAAAGTAAGTAATTAATCTTCAATCACGGATTTCTGTATAAATTGTGTACTCAGATTTTGAATAGCCAATTAAATTTAATTCAAATGATTCTGTGCCTATCTTGGTGTTCAGAAAATGCAGCTGCTTCTCTTTGGGCACATTCTTTATTGAACTACAAAATATTTTTCTTTGGACTTTACCTAAATGTATCTGTTTGTTCAAAGATTTATTCCTACTCTATGCAAATATGGAGGAATTGTTGACAAACTAAATATTTCCCATGAGAATCAATTAAAATATATTTCAGTTAATCAGCTTTATGCAATTCAGATTTTTCCATCAATATTGCTCTTTTTAAAAATTAATGTCTTCAACACTATCGTGGACTTTTTATACTAGTATCTATATCTTAAATATATGAAAATAGCAAAGGTACCAAGATATATATTGCAATCTCTTAACATCCTCCTCATCCCAAATCATATTTACGGTTTGTTCTGAAAAGTCCATTGCCATTAATTCAATGATGTATGCAATTTTTAATAACTTGAAATCAAAGCATCAAGATAAGATGATTTAAAAAGTAAAATAGCTTCATCTGAAATATATGTTTAAAGATTTTAAAATTCTAAAGAATTTGAATGTCTCACAACAAAATCATTTCTAAATTTAATGAAGTTCAGTGTACAAATTAGGTATCTTTATAATATATATATATAAAGTTCAAAACTATTTACTATTTTCAGAGGAATATTAATTTTGGCTGAAAAAAAAAACCAAAATGCACTTCCTTCACAGTTGAATAGAAGCACACTGATTACCAATTGAGGAGATTTTGATTCTTGATTTAGGAGTAAATTGATCTCATAATGTAAAACAAAATTAAAATGACAGTTTCACAGCCTCTCTCTTTCCCAATTTCTTTCTAGGGCATTAGTCACTCAGTTACATTCCACCCCTACAGGAAAAGGCAAACAGATGACATACTGTAACCAGTGAATGTCCCAGGGAACACTCAATCAGTAAATCACCACAGCGATGCTATGATGGCTACCACAGGTATGTGAAGACGACATTATTACCTACTGTAAAAAACACAATCATCTAAATAAAGAAATCACAATTCTCAATTTTAAACCAAAAAAGCTTTAAGAATCTCCATAGGCCGGGCACAGTGGCTCACGCCTGTAATCCCAGCACTTTGGAAGGCCAAGGCGGGCAGATCATGAGGTCAGGAGATCAAGACCATCCTGGCTAACACAGTGAAACCCTGTCTCTACTAAAAATACAAAAAATTAGCCGGGCGTGGTGGCAGGCGCCTGTAGTCCCAGCTACTTGAGCGGCTGAGGCAGGAGAATGGCGTGAACCTGGGAGGTGGGGCTTGCAGTGAGCCGAGATCACACCATTGCACTCCAGCCTGGGCGACAGAGTGAGACTCCGTCTCAAAAAAAAAAAAAAAGTCTCCATATACACCAAGTTCCACATGGCAGGCTGTGTGAAAATGAACTGGAAGCTCTTATGCATGCCATATCTGTGGCCTTCGATAAGCCAGAAGTCTCCAGGCTTTTTTGTTTGATTTTATCTATAAACAAAGGAAACTGGTCTTGGCCAGTGGTTCTCCACAGGAGCAGTACCCTAGGATGTGTTTTGGAAACAGATGAGCATTTTTGGCTTTCACAGTGATTGGCACTTAGGGAGGCAGGGCAAAGATGTGGTTCCTTTCCACATATCCAGGAACTGTGCCATGTTTCAAATATCTCTCTGTTCATTCCTTTCACTGGAAGCTTCTATATGACCAGTCTAGAAGGTAACTCCTTTTCACTTATTAAATAAGTCAATATAATTTTTAACAAACTGAATTTTCCAGGGATTCAACTCCTGCGTAAGTGTGTACTTTTGTTTGCAACTTTACTAAGTCATTCGCCATTTCAGAAAATCACCTCACCCACCACAAATCTGCTGACTAAGAGTAAACAACATAGCAGGATGGGATCAGGATTCTTTTGCAACTATTATATTCATGTCAATGCCATGAATAGGTTCAAATAGACATGTGTTTTATCACATCCTTCAGTACAGTCATGTCTGAGCATTTATATATTGAGTACATCATATTTTATTTTAAATATTTTCCTGTTATCTTTGTATTGGTTTTGTAATTTTTAACAGAACCTACTTATACATGCAATTCTCCATAAATTTCATTGCAGGATAGTAAGAAGGTGATAAAATATTTTATGAAAAAGAGACACCACATCTGATAGGGATGCAAAACACTGACCTACAATATCATCTAAGGCTCCCTGTAATTCTAACATTCCTTGACTCTATGAAAAATGTTCATAGGGCAAGTGCTGATTATTAGCAAGCCTTTACCTCTACTCTCACATTTCAACATTTCAAAGTATTGCAATTAAATTAAAAAGAGAAATACATGTGGTTGCTAAGGTGATACATAAAAACACAGACTTCACTAAACGTTCAAACATTGATGTGAGTCGTGGGGAATTCCATAGTGCTGATGCCTTTCACAGGTTAACACGGAAGGACAAAAAAAAAATATCTAAGGCGCAGCTGGAGCCCTTCACTTCTATCTCGCCACAAGAGGCTATACTACTGGCCTCCGTCGCTGACTGTGCCCTTGTTCTGTCCTTGGGCTAAGGGTCACATATGTTAGTTATATGCTGCCTCAGCATTTCTCCCAAAAATTTCATTCAGGAAAATATACATTTGCCAGCAATACAGATGTTCTCAATGTGGAATAGGATGAACATAACCAAACTGTAAATGTCTACTTAGCAGAACTTGTCATTCAAAAGGCAACACCTTCAACTCAATATTGGCTTGCCGACAGTATAACTATACTA
This sequence comes from Hylobates moloch, assembly GCF_009828535.3. Lineage (NCBI taxonomy): Eukaryota > Metazoa > Chordata > Mammalia > Primates > Hylobatidae > Hylobates > Hylobates moloch. The sequence continues at coordinate 198,747,809 of NW_026652276.1, forward strand.
CCATTTTTCTGTGGCAATTTGTTCCTGCAATCAAATTGATGGATAATCACTACATCTGCTATGCCAACTTCTGGTTTATGAAAATATATTGAAGACATGACTTCAGGAACTCTCTCTTCTTCCCACACAACTGAGTTCTCCCCATGTCCACCTTCTCCATTATTACGTCTGACCATCCAGCACTACCACCTCCCTCCTCTACCATATAAGCTCCTGTCACAGGCAACAATGTGTTAACATTCCACAGATTTTCATATGTACATTAAATTAGACTTCCTAAGACAAGGTTTGAGGAAACAATTCCCTGACGAAATAAGATAAACCCATACTTAATAAATATATCCTTCTTGGCCAAATGACCAAGAACCAAAAAATAACTAATTACAGACAAAGTATTAAATAGAAAACAGGGAAAAAAGCACCAAATTATGTTTGATCTACAAACCAAAACAAACGCAAGATCCAGAATATTGAATTGGAAAACTGCATCAAGAAAGTCTAATCACCATTTTTTTTTTTTTTTTTTTTTTTTTTTGAGATGGAGTCTTGCTCTGTCGCCCAGGCTGGAGTGCAGTGGCGTGATCTCGACTCACCGCAAGCTCCGCCTCCCGGGTTCACACCATTCTCCTGCCTCAGCCTCCCGAGTAGCTGGGACTACAGGCGCCCGCCACCATGCCCAGCTAATTTTTTGTATTTTTTAGTAGAGACAGGGTTTCACCATGTTAGCCAGGAGAGTCTCGATCTCCTGACCTCGTGATCCACCCACCTCGGCCTCCCAAAGTGCTGGGATTCACCATTGTTTTTTCAAAAAGAAAATTTTATTAAGACATTTAAGTAATATATTCTTTGTAAGCAATTACAGAAATATTTCAAAATTACTGAAAGATCAGAAAAAATTAACACTTTGAAGGTATGGATAAACATTTACTTTTTAACGCATGAGTTTCTAAAAATAAAAGAATAATAATTTTTATAGGAAGAAAAATATCTATTACCAGCAATATTTTTTATAAACCTCAACTTTTCCTCACTGCCCTCACATACATGTAGGATACCAAATTAGCAATCTTCTAAAAACACGTTTCTAACCAAATAAACATGTGAAACATAAAAGGATTTCTGAACGAGTACAGCTGACTCCTCAAGTTCCCCGTATTAAACAGTTTCATCTCGACCCCCAGCATTTCAATGACCATCTGACTTCAGTGTTTGTTTGGGCTTATAAAAGTTATGGGTTAGTGTTTGGGGTGAAGAGCACATTGTGACCTGATGTAACATTTTAAATCTATTTGATTCAAAAATTAAGAAAAAGAAGGTTTGCCAATGGCTCTTTGAAAAAAGCAAATGATCCAGCATGGAGACCCACTGTCATTCTTACCCGCAGGGCCTCGATGACAAGGTCTCTGGCCTCCAGCTCCCCTTCCATCACGCTGAGGAGCATCCGCAGCTCGGATTTACTGAGAGTATCCACATCAAACTCTTTTTTCTGTAACACATAAAAAAATAAGGCAATGAAAAATCTTTTCCTAAGGAAGACACACACATCCTAAGGGTATGCAATGGATCAGTTTTATCCCAGTGGCTCGGCGGATCCAACAGGCACTGGGGTACTATTTGCAGCAGACAATCTATGCCTTGACCTTCTAGGAGGAGAGGTAAAAACTATAACGCCAATCTCTCAACTGTCCTCTCCAAGGAGCTATAGTTCCCCAGCCTGCCTGCACACCCAGACTCAAAATCTCTCCAAATTACATAGCACAAATTTAAAGTCCCTGGAGTCTGAAGCAAAACAGGTCTGGTACATCTTCGGGGAGTGGGGGAGTTTCAAGAGAAGCAAAGAAAGCATGGATGTATTCCTAGAAGGGCCCCAGCATAAAGGTTCCTGGGAGGTTATTATAAATTCCAGAACATCCAATAATAATAGGTCATGTTTATACACTCTGCAGCAGAGGCCACCAGCTGGCAGCCAAATCTGGCCCACAGATGTGTGTTACTTGGGTCAAAAAGTGGGTTTGTCATTGTTGTTGTTGTTTTTCATTTAGAAAACATTTAAAAAATCTGAAGATGTCACCAAAAAATCCAGATCCCTGGCTTGTCTTTAAATGTCAGATGACTGGGTAACTAACTCCAGATTCATATTTCCTCAGGGCAATAATCCACAGAGCCGGGAAGTAGCTGCCCCTTTAGAAGGAACACATTCCTCATGTTGCCAACCATCCCCCACCAACACATACACACACACACACACACACACAGTACAGGCACACACACTTTTAAGAAGCCAGGACTGCCATCCATGTGTGGTCATCTGGGCTGCCACAGTCAGGTGAGTTTGGAACCCCTGCTGTTTGGTTATCAAAGTGCCTTCTTATGAATGTCTCTGTAGCTTCTGGGCAGGCTGGGGAGCGAGCTGAGACTGGAATAAATGAGCCTTCCAAGGACCCAGCTACAGTACAAAGTCAGCACCAGGGCCCTAGGTGTGGGGTGGGGTGGGGGGGCGGTGGTTCATAATTTCTCACACAAGTTTCTTCCAGCCCTTTTGTCTTCTCTTGCAGATTTCTTCCCTGAGTGACTGCATCCAACCTCTCATGGCTTTAAATCCCATGAATATACCACTGACTCTCGATTCTTTTGTCTTCCACTCCAACCTTCCTCACAGCAACTTTTAAAAGCAGGTTCTCTGGCATTCGTTTTAGAGATAAAGCTGAGAGCAAGTTCACAGTCAGCCTGGGTGAGTCCAAAGCCTGAGATCCTTCCACCAGGCACACTCTGCTCCTCCCTTCTGTATACAAACTCATTTGAGAAGCCCAGTCACCATCACCAGGGAGGGTAACACAACATTTATCCCCAAATCTCTCTGTAGACTCGCCCTGGTTTTGAATCCATTGTTCAAAACACGCCAGAACATTACTTCACACTTGCATAGCACCCAATGGCTTCCAAAGTATTCTCAAAGAATTGACTCTTACGCCATATTGCTATCTCCATTTTTAAAATGGAAACTCAGAAAAGTCAGATAATATATGCAGATCATGCAACCAACCAGTCAATGGTAAAATCAGGATATATGATCAAATGCCATGATTTATCTTCACACTTTACCAGCATGGCACCAACATTCTAGAATAAGCTCTTTGAGATGAGATAAAAATGGTACCATCCTATCAGTCAACCAACATGAACACTGGTCTATTTCTGTGAAGACACAAAAGTATACACAGCAAAGACAATAAATGATTTCAGAGGCTTTCAAACAGGCATGACCAGAATGGTCACATTTAAGTTTCAAAAGAATCTTCTGGAAGGAGGTATGACGGTACAAAGGGGAAAGAGACTAGAGCTAGGGGGTTCTCTCAAGAAAGATTTTAAAAGGATCTCTCTCTTAAAATTATTTCTTTTTGCATATACACTAGACAGAGAAGTTATTTGGAAAGGCAAGCGCTAAGGATAAAGAGAAAAGGAAAACCTATAGCAAGCACAAATCATGTATAGTTCTGAGGGATCCATACTTCAAAGATTTACTAGAGATGCTCCCTATAAATCTAATGTACCAAGTCTCAATTTCTGCTTCTACTACACAGTAGTGTCCATAAAATCTTATAAACTAATTGTTCTCAAACATTGGCATGCATAAGCATCACCTGAAGACCCTGTGAAACAACAAGCCATGGGGCTCCACCCCTGGAAATTGTGATTGAGTCCGAGGTGGGGCTGTGAATCTGCCCTTCTAACAAGCTCCTGCTGATGTTGCTGGTCCACAGACTGCATGCTGAGGAGCACTTCTATAACTCATGCCATCCTGTTTTCTCATCTGTATAATGGAATTCCTAACGTCTACCCTGCATTCTTGTGAGGATTAAACAAGAACATATCAATGAAGTAAGTGCCAATTGAAGGCAGGCAATTGTTATTATTAACCCAGATGTTTCATGTAGAGAGGAGTGGGGTATTGGCCAGGAGCCTATTTCTTTGAAAATCTACCAGCCCAAGTCCAATAAACTCAGTTTATTGACTATGATGAAAGACAGCCTCTTTTATCCCAGTTTTTCCCACTGAGATCGGAGAGTAAGCTGCAATCCTTATGTGCTTTAGAGTGTAATGCTTTATTAATGATGCTGCTGGTTGCTCTAAAGATTTTAATTAATTGTATATTTTATTGTCCTGTTTCTCCAAAGCTTTATAAGCAAAGTGCTCCATTTTAAAAACTAATAAATTATGAAAGACATGCCAAGATCCTGATTCATATTAGAGTCAGGAGAGCCTGCCCTGCTTCCATCAGTAGCAGCAACACATGTGACTTACAGCTAAAACTTGTTTTTCTATGTATTACCATCAATAAAGAGGGAAATTCATTAAAATAAAAAATACTGGTACAAGGGTTCTTGCTAAACCATAGATTATGACACACAGAATGTTAAAAATAAATGTCTCCCGTCACAACATATGAAGTGATGTACTGTTTGAAACATACAGTGCATCTGTCTACTTGTCTCTCTTCTATGACTCTACCTCCGTTTCTCCACTACTAGTCATAGTAAAATTTCTCTACTAATTCCTGGCCTTCCATAGTACAAATATAATAATAATATTTTCAAACTGTCAACAACTTTTATTTCCACTCTATTCTGGCAAAACAGGGTAAAAAAAAGTACTGTGCATGAAAAGATGCTGGAGATCTTAAGATTCCAAGTATTTTATAAATAAATATAAAGCACTTTAGTATTTTTAGAAAAATAACCCCAGAGGCAAAAATTCTAAAAGCTATATTTTTGTTAGTATATATTTATATATATTCATATATACACGCATATATATTCATATATATTCATATATAGGCACACATACATGCATATATATGCATATTTATGCACATATATATGCATATATATTTATATATATATATGAAGTGGCATTAATCTTAGATGCATATGGTACAAAAGTACTTAGATACAGAAAAAAAATAATTAAAGTTTCTTGGTTTAAGAGCCAAATTATTTAAAGTCATAAAATGTCTATAAAAGATTGCCTTGATAATCTAATTTTCAAATTGGATAGAAGACAGGACAGATCCAAATGCTGCCACTCACACAAAAAATTAAGGTCTCTATCAGGGCACTCATGAAAACATGACCCCCAAATCCCCAACTCCCCCCAGAAAAAAATCACAGCAGACATGTTCACAGACTAAGGTTTACTATTGAACTTGCTTTTCCCAATTAAAAAAGAAAAATCCAGCTATTTTTTAGTGATGAAAAGAAACTAAAAACAAAGTAAAACCAGACCTGTGCCAGGCACGGTGGCTCACACCTGTAATCCTAGCACTTTGGGAGGCCAAGGCCGGCGGATTGCCCGAGCTCAGGAGTTCGAGACCAGCCTGGGCAACATGGTGAAACCCCGTCTCTACTAAAATACAATAAAAAAAAAGAAAAAAAAAATTAGCCAGGCGTGGCGGCATGCACCTGTAGTCCCAGCTACTCTGGAGGCTGTAGGCGGGAGAATTGCGTAATCCAGGAGGCAGAGGTTGCAGTGAGCAGAGATCGTGCCACTCCAGCCTGGTGACAGAGCGAGACTCCATCTCTAAGAAAAAAAAAAAAAAACAACAACCAAATTTCAACTCCACAGGCCACTCTTCTGCCTGTTACATTTGCCAGGAAAAGCATTCCAGAAAAAATGCTTAACACCTAGTTTTAAAAATCTGGCATGGCAGCTTCAACTAATCCAGAATCTGGTCATCAAATACAAAGTATGTCTTGTTTGGGATACAAATCATATATATTAGTTTATTGTATGTTAATCTATTGTATATTACAATTTATTATATACAATTTATTTAAAATTTAAAAGTATACTTATATAATTATATAATATATACATATATATGATATATTATGTATAAATGAGAAAGGAGAAATAATCCCAAACTCAACTGTTCAACACTGTAGTTTTGAACAGCTCTGAATTACTTGGGGCAAGCATGGGGAGGCCATTCTTCAGGATTTTTTCTCATACAGGCTGAGAGAGAGAGAAAGAGACAGAATAGACAAAACAGACCCTGGCTGAATCAACTCATCTTAAATTTCCAGAATTGAACACGGGCCAATACCAAGTTTCCCACTCCCCAAATCTAAAACACTAGGTTTATGTGGGGAATTCAATAGATACAGCTAAATATTAATAGAAAAGTCTTACTCATACCCTTTTAGAATTACTGGAACCAACCAACATTGATTACCAGAATACCTTCAGGAGACATTATGAGCCACAATGGCAGAGACACCCCTCAGATCTTTCCTCAAACACATCCGTCCTATCACGGCTGCTGGGGGATATGTTGGTGACCAAACACAAACTCAGGCACTTTCTCTGGCTCTTCCCACCAACACCAAGAGCCTCTCTTCCAATTTAAAATCCAGCAGGTTGTGCCTATTTTCCATCAGTAAGCTTTACACAGGAGAAAGCAGGCAGACTGGAAGGTGGGGTGATGAGCAATGTGGCTAGGGAAGAATCAGCAAAGTAGGGCAAATCATTTCATCTGTTTGAATCTCAGGTTTTCCATCAGTAAAAATAAGGATGCTGGAGTAAGTGATCTCTTAAATCTCCTCCAGCCCCTAAATGTCCTGATTTCATGTACCATCAGGATAACTAGATTACTGGACTGAGGAAATTTATTTAGGTCATTTCCTGAGCCTAAAAGCCTTTGTGAGGTACTTGAGGAAAACTGATTTTGCCTCTTTGCTCAGAAGTTACAGAAATGTATTTTCCTCCCAGTTTAATAGTGCATGCTAATAATAATGCATTTAGAACTTTCTATGTAAGCAAGATTTACACTTTGGGGATGAATAAGGGCTATCAAAAAGGAAAAGCAATGAAATCATCTTGAAAGTTCACCATCACAATGCAAAGGCTGTATCACTGACATGCAAAATATTAAATCCACCTCTCTAGGTACTTAAGAACATGCACTATATTAAGAATTCAACTAATTATAAGGATTTTCATGAAGAAAAGTACATACTTCTCAAGATCTCAAAGTATTTTCAAATCTCTGAAGTTACTTCTTGCCTTGAGATTATCTTCCTGATTTCTCTCTCTACAAGGAGGAAAGAATTTTTGTGATGGGGTTGCATACCTCTGATGCTGCTCTTCCTAATCCTCCGTTACCCTCTGATTCATCTGGGTACTATCTTAACTTCAGCACATAGCTCAAACCCACTTTTGAATGTCTTTCCAGACTCCCGAAATCTCTCGTTCTCTCCATTCAGTCTTAAAATCTGTTCTATTACTTCACTTGGCAGTTAATCATGTCCGGCCTTGTGCATTTCCTCATAGTAATCTTATTAACTCTATTAACTCTATTTTCTCACCCCTACTAGATGTGTCAGGACAGTAAGAATATTACTTCTTCACTCATTTTATTCAACATGCTCCCCCTGCCCCCACCCCACCATATACACTTTGGGTATAAAATGTCTACTGCACACAGTATGAAAACAGAAAGTGTGCAAAGGATGTCTCAGGTACATCCATCTTACTAAGATACAATGTTTCAGCCCACTCTAGGGGGAACTAAGTAACTGTATTAGATGATTCACTCAGTGTTTCAAAAATCATTTAGAGTACCCTAAACTAGGGAAGCTGCTTGATGTTCCACTTTAAAACACCATATAGTACGAGAACATGAAGTCTATTTGGTGTCAGCTCTCCAAGGTCATGCACCTCAAATCAACCACACTGTCTGGGGTCTTTCATGCAAGACAAGAAACTCAGTGTATTGAAAGGAGGTAATACTGGCAAGGAAACAATGTCAGGAAGGAAAGCTGGTAATGGATGTAACTAATTTTAGCTGAGAAAGCTGGAAAGAATGGCAGAAAAGTGGCTCAGGGGTGACAGCCTCCGATAATTAAGCCCAGCTACCTCCCTTTTCCTCCTTTCAGATCTCCCCGCAGTCTCCATTTCCTCCTTAGGGAAAAAAAGGACTACATCTCACATAAAACAAACATCTATTTTCACCCTAACTCAGTTTTTCGATGTTACATCAGCCCGACATGGGACATGAATCAGCTCCACAGGCAAGCAGACATTCAAATGTAATAACCATCCTTTAAGAAGCTTACAATGCATTAAAGAATAGTCTTGATTATTTGTAGGTGGCAAATATCTGTATGCTGATTTTCAAACGAAAAGGCTGGGCCAAATGAAGAAGCAGGCCTTTGGAACCATCTTGTCTTTTCAACGAAATATAAAAATGTCAAAACCAAATCATCTGCAAACAAGTATTCACTCCACACAGCAATGTTACTTCGACTACACTACATTTACTATAAGCTTTAAAACTGATCCCCAATGTATCAGTTGCTTACTAACAATTTATTTAAAGAGAGTATCTCCCCCTACTCTAAAATCAGGATTTCTATATGGAAGGCATCATGCTGTACACAGCATTAATAATATGATCTCATTATTTGTGTAAGTTATTTAAAACATTAAAAATTTAAAAAATCTTTCAATATCAATGTCATCATCATCCTCTCTCGTACCTGTCCTCTGATTCCTAACCTAACTACCAACAGAAAAGACAAATCTTTTTCCATGTTATATAAGCTTTGCAAAGGAGCACCAACAGAGAATAATGTAATCGAGTGTGTTCAAATAAAGTATCCTTCTAAAGCAATACTCAGACGGGCTTGGGTAGCAAAGTAAATGAAGTTGGGGGATACTGCTCCATCCTTCCTAGGCACATTCAAAGTTGAAATTCCAGTCCCACATTTCTGTGAAATTGCAGACTATTCTAAAGCCTTGCCTAACCTCCTTTTTCCTGCCCAATCTTTCCTTTTATTCCCTTTTCCTGTTTCCAAACTTCCCCACATTTCTCTTAACCCCCTATCAATCATCCTCTCCTCCACACCCCAATGGGTGATGTGGCCTTGACTCTTATTATTGGAAGGATGCAGAATGGCAGAGGTGCAGCCTCAATCATCATTTTGAAAAGGGAGAATCTAAAGAGAAAACTAATAGTGTTGGAAATTAAACTTTCAAAACCCCCCTATAAATAATCTAAGAAGTCATTGAGAAAAACAGCTTGGAAAGGGGCAGTATTAAGATGAAAATTGCAAAAAACAAGAATTAGGGTCATCTTTTTGGATCAAGATCTATAATATCTATAACGTTAATTATTACAAGTCACAGGCCAATAATTTCACTATAAAATAGCTGGTAATACACAAAGTGAGTTTTCTAATTAGCCAATCAACATTAAATTTTATGACACAGCTTCTTGGTGAGCTTCTTTTCATTTTCTTCATTCAGTAAATATTTGTGGAACACTTACCATGTGCCCGGCATTGTGCTAACTACCTTTGCTTTCTTTTACAAACTTCACACAACTCTCCTCGGAGGAGGAGGCTGCTTTCTCCCAGCCACAGCCTTGCTGTCCACATGATCAACAGCAGATAATTGTAAATGTCTAAGTACCAAGGCTGTGAAACGTTTTCTCACCTCATAAAGTTATGTGAAACACAAGGATAGAACCAACTGGCAATCTAGCCTAGGCATGGATTCAATCACTGAGAGGACAAATGTTCTCTAAACAAAATTGCTGCTGTGAGAAATACAATAACGACAGCAACAACAATAATAATAAAGTCCAAAAACTGGGGCAAACAGAAATCTATGACCTATTAAGAAGAAAAAAAAAGAGTGAAAAGCAGGACATTGAAAACAGTTATATTCTCATCTTTGGAAAAATATTCCAGTCAATTTCCAAGCTATTTTTCTGAACCATATAGCTGAGACCAGAATGGGAACCTCTATGCTCATCGCTGAAAGCCCTTCGCATATGGCTCCCTAGGATATGGCCACATTTGCACACTCCTTCCTGCAGTGCCAGTCCAAATCCTGGCACTTCCTGCAGTGCCCGTCTCAAGGACTACTTCAAATGTCATCCTTCTATGGAAGTTTCTAGATCCATCCACTAGGGACCCTCTCTATGACTGGTCCTCTCCAAACTTCTAATGCAAAATCATTCTTGCCTCTCATGACACCATCATCCCCAATTTGATTCCTTGGCGCATGTCAGTTTCTATCACTCGAATGTATCACTTTAGGGCAGCAAAGATCATACTCATGATGCCTGTATCTCAGCAAGTGTTCAGTAATGTGTGTTAAATCTGCGTTATTTCCTATTTAAAAATTAAGCTGCAAAACTTTCAACATTCTATAGCTGCCATGTAACTATAATTTAGTTTAAAAAAAAAGCTTAGTGCAATTGGTTACGAAAGTTCTTTTCAGTGTATTTACATTCAATACTGTCACCTGGAAAACAAAAATTTCAAGTTCCAGCTGTTAATTTGTTTAACATCACTGTCGTGCATTTTAAATCATTGTCCAAGTTTTTCTTTGTCACTGTCACCATGACAACAAATTTTATACCTACTTCTTGTATATTAGCTGCTCCAGAAAAGCTCAGAATGACAAGAATGTTGGTTGGCTTCCCAAATATAGCTCTAAAAAGATCTCCATTTTCCTTTCATTCCAAAATTCTTTGGTGACAATAAAAAGCATGAAGATTTCTGTTTTCCATACTGCCTTATCCATTAGGAGTTATTTTCAGAGTGGAAATAGCAATATGGCCTATAAAAGTCATCACATTTGGCTAAGGCACTGAAAATAGCCCAGGTTTCCCGGCATGGTTCACGGCAAAGACTATTAATATGATCCTATTGAATAATGTAGCTGTTACCCAGCCTTAAACTTGGGATGCTTTCAGGATTTAAACAGCTAAGAATGAGGATCACAAACTAAATTTAAAACATTCCACTAAAAATGATATTAAACTGAAAACTATAAATTAAGCTTGTTTCTAAGCAACAATCTAAATAGTCAAAGCTTAGTGAAAACACTCACTTTCAAAAATAGCCTACTGCTTCAGAGCTTCCATTGACTCCTTACTGCCAAATGTATACATAAAAATGCACAATATGTAAACCAATTTGAAAGTCAACAAATCTCCAAAATGCAAAGTGAATTGTTCACTAAAATAAAAATTATCAGTCAACAAGAACCCAAAATGCATAAAACGCCTTTGATTTTTGAGGAGCAATTGTGATGACACATATCACTCCTCTACACTAGCTTTCCTTTCATTTAAAAATCAGTCTATAGGTCAAGTGGCTGATATAAGAGAACTATGCCTTATTAAGTCAAAACTATTTGGAGAACTAAAATAAAAGGCACAATTTACTACATAAGAAGCCATCATCAAAATTTTACTAAAAATTCGGAAATTATTACTGATTTTTAAACTACTAGATGAAGAATCCTTATTGCATCTTGCAACCCTAAAGGATTCTATGGAAATAGCAAAGAAGGTTCATTTTCGCAGATTTTCCATGGCTCTGCCCATTAACAAGGGTGAAATTATCAAATCCCCAACTATCAGCAGTGAAAATCAGACTTGAACATTTTAAACAGAAGAGAGGGAACACTGACCTTGTTAACACAGAAATCTGCCCGGTGACCTGGGTTTTGTTTACGATCTAACCAAACAAAACTATATATCAGCGCTACAGACCATCGGTCAGCTGTTTGTGTTTGGGTTAATTGTCAAGTGATTAAAATATTGAGGGTAACAGAAACCCATTCTGAGTGGATTAAGTAAACAAATTCAACCTTTCTGGGGAACAAGAAACACACACCCTACACACACACACACACACACACACACCCTCTTTCTTTTTCCTAGTCCTTCCCCTTCCCACCTTTTGGGGATGAAGGCACCAAATCATTTCCACTTGCCAGAGAGCCTTGTCTCAGTAGCTAGTTTCCTTACTGTGCCCCACAGAGGGGAGCTGATTCACGTAAGTGGGCAGGTTTCGTTTAAAATCTTAAAGTTCTCATTTTCTATGCAAAGAACGGAAACTCGATTTTCCCAAAAGTTCAAATCAAAACTTGCCAGTTTTACAAGTGGAAATTAGCAGTCCTCCTCCCCCTCTCTGTTTCTCCTTCCATTGCCAGGCTCAGCTCCTCTCACCCCAAGTACCTTCCTCCACATCTCTCCTCTCCCTCTCCAGAAAGCCCTACCTCCAGAGGGTGGGAGGAAGTTAAAGCGGCCCCCGCTGTTTACGCCCGGCCCTGCCCTCTCCCGCTCCTGCACGGACTCTGCTCAGGTCTTGAGAGGAAGAGGGGGGCGTCCACGCCCCGCTCGCTCCATCCCACCCCATCCTTCGGCGGGAGCAGCCAGATCGGGCCAAGAGTGGGAGGCGCTCCCAGATCTGCCTTTCTCTGCAGTTCCTTGCAGCTCCTGCGAAGCTGCTTCCCAAACACTGAGAACGTTTTCTACCCAGGAAATGTGGGTCCAGCCCTTCCCCAAGGTAGAGGCTGGAAACCACCAGCGAGTCTCTACACAGGGATGTTCAGGGGGTGAAAGTAAGGACCAGTCAAGAATGGTAGCGCATTCGGCTTCTAGACTCCAGAGAAGGAGAACAATGTCTTGAAACCAGGTGCAGAACCTCCACCTCTCCCGGGCATCGCCTCGGGAAGAACCAACCCATCCACCCCACCCCAATCACCACCACCAAGTAATGGGGCAGCAGGCTGCTAGGACCTAAAGCGCTGGCCTCAGCGGCAGTAGCGCCCACATCTGGACACGGCCCTCTCCCAGTGGGCCTCCCGAAGGCACAGGACCAGATGCACACAATGGGCATCCCCACACCTGCTGGGCGATGGCCCACCTCCTCGCCCCAAGCTGCTTTCCCGGGTCCGCTGAGCGGTATCAGGCACCCCTGAGACACGCGCTTGCAACTAGGCGCGCAGCGAGAGGTGAACAATGGGGGGTCAAATTCGCCAGGAAACACGTCCCAGCCTTCCTCCCCGGCCAGAAACGACCGCAGCGGAGGGAGTGGGCACAGGGGTCGCACTGGACGCAGACAGGGAGCTGGGAGAACCGGGCGACCCGGGGCCGCTTCCCGTGGGGCGCGGAAGGGAAAGGAGGGATCCCCAGCCCGGGTGGCCGCTCCGCTCCCCCCGGCTCCGCCGTGTGGGCATCCCGAGGAAGGGGCGCCCCGAAGAAGGGGCACTGGAGAGTCTCGGGCTTACGGAACGCCCCGGGGGTGCGGAGCTGGGTCCGGCTGGGACCCCGGCGCCACCCCCGGCCCGCGTCTACACTCGCCGCGCGCCCGCCCCGGGGACTCGGTTACCGCCGCCTCCGCCGCGGCCCCCGCCGCGTCCTCCGGGGCCCGGGACAAGTCGGGCTCGCAGCTCGCGCCGTCCGTCGCCATCTTCCTGCTCTAGCGGATCCGAATGCGAGCTCGGAGCCGCGGCTCCGGACTCAGCCGTCTCCGCGCGGGCGGCGCTTAACCCGCTGCTGTCCGGGACGCGGGAGCAGAGAGCCGGGAGCCGGGAGCCGCCGCACTCCCTCCGCCCCTCGCCGCCGCCCTCGCCGCTTAACCCGCTGCGCGCCGGAGCGCCCCGCCTCGGTCCCGCCCCGCGCCCCGCGCCCTGCGGCGCCAGCCGCGGGCTCGTGGAGGTGCGAGAAATGGGCGCACGACCTGGCTCCGCTGCGGCCCTGCGCGGGGACTGGGGATCAAAGACCACGGAAGAGGTGAAGGCAGAAAGCGCCCGAGGAGCGTTGCGTCCCGAAGAACTCCCACCAAGCCGGAGAAATCCGTGCACAGACCGGATTAAATGTCAGGCCTCCTGAATCTGAATTCTCTGAAAGATCAGGGAAAATCCTACACTTCAGCTCCCTCTATCCCACCGCGAGGAATCACACAGGGCACCCCTTTCTTCTTAAATTGCTCTTTCTTAAATTTCATTGCCGCCAGGGTGTTTTTACCCTCCCTATATATATATATACACACACCTGGCTCTGATTTATTCTGTCATTGACTCTAGTGTTTCTCCAAAAACAATTCTCAGATGAAAACAATTTGTCTGTCTGTTTTCTTTTAGAACGTGGCACCAGCCCCTCAGCTCCTAACTTTCTATACAATCTCCTTTTCAGGGAATGTGTAGCGGGCTGTTTTATATTCTATGACTCCCCTAAGTCTGAGATCTCTCCTGAAGGACTAACCGAGAAGTGTTAAATGTCATAGCTTTAAAAGCTAAATGTCATGTCCTCTACTTTTGAGAGAATTTTAAAAAATTACTCCCTAAGTGTGAGGACACGTGTACATATACACCAAAAACAACCAAACAAAAGCCATATTTGTAAAAATAGATTTTATGGGAATTACACGTCTCAGAAGATTTTTCACGAGATGAGTGAATTAGGCCCAACCACTTAATTTTCCCTTTCCACATCTAATTCAGTTCCTACCCTTTGCTGCCAATTTCCAGAATGTGAAAATCTATCACCTCACCAAGACCATATGGTACAGCCCTTCCCAAATCACCAGATCCCTAAAAATGTGTTGAATGCATAAAATCAAACTGAGACATTCAAGCTGTGTCTCAAAGATGTAAAATCAAACCACAACCAAATCCTGCACTTGAAATTTTGGAAGATGAATGACTAGAATGTTCAGTCCAAGGGTTACAGATCAAAGCTCTTCCTTTCTTTCTTTCTTTCTTTCTTTCTTTCTTTCTTTCTTTCTTTCTTTCTTTCTTTCTTTTTTTGATGGCAGGCTCCTAATGAAAGGTTTTGACTCTTTAATTGCTCCACTTTCCAAATTAGACCCAAATATGACACAAACCAGGGCAGAGAGAATCTTTTTCTGCAAAGACCCTGAAAGAGATTGATAAAAAAACTGTGAAAAGTTCCCTCCCAGAAGAGAGGTCAAGAAAGAACTTTACCTAGAACTCTGGGGCTAAAAGTCAGAGGCTTAGAAATCATCTCCAGGTTATCCTGTGAGTACGGGTACTTATTTATTTATTTATTTTTATTGGCTCTGATAGTTACTCCCTCACTTATCCCTTTAATATCCATCACTGTTCATTATACCACTTTCCTTTATTAAGTATACTCTCTAAAACTGCTCAATATTAGAATTACTAGATTTCTTTAAGATGAAAGAAAAGCATTGGACAGTAAAAGTTAGATGTCAAACTGATAGTAAAAATTTAAAGTCCAAGGGCATTCCTTGTTCTTTTCAAAATGCACTTTCACACATTGCAAGGCAATCAATTTTCTTGATTCTGATGTTGAATACTTCTCAAGCAATTAACTGGCAAACTTCTGGAAAAAAATAATAATAAATTTTACTCAGGGTTAAGAGTTAGAAATACAAAATGACACCATCTCTGGGAAGCAAATCCCTTTTATACATGCAGCCCAATTTTTAAAAAAAAAATCACTGGGAAAAAATATATCTTGTATTCACCTAAATACAATTAAAGCAGGATCATGTCACAAGGAAATCAGTCCTTGCCCACCCCCCCCCCCACCGCAAACCCCCACCCATCATTTTTTGTTTGTTTTTGTGAAGTGGAAGAAAAAAATAAATAAAACAGTGATAAAAATCACAGGACACCACATTCTCTAACCACCGAAATCCAGTACCTTGGATGGAGAATTGACAGCATTCTGTTTCCACTTTAAAACCCGCGCTGTTGAAGGTTGGCTGAGGATCTCACCTACTGCACAGAAGTGGCACACTAGGAGTTAACTTCCTCACCAGTAGCCTGGCCTGGGGCTGCTTCTCCACCAGGAGGACACTTGCCAGTTTAAATTCTCTCTTGAGAATTAGTCTCTGCTACTATTGTAAATTAACTCTTTCTAAGACTTTTTTTGCATGAAGGCAGGCTCTATTACAGTCAAAGCAAATAGATGTGAAAGGGTATTGACTTGATGGCTCCAGAAATTAAATCTTTTGAAGCCTCATTAAACAGCTAAATAATAATAATAATTAATAATAAAAATAAAAGATATCCCAGGGCGACAGTGAAAATTACTGAAAGGCAGGGTAAAAAAGGAGAAAGATAGAAGTATAAACTGGAGGAAAATAAATCCCTACAACAAAAATGAATCGTGAGTCTTACTCAGTAAATTCCTTTTGGCATTAAAATGGAAGGAGTAATACTGAATATGTTGCAAATAGAGAAAACTATTATTTACATCCTTTTTTTTGGATCATAACAATGATGCTGATGACCCACTGACTAAAGAAATTGAGGGTAATTATTTTCCGAACCCTGGAATAGAGGTATTTGTGCTGAGCTATAGCACATTTTCTAAGGGTGAAATGACCAGGGAAATGAGTTCTTAAAGGTGGGAATGCAGACAGATGTTTGGGAGCCAGGCGGTTTTCTGATTAAACCATGTCCTTGGCTTCATCAGCCACATCCTCCAACCCACTAAACCAAAAACCCAGAGAGTTATACATAATGATACAATAGAATGCTTCCTTCCATGTGAAAAGATAAAGGAATATACACAGAACCTAAAACTGTTTCCGTCATGGAGTAAGAGAATTCTTTATTTCAGTCAAAGGACAACATTTATGTTAATTCCAAAGAGCAAACCATATGTCATCATGTCTTAGTATTGCTAAATGACAAAATTATTGAGTAGCAAATAATTTCTGACTGTATCCTCAAGCCTATAGTTATACAATTTAAATATTGCAGACCATGCTTGTCCCTGTCTGCAGCATGGTGACCAACCTAGGAAACCCCAAATCTTGACATCACGAACTCTGCAGATGAGCTCTGAGTGTCCATTGCCAGAAACAAGTTTTCCTATGACCTAACTACATTCCCTCATAGTCAGCTTGTCATTATCTACATGTGTCTCAGGCTTTTTGTGGATTTTACTCAGTAAATGTAATTCTAATCTAGTTAGCCACTCTTGTCAACAATCTATGGTTTTGGAAGGCCTCCTCCACCAACTGCAGTTGGTGTGTGCCAAAGGAATGCAAGCTAATTTTACCTAAGCTAAAGCAAAACATAATTAGGGAATTAAATCTGCTATGTAGGAAGCAAGCCAAAGCAAAACATAAATAATTATCATAATCACTCCCAGCCCCTTTTAATACAACCTTTAACTGGGAACTGTATCTCTTCATTCAATTGCTGAAATAATGTCCAAATATAAGATTTGACTGCAAGGTTAGAGCCACATTAAGAAAATCATCCCCCAGTACAGTCACTCTAAGAACGGAAACCAGCTAATACCAAACAATGAGGTAGTGTTGGTTCCATTCTCTTGCATGGTTTTTACATTTTAAATCATTACTTGTTGGTTTGGATGCTTATCTGCAGAAGTCATTTACAAGAGTAAATTTTAGTGCTGAAAGATGTTTTAGTGCAAAACCGTTATGGAAAAACAATTTTAACAAAATAAAATCTGGCCTGCTCTTGCCCCTTATCCACCTGCATTGGAAATGGACCTGAATATTTCTGTTTATTCAGCCTCTTTAGCAACCTCACAAGCATGCAGTGTATAGTTACTATGCAATCATTAAAGCAGGGGTGTTTAACCATTAGGCATTAATTATAGTGGAGCTTCATTTATCTTAGAAAGTTTAAAAACTATATAAATAGGTTGTGAGATCAGCCCTTTTCTCCTCTGATTAGAAGTGTGGATCCAGCTGTAAAATCACAGCTGAGATTTTACTTTCACTTGGGGATATGCACTGTTCAACACAAAAGGAAATTTAGTGTTCGAAGAATTAATAAGAACACTAAAGATGTTATCTTTTGATTTTAATAAATATGCATATGGCATTTATGATTGACTCAGTGAGGATTTACTTAGGATACAAAAAGCAGGAGAAAAGCTATACATGTGTAACTCTTCTGTGTCAAATTGTGAAATAAACCAACACATTAACACTTCCTAGACAATCATAATCAATTGTCACATACCAAATTAATAGAGTTTTAAATACATTTGGAATTTTTGAGATGTAAATTTCACCTTACCCTGCCTCAAATCTCACTTGATGACAATAGTTTGTGTTTTTTTTTTTTTTTTTGTCCATCAAGACTTTTTTTATTAATCCAAATTAGTTGGGGTTATTTAAAAATCACCTGGAAATGTGATGACATTATTTGAAAATATATAAATATATATAGTAGGGGCTGTTCAATTAACCAACAAGTATACAATATAAATTTATAATATTTATAAAACAATGTCATAGCTAGACTTGGATTAATTTATTTCACTTGATTCAAGAACTGGAGGGGAAAAAAAAGCATTGGTATTGCTATTTTCATTCTGGGGAAGGTGAAGTTACTTGTAGAATAATAAGGAAAAATACTTCTAACAAACCATCATTAAGGTTTAAGCAGCTTGAAATGTTTTATTCTGGCAATTAAAGAAAAATTTAACTACTGAAAATGTTTTATGGTAGCAATACAATAAATATTTTTTTCTAATAGCAAAAGATAAATAGCCACACACTGGTCGTTACTATCATAATCATCATGACAACCTCACTCACTATCCGTTTTAGCATTAACATCTTTGTTAAGAATCAGTTCAGTTGGGATGTATTTTACCACTACTTTTTCCTCCCTTTGACATCTGCTAAGGACCTCACTTTGTTAGCTTGCAGCCTCCACCGCCTGACAATTGATCATCCAAAGGACACCATGCCATCTGATTCACAAAACACATTTGCTTGACACTTTTCTGCCTTGACCAGCCCTCCATCCTCACCCAATGTGGCCATGGATGCCGTTAGAATGGTGATGGGGAACCCCGCTCCCAGACTTTAAAATTTGAGGTGGCAGCAGATTAGGAATTGAACTGAACCTGCTAAACACTACCTGACTTTGAATACTGGGTAAAGGTACCCCATATTGAAATACCATATTGCATTGTTCTATTTTCTGTACAGAAAAATTTTTAGAACTATAGAAGAAAACATAACCAGAATCATAGTTTTGTGGGGGTTTTTTTGAGACGGAGTCTCACTCTTGTTGCCCAGGATGGAGTGCAATGGCAGGATCTTGGCTCACTGCAACCTCTGCTTCCCAGGTTCAAGTGATTCTCCTGCATCAGCCTCCTGAGTATCTGGGATTACAGGCATCTGCCACCATACCCAGCTAATTTTTTTATTTTTAGTAGAGACGGGGTTCCACATGTTGGCCAGGCTGCTCTCGAACTCCTGACCTCAGGTGATCTGCCCGCCTCAGCCTCCCAAAGTGCTGGGATTACAGGTGTGAATCACCGTGCTCGGCCAGTTTTGTGTTTTTATTTTATTTTTATTTTTATTTTTATTTATTTAAGAGAAGGTCTTGCTCTGCTACCTAGGCTGGAGTGCAGTGATGTGACTATGGCTCACTGCAGCCTCAACCTCCTGGGCTAAAGAGACCCTCCTACCTCAGCCTCCTGAATAGCTAGGACTACAGGTGTGTGCCACCACACTTGGATAATTTTGTTTTCTTTTTTCTTTTGGTTGAGACAGGGTCTTACTATGTTGCCCAGGCTGATCTCAAACTCCTGGGCTGAAGCCATCATTCCACTGCAGATTCCCAAAGTTCTGGAATTACAGGCATGAACCATTGTGCCCCGCCCAGAATTGTAGATTTAAACATGAGCAGTAAAGAAACAAAACTGCTAGAAGAAAAATATTTTCATGAACTTGTAATCAGAACATAAGTTCTTAATTTTAATGTTATCCAACTTATCTTTATCTTGTATGGCTAGTGTTTTTTGTGTCCTGTTTATGAAATTTTCGCTCAGCTCCTAAGTCACCGAGATGCTATTTTCTGCCGGTTTTCTTAGAGTCTCATCCCACACAGGCCCAGCTTAGAATTCTGCCTAATTTTGAGAGGAAATTGCATGCATGCTTTTTGGGCTCTTTTTCTGAAGTGACTTCCTCCTCTGGAAGTTTCTCCTTCTAGTCCGAGACTCCTGGGCAACTACCAAGGCCTGAGCCCTATCTCCTTAGCCCAGTAAAAGTCATCTTTATACCACAACTGCCCCATTCGCATCCTAGCTCTTCCCTCAAGAATCATAGCTTTTAGTGCCAGGCATGGTGGCTCACACCTGTAATCCCAGCCCTTTGGGAGGCTGATGCAGGTGGATCACCTGAGGTCAGGAGTTTGAAACCAGCCTGGACAACATGATGAAATCCTGCATCTACTAAAAATACAAAAAATAAGCCGGGCATGGTGGAGGGCGCCTGTAATCCCAGCTACTTGGAAGGCTGAGACACGAGAATCACTTTAACCCAGGAAGCGGAGGTTGCAGTAAGCCGAGATCACACCGTTGCTCTCCAGCCTGGGCAACAGAGTGAGACTCTGTCTCAAAAAAAAAAAAAAAAAAAAAAAAAGGGAATCATAGCTTCTAAAGTCCTGTCTGTGCTCACAGCTTGCCAATGCCTTTTAACATTTGTTTTATATATGTTGTTCCACTTTTTTGTTTCAGTAGGAGAGTTGGCCCAATACTAGCTTCTCTGTCATAACCAGAACTGAAAACCACACTTACTTTTAGAGAGTGTTTATAACAAAACTTCCTAATGTTTCCTTGCCTAATTGGATTATAAACAGGACTGTATTATTTGTTTTTGTATCCTGGGAGTGGGGTGAACCTAGCTTAGACTCTCTAGTTGCCATTGACAAATAGAGCTCAGGCACGAATCTGCTACCTCATCTGTAGTTAACATGAAAAACCAGATTGGCAATAAAGGATCACATTGCATCATGAAATATAATACATAATACATATAGAACAAAGCCATCTCAAATGTGAAGGTTCTAGTACATTCTGAAAACTTTTGGCAGATTTTCTGAACTTTAAGGTCAAATAAAGATTGGTGGGTCTGTAAGAACATTAGCTCTACACTTGTAATATCTGACACTGAATCCAACACATAACAAGCAGTCAAGAAATGTTTGTTCAGATTAATTGAATGGAAGAGATATGTGGATAGATGGAAAGATAGATGACGAAATGGATCAAGTAAATATTACTCCTTTCTTACCTTCTCTCATGAGCCCCTTTGACATTGCTGTGAAGCCTATGGATTTCTTCTCAGAAAAAGGTTTTCAATACATAAAATGAAACACATAAGCTCTTAAAGGAAACAATTATATTAAATTCCAGTGATCAAAATTCTGCATATAAAAAACAAATTTATAATGTAGCAATGGAAGTGTTTCTTTATTAGCACAGTAAATAAGATATAGTGGTGAACTCCATAATTAATATAATTTGAAGTTTCCATATTTGTCATTTTTTTTTTTTGAGACAGAGTCTCACTTTGTTGTCCAGACTGGAGTGCCGTGGAGTGATCTCAGCTCACTGCAACCTCAGCTTCTGGGTTCAAACAGTTTTCCCACTCAGCCTCCCAAGTAGCTGGAACTACAGGTGCCTGCCACCATGCCCAGCTGATTTTTGGATTTTTAGTAGAGAGGGGTTTCATCTTGTTGACCAGGCTGGTCTTGAACTCCTGACTTCAAGTGATCTGCCTGCCACAGCCTCCCAGAGTGCTGGGATTACAGACGTGAGCCACTGCACCAGACCCCATGACTGTAAATTATATTTTGAGATATCTGTGACAATTGTATCAAGATTTAAACATATCTGTAACTTCTGCTATGACACAGTCCCAGGTACTACAAGGTCTCTTATGGCCAGTTGCCTTAAGTTATAATTGAAATAAATGCTCACTACGAGAGGTTAGTAAACATGAAAATATTTAATTTTAATTTTTAAAAAAGTTTGTTTAAAAAAAATTTCATGTTCGTAAAATGTATATATTAAATATATATATATATATATATATATATTTTTTTTTTTTTTTTTTTTTTTTGAGACAGAGTCTCGCTCTGTCGCCCAGGCTGGAGTGCAGTGGCGCAATCTCGGCTCACTGCAAGCCATTCTCCTGCCTCAGCCTCTCCGAGTAGCTGGGACTACAGGCGCCCGCCACCACGCCCAGCTAATTTTTTGTATTTTTAGTAGAGACGGGGTTTCACCGTGGTCTCGATCGCCTGACCTCGTGATCCGCCCGCCTCGGCCTCCCAAAGTGCTGGGATTACAAGCGTGAGCCACCGCGCCCGGCCTAAATATATTAATTAAATTGTTTTGCGAGATTAAAATTTAGATGTGATAGGCCAGTTAGGGTATGCTAAGTAAGAGAGAGCTTAGAAGATCACCAAATGCTCTGTCCTCCAAACAAATACAACTCAGGTTGCATGCTCTAGGGTAGTGGTTAAATTCAAGTTTACATTATTAAAACCTCTTTCTAGCTGTGTGACCTTGGACAAGTATTATATCTCAGTTATCTCTTCGGTTAAGTGGTAATCATAATGGCTCTTATCTCTACAGGGTTGTTGAGAGGATTACATTAACTCATTTAAAGCACTTAGAATAGCGCCTGGCCCCCAGTAAGTTTTGGCTCTTATTACCATTTGCATGCTCTTCATATACCTATTAAATAATTAACAATCACTCTAATACACATGGAGTTTCAGAAAGAAATAACTTGTTGAATTAATAAAAATGATTTTACAACTAACTACACAACAGTCCCAACAAGGCTATTTGTATAAATTTTTAATTTTAAACCAAATATTCCATGATTTTAGATTAAATATTAAAACTCTCAGTAAGTGCTTGCAATAGTCTTAATAGAGAAACTCAGGATGAATCATATAAATTGGAAAGTTGCTGCCATTTTGTGGATTGCTGGGTGAGTGAGAGCATCAGTGGGTGCTGGGGCAGAGGGAAGTGGGAAGACGAATCGGAGGGTGTAGATTTGAGCCTGTACATTTTTACCCTAAATCTACAGTCACCAACATTTTTGGCACCAGGGACCAGTTTTATGGAAGACAGTCATTCACAGGGGTGGGTGGGGGATGTTTTCATGGATGAAACTCTTTCACCTTGGATTATCAGGCATTAGTTAACATCTCATAAGAAGCCGGCAACCTAGATCCCTTGCATGCTCAGTTCACAATAGGGTTGGTACTCCTATGAAAATCTAATACTGTGGCTGATCTGAGAGGAAGCGGAGCTCAGGTGGTAATGCTTGCTTGCTTGATGGCCACTCACCTCCTGCTGTGCTGCCCAGTTCCTAACAGGCCATGGACCAGTACTGGTAGGCACCCAGGCTGTGGGAACCCCTTCCCTAGATCTGGAAATACATCATGGTTCCTGTCCATTGGACGATAAAGTTTATACAGGTAGTCTTTGAAACAATGGCAAAAAGACTAAATTGGAACAGGCTTTAGGCTACTACAGACCACTCTGAAGTGTGTGGGTTGCTTTTTTTGAATTTGGAGAACTCCGAGATGCAGCTGATGTTGTCTGACAGCCCAGTGGAAGAACACTCTGTGACTACCATGTTGGAGTGGAACTGGCATGGCACAGTGGCTCATGCCTGGAATCCCAACACTTTAGGAGGCAAGGTGGGCAGATCACCTGAGGCCAGGAGTTCAAGACCAGCCTGGCCAACATGGTGTAACCCCCTCTCTATTTTTAAAAAATACAAAAATTAGCTAGATGTGGTGGCAGGCACGGCACCTGTAATCCCAGCTACTTGGGAGGCTGAGGCACAAGAATCGCTTGAACTGGGGAGGTGGAGGTTACAGTGAGAAGATATGGCATCACTGCACTCCAGCCTGGGCGACAGACCAAGATTCCGTCTTAAAAAAAAAGAAAAAAAAAAAAAAAAAAGGAGTGGAACTGTCAGATGCAAAAAAAAAAAAAAAAAGTAAGAAGTAGAAATCGTGGCCCACCTCCCCCTTGCGGTCCTCACCCTCGAGATGATTATCATAGAAGGAGTCGGCCACCTCACCACAGATCTCCAAGAAGGAGAAGCTTCTCTCACAGCTGGAGCAGGTTCCTTTTTAGAAACAGGAGAAGAGAGAGACCACTGTCTTGGGAGAGAAATCACAAGCTGTCCCGATCCTTTTCTAGGTCTCATAGCAGATCTAGGTCAAATGAAAGGAAATACAAGACCAGTTTGCAAGAGAAGAGGTGTACAGGAAATTACTTCATTTGACAGGAGTGTATACAGAAAATTCAAGTTTTATTTGAGACTTCTTAAACTTGTTTCATTTTAAAGATGTTTTAGTTGTTCAAATTTGTCTCTTGAAACAGTGACACACAAAGGTGTAATTCTCTATGGTTTGAAATGGATCATAAGATACATGAAATACCAAGAATTGTTACTTTATAATGTTCCCTTAAGCAAAATTGAGTTTGCTTTGAACTTTACACATAGACTGATAATAAACCTCTAAATCCTGCCCAGTAGAAGTGTGATTTTTTTTGTTTTTAACACAGAAACAACTGGCAAAAATTGAAGTAAGATTTACTTTTTTTTCATAGCTAGAATACAGTATGCAGCTAAGTTGCACAAGCAGGCTTTAAAAGCTGCTGTGAAACACAAGCCATCGGGTAAAAAGAAACACTGCACTATTAAGTTAGAGGTTTTTTAAAAAATCCAGCGGAAGTCCAAAATCAAGATGCTGGCACATATGGTTCCTGGTGAGAGCCCTCTTCCTAGCTTATAGATGGCGAGCTTCCTGCTGCATCCTCACGTGGCCTTTCCTCAGTGCATGTGCAGAGAGAAAGATTTTTCTCTTCTGCCACCCACTAATAGTAGAACCATAAGGACTCCACCTTCACAACCTAATCTAACTCTAATTACTTCTCAAAGGCTTCTCCAAATATCATTACATCCAGGGTAAGGGCTTCACATATGAATACTAGGACTGATCATTCAGTCCTACAAGATTCAAGGTCATTTCTGTACCATCTCATTCACTTGATTTTGAACAAGCTGTAATGGGTCTGAGAAAAAGGAGATTCACAGCCAGCCCACCATGAATTGCGCAAAGCTTGTCCCATGTTTTATTTATGCCCGCGGTATACCCTACGTGCAAACATTTTCCAACAATGTTGCAGGGCCTGGAATCACCCACACTACACAACTCCAGGGGGTGCCACTCATCTGGTAGTCTGTGTAAATGGCATCCTCATGCTCCACAGAAGTCTGAATAGGAAAACTCAGAAAACACTGGTATGGTGAAAGTCCAAGGGACTTGGTCTTGAAGACCTGTTTGAGCATGATTTCTCTGTGACCTGACTCAGGTCACTAATCTTCAGTGAGTCTAGTTTTGTCTCTATAAAATGGGAATGATAATTTCAATACTCACTTTACAGGGTTGTTGTGAGGATTAGATGAGATTAATATGGACAAGTGCTTGAATGCTGAAATGAGCTACACAAGTAGTATTATGGGCTTGATTTACCTTCCAGCCCTCGCATTCAAGGGTTCTTTCAGTTGGATATAGACAGCCTCATCACTAAGAAACCCCAACAGCCCTTAGTTGGGTCAGACCATGTTGGAATTTCTGTTCTGTATACACACATTTCTGAGCTCTTTATTAAGGAAATGCCTCTGGAGTTTAAGTATAGAAGGAGTTTCTCTTTCCCTCATTACCACATTTTTCAAAAAGTGAAATTTCTTCTGTCAAAACACATCAAGATACCATGGTGACAATTGCTATAGAAATGCTAGATTTGGAAAGAAATGAAGAGATTTCTATTCTGTTTCCTGCTATCCATGTTTAACAGTCTAAATCAAGTCCATGCTAGCTACAAGACTGAAAACGACTGTTTGCCCCATATTTCTTGACCACACTCCCTGCTCCAAACCTTAAATTCTCACTTCTTAAGGCCTTTCAGAGGTTGTGCATGAAATTAAGTCTTAGCGTAGCATTATCTGAGACACAGA
The DNA here is from genome assembly GCF_009828535.3 of Hylobates moloch. NCBI lineage: Eukaryota > Metazoa > Chordata > Mammalia > Primates > Hylobatidae > Hylobates > Hylobates moloch. Next base: position 198,773,446 of record NW_026652276.1, read on the forward strand.
GAAATTGGATGGCATTAGCAGAGTTTTTTCTTTTTAATTATCCACTTGAATGTAGATCACAGAGTCATTGTATTAAATGATTATAAGGGCCATGTGTATAAGATATCTGAATAAGGCTGGCTAGGGTGTAAGACAATAGGGAATGATAAAGACTTGAGCCGACAGCAGGGCATAGGCTCTGTCCAGCTAAAGGGGAAAAAAATCCTCACACTAAGTCAAAAATATACAGACCTAGTGATGTTAGAACTTCTAATTTTTTAAGAGAAGGAAGAAATCAAATATTTATGTGATATTTCCTAATATAGAAAATATATCTGCAAGTCAAAGCTGCCCATGGCTGCCAGTTTTCAACCACTGATCAATGGATGCCTTAAATCCAGAAATTATCTCCTTCTATCCTTAATACACAGAAAAATGAAAGCATGCTAAATGTGGATTCCAAGGTATCCCCACTGAGTAAGTCCCTTTTCAGCCTAAACAGTTGCAATTTTTAATAGGCAGCCCAGGAGTTTCACCTAGAGATCATTCAGGGACCCCTTTTGGGATGCGCTGCTGGAGACAGCAACCTCCTGCAAGCTAGTATCTGTCTTTGTTTCCCTTGAGCCTAGCACATTGCCAAGCACGGGAAGTTTTAGGAGTGAATGAATGCTTCCATATCCTAGTGCTGTACCATATCACTAGTAGATATTTAATAAAAAAGATAAAATTGTCCTCGAGTAGCAAGGCCCCCAAGATACGAGATGCTAAGAGGGAAATACATTTGGATTGGAGTAAGGGAGAAGGGTAAGGATTGTGGAACATGGGACATTATGTGGAGAGGGCAGGCCTGAAAGTGGCCCACAGTGGGTGACTGACCCCATAACATCTAAAGGGCTCTAAGGCACTGAGAAATGTTTATAGGCACCAAGAAAAACAGGTTATTATATGAAAAAGACACTTGCAAATCCATGTCTATAGCAGCACAATTTGCAATTGCAAAAGTATGGAACGAGCCTAAAGGTCCATCAACCAACGAGTGGATAAAGAAAATATGATATATATCCACCATGGAATACTACTCAGCCATAAAAAGGAATGAAATAATGGCATTCATAGCAACCTAGATGGAGTTGAAGACCATTATGCTAAGTGAAGTAATGCAGGAATGGAAAACCAAACATCATATGTTCTCACTTATAAGTGGGAGCTAAGCTATGAGGACACAAAGGCATAAGAATGATATAATGGACTCTGGGGACTTGGGCAGAAGTATGGGAGCAGGGTGAGGGATAAAAGACTACATATTGGGTACACTATACACTGCTTGGGTGATGGGTGCACCAAAATCTCAAAAATCACCACTGAAGAACTTTTCCATGCAACCAAACACCACCTGTTCTTCCAAAACTATTGGAATCAAAAAAAGTATCTGTTTCACCACAATAGCAAAGTTGCAAACAGTGGAAAATAATTAGGCCCTGAAACTGTAGCAATGACTATTTATCTTTGTCTTTTTATTTGTAAAAGTTATGGTGGTTAACAAAATACATCTGTGAATTAAGGACAAATAGTAATAGAACTCTCTCAATCAAAATATAATAAACGTTGATATTTTAATTCTAACTCTAGATTTTCCTATCTTAATTTCCCTTGCAACTCATTTATACATTCCTCTAATTACCTTTAGAGTGAATCACAAAATGTCATGTATGTAAAAGTAACTATGCGGCAATATTTCCTGCTTCTCAGGAGAGGAGTGGTGAATTTTTAATCAATGTTGACTTTGGAACAACATTGTGAAAAATGTTTCAAAGGATTAGACTTTTCCAAGTTAATTATTTTGAGGGCCAACATAGTAAAAGTGATAAGAAAAGGATGTAATAAAAGCAATATGCAATTACTTTCAGCATGTTCTTACTAATTATAAGAATCCCCCATTCCCCACCTTCTTTTTACAGAAACAAAGTCCTTTCCCCCGTCTGTCTCCAGGACCTGGCTGGGGAATCATTTGAAGTTTGCACAGCCTGGGTCTCTCAACTCCAATACCTTCAACTTCCCTGTTACCCTCTTGGAATTGATCTCGTTTTGCCTTGTGACATTATTTGACTATTTAAAATAGGTGTTGGCAACATTTTTCTGTAAAGTGCCAGTGGTAAATATTTTAGGCTTGTGGGCTAAACAGCCTCTGTCTCAACTGTTCAACTCTGCCCTTGCCATGTGAGAGCACCCATAAATGTAAACGAAAGGGTGTGGCTGTGTTCCAATACAACTTTATTTACAAAAACAGGTGTTGGGCCAGATTTGTCTTGTGGGCCACATTTTGCCTATACCTGTTCTAATACAAAATTATGTACTTTTTGCATCATTTACAATAATATCTTATCTTCCCAAATACAGTGTAAGTTTCTTGCAGACAGGAAAGTCTATATTCTGTTTTTGCAACACCTGTAGAACTTAGCGACAATGTTTGGATCATTATATGATCTTGATGAATGTTCATTGACTATTAGCTAATTGTTTTATTTTGTGTGTGTGTGTGTGTGCCGGGGGGTGGAGTTTGGTAAGGAAAAGTATCATAAAATGATGGAATTTTTGAATGGAGAAGACCTTGTCTGTCACCCATCCTTGGAAGTGAAACCAAGGCCCAGATGGGCTTATTATTTTGGATATACAGCAGGTCACGTGTTATCTCTCCAAACATAAATGCAGCTCTAGGGATCCCAACTTTATCAGCCTTCTATTAACATACAAATGAAATAATTTCAGCTCCATCTACAAAACTACGGTATGTCCAGTCCCTGCCTTTATATTCTTAAAGATTTCCTAGAGGTATTTTCAGTTCCCTTACATTATCCCCTCACTTGCTGCTCTGAATTCTTCCTTTTTGACCCACTTACCCTCAGATCGCACAATGATGGCATAGTTTTCTTTTTTCTGCTCACTGGAGGATCGATCTATGCTCAGCTTTTGCCTTAATAAAAAATTTCTCCACATCTCCAACCCAATTCCTCTTTGAATAAATTTTAAAATCCAACCCCCTGCTGATTCAGAAATGCGTCCTCGCAATCCTGATGAAAATCATCAACATTTGTATATTCACAGCAGCCAAGAAGATGGTTGAATTGTACTTCTAGGGATTTGAATTAAAAAAACAATTGTTTTCCAAAATATCACACTGCATTGTTATGCTAAATATGCTTTTTCTTACTATAAACACCTTACACCCACTGTTCTTACTTCCAGAGATTCTAATTTTCATTTTCAAACCCAGAAATCCATGCATCCGTGGTGAGAATTCCTGAGCCAAAAGATGCTGAATATAGTTCTAACTCTGGCAGAAAACCCAGGGTAAATTTACAGAGTGAGAAGGCTCAGATTAGAGAGAACGGACAGATTATGGTAACATTCTGCTACTTTGGGAGTCATATGCAAAGCAGGCAGCCAATTTTAGATAGTTCATTAGAGGGAAGTGAAGTATCCTTGGTGCCCTTACTGACAAAGCTTTGATGCATAAAGTAATCTCAGAGTATGTGCATAATCAAAGATTTAAGATATCCAGCAATAGCAGTAAGGGCTTTCCTCTGAAGAAACAGCACTACAGTGCAGATCAGGGATAATAATTTTGTGAGATTTCCAACTGGTTTAATGGAATTGAGGGGTAAAACAGAAAGATGGCCTGGAAAGAAGGGCATTCCCCTAGCTATGCCTCACTCAGGATAATTGTTAAATCCTTATACAGAATGGATTGGAATACCCAGGACTACCCCACCACATGCTTATTTGCAGTTGCAGGACCTGGCTGTGGAATCATTTGAAGTTTGCACAGCCTGGGTCTCTCAACTCCAATACCTTCAACCTCCTTGGAATAAAAAATCTCATTCCACAGTGTAGGTTCTCTAATTCTCACCTAATTCTTTTGATAATTCATGAAAGCTTTATAACATATTTACCTATCTAAACTGGAGAACAAAACTGGGTAATAATGTTTGACCTTTAACAACCTTCATGTTATGTCTCCATGTGTTATTATATATTATGTTGGATATTTAGCCTGCATAAATCTTAAACCTCAGCCAAAACACTAAACGTTGGCTCTTTGATGGCCTTTTATACAACAGAATAAAAGTGCAGTTGAGGCCATGCTCTGTATTCTCCAAATGCCATTTGATCACACAGGAAGATGGCATTTCCCAGGTCACCAGATAGTTCAGCTGGGGTCATGTAACTAGTTCTGGGTACTTGGCTACAAACAAAGTGACATATATTACTTCCAGCTGAAGCACAGAACAGTGGTGATCTCTTTTCCCTTGCTCGGGGACCTAGACGTCAACAATTCCAGATGGCAAAGCTATAAGATGGACCCTTGAGTCACTGCCTGGATGACAAGTGCCTTAGAAAGCTGCCTGGCATGAGAAAAAATGCTCACTGTGTTACACCACTGAGATGTGGGCAGTAATTTGTTACCATAACATCATCTAGCCTATCCTGAAATAATATGCAAACTGACACTGAAAATGAAATAATTAATTTGATATTTAAGTTACTGGGAAAAATTATAAAAACAAAATGCAGTTAAATTTGAATTAGAGAATATGTTAAAAGAAATGCATTCCGTGATATTCATTATGTAGGGATAATGAACTATGTTAATAAGGAAAATCAAAATAGCTACATTGCATAAGAATTAGCCAAACAATACATTTTTAGAAATTGAAAGTGAATTGAGAACTCTTTAAAACTCAATGCCTTTTGTTTAAAAAAGTTACTGACGCTGGAAAAAATTTATTTTATTCTCAGTGAGGCCCTAAAAATTACAGAAAATACATACAAATATTTACGTCATAAACAATAGGATTGATTTTCATGTGCACGTACATTATGTAAATTAAATTACATAGGCTTCACTCTTTGTTTGTTTGTTTGTTTTTGAGATGGAGTCTTACTCTGTCGCCAGGCTGGAGTGCAGTGGCACAATGTCGGCTCACTGCAATCTCCGCCTCCTGGGTTCAAGCGATTCTCCTGCCTCAGCCTCCCGAGTAGCTAGGATTACAGGTGGGCACCACCATGCTCAGCTAATTTTTGTATTTTGAGTAGAGACGGGGTTTCACCATGTTGGCCAGTATGGTCTTGAACTCCTGACCTCAAATGATCTGCCTGCTTTGGCCTCCCAAAGTGCTGGGATTACAGGTGTGAGCCACCGCACCCTGCCAGGCTTCAATCTTAATTTACTTCATCGCCCTTCTCCACTTTAAAGATTAACTTCCAATGCTCTAGATTAGGGGCTGTCAAACTATACCTTGCAGGCTAAATCCAGCCTGCTGCCTGCTTTTGTAAATAAACTTTTATTGCAACACAGCCATACTCATTAATACTTATTATAATACATATTGTCTGCTTTTGCTGTACAACAGCTGAGTTGATGAGTTGCAACATAGACAGTCTGCTAAGCCTAAATTGCCTACTCTCTAGAACTTTATAGAAGAAACTTGCTGACCACTACTCTAGGGAAAGCGAGACCACATCAAAAATGTAAAAATAAACACAAGGAGTTTTATCCTTTGATTCTTAAGGGATTTCCCATGGTGTTTTTAGCTATATGCAATTTTCATCTTAACACACTTATTTTAGAACCTATGCCATATAGAGAATATGAAATCACAACACCTAGTCTGGTTATCTCAAATTCTGACTTAGAGGAATGAAAAGTATTAATAGTTTAAATCTTACTATATATAGGCTCATCTTCAATATTGACAGTGCTGCTTCTAATTCTTCTTCCAAATTATCTTGCATGTTATTGTCAGGATAATCTTTCTATTTATTGGTAAGATTTCCAACAAGTAGCTGTCATGCCAGACCCATATTGACTTAAGTAGGGATGGCACCATGTTTGAGAGGCCAAAGAAGAGAGCCAGAGCCAGCAAATGAGGCATAGAACTTATTGAAGGGTCTTATATATAGGTTCATTCAGTGGTGGTGGACTGGACAAGAGAACCATGATCACTTCTAAAAGACATGAAGTTTATATAGCATTTTCACATAGCCTCCTCCCCCTAACATCCTCCACCTAGCAACCTTCGTTTGACCCAAAACAAAGGACTTTGATCTCTTACATAGCCTGCATTCCGTGGAATGGGCTGGGGGTTCAGATGTTCCTCATAGATAAAGGAGTGAATCTCCAGGTTGGCCATTCCCAGATTATTTAGCTTGGAACTTTAAACAGACATTCTTCTAAGACCATAGAGTCATTTTCAGGGTACAGAGTATGCTTGTTATTGCAGTCAGGTGCATCTGCCATATAGTAGCTCTTTTATACTGTCTCTTACCTTTGATAATACTCAATGACTTCCTATCATCCATGGTTTCTAGAACAGACTCATTTGCTCTCCAGAATCTAACCAGTTTATCTAAGACAATCTTATTTTCTATCACTCCATCACATTATTTCTTTGTCACTCAGAATTTTTCACTTCTCTTCTTCTCATATACAGTATGAGGGAGAAATGACCTTGCCTGCAAGTAAACCTGACTACAATAGCTTAAGCAAATAAGGGTTAATTTTTTCCCCCAACACTGTAAGAGACTGGGAGGTAAGTGGTGTTGATTTAGTAACTCAACCGTGTCAACGCTTGTATTTTTAGAATTCTCTAGGCTTTCCCCTCATGGTCACAAGATGAGTACTGAAGCACCAGCGATCGTATTCATAGTCAGGGCATGCAGAAAAGAGAAAGGGGAAAGGATAATGTGAAACATATCTGTCCTTTTATCAAGAAAGCAAACACTTGGCCAGAAACTTCAAGCAGAATTCTATTCATACGACTTACTGGTCAGAACTAAAGCTATGGTCATATGACCACATCTAACTGCAGAGGAGGCTGTGCAAGTATTTAGATTTTCTAGCTCCTAAGGAGAGGCCAACGAGGACAAGTAGGCTGCAAAAGTTGTTGGATAAACCATCCACCATGGCCTGTTGCATACATATTGAACTGATTTCTGCCTCCATGTTTTTGCATACAGTCTTCCCTGTCTAAAATGCTCCCTCCACCCTTCCTTATTCTAAAATTTATTCTTTATTTTTTTAGTGTACAGCTTTACATTCCATCTCCTCCATTAAACATACTCTGAAAATCCCAATTACCATGATCTCTCCTTTCTCTGAACACTTTTTTTCTCATACACAATAACATAACATCTGTTTTTAAAAATTCAAATTATGCTACATTCATGCCATGTTAGGACTCAGAAAACAATACCTCAAAATGTGCTTTGGCTTTCTCTGAAGTTCCCCGATCTACCTGAAAGCTGTAATAGATCCTCCAGAAGATACTCAATTGCTATGAATCCCTTCCCCAGATAGGACATCAACTGGAGGAAATGGATGCATCTCACAGAAAGGAAGACTAGAGCTTACCCCACACCCAGAGCCCAGACAAGATTTGTCCCAGGCTGTTGTCTGTTCTTCAGGTCCATTTATCTTCCGTAAACATCATTTACTCCTCCTTGAGAATTGCCTACATCCCCCACTTTTCTCTCCTTTATGAAGGGGTCATTTAAGCTTCAACCATCTGGCCCTTCTTTGAGCCTCATATTTTGTAGGATACCCTTGTGCTTGCACCTAATAAATGTGTATGCCTTTTCTCTGTTAATCTGCCTATTGTCAGGTTGTTTTATAAGCTAGAATTATTGAAACTTCAGGGGGTGAAAGTTCGTTTTCTTCTACAGTCACATGTTTTTGTTGTTAACTCCCTAGTAGGACACTTGAGTTTTTTTTCTAATTGCATTTTTCCATAAGTTATTGTGGTACAGGTGGCATTTGGTTACATAAGTAAGTTCTTTAGTGGAGATTTTTGAGAACCTGGCGCACCCATCACGCGAGCAGCATACACTGCACCATATTTTTTGTCTTTTTTTTTTTTTTTTTTGAGACGGAGTCTTGCTCTGTCACCCAGGCTGGAGTGCAATGGCACCATCGCGGCTCACTGCAAGCTCTGCCTCCCGGGTTCAAGTGATTGTCCTGCCTCAGCTTCCCAAGTAGCTGGGATTACAGGCATGCACCACCATGCCCAGCTAATTTTTTATTTTTAGTAGAATAGGGGTTTCACCATGTTGGTCAGGCTGGTCTCGAACTCCTGACCTCGTGATCTGCCCGCCTTGGCCTCCCAAAGTGCTGGGATTACAGGTGTGAGCCACCGCACCTGGCATTTGTTGTCTTTTATCCCTTGCCCCCCTCCCACTTTTACCCCCAAGTCCCCAAAGTCCACGGCAAAACTGTTTTCAGTATCTTCTTTTCAGGATCTTCTACAAAAGACAGTCTCATTTAGGTAAAAGTTGATATTTTACAAAAGATAAACTCCTTTTATTTAACTATTTAGTGGCTGTGTTTCAAAGGACCTCACAGAGTTTAGTAATAATTACTTTTTAAAACTGTCATATGAGCCGGGCGCGGTGGCTCACGCTTGTAATCCCAGCACTTTGGGAGGCCGAGGCGGGCGGATCACGAGGTCAGGAGATCGAGACCACTGTGAAACCCCGTCTCTACTAAAAATACAAAAAAATTAGCCGGGCGTGGTGGCAGGCGCCTGTAGTCCCAGCTACTCGGAGAGGCTGAGGCAGGAGAATGGCGTGAACCCGGGAGGTGGAGTTTGCAGTGAGCCGAGATCGCGCCACTGCACTCCAGCCTGGGTGACAGAGCGAGACTCCGTCTCAAAAAAAAAACAAAAAAAAACAAAAAAAAAAACTGTCATATGAATTATGGCTTTACAATAATGAGACTGAGCCCTTAAACCAAACACAACTGTAACTTTATGGTCACATCTTACACATATTGATGCATTTAGCATTGTTAATAAGATGAAAGACACTGAATTTGAAATGTATTTGTTACATCATACTAATTACTAATTTGACTAGGAGCTGATTACTCTGCTTAATGGACTGTAAGAACTCTAAATCATGTGTACTATACTACATAGGAGGTTACCTTGTTGATACTTAGTATAAATGTGGTTTAGCTAGGAATTTAAGCCAAAGTTTGGGTTCCTAACTCAAGAGGTTGGAACGCTCAAAAAAACACAACTCTTTTCCAGGCTCTCTAAGCTAGTCTCCCTTTTAAAAGGTCTAGTCTGTTTGTAAGTACTTAATTGCTGACAAGGTAAATCCTATTTTTCTCCCTGGTCTTCTTTAGGGGTTTTTTTCTTTCTCAACTGAGTACTTTTAGATTTGGTTTTTCATGTGAAATAGCTTTCCCTCACATCAGGATAATTCTTCTCCAAACAAATTACCAAATAGCTCAGAAATTGTTTTAATTTCTTGGATGGAGATTTGAATGACTGCATATAATTTACAATATTAAGTCATGTGATTGCAAATGTAGGAATACTTTTGAAAAATGTGAAATAGGAATTAATAAAAGGAATTCCTAGCTCATTAAAAGTGAGTCTAAATTTGGGTATGACAAAGATTCTCTCATTGACCAAAATTTACTCAGTTTCTCCCGAACTCATGTCAGCTAGGTCTTGAATTTTGGACTTTTATGTTTGTCCAGTTTTAGCAAGAACCTGCTACGTCAGTTTAGCCAGAATCTCTCACCCTCCATATCTGATCACCCTCAATATCTTATCAGACTTCTCATCCTCCACCACCCCACCCCCCAGGTGATGTCTGATCACCCTGGCCTTCCTTCAGCAAAAATCCTGTTAGGTCGGTTAAGCTAGCATCCCTCCTTACCCCTGATATTTCCTCTTAGTAATTTTTCATCCACTAACCCCTCTTCTGCTCCTTGGCTATAAATCCCCACTTGTCCTTGCTGGAATCAGAGTTGAGCCCAAAATCTCTTCTCGATTGCAAGACCCCATTTAGTAGTCCCTATACTTATCACAGTGGTACTTTCTTGAAGAAAGTCTTTCTTACTGTCTTCAACAATTGTCATCAATAATTTCTTCTTTTACAAGTACCGGTGTCATTTTAAAACAAGCTGCCTCACCAATACAAACATACTCTTAAAAGGATATTGTGAATCTAAAGTCAGAGAACTTGTAGGATTACAGCCATAGGTGATCGAACAATAAAAGAACAAAGGCAGAGGAAGAGATGAGAGAGTGTGGCCTTCCCAGAGCCCCACTCCAGCTCTCCCTTGGCCTGCTTCTCAGACAGTAGGCACTGGCATTGAGAAATAAACCATGCACCTTTTGAAGTTATGCCACATCAATCACAGGCCTTTATATACTGATTAACTGCCTCTCTCAGCAAGAGGGATGATCCACCTCATTCTCTCAGCACAAAAGAAACCAGTTTTGCAGCTCATGAATTAACCCTTCTTTTGCCAGGCAAACTATTTTCCAGGATAATGAAAACAAAGAAATAACATTTCAAATAATTTAATGATGAAATTAGTGATTCTTTTCTGGCTAAACGTATGCTGGAAACTCTAAGATCATTACTTAATAACCTAGAATGGCTTCTAGAAACCCAGAGGTGGCAAAGGATGTGAGAATTAACAAACTGGGAGCATCCCTAAGTATGCAGTCTGACTACCTTTGAGAGGTGCAAGGAATTAAAATCGACATGGATTCATGAAGGGCAACTGCAAGCTACATGTTTGGGAGAACGGAGTTGTCCAATTTCCCATGAAGGATTTGCTGGAACAATACTTCTGTAAACTGAATGTGCCTACAAGTCACCTGGGAAGTTTATTAACATTTTGATTCAATATATCTGGATGGGTCCTGAGATTCTGCATTTCTAACAGTCACCCAGTGGATGTGGATGCTGCTGGTCTGTGGACCACACTCTAAAGCAATCTGGTTCTAGAGGACCCTTACTATAACTCAGCAATCTTAACTCATGCGCCAGAGCTAATGTCATCTTTGCCCTCCTTAAACATGTGGAGTCTTTGCAGCTTTATAGCCTCTCCTACCCTTAGTCCAAATTCAGATGCATCAGATCAGTGGTGGCCTTCCCAAGTGAGGTCTGTCACTAGGTTATGTGTAGTAGCTGGTGGACTGCAGGTCCAACTGTATTATTTTGAAACAACATAGGCATTGCTTTATCAAAATCTTACATAAATTCAAATACATCAAACAGAACAAGTAGGAAGAATGGGAGAAGGTTGTTCATTACATGAAAAAAATGCACTGAAGCACATGAGTTTTCTCACTTTGGCATATGTAAAACATATTTCAGGCAAAAATACAAGACTGAATTTGCATGTAGGCATGTATTTGTGGTGCTGAGCAAGTAAGCTACCCAGTTCTGCCACTTGGATTGGTGCCCAAACAAGGAGCAGTAATGATACCTTACTTTTGTTTGTATAGTTACAAAGCACTACCGCATGCATTATCCCTTTAATCCTTTTAATGAGCATCTGATTAATAGTTATTCTTATTTTACAGATGAAGAAACAGAAACTTGGAGGTCACACGTCTAATTTCCTAGCCTAATAGGTGGCAAACTCCAGACTTAAAACTCAATTTCTGAGTTCACTTCTCTTTCTAGCATCCTCTATGCTCTGCCATTGCTCTCAGCTCTGGTTGTACATTGAGATCATGGGAAGAGCTTACAGAATGCTACTGCCTGGGTCCCACCCTCAGACATTCTGAGGTCATTGGTATGGGAAGTATCCTGGGAATCAGGATTTTTAAAGCTTTCAGGTGAGTCAAATGCAGTGATTCAGGCTTAATACTGTTGGCATCTGGGGACAAATCATTCTTTGTTGAGGAGGACTGTCCAGTGCATTGTAGGATGTCTAGCAGCCTCTCTAGCCTCTACCCTCTAGACACCAGTAGCACTCCTCCAGTTGTGACAACCAAATGCCTCCAGACATTGCCAAATCTTCCCTGGGGGGCAAAATTGCCCTATTGAGAAGCACTGCATAATATAAAGCCAAAGTTGTGAAGGACTGATAAATAACTACATTGTCAGCAGCAATTGTAGTTTATTTATTAATTTCTTAATTTACCCCACTCATGGCCAAAGAAGCAAAACAATTCATCATCTTTCCCTCTTCCCAATTTCATCAAAATTAGGAGCTGAACCTGATAAGCATTTTTGGAATACTATATTTATTTGATGGTTGTCTAATCTAAAGGAAGATAGAGACTTCTGTTCATCCATAGTTTCTTAATTCACTCAATTACATTTCCTTAGTGGTATTATGTACTGGTATGTCTCAATTTTGCCTGATAAGAATCACCTGGAATTACAACAGATTCCTCGGCCCTAATCCAAAACTACTGAATCCAAATTTTTAGGGAGAGGCCAGGTAATTCAGATATTTAACAAGTATCTCCAGGTAATTCTTATCATCAGGGAAGTTTGGAAAAAATTAGGTAAGACAAAGGGAATACAGAGATGAATAAGGCAGAGCTCCTCAAGAAGACACGTAATTAAGTAGTGATAATTCAGGATGATAAAAGCAAAACTATAAGTGTGTAGAAGCTTAGCATGTAGCATAAAGGATGGAATAATTTACTTATTTTGGCTGAGGAGGCATAGCTCAGAGAAAGGCATATGTGGGAGATGATATCTGTCTTGGATTTTGAAGCATAAATACAACTAGCCAGGGGTACAAGGTGTAAAAGTTCATTCTAGATAGGGAAAATCAACAGGAGAAAATCATCTTGTTTCTAGATGCCTAGCCTATATAGCCATGCATGTAGTAGGTGCTCAATAAATACCTATTCTTTGGTCAACCTTAAACCCACTGCTCCTTCATTATAGTGCTCTCTAGTCAGTGATTCTGCACACTGAGTATTATCCTCAAATGGGCCTGAAAAAAGTTTGCCTAGGTGAGAAGGTTGCTAATTAACATTTTAATCTCATTTAAGCCCCCTACATACTCATATTTAACTCTTATTTTTTTTCCTTGGAATTAACTTTTGTACTCTTCTCTGATGGCTGTTGACTTTTTAAAACCTATTCCATAGGTCTTTGGAAAAGCTGAATTACTGTGCGATTATTGTATGAACATGAAAGACTCAACATGCTCTTAGATTATTAATGGGAACATGAAAAGCATTTGCAGGCTGGGCAGAGACCCATCTTAAAGTGATGATGATACTGATATTGCAAGGAAACATGAAAATTTGAGGACATTTCTGAAGACTCCTTCTCTGCCTAAGGCTGCCTCCCAAGAAGCCTGAGCAAATAAGGCTTGTTCCATAATTAAGAGACCAGCTCAGATGTAATCTTCTCAGAATGGCGTTTTATGACTACCCACTACTAACTATTTCCTTCATCTCTTTTTCTTATCTTTTTTTTCATAATATTTATAATTCCCTGACATTGTATATCTGTTTATTTGTTGTTTCTCTTTCCTCTACTAGATTAAAAGTTCCAGAAGGTCAAGAACATTTACTGTTGAATCCCAACTCCCCAAAAAAGTCCTTCATACATAAAAGCCATTAATTAAATAACTGCTGAATACTGAATAGATTATATATTCTTTTAGAATCCTGGTTTTCTCCTTTGTAGGCTCAACATGTTTGTCCTCAGTTGTCAATGTCTAATTTTCTTTCTGGACTGTAACATTCATTAGGGCAGGGATGGTGTCTACCTTATTCTCTACTTATTCCAGCATGTAGTAAATACTTAAAAACTATTCATGTATTTAATAGATCTATGAATGAGCAAGTGAATAAAAATGGAAGGCCAGCACTAGATGGCTTTACTCTAATGAGCTGGTTTCTCCAACAGCATACTGACCATCAGCATAGATGTGTGGGTCAGCAAATTCCAGGAATAAACAGCTCTGATTATTACAGCAGTCAGCTCTTCCTGTGACAGTAGTAAGAATGGAACAAATGAAATGGCCAATGAGCAATAATCCTGTTACTCTTGAAGAGCAATTAAAAAAATGTCAAAGAAGAAAAATCATACATCAGTGGCAGGGAAGCTCACTGAAATTGTTGACCAATGTAGGTGAAACAGAGGGTCTTGCAAGCGAAGAAATGTGGGCATCTGGTGAGAAAATAGCAGAGGCAAAGAAGCCCAGCCTAAAGAGATAGAGCAAGCCCAGAAAGCCCAGTGGAAACCACAGATGTGGTCCTATCCCTGAAGTTCACATTTGTCTACTATCAGTCATAGGTATTCTACTCTAGGAAGTCATTCCCAATCATAAAGACATTACAGATTCAAAGAGGGATATCTGCTGAAATCACGACCTTCAAACTAAAATTTGCTTCATGCTCAGTATACAACTGTGTGGTGGGGGAGGAGAGCCTTCTTGCATTCTTAACTCTCAACAAGTAAGAACCTGATTTTCACAGGGTAGTCATTGCCAATGAAGCAGCTACATTGTCTGGGGTATGTACCCTGGGGTTTGTCATCGTGTGTGGGGAAAATTTAGGATGGGGACACACATCGAGAGTTTAGGAGTAGAGGTTTATTAGGCAGAAGAGAAGAGAAAGAGAAACAGCTCTCTCTATAGAGAGAGGGGTCTCCCAGCAGAAAGGACCAGCTGCAGACAGATGACCCGGATTTTATAGTGTGGTTTGAGGAGGCAGTGTCTGATTTATGCAGGGCTCACAGATTGGTTCCTTCAGGTAGAATGTTTACATAGCAGGCAGGGAAGGCTGGTTGCCCCACCCTAATCTTATTATGCAAATGAATTTTCCTTGAGCAGTGCCATATTGTCTGCTCCTTACTGTAAACGTGGCTGGCAGAGAAGGGAGGATGTGGCCACCATCTTGAACATGTCTAGTCTCTAGTTCCTGCAGGCGTTCACCCATGAAAGCTCCTAGCTTGCTTGTCTATGTCTGCAGCTTGACTTTACAGGCTGCTCTTTGTTAGAAAATGATTTGGGGCTGCTTTTCATTAAAAAGGGAAGCCTTACCAAGGACTTCCATACCCTTACTATCTGCCTAAGTGATTTCTTCTTAACTCCTGTATCACCGAAGCTCTCAAATACGCTTTACCACACCTTTTGTGTATCACACCACACATAGAAAATTATAATAATTGCATGGTACACTTGAATAAGCAGACATGGCTGCTCCACCTGCCAACTCGGGGGCAGAGGAGAGTATTATGTCAAGCACACCTGGAACTCATTTGAGATGGAGCATTTAGCCTGCAGCCCACTGTTTAGAAATTCTGCCCTGGCAGATGTGTTCTCATTTTTCATCAGACATGGAAGGAAAATATTATGCTAGGTTCTATATGCATCCCAGAAATATTTTGGGGCACCTACTATGTGCCAAGCACTTCTCAAAGCAGGGGACAAAACAATAAAAGACTGCTTTCTTATGAAGACTACATTGTAGTAAGGTGAGACAGAAAACCAAACCTATGTTGGGTGGTGACAGTGTTACAGAGGTAAATACAGCAGGCAAGCGTGATAGAAAATGATGGTATGGGGGCAAAGCTATGAGCAATTTTATGTAGAGAGAGAGAAGGGTCTATTATCTGCTTATTGCTGCTGCAACAAGTTGTCACATATGTAGTGGCATAAAATAACACAAATTTATTACCTTACAGTTTTGGAGGTCAGAAGTCTAAAATGGATTGGCAGGGTTACATTCCTTCTGGAGGCTCCAGGGAAGGGTCCTTGCCTTTTTCACCTTTTAGAGACTGTCTGCATTCCCTGACTCATGGTCCATTTCTCTACATTCAAAGCCAGTAGTATAACATTCTCAAATCTCCCTCCCTCTCACTCCTCCTTCTTATAAGGACCCTGAAATTATATTGGGCCTACCTGGATAATCCAGGAGACTCTCCCCATCTCAGTATTCTTTATTCACATTGACTCACAGTTGCAGTCTATTATGCCATGTAGGGGAACATATTCAGGGTTCCAGGGATTAGGACATGGACATCTTTGGGGGTCATTATTCTACATACCACAGTAGGATTCTCTGACAAAGTGACATTTGATCAACGACCAAATGGAGGTGCAGGGCAGCCATGGAGCTATTGGGGGATTGGGGTTCCAGCACTGGGGGAAGCGAATGCAAAAGCCCTGTAGGGGGAGTTGACTTGACACGCTTAAAGAATGGTAAGGAGTGTGTCCAGATTGGAATGAGAGGGGAATTATGGCAGTAGAAAGATCAGAGGGATGGCAGCGGGCCAGAACAGGTATACAGGGCCCAGGAGGCCATGTCAGGATTGCATGGGTAAGCTCATTCAATTCATACAACAACCTGATAAAGTAGGTGCTATTATTTGCCTTGTTTCTAAGGTTGAACAACTGAGGCTCATAAAAGTTAAGTACAACTCAAAGAGCAAATATTGAACTGAATCTGATGATTCTAGTTTAGAGAAGTGAGAAGATCCTGGAGAAAATATCAATATCCTTCTGAGTCGCAATTTCAGTTGTGACTCAGAAGCCATATGTCAGTGTGACAGCACAAGGAGCAAGGCCCAAATAGCTCCCCTCCTACCAGTTTCCCATTTGACAACAAAATTAAGGGTTTAGGCAGCTGGGATGTAACTAAAATTAAGCCAGGTAACCTTTTTGTTCTTCAAGTTTACTATCTGTAAAACAGTAATACAATGTTGCAAATGTACCTTGCTATCAAACAATAAAAGAGAGATTCAGACTAATATGAATTTTCAAAACAGATAAATAGGACTTTATTTTAGCCATAAGACACTTTGTATTAACAAAACATCATCCAAAGCTTTCTTTATAATAGTAAGTTTCTCTGGTATGCGCGTGCGCGCACACACACGTTTTCTGATATTTGATTGACAACTTTTAAAGAAAAGTAGTGATTACCAAAAGTGCCTTTATTTTGTCTTGCATATATTAGTTCTTTTTCTCTAGCTCAGAGATTTTGCATTATTCCCTGCTAAAAGATGGAGAGTTTGGGGATGAGTTTGCACATTGTGTACCTGAGGGGCTCCTGGAAAGAATAAAAGGTTTCTAGAAGCTTCTTAATCACAGATAATTCTTTTTCTTCCTTCCCTGAGTCCGATGTCCAAAGAATGCAGTGCATTTAGGGGGCAGAGTCAGGCCCAGTGTGGTTGGCATTGTTGCTAGTACAGTCCATCGACATGGACTATTAATAAAATTGTATGTTTATGTAAAATTGGGCAATTTAAAAGTAGAGCTATGTGTTCCTTTCCAAACACCTTGGTTGTTTAGAATAGAATTGTTAAGCGTGTGAGTTGATTCTTTAGTTTCCAGTATTCACAGCTCCCACTCACAGCTTTGAAAATTCCTTTATGGCATCTACTTACAGTAGTCAAATTGCGAAAGTTAAATGATATGCATTAAGAAAAAATGGGCCCCTGTGGCTGTTGGTGCTTTTGTCATCTTGTCAGGAGTCAGGAATCCTAGAGAGCCGTGCATTGTCTGCATAGTTGTGCTTGCAGAAAGAATACATGGTATGGAGTGTTAGAACTCATGAAGGCTCTCCCTTCATGTGATCCATATCACAGCTCCCCGCTGCTCTGCCACGTGGTGCTTCCCATGCATTTCTGCCACCCCCACCACCCTCCATTCTTTAACACGCGTGGTAGCTCTGTGGAGATGGAAGTCCATGTCACTGTATCATGATGTTCAACCCCTCATGCCTCTCTTCCCCTATCCCCATCCTGCCCCAGGGTGAGTGTTTTCTGAATTGCAGTGATGTCAACAAAACAACAGACTTGAACAACCAGGACAAGTCCAGGTGAGGTCTGAGAAGGCTCCCATGGAGAAAATTTTGCCTTGCAGCCTCTGCAGTGAAATTGCACAGTAGAGCAGAAAAATACCATAATGAGAGACCCAAAGGAAAATGGCCTTTTATGAAGTGGAAAGTGGAAAGATGTCCAGATGTGGACACTGCATATTTAAACATATTCAGTGATGCAATTATTATAAGTGCAATATCTCAATTTAGAGACACTGTGAGTACCTGAAGTGACCAGAACATGCTTCTATGATTTCAGCAACTTATGTAACCCAGGAGCCAGTCTCACCTGGTTATCTGGACTCATTGTTCAGTGAAGCCAACTTTACTGGGAGGAAGAAAGGACTGGGAGTAGTAGATTTGAATGAAGGCTTTTTCGCTTACTGATTTTGTGAATTTGGGCAGCTTGCATCCCTCACTTTGAGTTGTGCAACCTCAAAGTCCACATAAGGAAAATGGGCTTAATAATGTTTCTCTTACTGGGTCGCTGTGAGGCACAAATGAGATCATGCATGAAGAATTACTATGTAAGCTGTGAAGTGCTACACAAATGAAATTTGTTGATGTTTGTTAAGAAAAACCAAAATTATCACATTGACCTTGGACTCACCCAATTTCTTTAATCTGTTTAAATGTGGTAAGAGGTACCACACTTAACCTCCTCAAAGGAGGTTTAGATATCTTGTCAATAACTTATGTCATTAGAAACCAACCAATGTAGGTGAAACAGAGGGTCGTGCAAGCCAAGAAATGTGGGCATCTGGTGAGAAAATAGCAGAGGCAAAGAAGCCGAGTCTAAAGAGATAGAGTGAGCCCAGAAAGCCCAATGGAAATAGTATTGTCAATACTATTTTTCAACTTACTGGTAAGAATACAAATTTTTAAAAATGATTCTAATTGCATTAGGTACAATAAAAACCTACTTGAAGTAGTTATAGAATATGTAAAATTTCAATAGTATTTGTGTTGTAGAGGGGGAGGTACAGACAGGCATATTTTGGAAAAGAGCAAACAGTCATGCTAAAAAAAAAATGAGGCTAGAGAAGTTATATACTCAGCGCTCTTTGAGTTGAATAAGAAAGGGCAGGAAGGCTGTTTGACATACTCAAAATAATGTCCAGGTAATTTAGTAAACAAGACATGCTGGCATTGTAAATTGGTTGGGTGACCTTTGATGAGAACTAAAATACAACACATGCACCTGATTGAATATTTTTCATTTTGTATCCTTAGTCTGATAAATCTGTGAGAAGATAGACATACATGTAACCTACATCTTTACCCTTAATATTATTGCTATTTCCACAGTTTTCCTATTGATTAGAGTGATTTTCTCGACATATTCAAATTGTCAGAGTATGAATAAGAGAAATGTCTTAATGATATGATTTATTGCAGGAGCACAGAATGTTCAGAAGAAGATGGCAAAGACCTTTTATACTTCTTTCTGTTTTCATGATCAAGCTTTCAGAAAAATAGATGTGAACAATTCAAATTAGTTTCCCCAGGACTAGAAAACCTCAGTTGCCATTTTAGTTGCTTCTGCTTTTCTAGGTACTGAGATAATATATGCTATCTGCCCTCCAAAAATATATAACTGGAATATAAATTTGATTCTTATATTGCTTCGGACCTAGCCTTAACATCTAAAGATTTTTCATATTCTCCTCACATCTTTGAATTCAATTTTTCAAAAATTGAATTCAATCAGGCTTAAAAAGAAACAGTAGGATCTCCACTTTCGTTGATATTTTATTTTTCTGCTTCTACAATAAAAAATGTTTTTACCTACCATGAATTACAATATTAACTAGGTTGTGATTTGGAAATCCTTTTTAATCTTTATTAAATCTTCCATGAATAACATACATATGAAGAGATTTTAGTTGGAGATAGTCATTCAATTTGATTTAAATTAGAAGCAGATTCCATTATTTGTGATTGTTATTGCAATTACTAATAGAATGCATCAGGTAATACAGATAAGTGTTAACAGAAATACTAAGCTCATCAAGAGTATTTTAAAATACATGTAGACCTTTAGTTAATAGACAATCTGTTTTTTGTTGGGTTGGCCATGTAATTAATATATATGGTATATTGAACAATATATAAATGCATTGCTACTTAAAATTTTACACATGTTTCCCGAGTGTAGGTTGTTTATATTCTCTAGACTAGGAGCCATGTCTTAGGCAGTTGTATTTATTTGATATAAGGCAAATTATTTAACTCAATAGTTTTCTGGTAACTACTGGTTGAATGGCTAAATGTTCTCTGCTTGGATCTCTCATCCTCCCCTGTCTTTCAGCTACATCCTCTGTCCTCTTCCTGATCTGTGGGAATTATAGGTTTGTTTCTCTGTGTACTGCTTCCCTTGCTTTCTTCTACTACCTACCATAACCCATTCATTGCTGGCTCAAACTCGTCTTAGGGGCTTGAAACTATCTAGGCCTGGCTCTAGGGGAGAGAGTCATTAGCCATAGCTTCTGTCCTTTGCTTTGTACACTGGGCACTTCTGCTCCAAGAACAAGACCAGCACTGAGCTGCTTGGAGTAGCAGCAGCAACAGCAGCAGCAGTGTATCTGAAAAACTAGGTTCCCTGAGAAAGCTTCTCTCTTAGAAGACTGTGGCTTGTAGAGTTGCTTCTTGAAGACCTTGCCTCTGGTGTTAGGTAAGCATCACACATACATTGAACAACACACTTCATTAAAGGATAATCCTTAATTGAAAGCAAGTTCATCATGCATTAACGAGGTTATGATGGATCTTGTGTTACATAAAAAGGGTTTATGAGCTTCCGAAAGAACACATTCGTTTCCTTCTCAACTCAAGGACACTCTACTATTCAAATGCTCCTGGTGTTTAGCAAATCAACTCTAGCTTTTTCATCACCTCACACCAAAATTAACTTAAAAATGCTATTTATATCAGGAAAAAAATTCCAGTTAAAAGTGAGAATCCACTCTATATAATTATTTAACATCAGGTAGAACCACCCACTACTTTTTTCCATGAAAATGTTTATTTTTAAATTGAGTGTATCTACTTTTTTTAAGAGTTAAACAGAATGCGTAGGACTTGATCTAATAAATAGCTGTTTTTTCCTAGCCTTCAGCTTCTCCCTTTTCATTTTTCTCTCCCATCATTCATTCATTCTTTCCTTCTCTCCTTTCCACAATAAGCCTCTTCTCATTCTTTGTTCCTCCGGATCTTCTCTTCACAATCAAGTTTCTTGCTCTCTCTCCACTGCATCGGCAGGTGGGGGGTCACCGAATCCTTTCAGTGTTCCATTTTAGTTCTTCCTCTGTTCTTGCAGTACACATCCCTTGCATGTATTCATTCATACCTACATCAGATATCACTTAAATGTCCATAGTTCCTAGATTTAGAACTTTGGTCCAGATCTCTTTCTTGGGAGCCTCAAATTTTTTTTCTGTTTGTTTACCAGGCATCTCTGCTTAGATAATCCATAGCAATGGTGGCCCAGCTAGAATTCATCATCTACAATAGTCTCACACCCTGCTTCCATAAATACCTTCCTGAATTTCTTATCTTATAAATGACACTTAATCTCACTGCCCAAGCCACAGACCAGGATATCATCCCAGATTACAATTTTTCTTTAAATCCTTCATCTTGTCAATCTCTGTGCTCCATTGATTTCATCTCCTAAAGAATTCTCATTTCAGTTCCCCATATATGTTTCCATGGTCACTGGAATGACTCACGCCCATGCAAATGGCATTGTTTGCCAATTTGTCAAAATAGGGCATTTTCTGATTGTTCCACTTTTAGCCTTATCTCATTATCTTCACAAAGCTGCTGAAATTTTCCAGTGTGAAAATCTGATTACTCCCTCTCCAGCTCAAAATTCTGCAGTGACTTCTTATTCTCTTCAGATAAAATCTGCAGTGTTTTGCTTGACAAAGTCTTCCATAATCAAGCCCCTATCCAGCCTCCACTCTCACCTGTTCTTTGTACCTTTAGCCCCTCCCACTTAACACTTTACATTCTGCCAACATTGGGCCACTTCTAGTGCCTCAGACACTCCGCAGTCTGCACACTGCTAGATGTGGCAAATGCTGTTCCTTGCCTGGCATGCCCTCAGCATATGTCTGCTCATTTTTCAAGGATTGTTTAGGAACTATCTGTCCGTGAAGCTTACCTTTTTGTCCCTGGGCATACATGCTGCCATTGTACTTAAGCCTTACTTTCATCAAAACACAGGAAGGATCCTTTCTGTTTGCTTCTGTCTGGTACATTGTAGACTTCTTGGAGACAAAGTTATGTTTTTCCACCTATGTGTCTGTATCACATACAAGGGTCTAACATATAGTAGGAACTCAATAAATGTTCATTAAATCAATGGATAACTGAATGAATAAATGAATGAAATTACTAAAACAATTGAAGGCTTTGAAACTACGTGATGCCAAATATACTTGCATAAACTTTTTTTCATTTCAGCTTTTCATCTTGATTCTGCATAGACACATCATTAATTAAATTCTGGGTGCATGAAAGACTTTATAGAGAATGCTCATATTTTTTCCTAAGATGAAGATAAAAATATTTGCATGTAAATGAGACAATACCCAACCTCAGAGAAGCACTATCTCTCACTCCTCCAAATAAACTCCATTACCTGTTGGGAAATAAATGAAAATGAATCCATTGCAGTAATGGGTTTTCAGGCCAATTTTCCAAGCAAGAGCTCATTTCTAGTTGAAAGTAAATATGTTTCCTGAGCTTATGAATTCAGCCATTGCTTATGTTTATACATGCATTGAGGATGCATTCATATCTCATTCAGGATCCGTGAAGTTTGAAATCAGCCCTCCTCATGAGCAAGACATTCATAGTTTCACAAATTCCATTTACTCAAATTAATAAGCAAATTCTTAAGTTTCTAAATAATTTGAGTTATGAAGGGATCTCATATTTGAAGCATTTGCTCTTGTTTCTAATTTTTTAATTCTGGAAATTGAAATGTAAGGCAATAAAGCAGAAAAATGCCCACATTCTTTTAATGATAACTCTTTCTTCCCTTCTTCATGCATTCCTTTAAGTCTCTTCAGTTCCCTTCTAAAGTTGCCAATGGCAGGTTGTGAGGACTTAACCATGTGCCAGGCACAAGGCAAAGCACGATGTCTTAATAGGATTTAATCCTCTTAACAACCCATGTAAATGGATACTATTATTATCATCTCCAAGTAACCGAGGAGGAAATGGATGCAGGCAGAGGGTAAGCCATATAGCTTATAATTGGTAAAGCCAAGGCTGGAACCCAGGTCTGATTCCACAACCTTGCCTGCAATCGTTAGTGGTCCATGTCATCCAAAGCATGGGTAAAATTTGTGAGGTGGAAAATTGTTCCAGCCTGTTTTGAATCACCTCACACTCTGTTTAGTAAGAATCGCATGTATCTCATTATTATCACATTGCCTTTTACATGTACTTTGTAAAGTAGGCTTTTTTTTTTTTTTTTATAGCTAGTGATGTTGATTCTAGTTTGTAAGATGTAATAACTGGTTCAGAGAGGTTAGATGCTCCAAAGAAAATGAAGGGAGCAGGGAGGGAAGTTTTCTCCTTCCACATGATATCATTGAGAAATAAAAAAACAAAACAAAGCAAAACCCAAGAAAACAGAGGTGTTTCAGATGAAGCGGCATTGGCAAATTTTTCCTGAGAGATGGCAAGTATTTTTAGACTTTGCAGAGGCTTTGCAGCCTCTATTGCAACTATTTAATTCTGCTGTTGTAATGTGAAAGTAGACACATAGAATAAGTAAATGAGTAAGTGTGGCTGTGTTCCAAAAAGACTTTATTTATAAAAACAGGCAGCAGGCCAGGTTTGACCCACTAACCATAGTTTTTTGATGCTTAAAGCATCCAACTGTATTCCTTATATTGTGTTATCAATCTACATATTTGGAAATGCCTAGGTGATAAGCAGAATGTAGATAACTTACAGGACAGTGATAGCATTTGAGGTCTATCAAGATTATTTTTGTGCTACATAGCTAAAGCTCCACTGTTTAAACTGGATATTATAAAAGTTCAAAGGGAGATAATCTATTTAAACTCTAGAAGCAGGCTGCCTGGCAATTTATGACATGTAAAGTCTTAGAAAAGCTTTTGACAGCTATGGAACTATGTTCGCACAATTTGGAATTGCAATCTCAGTTGGGAGGATATACATTCAGACTCAATACAGATAATACAAACATGTACTATAAATCTTTGTAGTGTAATTAACAAAGTTGGGCACAGCAGTTTTATGATCCAAACAAATAAACTGCAATTTTTCTTAAAAAATACTAGAAACAAGGAAAAACAGACCTTATATGCAAATTTCAACTTCATGGATCTTTATGATGTTTTCCTTTATTTAAGAAATGGCAAGGCTGGGTGTGGTGGCTTACGCCTGTAATCCCAGCACTTTGGGAGGCCAAGGCTGGTGGATCACCTAAAGTCAGGAGTTCGAGACCAGCCTGACCAGCGTGGTGAAACCTCGTCTCTACTAAAAATACAAAAATTAGTTGGGCGAGGTGCCCAGCGCCTGTAATCCCAGCTACTCGGGAGACTGAGCAGGAGAATGACTTGAACTTGGGAGACAGAGGTTGCAGTGAGCTGAGATCACACCATTGTACTCCAGCCGGGGCTACACGAGTGAAACTCCGTCTCAAAATAAATAAATAAATAAAAAGGCAAGCCTATTTTAAGATGCTGTTACTGTCTTTTAGATAGATGTAGAAAGGTAGAGAAGCCTATGGAAACAAAGTGTTTGAGTTGATAGTTCCACTCTGTCACTTCCTAGCTGCGTGCACAAATTCTTAAGCATCTATAAGCCTGGGCATAAAATACATAGCACAGGCCTGGCACATAGTAACTTCTCAATAAATAGTTGCAAAAATGATGATGTTATTTTTCCCCCGACTTCCTCTACCTAAAGGTGTAGATCTCTGCCTTACTAAAAATAAAAAGAAAACCTGAATTTGGATGTTGAATTCTAACACTGATTTGAATACTAAGGTAGAAGGCTTTTGGTTATTCCAAATAAATGATCACACAGTCTATAGACAACTTCCACATGCTCACTATCATTCATTACCAGTAAGTCTGTGCCCCAGCCTTCCTGTGATAGAAAAAAAAAAAAGAAAGAAATATCTTTCTTACAGCATTTTAGTATCATTAAAAAATAATGCACATATAAATCTATTGTGTACATTTAATACTTTGTTTAAAAGAAACCTGTCACCCTTTGGGGTGTGTGTGTGTGCTTAAAAGAGAAAGGGAGAGGAAAAAAAATCAGAGAGAGAAAGGGAAAGAAAAGGTGTATAGATACCTAGGCACATTCAAATTTACTAGGTGATGCCATACTTTTTTTCTAATAAATTATAACATGTTACCATTAGCAGTGGATGAGAGTTTTCTTGGCTCTGTATCCTTACAAAGATTTGGAATTATTAAACTTTTTAAAATTTTGTTTTTATTGACATGTAATAGTTATACATATTGATGGGCTACAGGTGATGTTTGATACATGTATACACTGCATAAAAATAAAATCAGGGTACTTAGCATATCTATTACCTCATGCATTTGTCAGTTTTTTGTGATGAGAACATTCAAAATCTTCTCTTCTAGCTGCTTTGAAATATACAGTACAATATTTTTAACCAAAGTCACCAGAACGTATTTCTCCTATCTGACTAACTTTTTACCTGTTGCTCAATGTCTCTCTATACTCTCTTTCCTCTCCTCTCCCTAGCCTCTGGTAACCACTATTCTACTCTCTACTTCTAAGAGATCTATTTATTTAGATTACACATATGAGTAAGATCATATGGCCTTTGTCTTTCTGTGCCTGTTCTATTTCACTTAACATAATGCTCCCCAGCTTCATTCATGTTGAGGCAAACAATAGGATGTCATTTTTTCTTATGGCTCCATAGTGTTTTAGTGAGTATAATATCACATTTTATTTATCCATCCAGCTGTTGGTGGGCGCATAGGGTGATTCCATATCTTAACTATTGTGAATAGTGTTGTGATAAACACGGGATTAGAGATATTTCCTCAACATACTGATACTGATGAGGGGTTAATATGCAGAGTACTTAAGGAATCCAAACAACTCAATAGCAAAAAAGCAAATAATCTGATTGAAAAACAGGTAAAAGACTTGAATAGACATTTCTCAAAAGAGGACATACAAATGGCCAACAGGCACCTGAAAATATGCTCAGCATCACTAATCATCAAGAAAACAGAAATCAAATTGAAATAGAATTACCATATGATCCAACAACCCCACTCCTGGGTGCAAATTCAAACAAAATTGAATTGTTCAACTTTAAAATTTTTTCAATCTTGTGGGTTTGAAATGGATTCTCATTGTAGTTTTAATTTGCATTTCTTAATTCCCTAATGGGACACATAAGTCTTATATATTATATGCAAATATAATCCAGATTTTTTATATATTATATAATACAAATGTTTCATAAAAGACACTTACACTTCTTCTGTTGAGACATGCCTGTCAAAGTCTTTTGCCCATTGTTTTTTCAGTTGATTACTTGTCTTTTACTTATTGTTCTATATGAATTTTTAACAAAGATATATTCTAGGTAATTCTTTTCAGATTTAGGTGTTGAAAATATCTATCATAGCTTGTGGCTTGTCTTTTTATTCCCTTTCTTTGGTGTCCTTTGATGAACTAAGTTCTTCATTATGAGTCAGTCAAATTTGTCAATCTTCTTCCTATAGATTTTTACTTTTTTCATCTTATTTAAGAAATATTTCCCTACCTGAAGGTTATAAAATTATTTTTAAATGGTCTTCTAAAAGTTTTTTTACCATATTCTTATGTGCATTTAGGTTTTTAATCCACCCTGATTTTTGTGTACAGTATGAGGTGAGAATACAATTTCACTTTTTCATCTGTTGTTCCAGCACTATCATATTAAATAATCAATTTTTTCCACAGATGTACAAAGCCTGCTCTGTCACAAATAGACGATTTATATATTTGTGGTTTGTTTCTGGCCTATTTTTTTCCAACCATGGTACAATATCATGTTAACAACTACTATAGCTTTATACTAAATCTTTATACTGACAGGATAAGTCTTCCCACCTTGCTCTATTTTTCTTCTCTAGGAATGTTTAGCTATTCTCTGTCCTTTGTCCTTTCAAATGCATATTAGAATAAGCCAATCAATTTCAACAAAAAATCATATTGAGATTTGGACTGGAATTAGTCCAATCAAATTGGATTTGGACTAAATTTAAAAACAATTGACGTCTTGGCCGGGCCCAGAGGCTCATGCCTGCAATCCCAGTGCTTTGGGAGGCCCAGGTGGGCAGATTACTTCAGGTCAGGAGTTTAAGACCAGCCTAGCCAACATAGTGAAACCCCATCTCTACTAAAAATACAAAAATTCGCTGGGCATGGTGACGTGTGCCTGTAATCCCAGCTACTCTGGACGCTGAGACAGGAGAATCACTTGAACCCTGGAGATGGAGATTGCAGGGAGCCGAGATCGTGCCACTGCACTCCAGTCTGGGCAACAGAGTGAGACTTCATCTCAAAAAAAAAAAAAAAAGAAAGACAAAAATTGACATATTGATTGAGTCTTCCTATTCAAGTGAATTATATTCATTTTTCCATCTATTTATATATATTTTATATTTTTCAATAAAATTTTATAATTTTGTACCAAAACATAAAGTATCTAGAAAAACATGGTACAAAATTGTATAAAATTATATCATTTTTTCTCGGTATTTTATGTTTTGTTGCTATTGTGAATGATGTACTTTAAAAAATTGTATTTGTCTTACTGATTACTGCTGATGTATAAGAAATGCATTTGACTTTTATGTATTCATTTTTATTTAGTAAACCTTACTAATCTCTACCAGTTGTAATGGTATAGCTTTAATTTTCTTTGGAATTTCTTCATTGTTATACACCTTTCATTTCTTATACCTTTTTCTTCTTTTTTACTTTTCTCTATCTGTACTAGCAAAGACCTACAGTGTAATAATGTTCAACAAGTGGGGTGATAGTGAGTATTTTGTATTTTTCCGATCTTAAAATAAACTATTTTGACTGTTCACCATTCAGTAGGATTCTTGTGATATGCTTTTTGTAGATGCTCTTTCTTAAACTAATATAATTCTATTCTATTTCCAGTTTGCAAAAATATGATACAAATTTGTTGAATTTTATTAAACTTGGTCTGCATCTACTTAGATGATGTATGGTTTGTCTTCTCTAAACTACAAAGGTGGTCAATTACACTGATTGATGTTTTTGAATTTTTATTTATTTTTTAAATGAAGTCTTTCTTTGTTGCCCCAGTTGGAGTACAAGTGGTGTGATCTTGGCTCATTGCAACCTCCGCCACTTAGGTTCAAACGATTCCCCTGCCTCATCCTCTGGGGTAGCTGGAACTACAGGCACATACCACCATACCCAGCTAATTTTTGTATTTTTAGTAGAGACAGAGTTTCACCATGTTGGCCAGGCTGGTCTTGAACTCCTGACCTCAAATGATCTGCCTACCTTGGCCTCCCAAAGTGTTTAGATTACAGGTGTGAGCCACTGCACCTGGCCTAAATATATTTTAAATTATATATATTAATCTTTATACTTTTGGTGAGATTTATATAATTGACACATAGTAAGATTCATACTTTTTAGGTATACAGTCTTATGACTTTTGACACATGCATAGAGTTGGGTAACCACCATCACAATCAAGACATAAAATGTATCTTGATTGTGATTACCCACTCCATTTCCCATTATCTTATGGTCACCCTTTATGGTCATATCCAATCTCACCCTAATCCCCTGGAAACTACTGAGATCGTATACTGTCTAGCCTTTTGAGACTGATTTTTTTTTTTCTTAGCATAATATGTTTGAGATTCATCCATAATCTTGCATATTTAGTAGTATTTCATTGTATGCACATAACAGTTGGTGGACATCTATGTTGTCTCCAGTTTTTGATGATTACAAATGAAGATACTATAAACACCCAGGTACAAGATTTTAAGTGAACACTGATTTTCATTTTACTTGAGTAAATATCTAGGAATGGGAGTGCTAGGTTGTATAGAAAGGGCAATATTGGCTCCATAAAATGAGTTGGGAAATGTTTCTTCTTTTTTCTGGAACAAATTATGTGTATTTGGTCATTTTTCTTCTTAAATGTTTAGTAGAATTCATCAGGAAAACAATCTGGACCTGGGTTTTTCTTTCTTGGAAAGTTGTCAGCCATGAATTAAATTTCTCTAATTCTCTAATTAATATGACGATTCAGGCTATCTAGTTCTTCTTGAATGAGTTTTGGTAATTTGTGTCTTTCAAGGAAATGGTACATTTCATCTGCGTTGTCAAGTTTATGGTTATAGGGTTGCTCTTGCATTCCCTTATTATCCTTTTAATGTCTTTATGGTTTATAATGATATCAGCTTATTTATTCCTGTTATTGGTATATTCTCTCTCTCTTTTATTTTTGGTCAATCTCTCTAAAAGCTTATTAATTTTATCTTATCAAAGAAAACTTGTTTTCATTGATTTTCTTTATTCCTCTTTTTTTGATTTTTATTGATTTCTGCTTTTATCTTTATTTCCTTTCTTCTGTTTACGTTGTGTTTAATTGGCTCTTCTATTAGTTTCATAAGATAGAAGCTTATTGATTTGACTCTTTCCTGTTTTCTAATACAAGATTTTATTGCCATAAAATTTTCTCTATGTATTACTTTAGAAATTTTCTCTAAACATTACTTTAGCTATAACCCACAGCTTTTGATGTGTTGTATTATTTTTCATTCAGTTAAAAATATTTTCAAATGTATTTTGAAACTCCTTCTTTAACCCATGGGTAATATAGAATTGTTCCAATTTCAAAATATTTTGGAATTTTCTAGGTATTTCTATCATTTTGCTTTTGACTTACCCATATCATAATAGTTAAAGTAGATTTTCTATAGACAGCATATACTTCATCTTCTTTTAAAAATTCGATGTGTTAATTTTTATCTTTTAATTACTGTATACATGCCATTTACATTTAAGTAATTACTGACAAAATGGTAGCACTAAGGTCTACCATTTTTTGTTTGTTTTCTCTGTTTTTTTTTCTGCTATTCATTTTCTGCATTATTTTGCATAATATTAATTTTTATTTATTTATTTGTACTATTCCAGTGGAAACTCGTCTATTGCTTTTTGGCTATCTTTCTTTGTATTTATTTAATATTTGCTCTATCAATTTAAATATGTATGTTTATATGTATATGTATCTTTTCACTGTCTATACATAGTTAATATCTTGTCATTTTAGTAAAGCATAAGAAACTTACCACCATGTAGGGCTTTTTCCTTTACCCTGTTTACGTTTTAGTTGTCATATATATTATATCTACGTATATTGAAACCTCTCCACGTGATGTTTAAATTTTTGCTTTACACAGTATTAGATATTTTAAAGAAATTAAAAGTAGAAGAAACACAGTGTGTTATATTTACTATTCTGTTAGTCTTTATTCATTTCTAAAGCCTCCTTTTTCCTTAATCATTTTACCTTCAGCCTGAATAACTTCCTTCAGTAATTCTTTTAGAACAGGCTGACTTGCAATGGATTGTCTTAGTTTTCCTTCATCTGAGAATGTCTTTATTTAGCTTTCATTCCTGAAGGATATTTTTACTGGTTATCAAATTCTCAACCGATAGTTCTTTTTTATGTTGCACTTTAAAGATGTTGTTCCACTGTCTTCTAGCCTGTTGTCTAATGAGAAATCCATAGTCATCCGAATTGTTCTAAATATAATGTGGAATTTTCTCTGACTGCTTTAAATATCTTTTCTTTGTCTTTAGTTTTCAGCAGTTTCATGATGTATAATATTTGGGTATAACTTTATTTGAATTTATCTTGCTTCCAATTTGTTGAACTTGTTAAGTCTGTAAATTTATGGCTTCTGCCAAAATTTGAGAAATTTTGAGTGATTTTTCTTCAAATGTTCTGTACCAATCCCTCCTTTATACCACTTCCTCTTTTTCAGGGACTCTAATCGTATGATTGAAATAAAAATAGTTTGAGCCATAGGGGCTAGTGGGACAATATTGTTCCGATATCAAGGGATACAATAATTTCTTCTTCATTCTTCAGATTATTTGATTCTTATTAATATATCTTCAAATTGCCTTACTCTTTCCTTCCTCCTCTCAATTCTACTATTGAGTCCAAGTGAATTTTTAAATTTCAGTTACTGTAATTTTCAGGTTTCAAATTTTTATTTTGTTCTTTTTTATATGTCCTAATTATCTGCTCAGAATTTCTATCTTCTATCCAAGATACATTTAAAATATATTTCTTTTTAGATGATTTATCCAAAATTTTAATTATTTCAATTGGGATGGCTATGCCATGTATCTAATCTGTTAAATTGCCAGAAACAAAAACCATGTTTTTTTTTTTGTTTCATGTTATCTTGCCTGCTATTTTTATGAGTCTTCTGATCAGTGTGCCAAGTAGTAAAATATCAATAGCACTTTCTTTATATAACAAAAATATATCACATTTGTATAGTAACCTGCAGTTTATAAGTAGTTTTAATGTTTACCCAAATAACTTTATGAGGGATGGAGGGCAAAAATTATCTCTACATTATAGAAGAGCAAATGGACTCACAGAGATTTACTTAACTTGCACAAAGTAAGTATGAGGTAGAATCAGAATTATTGTTTAGTTCTCTTTTCTCTCTACCATGTGGCATCTGGGATGTTCAAGCAGAAAATTTTATCCTGTGGCAACATCTGACAAATTCAAGTTGAGAGGACTGAACAATGGGGAAACAACTGGAGTTTCTTCACATTGATTTACAGATATGTGTTGAGTTTTTCTACTACCAACTGAATGTTCATTAAGGAGCCTTAGAAATGCTTGACAACAAAAGCATTACCCTTTCTATTTACTGTGTTATTCTCAAAGACAGAAGGGTCTTCCTTTAGCAGTCCTGATAATTGTATTCAAGGCCTTGAAGACTTGAGAAAAGTAGATTAGAAATGCAGAGACTGCCTTTGATCCTGAAGTGCCAATGAAGGAAAGGTGCTAGCTTTACTTCAAGCATAAGAAAGGCTGAGTTTTGTTGAAAGTAATGTTCAGAATATGATTTTTTATAAGATGATGGTTTTCTTTAGAATCTCTGATGATAATTGTGCTACAATAAACTGTTTCTAGGTTGGAACAATATACATCTCTTTTGTAAAAATTTAATGTAATATGTAAGCAACAGAAAATAGTTTTATTAAATAGCGGCAAATAGAGGCTGATGCCTCCAATAATCTCTTGTCAATGGTGGTAGTGTGATTTTCCTCATCGTATTCGAAATATGTCTTAAAACTTTGAATAGACTAGTTTGACAGGGGTGCTATAGATCCATCTTTTGTTTTATTTGGTTCTAACTTACCACACATTGTAACATTTTGGAATATAGCTGGATAATTATATCAATGTATTGTACTCAAGTACAATAAAAATATTTAAAAAAGGACATTTGCTAAAAATATTATCTTCAACCTTGATTAGTCCTTTCATGTTTTCCATAAGTTGTTTCTTGATGATGTCTAGAAATTTTATGTGGATCTTGACCTGTAAGATTGGATTCTGTCTAGCTTAGTGTCTAAATATAAGTACACTCTCCTACAGTTATAAACAATTATCCAAATTCCCTCCTGTAAACTACTGCAATGATTACACCTACAATTACACATACATTCACTCTCTCCATAGTGGAACACAACCCACATTTCTTCCCAGTTATTGTAGCCATCTCTGAGCCCGTGATATCTGTCTAATGTCCATTCTTCTCAGTCAGGTCTTAATATGGCTTCTTGTGATCCCTGTTATTTATGTTCCAAATAAGAAATTTAACCACCCTTAACACATCTAGTATGCTAATCAGTGAAGAAACCTTTGCTTATTAGTCAGTGTTTTCTAGAGAAAGAGAACCAACATGATATATATGAGGAGATTTATGTTGGGAATTTGCTCATATGATTATGGAGGCCAAGTAGTCCCACTATATACTATTGGCAAGCTGGACAACCAGGAATGTTGGTGGTGTAATTGCAGTCTGAGACTGAGGGCCTGAGAACCAGGGGAACTAATGATATAACTCTCAATTTGAGGCTGAAGTTCTGAGAACATGGATGGGGGTGAACACTGGTGTAATCTGAAGGCTCAAGAACCAGAAGCTCAGATGTCCAAAGGCAGGAGAAGATGGATGTCTCAACTTAAGAAGAAAGAGAAAAGAATTCACCTTTTCTCTGCCCTTTTGTCCTATCAAGCCTCTGAACAGATCAGATGATGCCTACCCACACTGGTGGGAGCAGATCTTCCTTACCCAGTCTGCTGATTCAGATGCTATTCTCTTCCTGAAACACCTTCACAAACACATTCAGAAATAATGTTTTACCAGTTATCTTGGCGTTCCTAAATCCAATCAAGCTGATACATAAAATTAACCATCATACAGTGGTTAACAAAAGCTTTTAATAAAAAAAAATATATATTGCATGGGGGGATCATGGCAAATGGGAGGCAGGACTAGATTGCAGGTCCCACTCGGACGGACAAAGCAGTGTGTGGAGGCTTGCATAGTGAAATTTTGCTCCAGAACGACTGCAGGAATAAGTTAGGAAAGCTGAGAGAACATACAGACCCTCTGAAGGAAGTGGATTGCTCCTGCAAGACCCAAGAGACACCCCAAATACTCAGCCACAGCGAGACCCACACACAGAGAGTCTGAACTCAGACACGCCTAGCCCTGCCCCACCTGATGGTCCTTTCCTCCCCACCCTGGTAGCTGAAGACAAGGGGCATATACTCTCAGGAGATCTAAGGCCCCACCTACTGCCTGTTCCTCCCCATACTACCACAGCTGATGCTCTCTTCAAAGTGCCACCTCCCAGCAGGAGGCTAAGCAACACAAAAATAGTCCATTAAATGACCAAACCTAAGGACCCTCACAGAGCCCATTTCACACCCCTGCCACCTCCACTGGAGCAGGTGCTGGGATCCATGGCTGAGAAATCCAAAGATGGTTCACATCACAGGACTCTGTGCAGACAAACCCTAGTACTAGCCTGGAGCCTGGTAGACTTGCTGAGTTGCTAGATCCAGAAGAGAGATAACAATCAGCTCTCAGGAAGACACATCCCTAGGAAAAGGGGGAGGGTACTACATCAAGGGACCATCCCGTGGGTCAAAAGAATCTGAACAGCAACCTTGAGCCCTGGACCTTCACTCTGACACAGCCTATCCAAGTGAGAAGGAACCAGAAAACCAACTCTGGTAATATGACAAAACAAGGTTCTTTAACACCCCAAAAAATCACACTAGCTTAACAGCAATGGATCCAAACCAAGAAAAAATCCCTGATTTACCTGATAAAGAATTCCAAAGCTTAGTTATTAAGCTAATCAGGGAGGCACCTGATAAAGTTGAAGCCCAATTTAAGGAAACAAAAAAATGACACAAAAAGTGAAGGGAGAAATTTCAATGAAGCAGATAGCATAAATAAGAAACAATCAAAACTTTAGGAAATAATGGATGCACTTATAGAAATGCCAGAATGCTCTGGAAAGTCTCAGTGATAGAGCAAACAAGGAGAAGAAAGAACTTCAGAGCTCGAAGACAAGGTCTTCAAATTAACCTAATGCAACAAAGACAAAGAAAATAGACTAGGAAAATATGAACAAAGCCTCCGAGAAGTCTGGGATTATGCTAAATGACTAAACCTAAGAATAATTGACATTCCTGAGGAAGAAAAGAAATCTAAAAGTTTGGAAAACATATTTGGGGGAATAATCGAGAAAAATTTCCATGGCCTTGCTAGTGACCCAGATATCCAAATACAAGAAGTTCAAAGAACACCTGGGAAATTCATTGCAAAAAGATCATTGCATAGGCCCATTGTCGTCAAGTTATCTAAAGTTAAGACCATCTTAAGAACTGTGAGACAAAAGCACCAGGTAACCTATAAAGGAAAACCTTCAGATTAACAGCAGATTTCTCAGCAGAAACCTTAAAAGCTAGAAAGGATTGGGGCCCTATCTCCTTAAGCAAAACAATTACCAGCCAAGAATTTTGTATCTAGCTAAACTAAGCTTCATAAATGAAGGAAAGATACAGTCTTTTTCAGACAAACAAATGCTGAGCGAATTTGCCACTACCAAGCTAGCACTACAGGAACTGCTAAAAAGAGCTCTAAATCTTGAAACAAATCCTGGAAACACATCAAAACAGAACCTCTTTAAAGCATAAATCTCACAGGACCTATAAAACAAAAATACAATTTAAAAAACTCCGAAAATCATGTGCATGTGCCTTTATAGTAGCATGATTTATAATCCTTTGGGTATATACCCAGTACTGGGATGGCTGGGTCAAATGGTATTTCTAGTTCTAGATCCTTGAGGAATCGCCACAAACAAAAATCCAAGGCAACAAATAGCATGATGAATGGAATGGTACTTCACATCTCAATACTAATGTTGAACGTAAATGTCCTAAACGCTGCACTTAAAAGAAACAGAATTGCAGAATGGATAAGAACTCAACAACCAACTATCTGCTGCCTTTAAGAGACTCACCTAACACATAAAGACTCACATAAACTTAAGGTAAAGGGGTAGAAAAAGATATTACCTGCAAATGGACACCAAAAGTGAGCAGGAATAGCTATTATTATATAAGACAAAACAAACTTTAAAGCAACAGCAGTTAAAAAGACAAAGAGGGACATTATATAATGACAAAATCCTAAATATATCACTATCCTAAATAAATATGCACCTAACACTGGAGCTTCCAAATTTATAAAACAATTACTGCTAGACCTAAGAAATGAGATAGACAGCAACACAATAATAGTGGGGAATTTCAGCACCCCACTGATAACACTAGACAGGTCATCAAGACAAAAAGTCAACAAAGAAACAATGGATTTAAACTATATCCTGGAACAAATTGACTTAACAGATATTTACAGAACATTCTACCCAACAACCAAGAATCCATATTGTGTTCAGCAACACATGGAAATTCCTCCAAGATAGAGCATATGATAGGCCACAAGACGAGCCTCAATACATTTAAGAAAATTGAAATGACGTCAAGCACCCCCTTATATCACAGTGGAATAAAACTGGAAATCAACTCCAAATTGATTTGAAACTCCAGATGTATTGACACTTGGAAATTAAATAACCTGTTCCTGAATGATCAACAATGAAATCAAGACGGAAATCAAAAACTTCTTTGAACCAAATGTCAATAGTGACACAACCTTTCAAAACCTGTGGGATACAGCAAAGGCAATGCTAAGAGGAAAGTTCATAGCCCTAAACCCCTACATCAAAAAGTCTGAAAGAACACAAACAATCTAAGGTCACACCTCAAGAAACTAGAGAAACAAGAACATACCAAACCTAAACCCAGCAGAAGAAAGAAAATTACCAAGATCAGAGCAGAACTAATGAAATTGTAACAACAAAAAATACAAAAGATAAATGAAACAAAAAGTTGGTTATTTGAAAAGATAAATAACACTGATAGATCATTAGCAAGATTAACCAAGAAAAAAAGAGAGAAAATCCAAATAAGCTCAATTACAAACAAAACAGGAGATATTACAATTGACACCACAGAAATACAAAAGATCATTCAGGGCTACTATGAACACCTTTATGTGCATAAACTAGAAAACCTATAGGAGATGGATAAATTCCTGGAAAGATACAACCCTCCTAGCTTATATCAGGAAGAAACAGATACCTGGAACAGACCAATAATAAGCAGTG
The DNA here is from genome assembly GCF_009828535.3 of Hylobates moloch. NCBI lineage: Eukaryota > Metazoa > Chordata > Mammalia > Primates > Hylobatidae > Hylobates > Hylobates moloch. Next base: position 198,809,931 of record NW_026652276.1, read on the forward strand.
CGATTGAAGTGGTAATAAAAAAATTATCAACAAAAAGAAGCCCAGGACCAGATAGATTCACAGTAGAATTGTACCAGACATTCAAATAAGAATTGATACCAATCCTATTGACACTATTCCACAAGACAGATAAAGAGGGAATTCTCCCTAAATCATTCTATGAAACCAGTATCACCCTAATCCCAAAACCAGGAAAGGACATAACCAAAACAGAAACCCACAGACCAATATCTCTAATGAATATGGATGCAAAACTCCTTACCAAAATACTACCTAACTGAATCCAACAACATATCAAAAAGACAATTTACCATGATCATGTGGATTTCATACCAGGGATGTAGGGATGGTTTAACATATGCAAGTCAATAAATGTGCTACATCACACAAACAGAATTGAAAACAAAAATCACATGATCATCTCCATAGATGCAGAAAAAGCATTCAACAAAATCCAGCATTCCTTCATGATTAAAACTCTTGGCAAAATCAGCATACAAGGGACAGACCTCAATGTAATAACAGCCATCTATAAAAAATCCACAGCCATCATCATTCTGTATGGGGAAAAATTGAAAGCATCCCCTCTGAGAATGGGGACAAGACAAGGATGCCCACTCTCAGCACTCCTGTTCAACATCGTACTGGAAGTCCTAGCCAGAGTAATCAGACAAGAGAAAGAAATAAAGGGCATCCAAATCGGTAAAGAGGAAGTCAAACTGTTTCTGTTTGCTGATAATATGATTGTATACCTAGAAAACCCTAAAGACTCCTCCAAAAAGCTCCTAGAACTGATGAATGAATTCAGCAAACTTTCCGGATACAAAATTAATGTACACAGATCAGTAGCTCTTCTATAGACTAACAGCAATCAAGGTGAGAATCAAATCAAGAACTCAACCCCTTTTACAATACCTGAAAGAAAAAAAAAAGGAAAAGAAAAGAAAAAAAAGAAAATTCTTAGGAATATACCTAACCAAGGAGGTGAAAGATCTCTACAAGGAAAACTACAAAACACTGCTGAAAGAAATTATAGACGACACAAACAAATGAAAATGCATTCCATGCTCATGGATGGATAGAATCAATATTGTGAAAATAATCATACTGCCAAAAGTAATCTACAAATTTAATGCAATTCCCATAAAAATACCACCACCATTCTTCACAGAATTGGAAAAAACAATCTTAAAATTCACATGGAGCCAAAAGAGAGCCTGCATAGCCAAAGCAAGACTAAGCAAAAAGAACAAATTTGGAGGGATGACATTATCTGATTTCAAATTATACTCTAAGACCATAGTCACCAAAACAGCATGGTACTGGTATAAAAATAGGCACATAGACCAATGGAACAGAATCGAGAACTCAGAAATAAACCCAACTACTTACAGCCAACTGACCTTCTACAAAGCAAATGAAAACATAAAGTGGGGAAAGGCCACCTATTCAACAAATATTGCTGGGATAATTGGCAAGCCATGTGTAGAAGAATGAAACTGGATCCTCATCTCTCACCTTATACAAAAATCAACTCAAGATGGATCAAGGATTTAAATCTAAAACCTGAAACTATAAAAATTCTAGAAGATAACATTGGAAAAACTCTTCTAGACATTGCCTTAGGCAAGGATTTCATGACCAAGAACCCAAAAGCAAATGCAATAATAACAAAGATAAATAGCTTGGACTTAATTAAACAAAGAGCTTTTGCATGGCAAAAGGAACAGTCAGCAGAGTAAACAGACAACCCGCAGAGTCAGAGAAAATCTTCACAATTCATACATCTGAAAAAGGACTAATATCCAGAATCTACAACAAACTCAAACAAATGAGCAAGAAAAAACAATCACATCAAAAAGTGAGCTAAGGACAGGAATAGACAATTCTTAAAAGAAGATATACAAATGTCCAGCAAACATATGAAAAAATGTTCAACATCACTAGTGATCAGGGAAATGCAAATCAAAACCACAATGCGATACCACTTTACTCCTGCAAGAATGGCCATAGTCAAAAAATCAAAAAATAATTGATGTTGATGTCGATGCAGTGAAAAAGGAACATTTCTACACAGCTTAAGGGAATGTAAACTAGTACAACCACTATGGAAAACAGTATGGAGATTCCTCACCTAAAAGTAGTACTGTCATTTGATCCAGTGATCTCACTACTGGGTATCTACCCAGAGGAAAAGAAGTCATTATACGAAAAAGATAATTGCACATGTATGTTTATGGCAGCACATTTGCAATTGCAAAAATGTGGAACCAACCCAAATGTCCACCAATCAATGAGCAGATAAAGAAACTGTGGTATATATGTATGATATATATATATATATATATATATATAATGGAATACTCCTCAGCCATAAAAAGGAATGAATTAATGGCATTCGCAGTGACCTAGATGAGACTGGAGACTATTATTCTAAGTGAAGTATCTCTGATACGCAAAACCAAACATCGTATGTTCTCACTCATAAGTGGGAGCTAAGCCATGAGGATGCAAAGGCATAAGAATAACACAATGAAACTTGGGGACTCAGGAGGGAAGGGTGGAAAAGGGGTGAGGGATAAAAGACTACAAATTGGGTGCAGTGTATAATGCTTGGGTGATGGGTGCACCAAAAACTCACAAATCACCACTAAAGAACTTACTCATGTAACCAAACTCCACCTACTCCCCAGTAACCTATGGGAAAAAAGAATTAAAATTATGATTAGGAGCCCGAGAAGCAGCCCCTAGTGACATTATCTTTATCTTGCTAGGTAAGTAATTTACCTCTATTTGCAGACTTTCCTTTATGGAAATAAATAATCTAGTAGGTTAGTCATTTTGGGTTGGCTTGACTGTTATCTACCAAAAAGGTTTAATTTGCTCAGTGTCCTACATGATTTGGTCATCAAGGATATTTGGGAGGACTTATGTACTGGGAGATATATTTGGTTGGGCTGTGACAGCAAGTATGTAAATGTTCAACAAAATAGAAGTTTATATCTTGCTTACATCATAGTCCAGGAAGGCTGTAGTGTTTACCACCTTCAACGCATGATTTCCGAAGTTGACCTGGTGATCTTCTCAAGTCCTGTTAACTAGAAGAGAGAAAGAACATGAAGAAGAACATGTGCGAAGTTTTCATGGGCTAGGACTGGAAGAGGGAGACACCGCTTCTTCTCATATGCCATTGAAGATAGTCAAAGGACCACAACTAAGTGTAAGGGAGACTAGAGGTATGCCTGAAGAAGGGAAACAATTCTGGTGGACAGCCAGGCATCTTTGCCATAGGACTGACAACTTCTTAGCTGTGCATTTCCTGTTGGCAGTGACATAGAGGTTCAAGCATTGCCATAAACACTGAGTTATCTTGTATCTCTTTCAGCCAGACTTGTTTTGTGTTTTGTTTATTTGTTTGGCAGTGATGATGGTGACAAAAGAACTTCCTTAAAATCCCAGTGGGTTGCTTGTTTAGGAATTCCTTTTGCTAGTAACTGATGTCAGAGCAAGATGTTTGAATCTGGGCCTCTGCCCCTTCATGGTTTTGGTTTCTTGGTGACTCTTCAGGGGTGCTACCCATCGTTATGGGACTTGATTTGATCTCTGTCTGCATGATGGCATTGGGGATGAGGCAAGGTTAAACGGCCCCTCTGCCTCAGGTACTCCCAATATGCTTTATAATCTGGGGAAAGGAGAATGATGTTTGCCAGGGACGAGTGCTTTGGAAACATCTAGGGAATCTGATTTCTCCATTCTGGTTGAACATTTACTAGAACTAGGTGCAGTGAGTTGTCTTTTGAAATCCAGAGCATGTCCAGTAGCAGAAAATGGCCTTTTGAGTAGAGCTGTGTCTTTCTCCTGCTCCACTTTTAGATGGCTTTGCTTGGTCCATTTGTTGTTGCTGTTGTTATTGTTCTTGTTGTTGCAACACCTTATTGAAGCCATACTTATTGTTGGCAAGAAGTAACCAATACTTCCAAATTCCTGTTTTCTTTCTACCAAGTCCCATTAAGTTCTAAACTCAGTGGAAATAGGCACAGGATCCGAATAACAATAAACAATGAACAATGATTAACTAATTGCTTTGCTACTGAGTTCTCTAATTCAGAGTGGAGGAAACCTGCTTGTCCTATTTACACCTGGACATAGACAATTCCACATTTTGGATCTGTCCCCAGCAATGCCTGTGGTCCTGTTACCAATTATGGCATCAATTAAGGCTCCGTTGGTTGCCAATGGCAGAAACCCCATCCAAGGTAGCTAAACAAATACAGAAACAGACAAACAAAAAACACAAGTTCACCAGAGAGTAGTGCTGTTTCAATAGAAATAAAATTTGAGACTCATATGTAACATGAAAATTTCCAGAAGTCACATAAAAAGATAAAAAGTAATAGGTGGAATTAATCTTAAAATTTAGTTTAAATAAACTAATTTAAATATAATTTCAATATACATTCATTATAATAACTAGATATTGTACAACCTTTTTTATACTGTCTTTAAAATCGAGTGATATTTTACATATACAGAACAATTTAATTTGAACTAGTCATATTTCAAGTGCTCAGTAGCTGCTTGTAGCCATTGGCTACGATATTAAATAGCATAGTATTAAAGCATATTAGGGTGGCTCTTAGGACTGAAAGACTTCCTTAAGAACCACCCCTGCTTCTGTGAGATGGTTTCATTACTGTACACTTCTGATTTCTCACTGTGCCTGGGCACATGGCTGCTAGCCTCTCTAGAATCACATTCTCAGCCTCATCAGAGAGGAGAGAACTCTTCATCTTCCCATCAAGCTCTGCCTGTCTACTCCAGCTCCAGTTCAAAAAACTATTGGAGGAAACTCTGACTGCCCATTTTCAGGTCAATCAGATGGCCCGTTAATGAGGCGAGGTAACACAATTAGTCTAGCGTAGGACAGAGTGGGGTTCTGTGACTGACAGCTTAAAAAAAAATCCTTATGACTAGAGTGGAGAATGAAGAGCTCTCCAAAAGAAGAAAGGTTTCTGTAACAAGAACAAGAGGAAAAGAGGTACTGGGAAATCTGAAACAATAAATGTATACATTCTCCTATGCCCAAGGAAGAATAAAAATGGCTGTTTATGCAGGTACTACGACTATTGCTGGATGAACTGAAAACTCAGGTACAGACACTAGTATATGGCTTGGTATGTAAATATTCAGTGAGCAAGCTTGGAATTTCTAGAAAATGAAAATGGCAGCTTCATTTAACAACTAACTCCTTAATAAGCATATTTCTCACACTTATTTTTGTTTTTTGGTTAAAAAATAATCAGGATGCATAATACATTGATTTGGTAGTTTAATATTAAATCATAAAATGTTGTCTTCCTGACTAGAAATGAATGTGTGGAATGTCGGAAGAAAAAAAAAATGTCAAGGATCAATAGGATTTTTAAGATACAGCCATGGTGATTATTTTATAAAAATGAAAAGATAACAGAATCCCATAAAACCCTGATAAGCAACAGACCCTACTGTTTCCAGGACCTTGCCAATTACTGTCAGTTTGCAAAATCCTTCCTGTAAAGACTGACTGATGTATGAGTGTAACTGTGGATCTTTTTCTCAGATCAAGACACAGAGCAGAAGCTTCTCTGGCTGCTGTGGCAGGTGATCATTTAAGGTTAAGGATGATTACTGTTTATCTTAGTCTGCTGGGACCCATCAGTAGCTTTCAACACTATGAATATATGATGCTAATGTTCCTCTTAAACGTTCTGGCTAATGTAAAGGAGACAGCTTTCTCCAGGGTAAATTCAGTCCTAACACACTGTAGCTGAAGATGTTCCTATGCTTGGCCTAAATTAGTACTGATTGCAGGATTATCTTGAGAATCAGTGGAGTTGAAAAAAATATCTTTTACAATTTTGTGCTTTAGTTCTTCCTGTCCCTTCCATGTGGTGCTGGAAAGTCAAAAGACATGGCTGTCCACTACAATGCCCTCTTCATCACAAAATCAGCATTTTTCTAAGTTAAATGTGCATCACAATCAGGTAGGTGCTTAAAAATGTATCTCAGATGGCCCCGCCACTGGAGACTTTCAGTATATTTGGGGTGAGACTTAGGGATATTGATGTTTTTATAAGCCCTGTAGGTAATTCTAACGTACACACCTTTAAACTCAAACCTGAGTTTAAGTTGTGTTACTGTCTCTAATTCTCCATTCTGATCGTGTATGGAGGAATGAAATAAAAAAACATGAAATGATAGTTCCCTTCATATCAGCTCCTTCTCAAAAAATTTTAAATCCAGGGGTATCCAGGGAGGGGAGAGTCTGGAGGAGCTCCAGGTGTCTGAACCTCCTGAGATGGTTGGTATGCAACATTTTATATACCTGTGCATTTTTTAAGAGAAATATACTTACAACATTTATCAGATTCTTCAAATTCTCAAGTTCTAAATAGATGCATTAATAACTCCCCACTGACCACCTAGTTAAGTATAAATGCCGCAACTTGGTATTTAAGACATGAAGAACACTATTTTAAATCCACTGTCTAGTTTTTCTCTCGCTCCTCTGCATGTACACTAATTTCTGGTCAAAGAAACTATTCACTGCTCCCAGAGTACGTTGCTATTTCTGCACCTTTGCCCAAGCAGTTCCTTCTACCTGAAATGCCCCCTCTTACTGAAATTCACATCATCCATTATCCATTTTAAAAATCATTTCACCTATTTAAAAGAGATACTTTTACCGGTTGTAATTGCTTTCTTTTCAAAGGCCCTAAAATATTTTGTTTGAATCTGTTTTTATTTTATTTAATTAATTAATTTATTTATTTTTAAGACAGAGTCTCACTCTGTTGCCCAGGCTGGAATGCAGTGGCCCGATCTCAGCTCACTGCAACCTCTACCTCCCGGGCTCAAGCAATTCTCCTGCCTCAGCTTCCTAAGCAGCTGGGATTACAGGTATGCACCACCACATCCAGCTAATTTTTATATTTTTAGTAGAGACAAGGTTTCATCATGTTGGCCAGGCTGGTCTCAAACTCCTGACCTAAAGTGATCTGCTCACCTCGGCCTCCCAAAGTGCCAGGATTACAGGCATGAGCCACCATGCCTGTCCTGAATCTTTTTTTTTTTTTTTTTTAAGAGTTACTTGCTTCTTATTGTATACATCTAAGTATTGAAGAATTGTTTCTCGATTTTCTCTGTAACCACTTTTACTTCCAGCCCTACACTTAGCATACTGCCTTCTACATAAAATACTAAAAAAAATTTGTTAAGTTAAACTAAACAAAGTAGTCACTGTTGGATGTTATATCCTTAATTAGCAAAACATTTTTTTTTAATCTTATTTAGGAACTAAGGGCAGAATATGTGTATGTTTCTTAGTATATCCTCAAAGGTAGGAAAATCATTGCCCTTTAGGAGTGAGTAGATTCATATCAGAAAACTAAAAAAATCATGTAAAACCAAGTCTGTTGCACTTATATATAAATATCAATGTGAGACTTATGTTTATATGTTTTCAAATTACTTGCTCCAAGCAGTTAAAACAAGAGTTACATAAGCGTGTAACAGCAGGAGGTAAAAAGTTTTAAGGTCAGGTTTATTGAGGTATATGTACAGACAGTAAAATATACCCTTTGTAGGCATACAGTTCTGTAAGTTTTGACCAACTTATACAAGTGTATAACTACCATCATGGTCAAAATACAGAACACATTCATCATCCTCAATTTCAAAGATTCCTTGTGCCCCTCTGTGGAGAATCCTTTCCCTCCTCTCTGAGCCCCTGACCACCACTAATCTCTTTTCTTGCACTATAATTTTTCTTTTTTTTTCTTTATACTTTAAGTTCTAGAGTACATGTGCACAACGTGCAGGTTTGTTACATATGTATACATGTGCCATGTTGGCGTGCTGCACCCATTAACTCGTCATTTACATTAGGTATATCTCCTAATGCTATCCCTCCCCGCTTCCCCCACCCCACAACAGGCCCCAATGTGTGATGTCCCCCTTCCTGCTTGCACTGTAATTTTTCTAGCTTTCTCCAGAGTAAATGCATACTGTTACCTTAATGGAATCATACAGTATGTTGTAAGTGAGCCTGGCTTCTTTTACTTAGCAGAATGCTTTTGAGATCCAAGGTGACTTCTGAAAAGAAGAAATCACCCTTTTGTGTATATTCTGGAATGTTATTGAAAAATTGTGTCAGGGAACCCCATACACATTTTCTACTATGTGATGAGTTTTTAGTCTCCTAGGGTTGCTGTAACAAGTTGCCACAGGCTTGGTGGCTCTAGACAACAACAATGTACACTGTCACACTTACGAAGGCAAGAAGTCTGAGATCAAAATGTCAGCAGGCTGATCCCCACCAGGGGCTCTAGGAAGAGGCTCCCATTCTTTGCCTCTTCCAGCTTCTGGTGGCTGTTGACACTCCTAGGTTTGTGGTGCCACGATCTACTCTGTCTCCATCTTCACATGCTCTCCTCCTCTTTTCTGTCTCTCTTATGTGTGCCCCTTATAAGGATGCTTGTCAATAAATTTAGGTCCTATCTGGATAATCAGGTGGATCTTAGTTACATCTGCAAAAACACTTTTTCCAAATAAAATCACATTCCCAGACTTCAGGTATTACGGTATGGGCATAACTTTTGGGGAGCCACCATTTAACCCCAAACTACACTATACTCTCTGGCCCCCTCCAGATTTACATCTTTCCTATGTACAAAATCCATTCATCTCATCCCAATACTTCCAAATGTCTTGACCCATTATGGCATCTACTCTAGGTTCAAAATCCTATCTAATTATCATCAGTTCAAACAGTTCCAAATGTCATCATCTAAATCCTCCAGTCAGGTATGGGTAAGTATTATTGATCTAGAGGCAAAATTCCTAACCATCGTTGGATTTGTGAAACTAGGATACAAGTTATCCGCTTCCAAAATACATTGGTGGGGCGGGCATAGAATAGACATTCCCATTTCAAAAGGGAAAAAAACAGAAGGAATAAAGTGGGTAATTGACTCCAAGCAAGTTTGAAATCCAGCAGGGTAAGTTCTGTTCAGTTTCTGTGGCTCAAGTCTTTGTCCTCTGGACCTTCAGAAGCTCTGCAGACTTCTGTGCCTATAGCTCTAGTCTCTGATTCTACATCTCTAGCCTCTGCCTCTGTACTCAGGCTGCTGCACTGAGAGTCATCCTTCCTCTTTTTTTTGAAGGACTCATGTTTAAACAAAGTTAAGCTGAGTAGTTCTATCAACTCATTTCCTGAGTATAGAATTTTAAAAGTCCAACAGCCCTCTTTCACTTGCCCTACCTCTCTTCCCTTCAGTCGGTGCTGGCAGGGTTTCTGCTTATGCAACAGTATCAAAAACCTTGTGGGTCTCCTGTGTATGTTATGGAAATCTATGCCATTAGAGAGCACGGCACTCCACAGATCTTTCCTGGATAATCCTGTTTCCATTCCTAGCTCTTTCTGAGTGATTGAGTGAATTCATGAGTAACACATCTAATCTCTTCAGCAAAAGGTTGTCCAGCCAAACTCTTAGAATTCACCCCAGAGCATGCATTCTCAACAGTGAATTTCCTAATTTTAGCATCCTTTGCAATATGAATAGGCTGAGTACCTCTCAAATCACCAAATGCTGGTTCCTTTTTGCTTAATAGTTCCTGCCTCAAATTTGTCTTTCCTCACACATTTTACGAAAAGCAGCAAGAAGAAACAAGGTCACATTGTCAACACTTTTCTTGGAAATTTCAGCTAAATATCCAAGTTCATTGCATACAAGTTATGCTTTCCACACAACTATAGAACACAATTCAGACTTACAGTTTCTGCCACTATATAACAAAAATTTCTTTTCCTCCAGTTTTTAATAATATATTCTTCATTTCTGACTGAGTTCTCACTAGCAGTGCCTTTAATTTCATATTTTTACCAATATTCTGTTCATGGTTGTATATATGTTATCTAAGACAATAAAAACTTTCTCTACGACATTCTTCACTTCCTTCTGAGCCTCACCATTGTCATCTTTGAAATCCATATTTCTATCAATAGTCTGTTCAATATAATCTAGGGTTTTCTTTCTTTTCTTTTTCTTTTTTTTTTTTTTTTTTTGAGACATGGTTTCACTCTGTTGCCCAGGCTGGAGTGCAGTGGCCTGATCTCATCTCACTGCAACCTTCACCTTCCAGTTTCAAGAGATTCTCCCACCTCAGTCTCTCGAGTAGCTGGGACTGCAGGTATGCACCACCATACCTGGCTAATTTTTGTATTGTTTGGTAGAGATGGGGTTTTGCCATGTTGGCCAGGCTGGTCTCAAACTCCTGACCTCAAGTGATCTGCCTGCCTCGGGCTTCCAAAGTGCTGGGATTACAGGCATAAGCTGCTGCACCCCACCATCTAGGTTTTTTCATATCATGGTCCTTAAAATTCTTCCAGCCTCTACCCAAAGGCACTTCCACAATTTTAGGTATTTTTTGGAGAGAAAAACTGAACTTCAAAAAACCCACAAAACCTCTGCTACCAAAATTATACACATCAAATGTTGATCCAATCTTGTATCAATCTATTGACAATTAAACAACACCATGTTTTCCTCACCTGGCTTAGTTAAACATACCCAGACAATTATTATTCAAAGTATATGTTCCTTTGAAACAAACTCTTAAAGAGAGCTCAAATCCTCAACAAATAAACAAGACCTTTTACCAGTCGTAAATTATTAATGACATCTCCAAATTTCCTCCAGAAAAATGGTTTCAACTTTTTTTTTCCAGTTGACAAGCTTTGAGAGACACTGCTGTTCAATGCAGCACACACATGAATAAAGACACTTTTTGATAACAAGGACATTATAATAAAATACCCCTCATACCTCCACCTCTAAACATAAAATTTCTCCTTTGGAATTAATGTTGCTTTCTTCTCTTGAATTTAGATTCAATGATCAACAAACCTAAATTAGATCTAGCCATAATCTTTAAATGATTGCATAAAAATAGGGAAGTAGTTTAAAGCTCTCAGAAACATAAGTTATAATAATAGACATATTTTATGAGGCTACAGGAAATGTAATATCATTTTAAATACCAGAACCCTACTCTTGTACCAAAATCTGGATTAGCATCTCACCAGAGAAACAATCACACATATATATATGATATATATATGTATATGTATATAGATATCGATGTATATGTATATAGATATAGATGTATACGTATTTAGATACGTATATGTATATATGTTTCTTCCCTCCCTTATCATCTAACATAAGATATATTAATAAGCTAATCTTACATCTCTGTATTTAAGTAACAGGATATCAAAGAGAAAGTGAATATCACCCGAGGACTTGGCATCCTCTTCTGGAAAAAGATTATTATGTTTTCAGTTTTATGTAGGATAGTTTTATCAAGTTAAGTGGAAGAATGACTTTGTTATTACCTTTATTTGAAGGCCAGGTATGGTTTAAGGAGATATGTATGGGTGCCAAGATGACAAAGGGTGCATTATGAAGTACACTTTTTTTTTTTTTTTTTGAGACAGAGCCTTGCTCTGTTGCCTAGAGCAACAGAGCCGGAGTGTAGTGACACAATCTCAGCTCACTACAACCTCCGCCTCCCGGTTCAAGAAATTCTCCTGTCTCAGCCTCCCAAGTAGCTGGGATTACAGGTGTGCACCACCATGTCAGGCTAGTTTTTGTATTTTTAGTAGAGACATGGTTTTGCCTTGTTAGCCAGGCTGGTCTCAAACTCCTGACCTGAGGTGATCCAGCCTCCTTGGCCTCCCAGAGTGCTGGGATTACAGGCGTGAGCCATCGCACCCAACTGAAGGACACTTTGTGTGTCAACTTGGCTATGCTGTAATACCCAGCTATTCAATCAAACACGAAACAAGGTGTTTTTGTGAAAGTATGTTGTAGATGTGATTGATATGTATAATCAGCTGATTTTAAGTAAAGCAGATTATCCTCAGTAGTTGACATGGTGCTGACATAGTCGGTTGAAAGGCCTTAAGAGCAGAACTGAGGCTTCCCTGAGGAGAAAGAAATTCCATCTGTGGACCACAGCATCAGCCCATGCTTGAGTTTCCAGCCTCCCTTCCTGGTGGTCTGCCTTATAGATTTCAGTTACATTCTTTCCTTGCCATCACTTGCTCTTGGAGGCTCTTCCATAGCCCTCCAGCATTCTTCATGCCTCCCATTTAGTTTTAAGGGTTTCACTGCAACTCAGAATAAGAAATGAACAGGGGATAACAGATGTAACTGACATATTTTACAAACATTCTCCTGAAGGCTGCAAAATCTCAACAATCATGGCCCTTGACTTACAGGTCCTGGCTTTGTCTGAAACAAAGAGGAATCCTTTGAGGCTTCTACTGATTTGATAGGGGCTCATAAATGCCCCTTCTAAGAATCTCTCCCTTCTCTAGGGCCCTTTCTTACTAATTTGAAGTTGGACCCGAGGCAGAACAATGGATTCCTCTTTGTCTTGTGTGGCCAGTCCTCATTCCTGCGAGAGATGGCTCAGTCCCTATTACCTCACGTTTTTAGCTGAAAGGAAAAATTATATGAATTTTAAATGATAACCAGTTTAATGCTGCTAATAAGTAATATTTTTCTAGTTCAATAATATGAATATTCTTAAAAATATCAAGATTGAAAGCATGGCTGTTTACAATACCCAAGCTCATGATCCCTGATTGCGTTTCTAACGGTTCATTTATTTAGGATGACTAAAAGGAACTTTTCAAGATGAATGCTGTTGATATTGTAAATACTAAGGCAGTAGGCTGATTAAAATGACCCTGGAGAGAATGGTCAAATTTTGCTTTATTCTCCATCTTTCTATCATGAAAGATAATTTTATGGCAAAGAAACAGATATCACGAAGACATTGGCAAAAAGAACATCCAGCCGGGTGTGGTGGCTCACGCCTGTAATCCCAGCACTTCAAGAGGCTGAGGGAGGTGGATCACCTGAGGTTAGGAGCTCGAGAACAGCCTGGCCAACATGGTAAAACCCCTGTCTCTACTAAAAATACAAAAAATTAGCCAGGCGTGGCGGCAGGCACCTGTAATCCCAGCTACTCAGGAGGTTGAAGGAGGAGAATCACTTGAATCTGGGAGGCAGAGGTTGCAGTGGGCTGAGATTGTGCCATTGCACTCCAGCCTGGGCAACAAGAGTGAAACTTGGTCTCAGAAAAAAAAAGAACATCCTACCTTTTCATGATATCCTTACTATACAGATCTCAAAGCTTCTACAAACAAATTGAGTGTAGTACTTCAGATCAATGGGAATAAACATGTTCAGACTTGGTCTTTATTAATAGTCCCTACTGAAGCTCATGAGCACAAGAGTGCATAATAATCCAATGAACCCTGGGCCTCTGCAATACAGGCAAATCGAGTAAGTCAGATGATGTCAATATTTCTGATTCAACTTTTCTGTGTAAACTATGAAAATGAGCCACCGTGTCCATGATGATTTTCCCAGATGTAATGAGTATCAGCTATGTGGTCACAGACATAGTACATTGTGCTATGGAAGAAAAAAAGACACTGCATGCTTTAAAAAAATGCAAGTTTCTATTTTTAAGTCTCATGACTGCCCCTAAATCCCTTGCCTCATTTCCTTCTAACAGCTGTCTTCAAGAAATTGGAGAATTGGAGAATTGTAGAAAATATGTGTCCAGGAAAAAATAAAGGCTAAGATCTTCAATTGCTCCTCTGGGAATTATATGCATCAGAGTTCCTTCTTGTGGATCATTTATTCTCTAAGTTTTAAAGTTGCATACATTGTTCAGGTTCATGGAACATTCTAGGTAACTGGATTTTGCAGCTATGATAATGATGATAATCAATATTTCTCAAATTTAAAAAATGATTTGAGCAGATACTAACACCTTATGAATATCTAAGTTTTGTGGATCAGACACGTGCACAGAGTTCTTTGTTAATAATAAACTAAAAATCAATTTGTTTAGTCATTCATCAGGTATTTATCCCTTACTAGCTTTCTGGCCTTGGGCAAATCACATAACCTCCATGGGTCTGAGTTTTTTTCATTTATAAAATAAAGAGAATAATAAAATATATAACTCAGAGGAATGTTTGGAATTTACTTGCTTTGCAGAATTCCCAGTGCATTGTTGGTACTTTTAGTGTGTGTCACTGTTGTCACTGTGGTTGACAGTATAGTTCATCTCCATGTGCAGGTAATCTCTAGGCACAGGGCATGGAAAGAATAAATTACCCATGGCCCCTTCTCTTGGGAGACTCCTTGTCTAATGGGAGAAAGGCATATAAGCAAGTACTTGCACTTCATTGCCACATCTGCAGAAATCAAGGCCCAATGTATTGAGTGTCATGGCAATCCAGAGGAGAGAATGTTGACTTTTCCTGGAATTATGAGGAAATGCTTGGAAGGACAACTGACTTTTGAGCTGAGCCTTGAAGGGTGGGAGGGAACCACCTAAGTCAAACTAGAAGTATAGGAAATCTTTGTGTGTAGGGACACATCATCTGAGAGATGCGAATGAAGATGGCTCATGTGTAGCATAACTAGTAATTCAGGAGGGCTGTAGCATAGAGAACATGTTAGGGTTGGTTGGAAACAAAATATATTATGACATTAGTTACTTAATGGCTTATTTGCTACCTGTCTCTTCCACTAGAATTTAAATTTCATCAGGGCAAGGACTTAGCTTATTTTATTTTCTTCCATATTCCCAGCAACTTCCAAAGTTCCTAAAACATGGTATAGTTATATATTATTGTTTGATAAAATTAATCAGTTATCTATTAATTACCCAATTTACTTGCCCCTAGCAATGTTCCCATCCCTTTCTTATGTGCCTCTGTGTCACTTTGTTAATAACTTTCCAGGGATACTTTTGTGTGCAGGTCTCCTAACTCCCTTACAGATTAGAAGCTCTTTATGAAAAGTGACCAGCATCATGGCTGCTGGCACATAGTATAGATGCATAAATGTTTGTTGAATGTAAATATTAAAGTGTAAAATACTCCTATCAGATTTTTCCTAATTTGTTATAGAACACGAATATGGCAGATGCCAGAAAGAGAGTGGAGGAAAAGATGCAGAAGGCAAGCTAGCCCTCCCTCATGATGGAGCATCTGGGCTCTGTTCACTATCACCTGCTTACAGAGAAATGAAGTCTGCACATGCATGTGTTTTGTACCATATATACCACGGTGAAGCATGCAGACATCTTTCTTTAGATAGTAGTTGCTAGATATCTATGTCTTGCCTACATGAAACAAGTAACTCTAATGTTTTGCTCAAACAATTTTGATAGACCCAAACACATTTTGAAGGTCCAAACTCACTACATTTTTGCAGGTAACTTTTCTTTTACATAAAGAAAACATATGACTCTAGAGGGACCAGGTGGAATGATTTAGAAGTAAAAACTAACATTTCATTCAATGGCCATCAACTCCCTTTACAGGGAGCTATCCATGGAATTTTTCACATATTATCCTCCCTTCCCTTCCCTTGACTTTGTGGTTATAAAAATCTATGACCTCTGCCCTGTAGGATTTATAACGAGCTAGAAAACAGGCTTTTAATAAGAAAATTACAGCATAAGGCAGAATGTGATGGGTGACGGGTGAGTGGTACAAGGAATCATCTGGGGTCATAAGCAAACATGAGCCTAAACATTAGCTGCTATAACATGATCAACTGCTCTCATTTTCTTTATGGTGAAATTAGCTCCAGGAAAGCTGGGATCCTATCAACCCTATGTACTATTGTATCCTGGCACTTCTTCTAATGCCTCATATAAAATAGGTGATATCAATAAATATTTGTGGGATGAAGGGCTGAATTCTTCCCTATGGAGAAGGAGTTCCGTTGTCTTACCAAGCCAGTATGATATTTCTGTAGATCATTATAAACATATTCTTTGTACAAGGGCTAGTTTGGTATTCATCAGTCTCTCATACTGTGTGTGGGGGGGGGCTGGGGGGAGAAACACAAGAGAGAGAGAAAGGGAGATGCATGTCAAAGGGTAGGATGTGGGAGAAAAAGTGCTAGATTTATAATCAGTTTGAATTCCTTCTCTAGCTTTCCTATACGTGTCACCTAGGTAACTGCCTTAACTCTGAAACCTGTCTACCAAATAGGAAAAGTTCCTCTCCTGCTGTCCTCCCAAAGCAGCTGTATATGAGAGTGTTTGAAATTGTTAGGCAATATAACAAATGCAAATAACTGTTCTTGCATGCCTAGAGTCACAGTGGGTGAAATGGCTCTGCTCCTGGCCCTGTTTGGTGCACCTTCTTGGCCTCACCAACGAGAGCTATCAGACCACTCCTGAAGGCAAATGCTCCTTGCAGCAGGTCTAGTTCCTACAGGAGGCAGATAATATCACAGCAAGGTGCATGTGTACAAAATAGCATACTGCGTACAAAATAGCATACCCCATAGGCATTATAATGACCTCTAAGACTTGCTTTTGTAGTTTTTCAATTTTTTGTATTTCTTGTACACATTACTTAGTAAGAAAACCACAGAGAAGGAAATGTACACCTGCAGATGTACACTCAACTTGTGAGGTAGACAGGCAGGGCCAACCTATGGTATTGCTCTGTATACTAGCTGTGAGTAGGGTCGGCAGCTTCACAAGAAACATAAATCCAGAAGTGACAAGAAATCCACAGGCAGACTGTCATCAATCCATCCTCTTGGCTTAAAGTTGAAATGCAAACACCTGTCAAAGAGTTAGTTGTTATGCGTTATCAGTCACATTTGTATGCATGAAGGCATCTGCTCCTCTCCTGCCAGAGCCTAATGCAGTGAAGAGCAGAAGGTTTACTGAGTGCTGGAAAAGGGAAAGAGGGCGACCAGAGGGGAGAAGGATCACAGAAAGACAATCTCAGGAGCACTAGGAGATAAAAGCTATTAAAAGATAAAATTATGTTAATTCCAGTTATTGTGCCACTACATATATAAAATCATGGTCAATTACAAACTTATTTTCAACATGATAAGAAAAACCTGCATGTTGAAGACATCTTTTTATATTTCTAAAAACAGAGGAGGAATGTAAGTCATATAAACTTGAATAGCTAAATTTTTTCAACACAATTCCTTGATTGGTCAAAATCCCTTCCTGCTCTGTAGTGAGGACTCCAGATTGGTTTTTTGATAAATTATTCTCCTGTTTTTGTGGAGTGCACGTTGTAGAAAAGACTGTTGGTGGCTGCTTAGATGACCAAAACATTAATTGTTCTTCCAAGTACCTGTGGCAGAGTCTTCATGTTGGAGAATAGGGGTTTCACCAAGTATCCTAGTGTACAAGAAAATGATACAATTCCCATCAGAGGTCCTCTTTCCATCAAGGAGAGGAAATGAAACAATCTGATTCCTGAAGATATGCCTGAATAAGTCCTTTTATCAAATATTCCTCTGGTGCCCCTTGAAAGATACTCAATCTTTGCCAAGTTGAGGTCTTGTGGGGCTTACAAGGCTCTTTGGAGCTGTGTCAAGAATACATTGGAAAAATATTTTATCTGCCAATTGACTGCATGTGAGTATGCAAAGTCAGAATCCCGAAAATTTAGCACTTTGGGGGAATGAGACAGGGTTGGAATGTTTTAGGAGGTACTGATTATGACCATGAGTATCAGGATGAGTACGGCCAATTGTATCAGCTGGTCATCTAAGATGAAAACAACAGAACCCTATCATATTGGTTTACACAGTAAAGGAATTTATTAAATGATATTAGGCAACTCACAGATTCTCTGAGAGGTCTAGAGAATGGGCCTTGGAAGCTCTGGAACCAGGAACAATGACTAAACCACACACTGAGGTTAATCCAACAGAGATCTTGCTGCTGCTGCTACTTAGCACAGATACACAACTTGCCTCGCTGCTACTTGGCATTTGATTCCAGAACTTTCATCTCTGCTATCTTGGCTAGCTACCTGTCTCTGTGGTCATTCATTCCAGACAATGAATTACTCTTGGTACATGCTTCACAGGTTGGTTCCTTTCTATATAGAAGTTTCACAATGGCTTATCTGACTGTTTGCACACAAGCTGCAAGAAAGGCTAAAAAAGAGTTTCTGACTTCTACCCCCAGAAAGGTGAAACATGATAAGGGATAGACTCCAAGCAATGGGAGGAGAATTTAAAAGATGAGAGCCACATCCATGACAAAAGGCCACAGCAAATAAAATGCTCTTACTTGCCTTTCCCCCTCAGCTAATACAGAATTTCAGTCCACAGCAAAGATACCTTTAATATTTTGGGTGATTTCCAGATGAGTCTTTTCCATGTTCTTAAACAAATCTAGATATAATCACAGGGGTGTAAATTTGGACAGAGTGTTTCTCAATTCTTCTGGTGCTATAGTCTGTCAAGGGAGTGTCAACATGGTCTTGATTACCCCATAACGTCTCATAGAATTTTTGGGAAAACATATCTTTCAGTTTTTAATCACAGTTAGGTCTGTGTTTTTATTATTGGCTTCATATATAAATCCCATCAGGGCCTGGCTTTGTGCAAAATCTAAATGACTTTATACTTCACTTATAAAATAGCACTCTCCCTTCCTCCATTACCATTAAACTTTATTACTGGGTCGATCTGCTTCCCTTTTCTCTTAAGATGTCTTTTCTACCAAAAGGTACCTCAGTTCCTCCTGTACATAGACTTTTGGATGGCCTAACCCCAAACAGGTCAAATTCAAGAGCATATTTATGAACTCCTCCTTAGATATTAGTATGCTTTCTCAGTTTTTATAAATGTAAAAGTCCTTATTTCACCTTCATTTTTAAAAGAATTTTTTGCTATGTATAAAACTCTAGATTGATAGTTTTCTCTTTCAATAATTTAAAGATATCATTCCATTTTCTTCAGGCTTACAATGTTACTGCTGAGAAGTCTGCTGTCATTTTTATCTTTGCTCCTCTATGTATAATGTATCTGTTTTACTTTGGGAACTTTAAATATTTTCTTTCATTAGTAGTTTTTAACAATTTGAGTATGATGTACAGAGTTATGCTATTTTCTTTAAACTTCTCATGAACTTCTTTCAAAACATTTATATGAAATTAAGGAATTTTTAGACACATGAAAGCTGAGATAATCTACTACCAAATAGGCCTGTATTAAGTTGTACAATGACAAATGTTTAACAAGTAGCTTTCCAGGAAAATAAACCTAGATTTGTAGCATTTCGTGATTTCTATGCTGTAAATATTCCTTCCGTGGCTAATTTTATGCTAACAACCTGTCATTTCTGAAGACAGAGTATGGAAGAGACACACACAGTGTTCCTGCAAACCTCTGTGAGCTGGCTCCAGCACAGTGCTGCCTGCAGCATAAGAAACATGAAAGGAAACCCTTCGGGTAGAAGAAAAATGATACCAGAAGAAAATTTGATCTACATAAAGAAAGAAAAAGCACTAGAAATTGAAAATATGTAGGCAAATATAAAATACTTTTTCTACTTAAGATGTTTTACTTTAAAAGATAATTGACTTTCTAAAGTGGAAATAATAACAATGTGTACTGTAAACCCTAGACAACCACTAAAAAGCAATGAAAATAACAACAGCAGCAGCAAAGAGGTACAGATAATAAACCAATAATAGAAAGAAACAGAAAATAGAAAGAAATAGACAGAAAATAGAACTGGTAAATGAATTAATTAATTTCATTACCACCTAAAAAGGCAGGAACAGAAGAAAAAATGAAATGGTTAGTGCAAGTAGAATATTTAAGCCCAACCATATTATCATTACATAAAATGCAAATAGTCTAGCCACTCCAAATATAAGGTAGAGATTGTCAGAGTGCATTAAAAGAAGGACCCAACTGTGTACTGCTTTAAAGAAACACACTTTGCATATAAAATCTTAATATTTGAAAGAACATTATAATCAATTTTTTTCAGATTAACAGATGGTTACTCAATGCACATAGTCCCTAATTATTATTATTATTATTTTTGATACAGAGTCTTTCTCTGTCACCCTGGCTGGAGTTCAGTGGTGCAATCTTGGCTTGCTGCACCTCCATCTCCTGGGCTCAAGCCATTCTTGTACCTCAGCCTCCCGAGTAGCTGGGACTACAGGCGTGCACCACCAGGCTTGGCTAATTTTTTTGCATTTTTAGTAGAGACAGGCTTCGCCATGTTGCCCAGGCTGGTCTCAAACTCCTGAGCTCAGGCAGTTTGCCTGCCTCGGCCTCCCAAAGTGCTAGGATTATAGGCGTGAGCCACCACCCCTGGCCTGTCCCTAAATTTAATAAAAGATTATGTTCTAAGCAGAATGAAGTAAATTTATAAAAGGAGTTTTGGATTCAGAATCAGAACATCTGGGTAGGGAGTCCCAATTCTACATCTTACTAGATGTGTGATTTTTGCTAAACCATACCTCGCTGGGGCTCGGTTTCTTTCTCTCTAAAACAGTGGAGTTTTTAGGGAGGTGAGGGAAATCATTTATCAGAATTACCCAATGAACTTCTAAAACACTTGTGAGACCACCCCGCAACCCTCCCAGACTCTAATATTTTCTCAGATTGAGCCAGGAGTGTCTAGGTAGCCTGTTTATATGTTGAAAAAGCTCCCTAGTGATTACAGTGAACAGCCCCGCCCCCACAGGCTACCTGAGAGTTGAAGACACTGAACCTTATCATTTCTATGGTCCCTTCCACTTAAAATATTTTATGATTCTATGATTTGAGCAGAACTAATATTTAGGTGTTCTTCAAATTACTTGAAGTTTGCAGCCACCTACTTGGCCAGCACTGACAGGCCCTAGGCTCGGTTCCTTGGCATCTTGCCATTTCCTTTCAGTTGATGGATTATAAATGACACTTGTAACTCTGTTGATTTGCCTAGAGATATTTCATTTCAGAGTGAATGCATAGATCAAACAAAGGATACACTGTAGAAGCATATATGTAGTTGTCTATACAATTCAGTTCACCACAGCAGAACTGCTTAGAGACTGCTCAATGCTGCCTAGGTCTAGGGTGGCTGGCGTTGATCTATCTGAAAAATCAATGAAGTCTGTGCAATTGAAAAGAGAGCACTAAATTAGCTTTACTGGTTCACAAAACTGGAAAGTAGGTCAGTGCCCAACATTCCAGTAATTGCTACTAGTGCTATGGCAGGCTCAGTGGCAGATACTGAGGAGCAGGACAGCCATCTAGAGCCCTCGAGTCAGGAGGAATAAGGCCCTGAGTTTCCAATTTGAGCTAGCCCAGACTAGCCCTCTAGGTCCAGACTGGACCTCCCCTTTCAGCCTTCATCCAGGGCTATAGGAAATAATTTTCTGTCACAGCATATGGTTTGTTTTAGTTTTAATATGTCAGAGATGTTTCCTTTAATTATTTTCCCATTACTTTTGCTATTTTTCAAAGACTTTTCTCCATTCCTCCCCTGAGAGTGCTCGAGGACTCTGTGTTATTTAATTTCTAACATGCTGCATTTCAAAAGACCTGTAGAATTAAATCTTGGCAGAAAAAGAAGGGGCTAATTAAGCCAGAGTGGGTCATGTTCTCATTTCCCGTCCTTAGTCAGAATGAAGGTCTTTCTAATTGTAGGGCTCAAGTTAAGGGACTAAAATTTTTATCCTAATAATTTTGAGCATCACCCTGTCATACACAGGTCAAAAGGGAGACCTGTGAAAGCCCCACTGAGGGAAGCCATTGATGATTTAGGAGGGAAGGAGATGGAAAGAGTAGATTGGCAAGTGGCCATAGGCAGGAGTGTGCAGCTATGGTTTAGCTATCCTGTGGCAGCCATGTGTATTGTTGCTGTCTTTGGTAGAGATCTCGACCTATATTTAATCAGGATGAGACCTTGTTGAAATCAAGAAGTAGGTGAAATCTTTTCCCCTGGCTTCACATTTCAGTTTCCCCTTTCATTGCCTTGATTCCCAGTATCTCTCTTTCCATTCTTTTCTCTTCCTCACAGAGAAGATGCCTGTCACATTCTCAGGGATCTGTCTACCAGCCTAACCCTACAAGGCCTCATTCTGAGATTTAAGTGCAATGGTGCTTGGACTTGGGCAACATTATGGCCTTGTTGCTTTCACTGAGAGATCACAAGAAAGAAGAACCTCAGTGTCCAGTGGTAGAGCATTAGGAAATTTGGCAGGGGACAAGAGAGCCATTTGAATTAGTAGCTTCCTGCTATTCTAGTATCACACATTTGTAAGGAATTATGCACCATAAGGTCCTGACAATGATTCTTGGAGCACGGCATCATTGCTTCGTCATTCGGTACCTTTGCTAGAGAATATGAGGGGGAGATGAGAATTTGTTAGTAGGGATCCTGTCATTATGCATAGTGCTCTGACATACATTATATTCTTTCAGACTTGATGTTATTTGGGGGCTGGAAAGATCAGGCATTATTATGCCCACTATATTAAATTAGAAACTAAATCTGAGAGACCAAGCCATATTCTTAATATCCATGAATAGTTGAGCTCCACTAGAAATCAAGTGTCTTAGCCCAAAATCCATCTTGCATTAAGTCTGTGTGTGTGTGTTTGTGTGGTGGTGGTGGGGGGTATTAATTCTATACATTCCATTTTTGTAGAGAGTTCCATTTTGGCACACGTTCATTTAAGGCTGTGAAATAGAAGCCAAAACAAACATATGCAACTCTTTGTTATTTTAGCCCAAGTCTTCTAGAAAGCAGAGCCTGAGGCAAAAGCTCACATGCTAATGCTTTAATGCGGGTGCAACCCCACGAAATTAAGAGTAAAGGAAAGAACGAGTGAGGCAGGGAAGGAAGGAAAGCTTAGTGGATTCTGTGATGCACCATTCAGGCCTCACCTTGGGCATAATGGGATCACTCACTCAGCTACAGGAACTGCTGCTGGGAGACAAGCTGTTAGCCCTTTTCAGGAATTGCTTTGGCTGAAGAGAGATGCCTCATGCTGGTAACATGCACCTTCCAGAGCAGCCTCAACCAATGACTTGTCGAAACAGCAGCATACAGTCCTGGTCCCTTTGCCTGAATTCAAGACAACTTCTAAGGACTAGCCCCATTCCGGAGGTCCCGTGTAGTCAGCTGAGGCCTTTGTTATAGCTCATCACAGCCCAACTTCTCCTCTTGCCTGCCTTTGCTTTCATTCCTTCTCAAGATTGCTTCTTAATAAACTTCTTTCACCTTAATCTGTCTCAGTCTGCTTCCCAAGGAACTCAACTTATAAAAATACACATTTACATTCAGTACCAGGATTGTGTTAACTCCTATGCCCTCATAATATAGTCTAGAGAGATCTGGATCATCTGAACATTCTCTAGAGCATTGTACTGGTTCAGTATACTGAGGACATCATTCCAATATGACCAGAAAAACAAAAAGTTCAAATATTTTGGAGGCTTTGGCCCTACCAGATGGGAGGTAATCCCTACACAGACTTCAAGAACCTATTACATCAGTAGCAATTTTAGGATCCAGGGGTCTAAAATATTGCCTTCAAATAAAGGAGAAATTATTGTATCTTTCATCTCCCACTACAAAGAAAGAATTGTTATGTTTGACAGTCCTGCTCAGAGTCTGAGCCAGCATATCCTACACCTGGGCCTACTACTCTGACCTGTATTCCGGGGGACCTGAGAGGCTGCCAGGGCTGAGTGGGCCCCAGAGTAGGAACGGGCTCTTCAGATGATATAGGCAAGTGGCCTACTATAAGGGTCATGCAAGTTAGCAGACCCTATTGTCTTAACGGCATTAATCGTGGGAAAGGGGCCACAATTGATGATTCCTTTCATGACAAGACCCAATGGAAATGGCAATGCAGATTCCTAATGCTATGTCACGTGCAGAGAACAGTCAAACACTTATCCAGAAACAGCTCCTGTCATACTATGGGGTAGAGTTGGAACACCTGATCATGGAACCTTAACTTATCCTATGGCTAGAATTGTCATTATGAGCTGAACCCTGTCAAACCTACCAAGGTTCAGGAAGGTCTCACAGCAATCTATCTTAAGACAGAAATGATACATCCTGAATTGAGCCCAAGCGAGACCAGAGTGTATAAGCAAGCTGTACAGCAGGTGGCTCAGAACCCCCATGTCACCCATGAATGTGTTCCAGTGCCTCTCCCCAAGTTCATTCTTTTTTTTTTTTTGAGATGGTGTCTCACACTGTCACCCAGGCTGGAGTGCAGTGGCAGAAACTCAGCTCACTGTGACCTCCAACTCCCAGGTTCCAGCGATTCTCCTGCCTCAGCCTTCTGAGTAGCTGGGATTACAGGTGCCTGCCACCACGCCCAGCTAATTTTTTGTATTTTTAGTAGAGATGGGGTTTCACCATGTTGCACAGGCTGGTCTTGAACTCCTGACCTCGTGATTCACCCACCTCGGCCTCCCAAAGTGCTGAGATTACAGGCGTGAGCCACCGCGCCCGGCCCCCGAGTTCACTCTCACAGCTGTAGGGGGAATCTAATGCTCAGCTGATCGAAGAGGTTCAAAGATGGAATGGCTCAGCATGTAGGTGTAAGTCAGAAGTGGTTCACAGTTGCTTTATAGCCTGACTTGGGTGTGGTCAATGGGCCGCACTTTGGTGCAACAGGTTATAACTTTAGAAGCAAAGAGAACTGTCGCAAGGGCATAAGACACACAGGCAGTGGAAAATGTTTTGGCCAGCTGAAAGGGGTCTAGAAAGAGAAAGATTGTAAGATTGGAAACAAGGAGGCACGTGGATGAATATATGGGAGTAAGCACATTGTGTGAAGACTTTTCTATCACATGCAATATCTACTGGAAAGTACCCATCACTGAAGAGGCACTTCACAGCCAGGTACCAAAAACAACTCAGACAGTCGACACCAACTAGCCACTGTCATTGACCGTGCAACACTGGCAAAAGGAGCACAGTAGTGGAGTTGCCATGGTAGCAGGGCCTAACAACATGGATCCAATAGCATCCACTTCCTTCTGCTTACCTCGGCCGATCTATTATTGCCATTGCCAAATGTGCCAGCAATGGAGAACAACTCTACATCTTTATCGTAGCATCATCACTAAATAAGCCACTTGGTGACAAGTTGACTACATTAGGCTCCTTCAGTCTGCATAGGCTGGTGATTCATTTTGACAAGAGTAGACATATATTCCTGGTATGGGTTTCTTTTTCCTGCTCACAGGACCTATCCAAGGTCTTACAAAGTGTTTGATCCACCAGCATGAGTTTCCAGAGAACACTGCATCAGACCAAGGGCCCTACTTTACAGCAAAAAAGGTGTGAGGGTGAGGCCATATCACATACTTTACCACCTAGAAGGTGCTGGCCTGGAAGAGCAATGGCTCACCCTGCTGAAGGCACAGCTGAGAGGATTACCCTGCTGAAGCACCAGCTCAGAGGACAGACGACCATCCTCCAGGATACAGCGCACACTCTGAATCAGCAAGCATAATAGGAGATTGTGTTCTCAACAGGTAGAATGCATGGGCAAGGACTGAGGGGTGGAAGCAGGAGTGGCTTGTTTACCACCACTCCCCAGCACCCATTTGAGGAGTTTGTGCTTCCCATCCCCACAACTCTGAGCTCTGTGTGTCTAGAGGTCCCGGTTCCAAAGGAGGAACCCTTCCACCAGAGGACACATCAAGAGTCACACTGAACTCTAACTACTACTGCCACCTGGGCACTGTGAAGCAATCATCTCGTCAGGGTTAACTGAAACTGAAGTTAGGCTAATGCTTCACAATGAGGGCAGGAAGAAATAGGTTTTGTTCTTACATGAATCACTTGAGTGTCTCTTTAGACAGCAACCATGGTCTGCAAAGGGCACAGTGCTCAAGAAACTCAGATTTCTAAAGGATGCAGGACTGAGTCATGCCACTGGGTGAGCCACTGAGACCAGCAGAGATGCTAGCTGAAGGTGAAGGAGATCTAGAATGGACAATGTGAAGGGAGATGATGAGTGTAAATTGAGTAGCAGCAGCAGTGGAGCTGTAGTTCACCCTATTAACTTTCTCTTTTTAAATTTCCTCCAGAAAAAGAAGTGCACCAGTGTCCTGAAGGAGTGACTCCCGGAATTTATACAAAGAATTGATGTCAACTGTACAATAACTAAATTGTACAATACTAAACAATAGTATCCAAGCTCCCCATGGGCAGTGCAACCGGCCAGTGTACACCAATTAATCTCAACACCAGAGGCAAATGGGTCAGAATGCTCACTGTGACTTGCTCCAACCCACTGAAGCAACTGCACTTCCTGTGTTTGAATTGGGTCATATTTCGGTGCGTCTGTGCCCACTACCTATTTGTGTTTCTATTCTTGGATATTTTAAAGGTTTGTCATGAGGGGTGGATGGGGGAGACCATGCAGGCCTGTAGTGGAGTTTTTTGTTTTGTTGGGTTTTGTTTTTCAGAGCCTGAAGACCAGGAGCAGAATGCCCTCATTTTACACAGAGAGATACTGAGGAAGGAGGACTTTGGTACCTCTGAGCCAGGCAGTGGTGAGGAAATTTAGAAATATGTCTCTCCTGGATGTTTTTGCTCGTATATATGTCAGCATTTTACTGACTTAAGCATAAAATTGAGCTTTTATTTACTTGGGGCAAGCCATTATTCTATAATATTTGATGTGTCTAACTCATTTAAAATGAAAGTGAAATGGAAACAGTACTTTAAAATGAAAATACGATTTCATTGTTCTTAGCTTCAGTATTCTTTAACTGCTTCGCCTCTGGAGTCAGTGTGAGGTTCTTAATCAGGGTTTGATTCCAGAAGCAGCTAATTATTAATCTGCCCTTGTACAAGCTACTAAACCTCTTAATTAATAGGTAAAATGATATCTACCTCCTAGGATTTTGTGAAGATTAATAAGTTAATTAGAGGACATAACAAATGTGAAATCCATGGAACATAATAGGTATTCAGTAAATGTAAGTCTCCACTCATGCCTGTCCTGTCCTAAGAGATGGAGTTTTAATGAGGACACCACTTAATTTTAACACAAATACAATCACTTCTTTCATAATCATTTCCTCCTAAATCAAAAGCTGGCACAGAACTCATTTTTTGTCTCTGGATCTGCTTCCTAATTTGTAAAATGAGGTGGTTAGATTATGTTTCCCCTCCGATGTCTTCAAAATCTGGATTTCTACGGCTTTTTCCTAGCTTTCCACTGGCCTGGGAAAATCATTTATCCCAGTCATCAAATTCTCCTGTTTGCTGAGAGAAAGAATAAGTTTAAATGCTTTGGGGTGAATAGAAGGATAATGTCTCGCATGCTTCCTCTATGAAAGCATCTTTTTCCATTTTTGTTAGCTGCAAAGCACTATACAAGTATAAAATTTATTGTCATTCTTACTACTATTATTCTTACCACTCTCACTATTCTGTTTCCTCCATCTCCCACAATTGGATGGGAGATGCAAGTACTTCATGTTAGGATAAATATATAATTAGGTCTATATATAACTATATATAAAAATATATAATTGTTCAGAAAGAACAGCATATGCATAGGCATATTCTTACTCATTGTACTAATCATAGCTTAGGTTTCATCCTACCTCTGTTCAGCCCTGTCTATTCAGTCACTTGCTGTTCTTTCTGACTGGAGTGACAATATCAATCATGCTATTCCTATGGTCAGAAATTCTGGCTGCTGTTGCCACCACCATTTAGGAGTCCCCTTGTGAATTCCTGCCTGACAAGAACTCTCTGTACCTATGTACTGGGCTGACTGAACAAGAGAAGGATCTGCCTTCCCCAGTGGCCACCGAGAGTGGTTGAAAGACCTGACTTAGAAGTGTGGAGGTGTTGTTGCCCAGTGGATCAGATTTTGACCAGCGGGAGAGAAGTGTATCCTAGCAATTAATGTGCTCTGTCTTCCTCTTCTCTCTTTATTTCCCATGGACTATTCTGAGTGTACTCCTTTCTTACAATCTTCCTTATGTCCTATGATTGTTGAGCAAACAGGCATGTTTGGTGATTGCTGTCTATCACAGGTTGTGTTCCCTGAGAAGCAGACTCTAAGACTGTTGGTGTGCAGTATTAAAGAATATGTCTAGTTTATTTCATCTATTAAGATCCTTTTTTCTTTCAGTTATTTTTTTCATTTGTCTGATTTCCAGTTGGCCCATTTTCATGCATTCCTGCTCTTGTTTGATGACTTTATGTTCCTGTTTCTGGGATGCTATTTACTGCAATATCTCTGAGAAATTTAAACATTTGTTTTAAATGAGGAATGCTGCCTTATTTATATTTTATCATTTGTGAATTCTGCCAATGTATGGTCTTTTGACTATCTCACATAGCAGAAATTTTCCTGTATGCTTTATAATTTTCAATTATGGGTTTAATCTTCCCAGGGTGCTTATTTTTACCTACACCTCTTCCTATCCAGTGGTCTCATGGTTGCTTCATTGAGCTCTCTGTGTTGTTTAGCTCAATTAAGCTATTGGTTGGGGTGGATTCTTAAACTTTCTGTTGCTGCTGTTTTTGTTAAATCACTCCATTGAAAACTTGATGATATCTCTATTTCCTTTTCCCCAAGAAATACAAATACACATATATACACACCCTTCTATATATACCCTTATGAAGTTTATGGGCATTTCAAAGCCCAGTCATACATCTTGTAGGGGTACTTAGACCTTTAGTTAAGAACTCTGAGTGAGGAGTTTTGACTTTCTGTACTATGGGGGTACAAAAACTCTAGATGTTTAGCCCTCTTGCAGTACAGCTTCAGTTATAATTATCTTGAAGGGTTTTTTCTTGGGCCATAGATAAGTGGCACATTTTAATTTCAGTCATTTTTATAGGTGCATGGCAGCAGCTCACTGTGGTTTTAACTTGCATTTTCTAATAACTAATGATGTTAAGCATCTTTTCGTGTGCTTGTTTGTATTCTATACACTTTTTGGGGGCAGGGGAAATGTCTGCTCAAATCTTTTGCCCAATTCTGAAAAGTTGGCTTGTTTGTTTTCTTATTATAGATTTTAGAATTCTCTTACATTCTATATACTAGCCCATTATCAGCTATATGATTTGCAAATATTTTTCTCCAAGTATGGCTTTGTCTTTTCATTCTCTTAATGTCTTTCAGAAAACAGAATTTAAAATCTGATGAAGTCCAATTACTTATTTTTTTTGTTTATAGGTATGTTTTTAATGTTGTGTCTAAGAAATCTTTGCCTAGCCTAAAGTCACAAAAATTTTATCTTTTTCAAAATGTCTGATAATGTTAGGTCTATGATTCATTTTAAGTTAAAATTTAGATATGGTGTGAGGTTAACATATATTTTTAGTATTTAAAAATAGTGTCTTTCTCTTTTATTTGGAGCCGAGGGGGGCTGGTTATGAGCTTGTTTACTCCAGAAAATTGACCCTAATTGATACTACATTACACAGCATTTCATTCAATAGTTCATTTGTTTGATATGCAAACTAATTACATATAGGCTAATTGGCTAGTTTCCAATTAAGAGAAGGAAATGACTGGCCATGCATGAAGTACTGGTTAATGGAGAACAGTTGTGTAAATCATTCATTCCGACTCTCAGCAGACTGCCCGATTCTCCTTAACAACTGCGTTGGAAAAGCTATTTGCGTAATGAGATCAAACCCATATATTATCACATGTCTATTTGTAATTAAGTAGTAAGTATCAACGAGGTCTAAATAAATCAGTTCAAAGGTGGTTAGTAAATTTAAAATATGCTACCAGCTGATGAAAGCATCACTTCAAAATATAACATTTATGAAAAATATTTAATTAGTATACATGTTACGATGGAAATTGACAGGTAAAGGGCTTTCTAATATTGTTTTGAACTTCAATATATTTTCCCACCAAGCTTCTAAGATTGAAAAATGCAGCATTTTATTCACACTTAAAAAAAATAGAAAATGTTTCTCTGTGACCTAGAAAAAAAAGATTTCTTTTATAACTAACAAATATTTTTAGAGACAAAGGAAAAAAGGAAAACAAAAGACTTCAGAATGAGGCAGTAATATCTGGACTATATATTGTGCCCAGTTTGAAAATGTAGGTCATTTTAATACCACTTTATCTTTTGTATAAAAATTCCAAAAATCATGAAGTGTAATCATAAGAAAAAAGCCTCTGCATTTTTACCTTTTTTGGAAAACTGCTGCTAACAATTTAAACTATTGTTATAAAATGGTTGTAATCAACATTTATCTTAAGATGGGAACTACATTTGATTGGGAAAGTGCTTCAGGTAGAGTATGAGACCCTGACAAGACCTTAATACTGTTGAAAATGTCTATGCAAAACAATAATAAAAATGTACTTGTTACTTTGGAGAAAGAAGGAGGATGAGGGAGAAAGAGAACGGAGATCAGACAGGTTGTAGAGAACCGTCTGTCCCTGATATGAACTTCTCCTCTTAGCCTGGGTATCTCCAAATCTTCAGTAAAATACACATAAAAAGCACAAAATGCATATTATTACATATCCTGTGGAACTGTTGAAGCAGCTGAGACCTTCATCCTGACTAATACAAGGCAAACAGAGGATCATGTGCAGATGGCATATGCGTGGTAGCAGAGGAGCCTGGAGAATTCAGGATAGGAACTAGCAGAAACCATGGAATTTCTCTCACGGGACTGCGGATTTGGGGTTTGGACTAAGTTTACCCAGATTTCTAGGGGCCCAGGGGACCCCCAGTGGGGATATGTGGGCTACATATAGATTTTACTGCTATAAAAACAAACAAGGCAGATTTGTATTTACTGATATAAAAACATGTCTATTAAATAGAAAAAGCAAGTTGTATAACAGTATCCCATTTTTTCCAAATAAGTCCACTGGAAGTTAAATACCAGAGGGAGAATTCACTATACAAACCAGTTCTACATTAAGGATGTGTTCAGATACAAGAAATAGGTCCTAACAACAGCTCCCAAGTGGAAAGAAAGCAGGAGAGGGTGAGGAAAGTCAGAGTTGTGGCAGAGCAAGGCCGTACAGACCCTGCTAAGCAATGGCATGGAAGACTATATGATCCCATGAAAAATGGAAATCAGGGACCCCTTGTTAAGGACTTATTAAGAATTCCAAGATGGCAACTGGAGAGCATTAAATCATGTGTGGGGCCCTTCTAAGCACTGGATCCTGTGTGGCTGCCCAGATGACATTCCCATGACTAGGAGGACAAAATCTATAATTCCTGTGCCTTGTTGCATATTTTTCTCTTCTTTTAGTGCTGACTTTTTGGGGAAAATGACTCTTTTCTTCTAAAGGAAATATATAGTGAGATAATAAAGGCTTACTTGCCCCAAATCTCTTTGCTTACCACTTATCTTTGTCTTACTTCAGCCAGGCAGCTTAGAAGGCAGCTTCTGCAAATTCTCTTCCTGAGAATCACCATTAGCAAGACTCACATTGACTGAGATCTAAAATCTGTCATATACTGGACTCAAATATCATTAACTTATTGTTTCAGTCACATTTTCTTTTCTTTTGTTTTGTTTTTTTTTTTTTTTTTAATTGAATCAGGGTCTCAATCTATCACCCAGGCTGGAGTGCAGTGGCATAATCATGGCTCACTGCTGCCTCGATCTCCTGGGCTTAAGCGATCCTCCCACCTTAGCCTCCCAAGTAGCTGGGATTACAGGTGCATACTACCACGACTGGCTAGTTTTTTTTTTTTTGTATATTTTTTTAGAGATGGGGTTTCACCACGTTGTCCAGGCTGGTCTTGAACTGCTGGGCTCAAGCAGTCTTCCTGCCTTGGCCTCCCAAAGTGCCAGGATTACAGGTATGAGCCACCGTACCCGGCCTTATTTCATATTTTCTAATAAAACTGTATTCCAATCTGATTGTTATAGTGAAAACAGCAGTAGTGAGTGTAGTGAAAAGTGCAAAAATTTCTGGCATGCAGTAGGTCCTCAATATCTCTTCATATATCAATGAATTAATACAAATTCATTCTAGTCTCAGTTCTAAATGTTCCTGAGGAAATCATTTAACATTGGGAGGCCTCAGTTTCTCTTCTGAAGAATAATGGGGTTGAAGTAACTATCAAGTCTAAAAATGTTTGTGTAGTTCAATGTGTAGAAAGATTTTAAAAGAGAAAGAGCTGAGAGGATGGTAAGGGCTTACTTCTAGCAACCATTCTCTGCTTTTGAAAAGCAACATCAGAATAGGAAAAATTATATAAGCACAACTTCTTAATTTTGAATACATAATCAATTAATGTATGTATCTATAACTTCCACATTAATATACTTCTAGCTGCATTATTTATTTATTCTACATGTCTAAATCTGCCACTACGCTAGTTCCTGTGTGGAAGACATGGCTAAAGAGGTTAGGTTATAACTATCTGGTTTTACATCCAGACTGTTAATTGAAGAATGAGGTTAAGGTTTGTAACCCCAAGTCTTGGTCTTCGGGAGATTAAAATTCATCATTCTCCTGAGTCTTTCAGTACAATGTTCACCCCTAAAGCTGACCTATATCGACTGATGCAGATTCTCTTAGAAATTTTAAAATTTGTTTCTGGGCCAGAGTCAAGCAAAAAAAATAGGGACCTTTATATTGAAAGTTATATATTTAACTTTCTCTTAAAATGGAGATATTATCAATAAAACCCCTACCCAATAAAGTCTCACACATTTAAAGCAGCTTAGTAGCAGATTGACAATATTAGTTCATGAGCTGGTCAGATTACATTTAATTAACAGATATTTTAAAATCAAACATAATAGCATTTCCCTCTCATTCTCTCAATGAATTGAAGAAGATAATTTTATCTGGGAAAACTAATTGTTTTGAAAAACACTGCTCAATTTAGTAAAGTTGAAAAAATGTTTAGATACTTCAGCAGGAGGGAAGGATAAAGTCAGAACCAATTATGGGGAAGCAGAAAGACAAATGGGCCTGCAGTTCTGAAGGTTTGAATCAGCTTTGCTGCTTATGAGTTTTGAGGCTTTGGGCAAGTTTTAAAACTACTGCAAGCATTACTTTCTCTTATAAAAGGAAATCGTAATTCTAGCTCACAAGGATGTTGTAAGAGCTACACAGTGGAATAGCATCATGTTTGCAGCTATGTTATACAAATAATTTGCATTCTCCCATGAAATTAAAATACATAACTATATGTCCTCTTTTATACAATTAATATTTTGAGAAATAAATTTTGCAAACTATCCTTTGTTGCATACTATACTTTCTTTAGTCTATAGATACTGTCTTCATACATATGCATATTTTAAAAGGTTGTTTGTATGAAACTATGCATGGTATTCTTTATGGGCTACGGGTAATTTTATCCATATGTGATTTTTACCTTATGAAATGGCTTCACAATACAATCCCCATGTAAGATGTAACTCTGCTGCATATGAAAGTGTTTTTGCAAACCTTAAAAATCATGCATGTGTAAGATGTTATTAATATTTTATTTTCATTTAGAAGGAAAAGTGAAATACAATAAAAAGGAAGACAGCAGGATGAAAAACAGAACCTTACATAAAGATTTTCTCATATTATTTTTCTTAATTGCCTATGGTTTTATATTTAGGCTAAATAAATAACATTGCAATTTAGAGTGTGCTATCTTTTAGCCTCAGAAAAGTAGATTTGTGTATGCAGAAAAATCTCTATTGGACATAAAACAATGCCTTAATTTTAACACAATATTTTATCTTTAGTAGTCATACAAGTTGATTTTAAAATAATAGACTGAGTTTAAATCCATTGAATAAATAATTTTTGGATAATTGATGAATAACCAGTTGAAGAATCTTCATAGTGACTCCATGGCTGCTGAAATTTCACTAATAATTTTTAAAAACATTATTTAACTGAAATTAATACATATATATCTGTTCTATAAAAATGTAAAGAGAACTTTAAGTTGTAATTAATCAAATGTTAGAGCTTCAAAAACTTTGAAGGACAATTTTCATTCTGTTTTATAATTTAGAAGCTGAAATCACAAATGGGTAAGTGATTTGTGTAAAGTTACACATCTGCCACAGAGAAGATGGAACTCAAGGCTGGAAATTTGAAAGCCAGTCAGAACAAACGCAGGTCAGCAGAGCAAGGACAGCTGAAACAGCCTGCTCATGAACTTTATCCTTGCCAAACTCCTCAGAAACATCACAAATATCGACGCTCTTCAGCTTGTCCTGGAAGGCTTCCAGAGTAAATACATAAGGCCACAGGAAAATATAGGAGGTCACGAACACTACACTTCAATGTATTTTAAGCACATAAAAACATAAAAATGCTGTACAATATTTCCTGCCTAATTAAGTGTTATTGTATGCTAGCAAGCCACTCCCTTGGTTTTATTTCCACGTTTGGTGGCCTGATTTTCTTTGATTCTTTTTCATTTTTTATTTTTATTTTTGAGACAGAGTCTTACGCTGTCACCCAGGCTGGAGTGCAGTGGCTCAGTTTCAGCTCACTGCCACCTCCACCTCCTGGGTTCAAGTGATTCTCCTGCCTCAGCCTCCTGAGTAGCTGGGATTACAGGCATGTGCCACCACACTCGGCTAATTTTTACATTTTTAGTAGAGACGGGGTTTCGCCATGTTGGCCAGGCTAGTCTCAAACTCCTAATCTAGGTGATCTGCCTGCCTCGGCCTCCCAAAGTGCTGGGATTACAGGCGTGAGCCACTGTGCCTGGATTTCTTTGATTCTTTAATTTATGTTTCTCCGTGATCATATCTTAATCCCATTATCCCATTACAAACACTTAGCAAAAGACAATGCTATCAGAGTTTTGATCTGGGAGAATGCTCTTCCTGGCAAGGCAACTTCTAGGTATAGCTGTTCCCCTGAAGGGTTTCTGTGGCATGGCATCCTACAGGAACATGTATAGGTGTTAAGTGAGACAGGTTTCAAGTGGTGCCTCCAGCACTTACCAGCTGCATTTATTCTCTGAACTGAGACACTCATTCTCTGAGCTTCTATTTCCTCATCTGTAAAATGAAGATAATGTTGTACAGTAGATATAATAATTCAATGAAATATATAAAGTGCTTAGCATAAGGTAGGCACTCTATAAAAAATAGCTCCTTATTGTTATCCAAAGTTTCTTATTTTCCTCAAAGAGAAGAAATACGAACTTCAGAAAGAAGAGGAATAACTTTTCCATGGGAAAAAAAATTCCTGTTCGAATAGTTATGGTGATGAGCCTTGTTTCATAATTTTCTCAGCCTTTTTGACATCTTAAGCAGCACCTTTCTGATCACCATCTCTTAGTCGATAAACTCGTGTTTATTGACATGAGTGAGAATATGAACAAAGTCCAAAGAAACCATGTTATTGTTACTCTAGAAAGATCATTGCACTGAATTGTTTATCTTGCCATGTATTTCCTTTTAAAAAGAAGTAAGAAAGACCTTTTTAAGGGGGAAGAAAGTGTACTCTCTAGATACTTGATATGCAATCACAGTTCACTATCCTTGAGGGACTTTATCAGGTCTTATGCTCATTCAGATGCTTAGTGGCTAAATGATTGCCTTTGTCCCTCACACCATCAAAGGCAAAACCTGACTGTATCATTTAGCATCCAGCACGACCCTAAGTAACGATAACTACGGATGGCCGGTAACATAATTTAAGTTAGCTCCCAAACAAGATCCAGTGGGAAGCAAGAAGTCATTCAACATTCAGATCTAAAAGGGAAGCGATCCAACCCCTTGTGCCAGAAGCAGCACTTGTTTACTGAGACATGTCTAGTGGACCTGAAGACTGACTTCACAAAATAGAAACCAGCCAAGAGGACAGAATGTTTTTCTGCTGCTTGGAAGAAATAGAGATAGTCCGAGCCTTGATGCTGTCATACCAATTTATCTTAATTTCTGCATTACTCAATTTATCTGTAGAAGAGGTAATGAGTGTTTTTTGTTTTCCTTTTTTTCTTTCTTTTTTTTTTTTTTTTTTTTTTTTTTTTTAGCAGTAACGGGAAATATCATGAGTCAGATAGAAACAACACTCTTCAAAAGGCTCCCCTGATCACACTTGCCGGCTATAAATCTTTTTCCTTTCTCTGTGCTCTTGTATTAGTTTTTTTGTTTTGCTTTGTTTTTTTAATCACACTTCCTTAAATAGGAGTGATTTATGTCTATGTCTTAATCTGGATTCTTTGAGGACAGGTGGCTGTCCTGTATATTTTTCTATCCTGCATAACACCTAACATAGTATTTACAGTAGATAACATGCATGAGTGCATAAGAAGGTGGTGGTTTGGGTCTAATCAAAAGAATGGAGATGGGATGAAAATAACAACAAGAAAAATGTAGCCCAGAGTGACTTAACTTTGGCCTAAAGAATGGAATCATTAGAAGCCTGCAAACCATTTTTATTAGTCAGTCTCAATTCTGCATGTCCCCTGGCAAACATTTTATTTCTTTCACTTTTCCTTATACATGTACTTTTTGCTCCTTTATCATCTTTACTTCTCATTTTTGTTTGCTTTATATGCTAGCTCTTTGAAGTTAAAAATTTTAGGGAAATTGAGCAACTGTTGCTTTCTTTAAATTAGATCATACTAGTAGAGTCAGCAAGTTTTTTTCTGAATTCTGCACAGACATCTGTCTTCTTGTTAACCATTAGTTTTGATTAACATAGGTAATGCTAATTGTACTTCCTTGTGGAGTCCTGGTTGACAATGCATGATACATACAATTAATCAAAAGCAAAATGAAAGCAAATTGTGGACAGGTTATTTTTTCCATAATGAGTAATATACATTGATAGATGATTTTTGTTAACAAGAAGTTCAAATTACTTCATGAATTTGATTTTCCCTTCCTCGTAAGCAGCTGGTAAGGATTAGTTTCCCTATGTTTGGAGAATTCGAGGCTCAAGATTGCGTTGCGCAGGAGCAGTCAGGACTCGGCCAAGCTTGCGGACTCCTAAATTAATATAATCTGTCTGCGGAGTCATCTGTCTTTCTATAGAATTTTATTAAGTACCTTTGGTATAAAGACAGACACTCATCAACCACGTGACAAATGTGATAGCAAGTTTGCAGTAGAGTTATGGGGAAAACAGGGACTAAATGAATCCATAGCTCTGCTCTTTGCCTGTAAGGTCAGCTCATGTACTCTTTAGAAGAAACTAGAGGCCTCCTCCTTCTCCCTTCCCCAACTTTTGTCAGCTTACCATGAGGAAGGCTACCAAAGGGACTCTCAGTGAAACTTCAAATCTGAATTCACTGAGGGGCTCAAAGACCATTGACTCCTAAATAATTTTCTGCTCAAAATATAGAAAAGAGAGTATAATATATATTTTAGGGCATAACAGAGAAGTAAGGATATGTCATTTTAATGATAATATGTATATCTTCTCTTTTGTTCTTAGGACTGTCATCTGAACTCCCTGGAAGGGGGGAGGGCAGTTATAAACAAGATGAGTAACAGCCTAACAATGCACTTTCAAAACAGAATATTGTTCCCCAGAAATATTCCAGAAATATCTGAAACAGCATTATGTCCCTGAAGAAGAGCAATGCCTGCTTTCATAATTTTCATTTGGTTATTAGGGTTTTTATTTTTTATTCCTTTTAAAATCAAGACCCTTTTCAGCAGAAATTGAAAA
The DNA here is from genome assembly GCF_009828535.3 of Hylobates moloch. Classification (NCBI taxonomy): domain Eukaryota; kingdom Metazoa; phylum Chordata; class Mammalia; order Primates; family Hylobatidae; genus Hylobates; species Hylobates moloch. The sequence continues at coordinate 198,847,468 of NW_026652276.1, forward strand.
TCACAGTTGTTTCCAGTTGGGGAAGAATGCCCACTGCTTTATCTGTTCCATTCATATATCTGCATAATTGGTTGATTCTGCAAGCTGTAATCTAATGATTCTTGTTTTGCTAGGAAACAATTTAATCTTAAACTATGTTTATCTAGCCTCCCCCAGGACTGACATGCATCATTACCCTTCTCAGTCTTTGTGGACCCTATGAAGAAACTGAAGAAAATTCATAGTGCCCTAAAGGTACTACTACCAAATGAAAGAATTGTCTTTAATTTTGAAAGCTACCTAGAGTGTGATCTCTCTTGATTTCTGAAATAATACTCAGGTTTTAACACTGTGTTATTTTTGCTTAAGTCAATAAATGAAAAATGAAGTAACCTCAACCAATTTTGTGTTCCTGTAATAACAGGATTGCTACGTCTTCTGCTGGCATTGCATAGGCAGTTTGTTAAGAAGGCTAACTCCCCAAGTTCTGCTGTCAGAAGAGGAGGTTATACAAGCACATAAACAAAGCTGTTCTGTCAGACAAAATACCAGTTAAGCTGTGTTTGCAATGGCATAAATAAAGGTTCCCTTCGGATCCAGTCAATGTGAGAAAAACAAGGAAATTACAAAGGGTAGTTTTAATGTTGAGAAGACAGGAGGTTAGCAGGCATGAAGAAAGTTTTAATTGTTTTACAAATGTTTCCAGTAAACCACCCTGAACAGCTGGCCCTCTATAAGCAGCACCAGGACATTTTGGAGGAGAGTATCTTAGACTTGGAACAAGAGACACAAGCTCCACAGTCCTCTAAAAATGTATTTAGAGAAATTGCCAGAATAATGCTGACTCTACCAATGCACACAAGCTTTTCTTCTTTTTCCCAGCAGGTGAATTTATGCAAGCAAGACATTGCTTTGAAAACAGGCCATTTCTTTTTAAAATGACATTTTGACTAAACACAGAGCCATAAGGAAGCCTTCAATACAAAAGGTGATGTAATCTTCCTAAGACTCTAGAAGCAAGACTGACAGAAAATCCATAAATCCTGTGCTTTTTAAACCTTGCTCTATAAAGTATAATCATATTAGGATAGCACTGAATTAAGGAAGGCATTTCTTTTCTCTCTCTCTGAATAATATAAATATTTTATGTAATATCTCTCTGATTTGTTTTTTTCTAGAAGAGGGTCTTTGATACTGACATGAAGGCCGTAGATTCAGCTATTTTCTCCATTTGGTCTCTAAATTACATTCATACATATGTAGAAAGTCATGCTTCTATCTATACAAGTATTTATTATTTATGTTTCTATGCATGTGCTTATATCCTGGTTTATTCCATAAAGACTTTAGGTGCTAACAGTAAATACATGTAATAAATTTGCAAAGCAAACACACACAACAAAACAATAGGACAGGGAAAATCTAAATTAGCATAGGAGATGTAAACAGGCTTAGGGAAAGCGTCAGAGAGAATATATTATGCCTAAGAAAGTTGTAAATTTCTATTTAGTTCCCAGAGCTGAGCAATGCACTTAGTTCTGAACTTTACCACTGACAAAGTAACAATAAAAACAGACCATTAAATTGTTTTCATTATATATGAATGTCACAAAAAAGGCATAGAAAATCCTTAGGAGAATCACAGCTTCTACTTAAAAGTTAGCTCCTATTCTCTCACAGGTCTTTGTACTGGGGACACTAGTGACTGTAGAGGACAATGTCCTGGCCAGGCGTGGTGGCTCACACCTGTAATCCCAGCATTTTGAGAGGGCCTGGTGGGAGGATCGGTTGAGTCCAGAAGTTTAAGACCAGCCTGGCAACATAGGGAGACCTTGTCTTGACAAAAAATAAAAATAAATTAAAAAAGGACAATGTCCTCGGGAACATCACCACAACAAACACATGTCTAGTAGTGTGTTCTGAGGAAAGGCAAGAGCATTATCTCTCATTTCAATCCAGGAGAAACAGTTCTTCACACGTTCATGGGGAAGAGTTCTGATGGGCAGTTTGATGTAAGGATAAAACACAACCTGCCTGTATGTAAATATATGGACTGCATGCACATATGTGTAGATAATTCTAGTTTTGAAAGTGATCTTACAGAAAATATTAGTGATGACCTATTGAGCACTTACTATGGACCAGGCATTTTATTTACATACATTATTCCATTTATTTGTCCTAAGACTTTAAAATAATTATCTTTACTTTTCTCTTCTGTATTTTATAAAATGAGGACACAGAACTGAGAAGAATTTAATATACCTGTCATAGGTGTGTATAAATATGTATATATATACATGTATGAAAATATTAAAAGAAAAAGTAAAAAATCCACCATTGAACTGAAAGATTTGAACACATTTCTCTCAATAAATGATAGATCAAACAGACACAAATCAGTACAAATAAAGAAAATTTGAATGGAACAATCAAATTGCTCAGTCTACTGCAAATTTCCCAAACCTCTCTAATGGCCTAATACCAGACCTACTGAATGAGACTCTCCAGGAAAGAGACACAGAAAGCTGTATTCCTCAGGTGATGATCATAGAGGAGGTTTAGTAAACACTAATCTAAAGAAAACATAAAAAACTCTGGACCCAGTTCAAGTTACAAGGAACATTTACCAAAACGTAACAATGCTTTAGGCCATATAGCAAGTCGGAGTAAACTCCAAAGAGTTCATTTTGCACAGAATTCCATCTCTGACCCAAACTAGATTAAATTAGGAAATAAATTTAAATTTTACATTCATGCATACATGTGCAGGACAAAAAAATGGAAATTAAAAAAATATATATAAATAACTCGTGGTTAAAAAAACATTAAAAAGGGAAAAATTTAACAATGAATAAAATACTGTAACTTAAAAATTTAGAGAGGTACTTCTCTCTTTTCTTCTTTATTAGTCTTGCTAGCGGTCTATCAATTTTGTTGATCTCTTCACAAAACCAGCTCCTGGATTCACTGGTTTTTTGAAGGGTTTTTTTGTGTCTCTATCTCCTTCAGTTCTGCTCCGAACTTAGTTATTTCCTGCCTTCTGCTAGCTTTTGAATGTGTTTGCTCTTGCTTCTCTAGTTCTCTTAATTGTGATGTTAGGGTGTCAATTTTAGATCTTTCCTGCTTTCTCTTGTGGGAATTTAGTGCTATAAATTTCCCTCTACACACTGCTTTGAATGTGTCCCAGAGATTCTGGTATGTTGTGTCTTTGTTCTCATTGGTTGCAAAGAACATCTTTATTTCTGCCTTCATTTCGTTATGTACCCAGTAGTCATTCAGGAGCAGGTTGTTCAGTTTGCATGTAGTTGAGTGGTTTTGAGTGTTACTTAATCCTGCGTTCTAGTTTGATTGCACTGTGGTCTGAGAGAAAGTTTGTTATAATTTCTGTTCTTTTACATTTGCTGAGGAATGCTTTACTTCCAACTATGTGGTCAGTTTTGGAATAGAGCCTTGTGGTGCTGAGAATAATGTATATTCTGTTGATTTGGGGTGGAGAGTTCTGTAGATGTCTATTAGGTTCACTTGGTGCAGAGCTGAGTTCAATTTCTGGATATCCTTGTTAAGAAAAGAGAAAAGAATCAAATAAATGCAATAAAAAATGATAAATGGGATATCACCACTGATCCCACAGAAATACATACTACCATCAGAGAATACTATAAACACCTCTATGCAAATAAACTAGAAAATCTAGAAGAAATGGATAAATTCCTCGACACATACACCCTTCCAAGGCTAAACCAGGAAGAAGTTGAATCCCTGAATAGACCAATAACAGGCTCTGAAATTGAGGCAATAATTAATAGTCTACCAACCAAAAAAAGTCCAAGACCAGACAGATTCACAGCCGAATTCTATCAGAGGTACAAGGAGGAGCTGGTACCATTTCTTCTGAAACTATTCCAATCAATAGAAAAAGAGGGAATCCTCCCTAACTCATTTTATGAGGCCAGCATCATCCTGATACTAAAGCCTGGCAGAGACAAAACAAAAAAAGAGAATTTTAAACCAATACCCCAGATGAACACTGATGCAAGTATCCTCAATAAAATACCGGCAAACCAAAGCCAGCAGCACATCAAAAAGCTTATCCACCATGATCAAGTGGGCTTCATCCCTGGGATGCAAGGCTGGTTCAACATACGCAAATCAATAAACGTAATCCAGCACATAAACAGAACCAATGACAAAAACCACATGGTTATCTCAATAGATGCAGAAAAGGCCTTTGACAAAATTCAACAGCCCTTCATGCTAAAAACTCTCAGTAAATTAGGTATTGATGGGACGTATCTCAAAATAATAAGAGCTATTTATGACAAACCCACAGTCAATATCATACTGAATGGGCAAAAACTGGAAGCATTCCCTTTGAAAACTGGCACAAGACAGGGATGCCCTCTCTCACCACTCCTATTCAACATAGTGTTGGAAGTTCTGGCCAGGGCAATCAGGCAGGAGAAAGAAATAAAGGGTATTCAATTAGGAAAAGAGGAAGTCAAATTGTCCCTGTTTGCAGATGACATGACTGTATATTTAGAAAACCCCATCAGATCAGCCCAAAATCTCCTTAAGCTGATAAGCAACTTCAGCAAAGTCTCAGGATACAAAATCAATGTACAAAAATCACAAGCATTCTTATACACCAGTAACAGATAAACAGAGAGCCAAATCATGAGTGAACTCCCATTCACAATTGCTTCAAAGAGAATAAAATACCTAGGAATCCAACTTACAAGGGATGTGAAGGACCTCTTCAAGGAGAACTACAAACCATTGCTCAATAAAATAAAAGAGGATACAAACAAATGGAAGAACATTCCATGCTCATGCATAAGAAGAATCAATATCATGAAAATGGCCATACTGCTCAAGGTAATTTATAGATTCAATGCCATCCCCATCAAGCTACCAATGACTTTCTTCACAGAATTGGAAAAAACTACTGTAAAGTTCACATGGAACCAAAAAAGAGCCCACATTGCCATGTCAATCCTAAGCCAAAAGAACAAAACTGGAGGCATCATGCTACCTGACTTCAAACTATACTACAAGGCTACGGTAACCAAAACAGCATGGTACTGGTACCAAAACAGACATATAGACAAATGGAACAGAACAGAGCCCTCAGAAATAATACCACACATCTACAACCATCTGATCTTTGACAAACCTGACAAAAACAAGAAATGGGGAAAGGATTCCCTATTTAATAAATGGTGCTGGGAAAACTGGCTAGCCATATGTAGAAAGCTGAAACTGGATCCCTTCCTTACACCTTATACAAAAATTAATTCAAGATGGATTAAAGACTTACATGTTAGACCTAAAACCATAAAAACCCTAGAAAAAAACCTAGCCAATACCATTCAGGACATAGGCATGGGCAAGGACCTCATGTCTAAAACACCAAAAGCAATGGCAACAAAAGCCAAAATTGACAAATGGGATCTAATTAAACTAAGGAGCTTCTCCACAGAAAAGAAACTACCATCAGAGTGAATAGGCAACCTACAGAATGGGAGAAAATTTTTGCAATCTACTCATTTGACAAAGGGCTAATATCCAGAATCTAAAAAGAACTCAAACAAATTTACAAGAAAAAAACTAACAACTCCATCAAAAAGTGGGCAAAGGATATGAATGGACACTTCTCAAAAGAAGACATTTATGCAGCCAACAGAGACATGAAAAAATGCTCATTATCATTGGCCATCAGAGAAATGCAAATCAAAACCACAATGAGATACCATCCCACGCTAGTTAGAATGGCGATCATTAAAAAGTCAGGAAACAACAGACACTGGAGAGGATGTGGAGAAATAGGAACACTTTTACACTGTCGGTGGAACTGCAAACTAGTTCAACCATTATGGAAGTCAGTGTGGCAATTCCTCAAGGATCTAGAACTAGAAATACCATTTGACCCAGCCATCCCATTACTGGGTATATACCCAAAGGATTATAAATCATGCTGCTATAAAGACACACGCACATGTATGTTTATTGCGGCACTATTCACAATAGCAAAAACTTGGAACCAACCAAAATGTTCATCAATGATAGACTGGATTAAGAAAATGTGGCACATATACACCATGGAATACTATGCAGCCATAAAAACGGATGAGTTCATGCCCTTTGTAGAGACATGGATGAAGCTGGAAACCATCATTCTCAGCAAACTATCGCAAGGACAAAAAACCAAACACCGCATGTTCCCACTCATAGGTGGGAATTGAATAATGAGAACACTTGGACCCACGAAGGGGAACATCACACTCCGGGGCCTGTTGTGGGGTGGGGGGAGGGGGGAGGGATAGCATTAGGAGATATACCTAATGTAAATGACGAGTTAATGGGTGCAGCACACCAACATGGCACATGTATACATATGTAACAAACCTGCACATTGGGCACATGTACCCTAGAACTTAAAGTATAATAATAAAATAAAATAAAAATTTAGAGGTGTAGGTCGGTGGTATGTATGAGGACTTTTATGATTTAAATGCTTTATCATAAAAGAAGAAAGTGAAAATTAATAAGCTTATTTTTGAGGAGATAAAAAATCAGACAACTCTCTGGGAAGTTTAATCAAGAAAACAAGAGATAAGATTCACAGGAATCCTTAAAACAATGAAAATTACAGATAGTACATAAATAAAAGAAAAAAAACACGCTCTGATGCCAAAAATGTTGAAAACTTTCAAGAAATGGATATTTTCATAGAGTAACAAAATTTATCAAAATTGACTCAAGATGAAACAGAAAATGTATCTTTGTAACTATCAAAGTCATTAAATAAGTATTTTTAAAAATGTTTCCAGAAGGAAGACATCATGCATATGTGTTTTTAGAGATAAATTCTTCCAGACGTTCGAGGGACATAATTCTAAATTTGGCATAGAAGAAGTGAGAACATTCTACAACTCATCTAATGAAGCTGAATAACTTTGATGACCAAATCAGAAACAGGCAAGATATGAAAAGGCAGTTAGGTGTCAGTCTTACTTGTGAATAATGATCCACTGATTTTTTCACAGCCAAGTTACGTTTACTTATTTTATTTTCTTAATAGTATAGTTAATTAATGATATAATGTATTTTATTAGTGGTACAATATAATTCAAGTGATTGTTGTTAGAAGCATAGAATTGTTATATTTTTCTGGTGAATTAAAACTGATCATTATGTAGCAGACATCTTTATTTCTAGTAGTGCTTTTTGTCTTAAATTATATTTCTGTATTAAAAGTTAATGGCATCAATTTTCTTTTAATGAGCACTTTTCAGATATATCTTATTTCCATCCTTTCCAACTTTTCTGTGCCTTTTTGTTTTAGATATTACTCTTATATGCAGCATCAGTTTTTTCCTTCTACTGGTTTGGATGTTCCTCATGCTATATTTGTTCTTAGTCAAACCCTTGAAATTTTACTGTGCTTACTTAACGAGACTTAAGTTAATAATTACATTTATCCTCCTCTTGAATAGCTCCAGGACCTATGAATATTTAACTCTATCCACCACATACACTACTTTTTAGGTTTCATGCTATTTTGTTCATTATTTTATAGTTCTTTGCAACGCTTGTTTTATTCTCCAAATCAATAGTTATTATTGCTGTGTTCAATGTTTATTTAGACTTATTCTCATCCTCAATGCTTTCTTGATTCACTAATTCTTTTTGCAACTCAGATCTTTTTCTGAGAAAAAATATATCTTTCTAAAATTCATATTTTAGATTTTCTTTTACTGAAAATCTGTTGGTACTAAACTCAGTTTTTTGTTCATCTGAAAATTTCTTTACTCTCCTTTTTGAGTGTTTGTTTTGAGTATACAAATGTAAATTGACAGTTATTTTCTCTCAGCAGATTGGTGCTACTAATTCCCCTGTTTTTTGCCTCTCATTTTTCCTCTTGAGAAAGCAACCATTAGACTAAATATAGTTTATTTTTAGCTAGCCTATCTTTGCTTTCTGGCTGCTTTTAGGATCTTTTATTTTCTCTTTGGATTTCACTGCAATGTTTTAATATTGGATTTTAAAAATTTATTCTGCTTTGAATTCGTTAGGTTTACTCAATATAAAGATAGATGTATTTTCAATTCTGGAAAGGGCTCAGCAATTATCTTTTAAAATAACATCTCTTCCCCTTTCTTTTAATTCTCTCCTTCTGGATCTCCAATGGGACATATTTTAGGCATTTATTCTCTGTGTCTCAAGTTCTCCTTCATAGCTTTTATCTCTTTTTCTGTCTGTGCTGCATTCTGGAAAACTTTTTAGAATCTATTTTCCCATTTGTAATTCACATTTTCTTTCTCTCCCTTCCTTCCTTCCTTCCTTCCTTCCTTCCTTCCTTCCTTCCTTCCTTCCTTCCTTCCTCCCTCCCTCCCTCCCTGCCTCCCTCCCTCCTCTTTTTCTTCTTTCTGCCGAGGTCTGTCTCTCTCACCCAGGCTGGCGTGCAATTGTGGGATCTCGGCTCTCTGCAACCTCTGCCTCCCAGGTTCAAGTGCTTCTCCTGCCTCAGCCTCCTAAGTAGCTGGATTACACGTGTGCACCACCACACGAGGCTAATTTTTGTATTTTTGGTACAGATGGGGTTTTACCATGTTGGCCGGGCTAGTGTCGAAGTCCTGACCTCACATGATCCACCTGCCTCGACCTCCGAAAGTGCTGGGATTACAGGTGTGAGCCACCGAGCACCTGGCCGTTTTTCATTTTCTGCTAAGTCTGATTTGCTGCTTATTTGTCCAAGTTTTAAAATTTCAATGATTTTATTTTTCATTTCAAAAAGTTCTACTTGACTTTTTTAAAAAAATGACTGTTTCCTAAAAAAAATCTTTTGCTCATTACTCATGGTTTCAATTCTCTATTATATGTCTTCAGCATATTAAACATGCGTATTTTATGTGCTTTGTGTAATAGCTTCCATAAATGTCTAGTTCTGATGTTTGTTCTTTATTTTTTTTCTGATTCTTAGTGTGGTGCTATTACCTGGTATGGTTTGGAATTTTTTAATTATGATTTTAATTCATTGTAGTTTACGTATGGGAATATTTTGAGGTCTGGATCTAGGAGGCATTCTCCTAGAAAGGATTTACCTTTATATCTATTGGGCATGTGGAGGCCCTGCAAACTCTGGTATACTTTGTTAGAACTAATGACTTCAGATTGTAGGAGACACATAGTGCAATATCAGGCCCCAAGCTCTCTACGTTCTGGCCCTTAGCTATGAATTCTCAAGGGAGATGTTTTCCCTTTCTCCAAAGCCAAGGCAGACAAGTTTCCAAGGGCTGATTTTGTTTGTTGTTTCTGCTTCCTAACTCACCCTTTCCTGGGGACAGAGTCCTTCCTGAGTCTCTGCTGTAAAGGGTAGACCTCCACCATGAACCCCCTCGCCTCTGGGCCCTCTGTCTAACTACTAATCCCAAGAGGCTGCCGTCCTCCTCCCAAGGGCTGCGTGGACTCAATGCTCCCTTACTTCTCTTGTATGCCTTTGCTTCACATTCCTGCCTCAGAGATGTTTTCTTACTTTCTTGAAAATTCACATACGACTTTTAAAGGATGTTTAGAAAATATTTTACACAGCATTTCAGTGTTTTGTACCGGCAGGTTTTCAAGATCTCTAATCCATCCTACTGTTGAAAATAGAAGCCCAGGTACATTTTCTTTTTAAAAAATTTATCTTTTTTTTTTTCTTTCTTTCTCTCTCTTTTCTTTTTTTTTTTTGGCATGGTGTCTCACGCCTCTATTCCCAGCACTTTGGGAGGTTGAGGCAGGTGGATCACCTGAGGTCAGGAGCTCAAGACCAGCCTGGCCAACATGGTGAAACCCCGTCTCTACTAAAATTATAAAAAATTGGCCAGGTGTGGTGGTGGACACCTGTAATCCCAACTATTTGGGAGGCTGAGGCAGGAGAATCGCTTGAACCCGGGAGGTGGAGGTTGCAGTGAGCTGAGATCACACCATTGCACACTGGCCTGGGCAACATGAACAAATCTCTGTCTCAAAAAAAATTATTTTTTAAAATGTTTAAACTTTAGGTTTCATCTTAAATTCAGGGGTAGGTGCATGTGCAGGTTTGCTACCTGGGTATATTGTGTGATGCTGAGGTTTGGGGTATGAATGACCCTACTGGGAGTGGTACCCAATAAGTCATCTTTCCACCTTTGCCCCTCCCTGTCTCCCCACTCTAGTAGTCCCCAGTGTCTATCATTCTCATCTTGATGTCCATGTGTCAGGTACATTTTCTTAATGGTACCTAATGGGGAAGTTTTCAACTCTGGGCTTGACAAATATAGGAAGATTGATTAACTATAAAGTGTTTTCTAAATGTTTAGCTTAAATATAAGCATATGTACAAACAATTACAAAATGTACAGATAAAGCTACAAAATAATCAATCCCACAGGGAACTCTTACCCAGAAGTGGCTGAAAGATTCTTTAGTCGTCATCCTGATCCTATAGTCCCCATTGAGCTTTCTCTTTTAATAATGCTGGTCGACACAAGTAGACTTGATTTATTAAAAAATATTTCAGTTGCTGAGAACTGGCAGTCTTTATGTCTGTACAGGATCTGATTTTGGTCTCCATTGATTGTCAGCCAAAGTTCTGGCTGTTCTGTTGCTCTTGTTTCTTCGCATATTGTGCATGTGCTCAAAGAGTATAAACTTGCAGCTGCCTCACCCTAATTATTCCATTTATTCAAAATACTTTCCACGTATTGTTATAATGAAAAGAATTATGATAGTTTTTTTTGGGTTTTGTTGGAGGAGAAACAAGGCCATTATCTGATCCTGGGGCAATGTAGTAAGGATGTTGTAGGTAAGTTTTGGGTTAAAATCCCAGAGCTTTTTTCTCCATGTACACTTCTGTTTCTGTCTTAAAAACAGTTAGTTAAATGTCACGACAGGTTTAGTTGCTATGATTGGAAGACTGCTGAGAGGCCATGTGCCAGATAGAAATCCAGGTTCTATTACTACAGAGAAGGGGAGAATGGATATTGGGAGAACTCAGTGTGTGTGGAGGATAGTGGTGTGAGGCCATGCTTGACATGTAGGTCTTGGACCGACCATGAAGAATCCAAAGCTAAATATGTTAGCCTTTATCTGATAGGTAAAAGGAAACCACAGAGGTGTTTAAGCAATGGAACAGAATATTCATATCATGTGAAGAAAATAAAGTTCAAACACATTTCAGAGAAGCCAGACATAGAAGCAATACCAAGAACAATTTGATATTTTCAGAATTATGTTCAAAATGTTTCATAATCACACAATCATCTTTATATGATATATAAAATAAATCATCTCTGCATCAAAATAGGCCCACTTTTAATACAAATTTATATTACTGAAACTTTCATTCCAGAAAATGTGTATATTTTTAGAGCATTTAGTGTATGAGACAAAAAGGCCTTTGTGACATATTACCCTCTATTTTCTGTCTGTTGGTGTCTCTTAAAAGGGATTTCCTGGCATTTACCATAGAATGATAGCTTAAATTCAATTTCATACTCATCTTTGTCCTTAATATTCCCTTGGGTCATTTCTCAAATGATAGATTTAGTTAACTGAGTTGACATGAGAAATTAGGAGTAGTTTTATATGCACCTTCCTCTTTGTGAAATAGGCAAATTGTTATTCATTAGCTTACCAATTCCCCAGAAGGACATTTTGACCTAAGTACAAAGTGTTGTTATTGAAAACTTTGAAGGACAGTCAAAATTGTGAGTTTCTCATAAAAACAATTTTTGGCATTTTTACACAGACTATGTGTAAAATGATTTTAAAAGACTTTACTACTGATGTTTTGATAAAGTGCCACTTTGCTTATTTAATGATAAAAAGATCAAGATGTAGGTTGGATGTATATAACATTCAACATGACTGAGTTAACTATTTTTCTGTTTGTTTTTATGTTTAATAAATATAGGCAATTAGTGACATGGTGCTACCACAGCCTTGATAGTTTTTGCCATTGCTTAACTAAAATAATAATATCAAATTACATTGCTCAATTTCCATGAGGACCAAAGTGGCTGGGCACAATTCCATCATTTGCTGGAAAGGAAATGGTAACTGGGTTATGTCCTATAGTAATAATTGGCACAACTTTGTAAAGAAGAATTCATACCCAATCAAATTTATTTCTTGCTATTTCTGAGTGATGAGCCATTGAGCCTGAAAGTAATTTAATTCCAGTTTCTATTATATTCAAACCAATCAGTTAGAAGATATGATCTAGCCAAGTGTTTCTTAAACTGTAAGGCTGTGAGCTCTTGGGCATTCTTCTCTTATTTAACATCTGATTTCTTTTTCTTTCTACTCTATTTCCATGTTAGCACAGCATTCTTTATCCTTTGTTTACAAGCATCATGCCCTTGCCCTCTGCCCTCTCACAAACAGAATCTAGTTTTTGAAAGAAAAAAATGTAACTTAGGTTGACTACCTATTAGGAAATAAGATAAAAATGCATTGCATTTATTAACAAAATGAAAATCTGAAAGGTTTTCGTATTATTGTTAAGTGACATGAAGCGTTGTACTGAGAATATCAGAACCATTTAAGGATTTTAAATATTTAAAAATTTGAATAAAGTACATGTAAATCTAACTAAAGGATTTAAACTAAAGCTGAAAAATTCCTCAAAGAGGTCATGAGTAGAGGCTGTCTGAGGGTAAAATGACTTTTTTCACGTCTGTGAAAGGATGATGAATTCAGCCCACTAGGAATTCATGCAGCTTCTAACTGGATGGTCTCTGCTATCTGGCAATCCCTTCAGGCCTCTTTTGTAGACTGCTCGTCCACTCTAGCCATAAGAGCTATTCCAGATTTTCTCTGGTCTCAAACTTGAATCCCACCTACTTACCCAGATTTTAATAATTGGCATTTCCTCTTACTTTTCTGACCAGATGAAAACTGTAGGTTCTGAAGTCTTTCACTCCTGCATCATCTGACTTCACCTGTCAACCCCTTGCCACCCTCATGAAGGGTCACGCGATCCCAGCTCGGCTCAACCTGAGACTCCGAGCTAGATCCCACTCCCTGTCAAAGGAAGTAGCGTAAGCTGCTCACCAGGATAAATGTGCTGTTAATCCTGCTGTGATATTATGGCTAGTTTTAATAACTGAGCTTCTGCTTTGTTATTTTGACTTATAGTGGACACCGCCTTACTCAGCAATTCACTTCTCCCTACCAGTCTCAATTACTAAGGTTGTGTCTAAATCATCGTCCTATTGCTAGAACCTTGTCATTTGCTTCTAGATGCCCTAATGCTGCGGAGTATCTTGCCATTTAACACCTGTCCCCAGACTTTTCACGAGTTCTTTGTATACTTGAACTCCAGTCACCTTCCCTATGTTGCCCTGATAGTGGCCATGTACTGGACAATCTTGTCATCATAAGTTGGGTACCATGCCCTACTGTCCTGTGTAGACTTCCTCCCTCTATCTGTACCTGGCTCTGTTGCACAGTCCTTCCCTACCCCAGTCATCATGTTCAGTCTCTGATCTCTTCAATAGGCCAAATCTCGTCAAGGTGATAAGCTCTGTTCTGAAAGCTTAGATGCTATAAGCTCATTCCCACCCCCCGCCCCCACTTTTCATTATGTATAGAAGAAAAAGTGATTTCACATCATTCCAAGGCCAGCTCCTAGATTACTTGACCGGTGCCCTTAATCCCCTCCCATCCTATGTCTTTTCGTTTATCTAGGGTTTTGGTCTGTTATTCGCCTTCTCTTTCTTACTTTTTCTGTGGGACCTTTCAACTCAGCCTTCAAACATGCACTTGTTTTCCTAGGCTTGAGATAAAAGAACAACATCTCTTGATCTTGCTGCTAGTGCTTGACTATTGTTCTGTTTTCTCCCTCCTTAGCTTAATAAACTTTTAGAATAAATGACCTACAGGGGCTGTCTATCATTTATTACCATCCATTCTGCTCTTTACATCTTAGATTGTGGCCTGCTCCTCTTTCCTACCCAAACTGCTGAAATATTCATCATCTGAATCAATCAGTTTGGTGATTCTTTTTCAGTTCTCATTATTCCTAATTTCTCTCTGCAATAATACCAATAGCCACCACTTATTGAGTAGCTGCTGTGTGCTAAAAAACTGTTCAAGCTTAATAAAAATTTGCAGACTATTTTTCCCCAATAGTGTTAAATTTAACCATCTTAGAAATAAGTGCTTCTTTTAAATGTGGAATTCTCTTTGCTTCTGTCCTGTTCTTCCTCCTCCCCACCTTATGTTGCTCTGTCCACTGAGAATCAACTTCTGTGGCACTTGGGGAAACCTTCCTGCTCAACATCTGGTCATCACTTGGAAATGTAACTTTTTCTAATAACTTTTGCCTAACAGTTAAAGGCACCGTTATAAACCACAACACATGATATGAGCGGAACTTTGTATGCCCTAATTACATAGGCCCCATCATGTGGGTCTGAAGTCTTACATTTGATTGGCTCTTTCCTCTCCAATGTCAAATGGAAATGTAATCAGCCAGAAGTTTTTCTTTTCAGGGTTTCATGTATTATTGAGGCTTCATGAAAACAGAGTAAAAAATAATCTTATCATTGACAAAGAAACACTTACATTGAACTGCTTACATCTCCGCGGAATTTTATATTTCATTTGCTTTTGAAAGCCAGTTGTATTACTACCATCCCTCCATCTCTCCCCCTCACACATCTACACACACAAACTTAGAGAAAGGAAACATTCAAAACACGATCTCTGTATAGAAGTGGTCAGATTTTAAAGAGCTAAAGATATATTTTCAAATTTAAGTAACTGTATAAATTAAACCTAACACATACCGATACTTCCTTTGTGCAAGCAAGGATTTCTTTCAAAGTATTCGTGCTTTATCTATGCATGACTGCATTTGTTTGTTTTTTCCTCTTATGATTTTAAAGTATGTCTCTGTAATGCCCATATGAAAATAGAAAAAAAGTATTGATTCTACCTCTAATCCCCAGAGAAATGAGAAATGAAGTAAACAAATAAGTAGTTATTAATTAAGAGATTATTACCTACACTAGAAACTCTGTATGTCAGTCATAGGCCCTTCATGTTGATATTCATTCCCCAATCCTTTTCTTCTCACCTCTGTCACACAGATGGGAATATTTGCTAGGTTCCTGTCTCTACTGGATTATGGATGGATCTCGGCTATGGGAGGCACTCACAGGAGGCTAGAGGACGGAAGGAAGGAAGAAGCCAGGGTATTTCTCTTCTCTACCCATTCTGCTTTGAATGCAGGTGGACAGAGGTCACTTTCTGTATTAGTCAGGGTTCTCTAGAGGGACAGAACTAATAGGATAGATGTATATATAAAGGGGAGTTTATTGAGGAGTACCGACTCACCGGATCATAAGGTGGGGTCCCACAATAGGCCATCTGCAAGCTGAGGAGCAAGGAAGCCAGTCCAAGTCCCAAAACTTCAAAAGTAGGGAAGCCAACAGTGCAGCCTTCAGTCTGTAGTTGAAGGTCCAAGTGTCCCAAAGCTGAAGGACTTGGAGTCTGATGTTCAAGAAGCATCCAGTACTGGAGAAAAATGGAGGCCAGAAGACTGAGCCAGTCCAGTCATTCAACGTTCCTCTGCCTGCTTTCATCCCAGCTGTGCTGGCAGCTGATTAGATTGCGCCCACCCAGACTGAGGGTGGGTCTGCCTCTGCCAGTCCACTTACTCAAATGTTAATCTCTTTGGCAACACCCTCATAGACACATGCAGGATCAATACTTTGCATCCTTCAATCCAATCAAGTTGACACTTAATAGTAACCATCACACTTTCGTTTCATGGCTCCAGTTTCCACCATACAGGCCACCATAGTTCCAGGGTCCTCTGGGTGTCCTCTCCCATGGGGCTTTGGTAACACTATGGCTTCCCTCTGTCCCTTTAGAGGAGAGAGTGGCTTCCTGAAAGTTGCTTCCTGGGTTGCCTTGCTGGTCCTTCTAGGTCTTATCCCCTGCGGAACAAGTTCCCTAGATTTCATTTCATCTGTTTTTGATATTCAAAATGGTTTCTGCTTCATGGCTGGATCATAACAGACACATCCTACCTATTCAGAAAAACCCAGATAATGCTGTATGCTTTTATGAATAGAGGGAAAAAAATCTATGTACCACTTTTTAAAAATGCCATCATTCGCTTGTTTAATCTATTGAATTTGAAATTAAAATTACCTCAAAATTTTTCCATTTTTTTCATCTATTGTTTAATGTTTCTGATACTGCTCTCTCTTAACACTATGCCCACACATTAAAATTTTACACCAGAGTTTTCATTACTCTGTAATAAAAAACTCTTGACATTGTATTTTTCATACATTTTAAACTATTGTCATGGCCATTTCATCTTTGGGCCAAGCTTCTCTTGCTCATTTTGTTAATGAGTCATCTTCTTGTAAGTCAATCTCAAAGAAAAATGGCTTTTTGGACTACGTTAGGCTTTGTTTAACTCATTCAAGCCAGGGCACACTTTTGACTTAATAAATGAACCATTACTATTAGGAGATCAGCAAATTCTATTTGATGCCTGCCTTCTATATAGCTCTGTAATACATATTATGGGAACAGAAACATGAAGGAGCTCACGCGCCCTACCTGGTAGATAGGGAGGGGAGGACCATTTGGTTTTCAAGGGATGAAGGTACAGAATGATATGACTAATAACCGTAGAAGAAAAGGCAGTCACATAGAGGAATTTAGGCTTAAATTTTGTATAAGCACATTATATCCTGAGATAAGTCATGTGAATGGACCAATATTACAAACAGGTGAGACTGGCTAAGAACCACTTCATGAAAGAAGTGAGCTTTAAGCAGAAGAAAGAGACCAACCAGCTTTAGTGGAGAGGGTGGGGTAAAATGATATTTCTAGACAGGGAAAAAGCACACACAGAGGCTTAAAGTTCCAGAAAATAAAGAGCAAATGGATTTACCAGGCAGGAGCACACAGGAGCAGGTCAATTGTGAAGCAGAGAGGGAAGAGGAGTAGAAACAGCAGCCTAGTGCAGAGTCCTGAATGAGTTAGGAAGAGATTTGATGCAGAAGACGAAGAGAGGATTCCGAGGGTGAGAATAAATCGCTTTCTTTTAACCTTATCTCTTTTGTGCTTTGAGACTAGAAAACCTTCTTAATGTGTTAGGGGATTTTGGGAAAAATGTCCCTAATATGTGAGAATAAAATTGAAACTTGTATATAGAAGCCTGTGTATACAGAGGATGCTCAGCTCCTTCGATGACTTACATTTGATTTGTATGAGTTCAAATGGCCCAAAAGGCTGAAAGCTAGGTCTCCAGACTTGAGACTGATGTTTTTCCAACCATGTCATTCTTTTTTACAAAGCATTACTTGTCACTACTGGGAGACAGAATATTGGACTGAATAGATAACTACGCTGATCTACAATGGCATATTTTTTGGTTTATTTCTTTTTGATGAAGTCTTTCACTTTTAAAAAAGTTTCCTCAAGATCCTCCACACTAACATTAGTCTTAGAGTCTCTGATTTACCTTCACTCTTCCACTCCCTGCTGCTGACAGAGTGCTCAGATTTGATCACGAGGTCCCATTGTTTAAAACCTACCAATGCATTCTCCATATGCAGAGAGGTCCATGCACTTGGTATGGTGTGTGTGTAGGGTTGCCAGGTTGGCAAATAAAAAATACAGGATATCTAGTTAATTTGAATTTTAAACATTGGATTTTTAAACGTATAAGTATGTCCTGTGAAATATTTAGGACGTACTTATGCCGAAAAGGTAATGTCTATCTGAAATTCAAAGTCAACTGGGCACCCTGTATTTTATCTGGCAACACTAGATAGAGAGTCCATCCCTTGTCTTCTGCCCTAGGCTCTTCTTGCACCATCCCCTCACCCCCGCTCCACCCCAGTGCCCAACATTCCAGCCATCTCCATCTGCCCCAGTTCCTGGGACCCTCCCCCATCTCCTATGTTACCTGCCACCAGCACTTTACTCGCATTGTGCTCTCTGCCTGAACTAAAGTTCTTTTACTTAAATCTGGACCTTGAGGACTGTGGAACTCCAGATGGAGGACATCCAATAAAGTGTATTCTGCCATTTCTTCTGGAAGCCCCTGCTTCTGCCAGTGGGGCAAAGTGTTCTGGGTGAAGGGGTTGCGGCTATGCTGTTGGGGAGTAGGAATCAACGTTTCAGGCCTGGTCTTTTCAGCTGAAGGGGCTCTCCCTGTTTCAAAATAACAGAGTCTCACTTGCTCCTGAAATAACCTTCAGCTTTATGAGTGCTGCCTTGACTCGGGCCCCCCAACTCAAGGCTCACTGTCCTTCCCTAGGCTGCACAGCTCCCTTTCTGGACTGGCCATCCCCACTGTGAACCCTGCCAGGTTCATGTGGATCATCAGAGAAGCTCTGCCTTGTGTTGACTGGGGTCCTGCTTCTACCCACGCTAGAGCTCTCCAGCAAAGCAGCCTTCCCAAATTATACCTCAAATGGTGTGGATGCTTTTGTTAAACTGGTTTCCCTCATTTTAAAATAATGTCTATGTTGTAACATTGGGAAATGTGACCCTTGGATAAACAACTTTTGATCTAAAAATCTCTCAGTGTTTGAAATTGAAATAGGACACATCAATTAAACTCTCAATCAACAATTGAGCATATTTTCATGTTATGAGGACTAAGAATAATGGGTTTGATCAAGTTGCTATTTGTGAGAATATGCTGACCCTGCATCTAAGAAATTCCACTCCTGTGGGAAGAGCTTATTCCTTATATCAAATGTAATGTTTCTCTACGACAATCAGAGTGTGGGTTTCTAGCAGGATTTCCCCCCGGCCGAATAAACAAACGTTACAAAGTGTTTACCAGTGTATCACTAGAAGTTTCTGGAAATTGCATTTAAAAGATCTGTGTACTTAGATTCTTCCTTCCTTAGGCAGAGAACCACACAGACAGTCCCAGGCTAATCTGCAAAGCGCGCTGCAGTTGCACTAAATCCTCCCAGCAAAACATCATAAAACCCTTCCTGTTTGACTTTACACAGCATTTAAACATCAAAATAATTACCAGGAGGCTGAGGAAGCTGTGTTGCAGCTCAGGTCAAGCTGTTCTCTCTCGAAGCAGAGGTACAGAGCAAAATGTGCATGGCGGCTGATTAGGGCAAGTGGGCCAGGTTTAGGGAAGGGAGAAAAGGTAGGACACTGCAATGGGAGGTCAATTATCTCATGCCATCTTTAGGTACCAGCATTAAGTAACTTTGTAAAGAACTACTTTATGTTCTTTAGAAGTCCTTCAGAGCTAACGTGATGCAATATAGCTGCTACTCATTCATTTCCTTAAACTTTAAACTTTTTGAGGTTTACAAATTAAATCATAATAATATAAAACAATTACGTCCAGTAACAGCCACATCTGACTGATTGGCACTGCTGTTATATAAAACTCCTTAGAGAACTCTCGGTTTGATGTTAAAATAAAAAAAGAAAAAAGCCTCGTTTTTCAAAAAGGAGGACAACTGACTCTTCAAGATGCATTTTTCTTCCTTTTAGCCCTTCATGCATGCTTCATTCTGTGCATGAAATAACTGAATATATTTCCTAGGGTTGGTCACACTGCTTTCCACAGCTTGCAAAAATTAGGGGATATTATTGGATTAAAAACAAGCAAACACTGTGCTCATTCTGTCAAACAGCCATGCTGTTCTGAGTATGATGTGCCATGCTCAGAAAATAGGCCGTGCTCATTTTTATTGACTTATTTCAAAACTTCTCTCAGTCAAAGCGACCCTGGAGTTTTAATAACTTTTTTTGCTATAGACCGCAACAGAGATATATTAGGCAGCACTGGTGAAATATAGCCATTAACATATAAATCCAATGCCTTATCAATAATACATTTTAAAGTCGGTGACAAGACCTAAAAACCATCATTTAATACCATTACATTCAACAGCTTTTTCATTTGACATGATGCTTTAGTGATTTAGTGCCATGACTATAAAATGTCAGGAGGATTTATTGGCATGAAGCAGATCAATTCGTATTAGAAAATAGGAACAAAAACTAAAACATCTTTTTGTGACCTACTATATTCTGTTCTAAGCAGAGAGGATTGAAGTAATATCTAATTAGAACCCTTAATATTAGCACTAGAATTACTTTTTCTTAAATTTCATTCGAAAGCATGTAGCAACTGTGTCTAGGAGTTATGGCAGAAAATGAAAGATATTTTATCCATGGGCAGCACGTTTCCAGTTCCATCAAGCTCGAGTAATAATTTTATCAATCATCATATAAAGAGTAGATTTCTAAGTGAATCTTGAATCTGTTTTAGAGGAATAAATGGGAGAGAAACACCAGGACATTGAATTATTTCAAATATAATGACAATTAATCCCTCCTGCCATACTGATGTTTGTTTCCATGGAAACATTATTTACGAAAAGTAGCTAATATTTTATTTTGCTTGGGAAATCAAGTTTACACATTTCTTCCAGCACAATTACTATGATACGAGAATTAGCATTGGACTTAATATCACTTCTAAGCAAATGTGATACATACTATGGTAGGAGTATGCTGAGAGCACAGAGGAAGATCATGTAGCTCAGACTATCCAGGAAGTCTTCTTGGAAGAGGTGATGCCTGAGTTGCCTTCAAGAGCAAGAAAGAGTTAGGTGAAGAATGAAGGAAGGGATATCCAGGCAGAGGAAATAAAAGAGGAACAAGAAAACAGTAGAGAAAGAAGAATCAGATTTTAGGTGCCATTGCTTATGTCTGTCTCACTGAGAATCTTTTTTTTTTTTTTTTTTTTTTGAGATGGAGTTTCTGCTCTTGTTGCCCAGGCTGGAGTGCAATGGTGTGCTCTCAGCTCACCACAACTTCTGCCTCCCGTGTTCAGGCAATTCTCCTGCCTCAGCCTCCCAAGTAGCTGGGATTACAGGCATGCACCACCACACCCGGCTAATTTTGTATTTTTAATAGAGACAGGGTTTCCCCATGTTGGTCAGGCTGGTCTCAAACTCCCAACCTCAGGTGATCCACCCACCTCGGCCTCCCAAAGTGCTGGGATTACAGGCGTGAGCCACGGCACCCAGCCGAGAATCTTTACCTGGAAGACAATGAAGGTCTGTAAAGGACATTTGTTATTTTTACATGTCAGGCATCTGTTGTCTTTGAAGGTCACTGCACTCTGACTTTCCCTGGAGAACCATACATCCCCCACATTGGCTATCAGGTTTGAGTGAATCAAACAATTCTACCTTCATGGACGTATGACTTAGGCTTGACCAGTCAAATTTCATTACACTAACCAGAGTAATTGGCTCAGGGGTTGTATTATTTCCCTATTGTTAACTGTAACCAATTAACACAAATTTAGTAGCTTAAATATAAATATAGATTTATTATCTTATAGTCCTGGAGGTCCGAAGCCCCCAAATCAAGGTGTCAGCAGGGCTGTATTCCTTCTGGCCCTGGGTATCTTTCAGATCTTTCTCTGACTTCCGCTTCTGTCATAAAGTCTCCTACTATGACTGTTACCTCCCTGCCTTCCTCTTACAAGGATTATGTGATTACATTGGGCACTTCTGAATTATCCAGGAAAATCTTCGAATCTCAAGATCCTTGACTTAATCACATCTGCAAAGTTCCTTTTGCCATGTAAGGTAAGATATTCTGGGGACTTAAACATTGACTTCTTTGGGAGCCATTATTCTCTCTACCACAGGGATGTTCATGTGACCCAAGATAGGCCAGTAAGACAGCCCCTACATTAAATTGGAAATATTGGGAAAGAGGTACTCTCTTTTTGCTAGATAATTAAAATGGTGGAAATGTTAATTTTAGAGCTGCTCATACTCATTTTGCTACCACTTTGGAGCGCCTACCTAGGAATAAAATCAGCAGAAACAAAACAAAGTAAAGGGTGCAGAGGGAGGGAATCCTGTTGTCCATTGTAGCTGGATGTGTGCTTCTACCTCTGGACTTTCCAGTTACCTGAGCCAGCAAATTCCCATTTTTGTAGAAGCCAGTTTGAAATGCATTTCTCTTGATGCAACTAAGAGTCTTGAGAAATATAGCAGCAAGTAAGCCTTTTAAAAAAGGGACTTACAACATTCAATTTTTACTTAATAAATGAATAACTAGCACTGGCAAGGAAATGTATTGGAAACAAAGCAAGTCTGGAATTACCAAGATGAATTAGGGAGGAACTTCAGCAGATAAGGAGAGAAATGATGAAAACATGAAGCAAGGCCAGGTGCAGTGGCTCACTCCTGTAATCCCAGCATTTGGGAGGCCGAGGTGGGTGGATCACAAGGTCAGAAGTTCAAGACCAGCCTGGTCAACATAGTGAAACCCCATCTCTACTAAAAATAAAAAATTAGCCTGGCATAGTGGTGGGCACCTGTGGTCCCAGCTACTTGGGAGGCTGAAGCAGGAGAATTCCTTACCCAGGAGATGGAGGTTGCAGTGAACCAAGATTGCGTCACTGCACTCCAGTCTAGGCAACACAGGGAGACTCCGTCTCAAAAAAAAAAAAAAAAAAAAAAAAAAAAAAAAGGAAGCAAGTCAGTGGTAGTGGCAACAGAGGAAGTAATAAATTCAAGCTATAGTTTGAAGATGAATGCCAGGATTTGGTGACTGATTGGATGGAAGGAGTGAGTCTTGGCTGAGTTCCAGGTTTCTGGCTTGGTGACTGGGTGAATACTTGGGTCATGAATGAAGTCAGCTGAGCTAGGCATATAGATTTGAGAATCATTGCACAGGTGTTAGAGAAGTCCATAATTTTAGACAAAATTATTTTGAAATAATACAGCTTTAGAAGAGAAGAGGATGGAGGATATAATTTAGGGAAGTGCTTATAAGAGATACTGGCATCATAAAAATGAACAGAGGAAAGAATGTCAGGTAGTGAAAAGATGAAAAGTGGGATAAGCTATAACGAATGCTGTAGTGAAGACAGGAATTATAAGCAATGAAAAAAGAACAATAAATTTTCCAACCAGGAGTTCAATAGTGAACAGGTAATCATATTTTAATGACTGCCCCAAGTGAACTTTTTTTTTCTTTGAAGCTTTCCTTTTCTCTATTAAGTATATAGAGGTGACAACTTTCTTCTGACTCTCAAATGTGCATTATGCATATTATAGCACCTACCACTGTTTTGAATATGAGCCTTACTTCATAAATGCTTGGAAATAAAAATATCACATTGCTTTATTTTTCTACATTGAATTAAATGATTACATTTTCTTCAGAACCTCTTATTGACAGAGTGCTTTGAAAAAGTCAATTCAGGAATGCAGAATCTTCCCCAGTGAATTCTTGGAGGCTTACATCTTGTCCTAAAATTGATGGAAGGGCCTCTAGTCTTTAGTTCATTATGATTTCCATTGAGGTGGTCATTTTTATGGCTCATATGACTCCTTCAAAGGTGGACAGCCTCTTCTTTCACTCCAAGACCCCGTAATGGATCAGAAGACAGACTGAGATGAGTTAAGGAGTGAATTCAAGTGAAGAGAGTGAGTATAAATTATTCTTTCTGAAAGTTTGGATATGGAGAAAAGGAGATGGTGTGGGATTGGGGGAGGAGAGATGAAGGTCAAGAGAGGTTTACATACTTTCCTATTATGGATTGACTTGCTAAGAAATTGGCGCTTGGGGCTCTTGGTTTTGTTTTTGTAGTTATTGTTTATTTGTTTTCTACCACATGCTCATCATAGGAGAAAAACATGTTTTTCTTTTTCCCTTGCTAATATCAACTATCTCAAGACAGTCAGTCTGGCCCAGATTCAAGATTTTTGCCCACGGAAAAGAAATAGATGTGTATGTGAGTATATGATAATAAAATAATAGTTGGAGAGGGTGGAGGGAGAACAGGCTTTGGTGGTCAGAATATAGGTTAGAGGATCCTGAAGAATCACCCAGAGAAATCAGTGAGGGCAAGTTTGCTCAGATTCCACAGGGAGATTCTGCAGGCATAGGCCTGAGGTGATGTTGGTATCTTCATCTTAACAACCACCCCAGGTAATTCTGATTGAGGTGGGTCAATAACTACATTTGAAAGTTTTATTCTTTGAGGATTACATGAAAGAAGGCACTCTAACTTCAAGGAGATATTGATTCTTGAAAGTCAGAAAGAGAGTTGCAACATCCTAAGATGATGGAGCCAACATAAGGGATGAGCACTAAGAACTGAGGCCTTGAGAAGCTGAGTTTTCAGCTTAGCTCGGCTAAGCTGAGCAAGGAAAGAGTGCTGCCATTAGTGGAGGCACTGGCTTGTGAATGGATCACCCAGTCCTCTAGACTTGGGGTGGGAGAGGGAGCTGCACCTAATGACTGGTATTGGACTTCTCCCCAACTTTGATAGTGAGGCCTCCAGTTGAAATTAATTTGATTTAGAAAAATAATGTGGCATTTCTTATACTTTAAGAGCCAGGGAACAATTTCACCGATATTTACTTCATTTTTAAGGATAGGAGAAAATTGAGCATGGTTGGGTCGTGAGAGGAAACAGGCAATTGTAAAAAGGAGAGATTGGAGAGCTGAGACATTTCCCAAAATGTCTGAATGGACTTCTGGGCATTGTTACTATGATAGTGATGGATGTTCTATGGCAAATCCAAGTTGCAAGACAGAAAGCCCTCTGTCAGCAAGTATGTCCCTGACCCACAATATCCTGCCCTTTGCCCATTCTTGCCATCACCTGCTCAGGTGTCACCTCCTCTGGGAAGTTTTCCAAGCCCAGATTCTTCTGACCCCTCTTATACTTGTGCAAATGTTAGATGTTGCATTGGCAGCAAAGGACAAGCAATTTTTTCAGAATACCATATTCTTCCTGATGTTCCTGGCATTGTCTATGCACGTTTTAATTCACCTATTTGTTCCGAGTGCAGGGGTATGTGTCATTAGTCTTTGTTTCCCCAGTGTCTACCATAATATCTGACACATAAGGACTTAATTCATCTTTTTTGTATTGAATTAAACTTTTGATAATAAACGCATACAGTTGACTCTTGAACAACATGAGTTTGAACTGTATGGGTCCACTTATACATGTAACATGGATTTCTGCCTCTGCTACCCCTGAGAGAGTGGGACCAACCCTTCCTCTTCTTTGTTAGCCTACTCAATAGAAAGACAGTGAAGATAAAGAATTTTATAATGATTCACTTCCACTTAATGAATAATAAATATATTTTCTCTTCCTTATGACTTTCTTAAGAACATTTGCTTTTCTCTAGCTTTCTTTATTGTAAGAACACAGTGTATAACACATATAACACACAAAATATGTGTTAATTGGCTTTTTATGTTATCAGTAAAACTTCCAGCCAACAGTAGGTTATTGGTAGTTAAATTTGGGGGGAGTCAAAAGTTATGTATGGATTTTTGACTGTGTGAGGGTCAGTACTCCTAACCCTTGACATTGTTCAAGGGTCAATTGCAGTATCTGAGCATTTAATTCTAGACTAAGAACATAACGAAAAAGTTTGCCACCAGTGATAAAACTGTTGAAAACGTTTATGTAGCATTTCTAATAATACATAAATTAACATCCATTATTTATTATCCTAACTAATTCACAATTCTCCTCTTTTATTTATTTATTGTGATATTTGCATACCTAGAATATATTGGGCAGTAGATATGTAAAAAATGAACAATACCTAGTACTTGTCTTCCATGAGCACATGGTCTAGTAGCAGAGACAGACAAGAGTATCATTAGAGTGAAATTATATTACAGTGAAATAAATTCTGTCATAGGCATAGGCACAGCATGTTATTGCAATACAAGGAAGAATCTGAGAAGGAAACTATCTGACTTGAAGGGGTGTAAAGGGACAAGGGAAGGTTTCTAGAGGAATCTAAGCCATGAACCATGTCTAAAGGACAAATAAGAGTGATTGTGGAGAGTGGGGCAGAATAGGGAGATGGGGCAGAATCCCTTTTCTGTCCCTCTCCCTTTAATGTTTAGGAAACAGCCAGTGTTTCAGTACTGCTGAAGTTTGGGGTTTGTGTGAGGATGTGGATAAGCTTCTAATATCTCAGCTACATGAATCATAGAGTTATTTGTGGAGCTTTATGCCTTGGAGTCAAATAACTGACTACAACAAACAACTAGCCTCAAGTTCAGGTCTTGATTCCAAATCTGAAAAGAATATTGATCATACCAGTAGAGTAGTACAAAGCTTCAGTGGAAAAACAAATTAGAGAGTTCATTGCAGTTGAAAATGTTGGATACTGCATTGCCAGAAAAGGACAAGGAATTATTGAAAGTTCCCGTTGTACTTTAAGGGGAACTTCTCTACTCCCTTTCCAAAGAATTTCTCTATTGGCTTGAAGATACTAAATAGGCAAGTACTTAGAAACTGAATAATTCATTGTGCCTGTTTCACTTAGTATATGCGTACACTGGTTTTGCTTAGATACTGAGGAGGCAATGTGGGTTGGAACTCATTCACACCATTGATTTGAGTATGCCTTTTTGGTAGTTGAGAGTTTAAGCTTCTTGTCTTTCTCCTTGTAAGTCTCTCATCCTAATAATCATCATTTTTATTCTCTGAGGCCTCTCCAAGAAATCTAAACTGAAAGGTTCAGAACGCCACAAAATAAAATTAAGGTTTTCAGGTAATGCTTCCTTCAGAACTTGGTAGAAATTTTATTAGCATTGAAGGTGGAGAGAGGAGAGGCACTCTATGGTAAGGTTCAGAGCTCAGGTGTAGGAGAAAAAATTGAAAGGACTCTCAAGACCAGGCATGGGAGACTCACCTCCCTTCCCTCTATCCCAAGTATGACCTTCACTCATCTTTTCTTGCATCCTCCATTTGAGATGAAAATGTTATCTAGGCATCAGGAGATGACGATCTAGAAAAGGTTGTTTTAAACACTTAATTCTAGACCTAGAGATGTCCACATTTCCTCTTAATTTATGCTCATCCCTGGGCACTCTTGGAATGTAAATCTGATTAGTGAATGGCTTCCTACTCTTCCTCAAACTTTGGTCATGGCCTACAAGTCTCCATATCACTGCTTACTTCTACAGATACAACCTGGCAACTCTGGAGTTCACTCAAGATGATCCAGCCCCATGCTAGCCCATTCTCAATCTCTTAAGTATGTAAATTTATCCAGTCTTATGGCCTTTGCACTTGCTGGTTCTTCCACCTGAAGTATTCATTCCATGGTTCATGACATTTTTGTTGTCTTTTGCTTCAGGTGAACAGAACGGTCTTTCCTAATCATCCTAGGCTCTCATTTCCAGGCGCCACCATTGCCCTTTGATTCCATTATAACTACGAGCTGGTTTTCTGGTTTGTCTGTCTCTCCCAGAATGCCACTGGTCCTCAAAGCCTTTAAAATATGAATGTCTAGGTTCTACTCAAGATATTTTGATTTGTGCGTTCTGGAGTTGCAGACTGGTCGTCAATAATTTTAATAGCTCCTTAGGTGATTTTAATGAGTAGCCAAGATTGAAAACCACTGCCGTGGACCACTGGCTCTCAAAGTGTGGTCACCAAACAACAGTATCAACATCATCTGTGAAAACGTTATAAAGGCAAATTCCCTGGCTTACCTCAGGCCACCTTGAATTAGAATCTCTCCTTGTGATTCTGAGGAATGCTGAAATTTAAGAACTGCTACTCTAGAATAAAGTCCCTGAGGGTTATTCTTTGGCATCCAGATATTCTGCAGTGTCTTTGAACTAGAAGGTGTAACAGATATTTGAATCAGCAAATGAATAATCAATAATAATCGTAATCAACCAATGAATAAATTACATAAATGATACAATGAAGGAATGACTTTTTCTTGCAGAATTGAATGCACATGATTTGATTTCAATGCATATCTTTCTACTAGGACCTCAGGATAAATTTGTTCTACTAGCCCTCATTGAGAAATTATGTCATAGCAGAGATAGAAGAGCAAAAAATAGTGTGATTTCCTGAACTGCTGCTCCAGCAACTCTCTTTCTCAGCCTCATTTATTTTGTTTCTGTCACTATAGCACTGAGTGTTTTGACAAGTGTGCTATTTTCACTTCCGTGACTTGCACTTCTAATTCAAAGGTGGCAAAGTGGAGAGGCTATTTGTTAGATTTTATTGGTAACAGATTAACACATACGTTTGTTTTCCTTTAATTTCCCAGTGAGTGGGTCACTAATGAGTTGCCCAATCAAATTAGGGGATGCCTACCTTTTCTTGGATGAGCTTCCATGCATTGCATGTGAACAGTCTTCTGCTAGAAGACCAGTGTTGCTATTATCTGCACCTCCTCCCTAGCACCATCTGGAAACCTCACCACCCACAGAATGCAAGGTGCATCCTTCTCCATTCTTACACATTTTATCATGCTGAGAATGCTCAGGCACTGGGAGACCTGTCATGATTGGCTTGCTAGAGAAAAAAAGAAAAGTTTATCTCCTCTAATTCTAGTGTGAAGTTGATATATAAGCTAGACAGAAACAATGATATTAGTTCAAGCTGCTTAGAAGTGAATTATGCCTTCCCTTAGATAGAGTTTCTAACAAATAAACCAAAAGCTGCTGCTGGGGGTGGATGCTAATTCTGTGGCTCAGACTTGTTTCTGGTATTATTCTCTACAATGAATCACTCTCCCAGACCCTAGAGAGAAATAATGCTACAGCTTTACATTGGCTGAAATGGCTGTGCCTGCAATCTACTCCCTTGCCCAGAGGTGCTCTGGAGAGCTTTCCTTCCAGATCACAGGGTCCTAATTGGTGTGCATTTCAATGGCTTTCCTGTAGGGGCAGCAGCAGCAGCTTTTGAAGGACACAGCAAGGACTTGCTGAACAAAGATGCTCTCCTCCCTCCCCTCCTTGTCCTCAGTGGTTGAAATTCTCAGCTGTAGTCGCTCCTTTAAAAGGCAGGAGGATAATTACAGTTTGGGTAAATTTCTTCCTGGCTATCTCCTTCTCTGATTCTTGTTTCCATCTTCTAATGTTACTGAAGATTAGCTTAACATAGATAAATCATTTCAAAACCTTGAGGGGGGAAGAAAAAGAAAAGAAAAGATCCAGCAGAGAAAATAAGGTTGAGATCACAAATACAATCATGGGCTGATATGGTTTGGCTGTGTCCCCTCCAAAACCTCAACTTGAATTGTATCTCCTAGAATTCCCGTGTGTTGTGGGAAGGACCTAGGGGGAGGTAATTGAATCATGGGGCTGGTCTTTCCCATGCTATTCTCATGATAGTGAGTAAGTCTCACAAGGTCTGATGGGTTTATTAGGGGTTTCTGCTTTTGTTTCTTCCTCATTTTCTCTTGCTGCCGCCATGTAAGAAGAGCCTTTCACCTCCCGCCATGATTCTGAGGCCTCCCCAGCCATGTGGAATTGTAAGTCCAACTGAACCTTGTTTTGTTCCCAGTTTCAGGTATGTCTTCATCAGCAGTGTGAAAAGGAACTAATACAGTAAATTGTTACTGGTAGAGTGGGGCATTGCTGAAAAGAGACCCGAAAATGTGGAAGTGACTTTGGAACTGGGTAACAGGCAGAGGTTGGAACAGATTGAAGGTCTCAGAAAAAGACAGGAAAATGTGGGAAAGTTTGCAACTTCCTAGAGACTTGTTGAATGGCTTTGCCCAAAATGCTGATAGTGATATGGAAAATAAAATTCAGGCTGAGGTGGTCTTAAAAGGAGATGAGAAACTTATTGGGAACTGGAGCAAAGGTGACTCTTGTTATGTTTTAGCAAAGAGACTGGTAGCATTTTGCCCCTAACCTAGAGATTTATGGAACTTTGAACTTGAGAGGATGATTTAGGGTATCTGGTGGAAAAAATTTCTAAGCAGCAAAGCATTCAAGAGGTGATTTGGGTGCTGTTAAAAGCATTTAGTTTTACAAAGGTAACAGCATAAAAGTTTGGAAAATTTGCAGCCTGACAACGTGATAGAAAAGAAAAACCCATTTTCTGGGAAGAAATTCAAACCAGCTGCAGAAATTTGCATAAGTAGCAAGAAGCCTAATGTTAATCCCCAAGACCATAGGGAAAATATCTCCAGGCCACGTCAGTGAACTTCCCAGCAGCCCCTCCCATCACAGGCTCAGAGGCCCAGGAGGAAAAAGTGGTTTAGTGGGCTGGGCCAAAGGACCCTGTGCTTTGTGCAGCCTAAGGACTTGGTGCCCTCTGTCCCAGCTGCTCCAGCCATGGCTGAAAGGGGCCAATGTATAGCTCAGGCTGTGGCTTCAGAGGGTGGAAGCCCCAAGCCTTGGCAGCTTCGTGTGCTGTTGAGCATGTAGGTGCACAGAAGTCAAGAATTGAGGTTTGAGAACCTCTGCCTAAGTTTCAGAAGATGTATGGAAACTCCTGGATGCCTAGGCAAAAGTTTACTGAAGGGGCAGGGCCCTCATGGAGAACCTTTGCTGGGGCAATGCAGAAGGGAATTGTGGGGTCAGAGCCCTCACACAGGGTCCCTACTGGGGCACCACTTAGTGGAGCTGTGAGAAGAGGGCCACTGTCCTCCAGATCCCAGAATGGTAGATCCACTGACAGCTTGCACTATGCACCTGGAAAAGCCACAGACACTCAACACCAGCCTGTGAAAGCAGCTGGGAGGGAGTCTGTACCCTGTAAAGCCACAGGGGTGGAGCTGCCCAAGACAATGGGAACTCCCCTTTTGCATCAACGTGACCTGGATGTGAGACCTGGAGTCAAAAGAGATCATTTTAAAGGAGCTTTAAGATTTGACTGCCCTGCTGGATTTCAGACTTGCATAGGACCTGTAACTCCTTTGTTTTGGCCAATTTATCCCATTTGGAATGGCTGTATTTACCTAATACCTGTACCCTAATTGTATCTAGGAAGTAACTAGTTTGCTTTTGATTTTATAGGCTCATAGGCAGAAGGGACTTGCCTTGTTTCAGATGCTACTTGGACTGTGGACTTTTGGGTCAATGCTGAAATGAGTTAAGACTTTGGGGGACTGTTGAGAAGGCATGATTGGTTTTGAAATGTGAGGACATGAGATTTGGAGGGGTCAAGGGTGGAATGATATGGTTTGGCTGTGTCCCCACCAAAATCTCAACTTGAATTCTATCTCCCAGAATTCCCATGTGTTGTGGGAGGGACCCAGGAGGAAGTAATTGAATCACAGGGGCCAGTCTTTCCTGTGCTAGTCTCATGATCTTGAATAAGTCTCACGAGATCTGATGGGTTTTCCAGGGGTTTCTCTTTTGCTTCTTCCTCATTTTCTCTTGCAGCTGCCATGTAAGAAGAGCCTTTCACCTCCCGCCATGATTCTGAGGCCTCCTCAGCCATGTGGAACTGTAAGTCCAATTAACCTTTTTTTGTTCCCAGTTTCAGGTATGTCTTCATCAGCAGCATGAAAATGAACTAATACATGGGCTGTCCTTACTTATAATAATGAGGCAAAGCAGATGTCCTGTGCAGCATCACAAATGGAATTTGTACATGCCCTGAAATGTGCCACTTGTCTTCTAGTGTGGTGTGAAGACTAGGTAGACAGTGATATGATGAACATTCATTATGGAAACTCATCCTGCCACTCAAATCGTCCTAGAATGACCAACAAAGAAACACATGCCAGGACCATAAGTTGTATATTAAATACCTCATCTCTTTATTTTGACAGAATTTATGGCACAATGAACATCCTGATGCCCTATATTCAAAACATCTTTCCAGCTGGGCTGACCTCGATGACTAAGCTTTCCCATTTTCTCACTCCTTTTTACTGAAGCAAGATTTCTACTCTATTTGGGGCAAAGGAAAAGGGGTGGGGGATAGTGGTAACACCTTAGTCTACTCTCTGCCCTTAAAGCCATAGCTTAAAGCTGTTTAGGTCACTTTAAGTCCCTTCACCTGGATGTGCTCTGATGCAGAAGAATCAGGGTAGTTCTGGAAGGGCAAGCCCTGCTAGGTTGGCTGGGGCAGCATGAAGACAATGGACTCCTGGCCTTGAGCATGGTGGAACGTGGCAATGAAGTGTGATGCTCAGAAAGTCACCAGAACAATTCTTCATTTATTTTCTAGGTTTTTTAGGTTTTTACTCTGCAGCCAGAGTAAACCTTTAAAAGTCCAGCTCCAACTATGCCATTCCTCTGTTTATCTCGGTGCCTTCTGATTGCTCTGAGAATGAAGACAGAGCTGCTCAAATGGACTCCTGCTCACCTCTCTGGTCTTATTTCACAGTCCTATTAAATGCTCCTTTAACATATTATACTTTATAGGGCTTATTACAATTTTATTTTGATAATTGTGTAATTAGTTGCTTAATGTTTATTTCCATTAAACTGAAATCTTCATGAGATGGAAGACATTTTATCCATCTTTCATCAATGCTTTAGTTTCAGAATGTGCTACAGAGCCTTGCTCATAGTAGATACTCAAAAGTTATTTGTTGAATGAAAGGAGTAAGAAAACATTTTGGTTAGAAAACATAAGGTGTCTACAACCAAAATGTGGAAAAGGAAAGGAACAAATGGATAAATATTTCAAACTAAAAACAATGTATTCTCTCTTTTGGGGGGGCGGGGAAATGTGAGTATTGTCTCATTAAAGGTCTGAATGGAATAAAAAGTTTTCTTTTTAGCTATATTCAGACCTAATAACTGCTTCCAATGCACAAAACTTACTAAATTTAGCCCAAGTGGCAAATAGTTATTGTTAGTGGTGATAAGAAATGGTGGTTAATTCTCATGCATCCATATATATTTTCTTTGACTAATTTTGATCGTGGGCTAACTTCGTTTTAATGCTAAATAAAATGCAAGATGATTTCTAACTCATCACTTCTAGGCTTGGGTTAGAGAAAACAAACCCAAACACTTTGAGAAAGTTCCAAATCGAAATCTAAAACCATCTGGAATTTTTGGCTGCTTTAGACTATCTACTTGTGGTCTGTATAAGCACATTAGTACAATTAATTGAGAACTAGCTGTGTTGATGTTACTAGTAATACTCCTTTTATTTAAACCACATTAGACTCAGGGATTCTATTCCTAGAGTATACATCCTTAAAAAATGGATACAGATTTCTACAAAAAGACCTATTATGGGAATGTTCATGCTCACCCTATTCCTAATAGCCCCGAAGTGGAAATAATTCAAGTGTCCATCAACAGGAGAATGTGTATAAAGAACCATGAAATTTTATACTAGAACACGACTAATATTTTATATTAGAACATGACTCAGCAATAAAAAGAATTACTGATACAAGCCACAGCATGTTTAATTCTCATAGATATGTTGAGCAAAAAAATTCATACTCTATGGTTTCATCTAAATGAAGTTCAGGAACAGGCGAAACGAATCTATAGTTCTAAGCTAAAAATCAGGACAGTTGTTGTCTCTGGAGAGGGGACAATGAAGGATTGACTGGATAAGACCATGAGGAAACATTTTGAGGCTAAGGAAGTGTTCTATATTTTGATTTAGGTGATTGCAAAGTGGTTATATACATTTGTAAAAAATGCATTGAAGGAACACTTAAGATCAGCATACTTAAGATCTGTGAAAGTGTGTGGTCTAAGGTAGGTTATGACTCAATAAACAAAAATGTCAAAAATGCAAACCAATAATTGGCATTATCAAGAAAATACTTTAACAGGACCAGAAATAAAATATGCCTTGTTTTTCCCAGTGTACTTCACATCAAAATTGGAAAAAAATAAAATGGTCATTAATACACATGATCAGATATATAAATTAAATTGTGCCCCTAAGTTATAACAAACCTCATATGTGGTTAACCAACATGTCTACCCGTGAGTGCAATGGTGAAATTCTCAGCTCCACAGGGTAGGAATTTTTTCTTGTTTATATCTGTGTCTCAAGTATTTGGCTCAGTGCCTGAACTGGCTCTTAGCTTGAGTGAATCTGAAGAAGCCTGACCTTCTCCAGGACTCAGTTTTTTCACCAATATAATGGAAATAATACCAGACTTTCCTAAGTGTATTGTATAAACAGCATAATAGACTATCTTAGCCTGTTTGTGCTGTTACAACAAAATACCTGAGATGGAGTAATTTATAAATAATAGACATTTATTTTTCACAGTTCTGGATGCCAGAAAGTCCAAGATGAAGGCTCTGGCAGGGTTGGCATCTGGTGAGGGCCCCCTCCCTGCTTCTAAGATGTCAGCTTGAACACTTCATCCTCACATGGCAGAAGGCACAGAAGGGCAAAAAGGGCACTAGAGTGCTCCCTTCAGCCTCTTTTATAAGAGGCTTTAAATATTTTCAGTAGGTTGTTTTATGTGCCAGTTTTTCCCTTTTCCCATAAACTGATAAGATAATGACGACAGGACTCTAGGGAGACATATATAGTCAAACTTTCAAAACTTGGCTCAAGGAATAAATCATCTATAGAGACTTTCTAGTACTCCCCCCCGCAACACACACACACATAGACACACAAGCATGCACTTAACCCAAGTAAAATTGGCCACATTTTCTTTGGTGCCATAAGGGTGGGAATTTATTTTATTAATCTTTGTATCTTCAGTGTCTAGAACAAATAGTCTTTACACGAAAGGTATTTGATTTTTTTGAATAAATAAGCCTCAATGTATTATAGCAATATTAATACATAGTAATATATAGCAAGAGTGATTTGATTTTCTAGGGAATACAGAATGTGTGTTGCATTTCTGTATGAGTAGGTTTTCTTTATATCCTCTATATATGAATGAGAAAATTTCGTCTGTAGAGATTAAGTTCTTACTTGCTCAAGGTCACTCAGTGGCTGAAATGGGACTTCAATCCCACATTTGTCTGTCTCCTCCCAATAGTCATAACCATTCTGTCATATTGCCAGGTTATTAAAGTCACTTTTCTACCACGTATTATATTTCAGATCTAACCTAATCAAGTCTAGTTGGTGTCAAATAATCCTTCTAAAGATGGAAAGATTCTTCCTTTGATGACTAAGCTTTCATTGCTGGATAGAGTGCCAGGATAGAAATTAAAAAAAATCTGTTATAGGGTCAGGCAAGTCTCTTTTGAACTTTTTGGGCCAGGATAAATCACTAGATCTCTCTGAGCCTTCATTTTATTATCTTTAATTAGAGAAAATACTATCTATTCTGTTTTACCTCACAGGATAGAGGGAATCATACAATGATATGTGAAAGTGTTCCATGAAATTTAAAGTACCAGAAAAGTGTTTTTTTAAAAAAGTCATGTCACTACAAAAACACGAACCATTGCACTGTTGAATTCAAACATGCATGTATTTTGCCATTTTGAATTTTTGTCATCTCTGTCTCTCTCTCTCTCTGTGTGTATGTATATATGTAAAAGCTATTTTTAAATAAATCTTTAAAATGAAGATAACTTTTGGGTAATTTATGGGATATTTTTAATTGAGGTTTTTCTGTTCCAACCAAGATGACCCCATGGATTGGTTTACCAGCCTGCAATGAGGGGCCTCCTGACCATGTGGCCTACTAATTTAAGCAGATGGAATAACACATTTGGTGTTAATTAAACCTTTAAAGGGTCTTCAAAGGGTAGCAATAAATACTACGTATTTCCCTTATTTAAAACACTAGCTGATGAAGAGTTCTTTTTTTCTTTTTAATGAATATAGGATTCCCATCTGTTATCTTTACAAAAATGCAGCATGTAATGCAAAAGCAAAAAATAGAATTGGAAAAATTGTGTCATTTTCTTTCTTTCACAGTAAACCATTTTTTTCCAGGTGATGCCTTTTTTTTTTTCTTTCTGCTACCATATCTCAGAGCCATGGGAAACTATCGATCAGTCCTTGATAAAGCATAAGTAGGTCTTTTGGTTCCTCCTGTTTTAAAGGCATAGTGATAGATACACCAGGTTGGCTCGTTCAGCACCAATCCCAACCCCTGATTAGTTTGGCTCCGTGTACTTGAGAAGCTGGAAAGCTTAGGACTACATTTCAGTCCTCCGTGCAATCCACCTTGGAGAGACAGTGATGCGGAAGTGAGCAATGTGAGGAGAGAGAGGCTCTCCAAGCAGGCAGGTACAGGGGGATTCGCTTCCTTTGTGGCAGCCATGGTGGAGTTTCTGGTGTCTAGTCCCAGCGTGTTAGGTTGCGGGTACAGAGAAGGTGGGGTGGCAGCATCCTTTTAGCAATAAAAATCCTGTGAGGCAACTGAGCATTTTTCATACTTATTTCCATGGCTGACTGTATACAAGCTTGTTTTTCTGGCCCTCCCAGAGAAGTCTGTGAACTACCTAACATTCTTTAATCAACTCTATTTTACTTATACTAGTGAGAGCTGATTCTGTTGCCTGTAAGAGTCCAGGCATGTATAAGGAATGCTACATAGGTTTTAATAGTGAGGACATACATCTATTAATACACTTAAAAACTGCTAGTTGCCTATCCAACTGGCCTTTTCACCTTTCTTATTATTAACAGAACCCCATTTTGTAGGGGGTGGGCAATGTCTCCAGTTGAAAAGAATGACATTTCCCAGCTTCTCTTGCAATTAAGCATGACTGCAGACATAATTCTAGCCAAAAGGATGTCAGCCGAGGATATCTGGGCAAGCTTTGCTTCCCTGATATAAGCACCATCTCCTTTATGCCTCTTTTCTGCCTGAAATATAGATGAAGCAGTTGGAGCTTCAGCATTCATCCTGGAATCACCATGGAAAGACCCAGAGAGTGGCAGAGATCCTGTCCTGATATCCATGTGCCTCAGTGCCCATGCCAGTAACAAACACCTGCATTACCTCTGGACTTCTTGTTGCATGAGAATAAAAATAGACACTTATGTGCTTTAGGCACCATAGTCAGTTGTTTAACATTGAAATTAGGTCCCTAATGTAACGAATTTCTAACTCAACTAAAAGTAAAGGTAGTACAAGTTAGAAAATGTTCCAACAAAGCAGCTATTGTAGTCGTAACCATTTGGGTTTCTATAACAAAAATACCACACACTGGGTGGCTTGAAAAACAAATATTTCCTTTTCACAGTTCTGGAGGCTGGAAGTTTGAGACCAGGGTGCCAGCATTGTCAGGTTCTTGATGAGGGCTCTCTTCCTGGTATTTAGATAGATGGCTGACTTCTTGCTTCTCATATGGTGGGGAACAGAGAGAGACGGGAAGCAAGTTTTCTTGTGTCTATTCCTATAAGGGCACTAATCCCATCACACGGACTCCACCCTCATGACCTAATTACCTCCTAAAGGCCCCTTTCCCCAAATACCATCACATTGGGGATTGTATTTTCCACACATGAATTTTTAGGGGGCACAAACACTCAGCCCATAGCGGCAGAAATTTTAGTAACATATACCTTTGGTAACAGGCAGCCTGCCCCTGTCTTATAATAGGAGCCCGGGCTAGATTCCCAAAGAGCCTCTCAGTTCCCTTCCTCACTTGTTGGCATTCATTGATTCATTCACCTATTTCCTAAAGAAGGTCCCATCTCCTACATCCAGTAAAGTGAAGAAAAGGATCTTGCCCCTTCTCTGGGATTCCACACTCAACTCTCAAAGACCAAAATACAGAAGCCACAGAGAGACAAATTTCAGCTATCTATAAAAGACTATTCTCCCAGAGCTCCCCAAATATCAAATAAGCATAATTGAGGGTAACGAGTTCCCAGTCACTTAAGGTATTCAAGCATAGGCTAAATGACCTTTGGGAGGGGACATTCAAAGAGAGGGATCAAATATTAGGCCATGGTTACAAAGACAATTTGTTTTCCAGTTGTACAGTTCTTGGGTTCCATGTCAACACCTCATTCATAAATGTTTTGCAGTTGGCTACCAAGAACTGGTTTGTTTCATTGACTCCCCCACTGTCTTTGTGATGAACATCCACCTCTCCAATGTCTTGTATGTTACAGGTGTACTCTTGTTTTAAATTTACAGGGTACAAGGAAAGGCTCTGGGGAGGAAGTGAGAGTATGAAGCCAAAGGTGAAGCAGACTAGAAAAAAAAAAGTGAATAATGAAAAAAGACCAGTGCCTACAGAAGGAAGGGAGTTGGGTTCATTAAAGCAAAGGCTGAAAGCGAATAGATTAAAAAGCTGAATTAGATTCAGTTCCTAGAAACGAAACTTTCTAGAGACTCGAGGGCATGAGGACCAGGCGAACTAGAGCATCTGGCTTAGGATGCTAGAGAAGGATCTAGAGAGAGCAGTTTCAGCCTGACTCGGGGGCAGAATGTGCTAAGCAGAAAGTCTGCTTTCCTTACACCATCAAGGTAGAGATGATTGCTCAAGGACAGAGGAGTACGATGGGGTAAAAATAAATCACACGTCTAGTGGTGTCAAGCAAGAACCTGTCATATGCTGACCTGTTTGTAGTCTGCTACCCTGGGATTTCTCACCTGTACCAAAGTAGTTTCTTGTACTCTAAATCAGTTGGGTGAGTGCGATGTTCCTGATTACTCATTACAAAGACATGGTTGTGAGGGAGATTAGGGAGCAGTGCTGTGTTCCCAGGCCCCTCTGCCTGGGAAAGTAAGATCAGGGATTAACACAGGGAGCCTCCTGAGTGGACACATCCTGCTTGTTTATCACCTGGCTCTTCTTTACCTGATCAACTCAGCTATCTCCAACAACAGTTCTTCTGGTCCAGAGATATACCATGTTTCTGCCTGCTCAACCCAGGTGTCTTTTAAGATGAAACGGTGTCTTGATTTCATGTTCCTTAGTATCTGGTTCCTAAGTTCCTCATGCTGGCTAATGTTTTGGGTGGTTGTAAAGAGGCATCATTCTTCAGAAATGCTAATGATATTTCCCAACCTACTAAATCACAAATCCTAACTGGATCCTCAGCCTGGTTTGCTTTCAACAAAGCAAGTGATTACAAGGAAACAGAAAACAGCTTCTGCTTTGACTTAGCTTCCTCTTATCTGGCTTTGAGCCTTGCGGGGTCTGTTTCTCACCCCCACACAGTTCCCTATCACGGCTCAAGCTGCTGAGGAAGTGACTAGCAGAGGCTCTGTTTGAAGCACCCCTCTCTCTGCATCCTACCTCCATGGAGAGGCACCCTTCCTTTTGTGGCAGATGCTCCCGGAAAATGCTCTCCTAAAGTTTCACATGAGGCATTTCCAGACATGAAAAGCCTCTTTGCTTCCTCTGCTGTGCATTCTCTTACCTCCCCACTCTATCAGCATCTAACATCAAGCAGCCCCACAACTCAGAGAAAAGCCACACATCAAACTCACCTTCAGAAAAGTCAGCTTCCACTTCCCGGGAATTTTAAGAAGAGTCAGTTGTATTCTACAGGTGGCTGAATTCTTCTGAAAATAACATATAGACTCCCTCCAACTCCCACTCTGCCCTGAGAATGTTGGTATCTGTAGTGGGAAGGTACAAAACAAGAAACTACTTTTTTGATTTGTATTGACAGCCCAGCTTTCTTTAAGTTGAAAATGTGCTACACATCACAAAATGGAGGACTGGTCAGTCTGTCCTTCCTGCAGGAGCCTCTGGGCCTTCTCCAGAGCACTCGGCCTCCCTGCCTCCCTGAAGTGCCACCCTTCCCCAACACATTCCTTTCATCTTCTTAACCAAGAAGTGATCCCTGCTTCATTCAGATATGACTTCAAGTCCAATTTCACCTTATAATCCCTCACAGACTAGTAAAAAGTGATATTACTGAACACTTTAGTATGACAAATTCCATGCATGTCTGCAACTCAGGGCTGTGAAAACACTCCATGTTAAATTCATAATGTAAATGTTGATGTCATTCATGCCATGTTAGCTGTATTCATTTATACTAGATCTCTAGAAGGTAAGAAGATTTAATTCAATTCACTTTAATAAATGTTTGGTGAGGGCTATATGCATAGTAACATCTTTGCATAGAATCATGCAAGAATAATAGCTAATAAGTGCTTTTTGATGAGAACCCTGTTTTATGCTATGCTGGATGGCCTTTAATTTTTGTTACAGGATGTTTTGAAAAGAGAGGAGAATATAATCACTATTCTTCAAAAACGAATCATGATTTTATTGAAATTTTAAACTATTATATTTCAGAGAACTTCTAGACACCAAACCAAGTGTTTGGTTTTATTTTTTATTGGAACAAAAAAATGGTGGAAGAAAGCATTACTGTGGAATAAAAAAAAATTAACCCTTCTCCTCACCCCCTCCTATTATGAACCCATAATGACTCCTAATTTTTCTTGGAGGTTGTTTATCCACCAAATGCACAAGCAACCTAAGAATCAGGACAGAAGCACAAAGCAATCAAAATAATCCAGTGGAAATAAGCAATCAACCCTCTTGCCCGTTATCCTAGCAGAGCCTGTGGGAGCCTTGCTGAGAGCCTATTTACACAAAGGCAGCCCTGGTTCTAAGGAGCTTGGCTCTAAGGCTTGGTTGTAAGACGATTAAAAATGCAAATTAGAAGAGGCTGGTAGGGAGCAAGCACACTGTTGGTAGCAAGTCCTGACAGCTGACAGTCTGGCTGCAGGAGGGGAAAATGCAAGCACCATAATGACCAGACAGAAGAACTCAAACTGCAGACCATCTGGACTCCCCCTGAAGAACAGAATCCCTAATAAAGATTACCAGTCCTCTGAGAAGCCTATCCTGGCACCTCCTCACCCATTTTGGCAGTCATTACTCCTCCTCTATGTCTCACAGATGCCTGTCCCTGCCCTGTTCACAGCTCAGGTCTAGCCTCTCTTGCCCTGGACTTTAGGAATTTGTCTTCAGCATCTTCATCCTAGTTGGACTGTAGGCTCCTTAAAGGGAAGGGCATTTATTGTATTCATCTTTGAGTATGTCTGAGTCTGTCACATAAGGGATGCTCATTGTATGTTTATTGAATGAATGGTTATTGATTTAATATATTACAAGAGAAAGAGACAGGAATTTAAATTCGTATTTTCACAGATAGGAAATAGTGCAAAGGAGTTTGAGAAAGTTTCTATTCAAAGCCATTACAACTTTAAAAAGTTTTCTGTTCAACAGGTTAGCTTCAATTGCCTGGAAAATTAATGTCAGCGTGAAGCACATCGTTAGCTGAGGGTTCTGGATAAAGTAGGCATTGCTCTGTAGTACAACAACCCATGGAT
This sequence comes from Hylobates moloch, assembly GCF_009828535.3. Taxonomy (NCBI): domain Eukaryota; kingdom Metazoa; phylum Chordata; class Mammalia; order Primates; family Hylobatidae; genus Hylobates; species Hylobates moloch. The sequence goes on from NW_026652276.1 coordinate 198,888,459, forward strand.
GAGAAGAGGAGAGAAACCACAAGAGGAGAGGGAACTAGGTCTTAATGGGAGCCTGGGAATTCTACAGGAGAAGTGAGGTACAGGAGACAATGAATACTGAGGATGAGTATAATCAATGCTATAATTGTACTGATGGCCAGCTCTTCTTCTCTTTTCCCAGAAAATGAAATGGCATTTTAAAGGAGACTTGGGATATTCGAGTTACTTTGAAAGGTGGTATCAACTTTATCCATTTGAAAGATTGAACATAAGCAGGTTAATACAATGAGACGATAATTCATCAGATAAATTGTGAGGCATTTATGAATCAGGGAAGTGTACTTTTATAAAATATACAGAAAAAGGCTTTGACTAGCAAAAAACTAGACTCTAAATAGACTCAGTAATGGAGAACCCATGAGCAGCAAGATGGGTGGTTTTCTAGGGCTGGGGGCGAGGAGAGACAGAGAGGAGGTGAATAATGAGTGGCTATCATGTGTCACTAGCGTTGGAGTTTGGCTGGGATTGTGAACTGCAAGTCCAGAGATGGGGCAGAGAGAGAAGACATAGATGAGTTTCTGGGTCTGAATTCAGAGGGGAACCACACCTATCTTCCAATATAGAATCAGACAAGCAGCAAGACCTGAGAATAGAAATACCCTGGTGATGCGCCTGCACAGTCCTCTAGCACCGCCTTCCAAAGCCAGGAGCAGGGGAATAGTTCCTGTGTGCTTAGGCATAGCACAAAGGTGATGAGGACTATGAAGGACCACCAACCTGTTCACAGCCCTGTGCTTCAGAGCCACAGCAGCACGAGCCATGCCCCTGAGAGGGTCACCATAATGAACTCAGAGAAAGCCAGACCCAAGCAGCCTTGGAATGCGTTCCTGAGTGGACACTACTGTAACTTAGATGGGAAAGATCAACCTGAACACCAGTAAAGAGAGAGGACAACCTGCACCAGCTACCAGCCCCCCAATTCATGCCTCGACATCAAAGATGGCCCCAGAATGAGACAGAACCTCATCCAAGGGAGCTGTTTCAACCTTGCAGTGCAATAGGAACTTAGCGAATGGACTAAATTTCATTCCTACAAAAACACCCACCTTTTGCCACATCATCATTGACCCTAACCTAAAGCACATCATCGGGAATGCCCTCTGAGGCTAGGAGCCAAAGGCCTCTTGCTTTAAGAGGATGGAAACTGCACATTATTGACCTGTTTTAAATTTCAAAAACAATCTGAACCCAAGGTTGAAAGGTCACCATGTGACGGTAAGTTGTTTGTAAGGAAGTGAATTGAAATGTGTTAAAGGTGAGACTGGGCAAAGCATCCAGAGCTTCAGAGCTGTTTGCCTTCCAAGAGAATGCTGGCCCTTCTCCTCCACAAAGTTCCTGTGGTTTGTGCTTGGAAGACTCCTCCTCTGATAGACTTGTGACAGCCCACAGCAGGATAAAAGGTCAATTAAACCTGTGACAACCCCTCCGTGAAAGCACACAGAAGAGCATGCCCCACGCTTGCGTTCTTCCAATTTGCATAGTCATGAATTTTATTCTGCTGTTCAGACAGACGCCTGGGAATGTAATAAGGAGAATTTAAATCAGCTAAAAGCTTCTGTTTCAGCTGTTTTCTTTTCTTTTACAAATTTGGTTTCCACTGACGTTCATTCACATCTCATACCCTTGATAGACTATAGTTAGGCTCCATATCTTACCGTTTTTAGAGGCATGAATTAGATTTTACATGCAAAATAAAACCTGTGAAATTTCTTTTCCCCTGAGTGAAAGAGCTCACCTGGCACCTGGAGCAATTTTGCAAACTGTGCCAGAAACAAGAATCAGGTTTCACCAGTGAAAACACGTTTTTGCAGCCTAGAAAACTGTACTGCAAATAGCATTCTGAGGTCAATTGGAATGTAATTTCTTGCCTTCATAAGACAATGTGAAATGAAACCAAACCAGGCAAAATTACCATACCATCATCCATACTGTCAATTTGGAAGCCTTTTTACTAGACAAAAGTATGTGTGAAGAAAATGAAATAAGTGAAAACAGCACTGATCAGAAGGAAGATCAGTGTTTTGTTTAACACTGTATTAGTCAGCACAGGCTGCCATAACAAAATACTGTAGACTGGGTGACTTAAACAACAGAAATTTTCTCACAGTTCCAGAGGCTGGAAGTCTGAGATCAGAGTGCCAGCATGGTTGTTTTCTGATGAGGGCCCTCATTTTGGTTTGCAGACAGCTGCTTTCTTGCTGTGTGCTCACATGGCTGGGGGAGATCTCTTTCTCTCTCTCTTTCTCTTCCTATAAGGCCACCAATCCTATAGGATTAGGGCCCCACCCTTATGACCTTTTAATTTTAATTACCTCCTAAAGACCCTATCTCCACATACAATCACATTGGGGGTTAGGGCTCCAACACATGAATTTTGCAGGAGAACACAATTCAGCTCATAGGAAATACCTGTGAGCAATCTTCTACAGTTACTCAGCAGATATATCCCCTTAGTGTAAGAATTCTGCATTGTGAATACATAGTACTTAAGTATTCTTATTGGCTTTAAAACTTTCAACATATGCTAGATAAATAGGAACTTAGTAAAGGGTAACTTGGACCTGCATTCTGGAAGCAAACATTCTCTCATTTGGTTAATAACAAGGATAGGTCAAAGTTAGTTGGGTCTAATAAATGTGTAACACTTCTTGTCCTATCAAGGATTCTCCCTTAAACACAAAGGTTTCTCCTAATATAAACTACTTATGAATCAGCCAGAGCCATTATCTAACAGTTCCACAGGAGAGAAAACCTAAATCCTTTATGCACTCCATTAAGATACCCTCCTACAAACATGATTCTCCCAACATCACATTGTCCTGCAGTCTTTCTCTTTACTGTGTCATATAAATTCTGTGTGCTATTTAAGAAATCCAGACTAGGTGTGGTGGCTCAGGCCTGTGGGCCCAGCACTTTGGGAGGCCAAGACAGGAGGATCACTTGAGCCCAGGAGTTTGAGACCAGACTAGCCCTGGCAACATGACAAGACCTCATCTACATGCCCCCAACCCCGACCCCGCCAAAAAAAAAAAAAAAAAAAAAAAAGAAAGAAAGAAAAAGAAATCCACAGATCAAAAATTAAGATCTCTATTTAGGTAGGACCACACTTCCCATCACCCAGGTACTTGTCTCCAAGAGCATGCCTAAATGTGTCCTATACCACAATAATTATCATATTCCAAAGTCTTGTCTTTTCCAAAAGCCCTACCTCATTCATCACCTAAACACAAAATGATAATTCCTTCTTTCAATTTCTATAGCACTTATATTTCCTGTTTGTAAAATCCACTTGGAAATTAACTGTTTACTGTGGACTTTCTCAACCTCAAACCTATTCTCAGTTACCATTAGTTCTCCATGAGAATTTGTAGGTGACTATCTGCATGTTTCATTTCCATGATAATCTAAAAAATATTATAAGCATGCTCTGGATCACTTGATGAATACCTTACAACTGAGAACTGCCTAATATTTTCACTGTCCATTTGTGTGTATGACTGTTTTGGTCTCGATTAGTACCACTTTAATTGTAACAAGCTAATTAAGAAAAGAACATAGGCAGACAATATGCAAATAATGCTCTGGCATTAAGTGAAAGCTAAATGAGAGTAAGGGTATTCTACATGCTAGAAAGAAATGGCCATTCACCATTCAAAAAGAAAAAGCACTTGGAGAATGATGTCATTACTCAGGACACAGTTGTACGAGCATGTCAGACTCAAAAGAACTGGTGCCATGGAGTCAACACTGCATTCATCCTGAAAGGGGCGATTTAGCCTCAGTAAAACAGTATTACCACATTACACTGATCATTGTTAACAGGAATATGTGGTTTGTTATATAATAAAATATAAATATTTTGTTATATTTAATTTATAAATATGTTTTGGCTTCATAGCTATTAAGAACTATAAGCATATGGAGTATACCTGGTTTATGGCTATACATATTTAAGTTTAAATTATCATATAAGTAATTTAACTCTGGAATTCCACAGATCAAAAAAAAATATTGTGACATTTCTTTGATTGCAGGCCTTAAATGTTTGTTTCAGTCTTTTACTATTTAACTATTTCCATCTGTTATTGTCTTGTTGCTCCAAATGAAATCTTTCTGCAGGACAGAAATGAGCCTTTGGGCCATTTGCATCCTCTTAGCACTTTGTGCAATATTGTGGACATAACAAATGCCCAGTGACATTTGTGGATTTGAGTGAGCTCTTTCCATTCTGGACTTAACTTCCCATTCCAGAATATTTTCTATTTTTTTTTTTAAATCCACTTCCAAGTAAAGTATTTTTATCTATTCAGTCAAATGTTTCTGTCTGCCAGGATTCCAGGTAAATAATAGTTTGCCTTTATTGCATATACCCTGTGTGCCAAGAACTGCTCTGACCATTTTATATAGATCATCTCAGTTCATCATTATAACCATAAGAAGGTAGGTGGGTGTGTAAGGCCATTCTTGCATTGCTATAAAGAAATGGCTGAGACTAGGTAATTTACAAAAAAAGAGGTTTCCACAGTCTGTACAGGAAGCATGGCATTGGCATCAGCTTAGCTTCTTGAGAGGCCTTAGGGAGCTTTTACTCATGATGGAAGGTGAAGTGGGAGCACACATGTCACATGACAAGAGTGGGAGCAAGACAGAGAGCAGGGAGGTGCCACACACTCTTAAACAAACAGAACTATCATGAGGACAGCATCAAGCCATGAGGACAGCATCAAGCCATGAGGTGTCCACCCCCATGACCCAAATACCTCCCACCAGGCCCCACCTCCAACACTGGGGAGAACATTTCAACATGAGATTTGGGTGGGGCAAATACTGAAACCATATCAGTGGGATGATAAACAGACTGTTTCTCCTTATTAATGAAGAAACTAAGCCATACAGAGCTTAAATACTTTGCCCAAAAATCATACAGCTAGTAACTGGTGAAAGTAGGATACCAACCAAGGCATACTAAGGTCATTGTCCATCCTTGTTCTGTCTGCAACTCAAATTTGCAAAAGTAGTGTAAAAGTCACTGCTCTATCACTGCGCTGATGCCTCCTTATTATGAGAGGCTTCATCAGAAGAGTGCAGAGTGGATAGGGAAAATGTCCACATTCATACTTTAGGGAAGTACGTAGCTACTACATCATTTATTAAACACCTGCTATGATATCTATTGTAAATGTACAAACAACAAAATATGTTATACACACTTCAGATTTCTTGACACATTGTTGAAAGGAAAATATTTTTATGTTTATTTGGCCTTTTACTCATATTTTTGTCTTGCCTTTTACTGTGCTTGAAATATTGTGCCTGGCATGTATATAGAATTTCAATATCTGTTGAATGAATGAAATCCCCTTCTCTTTCAAGCTTTGCAATAGTCAACTGCCCCATAGTTTAGGTTTATTGTCCGTGAGCAAAACTCACTTTATTTTCATTGTCAGTTCATTTTTTTTTTACCATTTACAAAACTCACTAATTCTCAGACCATATCTGAATGCCTGATAAAATGGGATGTGGCAAAGATGAGTTGATATTCTTATGATCTTAATGATGTAATCTATTTGGACATAATGGTTACTGGAATGATGACAAATGCGTTGACTGCAGAGGAGCAATTCAGTTGTGGTCAATAGACAGTATTCGAAGCACATCTTTTTATGATATTTTTTTTTCTGCTGTTTTGTCTTAGCTGCCAGAAGAGTGGAAAATCTTCTGACAGGGTCTCTCCTTGCAGCGAGTTTGCAGTCAGTATATACACTTCGTTAATATAACAAATCTAGTTTCCTTGGTTATTGGATCAAAATTTGATTTCCCAGGAGACTCTTCTTGTCTCTGCCCCTGATGATGAGATTTGTTCCCTGGTAATTCTGCAGCTAGTGTGTCACCTCACAGTGTGATCAGTCTCATCTCGGACTAAACATGAGGCTAACCCCAGGGTCATTATCAGAGTGTTCTGTGTGTGAGTATGTGAATTGTGGTCTGTCCTGGATGGTCCTGAAGACTCACTCATGCATTCATTAATTCATTCACTCATTCCCTTGACACACATTTATTGAATTCTTTGTGACAGGAGCTAGGAACTGGGGATAGAGGAAATGATTTGGGGAGGGGGACACACCAGCTCACAAGGCACTGCCACTTCAGAGAGACATGCAGTAACTGTTATGCGGTAAGGTAAGCACTGTATCTTCATAGGTGCTCAGACCCTGTCAGGAAGAGGTGGTAGGAGTGAGGTGGTGCACATAGAGTGTAGCACTACTTTGGGTTGTCGTACCATCTTCCTGAGGCCTGTTTAGAACAGCACCCAGAGTGATGGGTATAAATACCCCGTGTGTGAGACCATCTTTGGAAAGCATGAAATTTCACCAAGAGATGAAGTGAGAAGCTGATAATGCTGGCAGCCAGCATAATGGCAGTTTGAGGCCTTGTGTTGCTGTTCTTTTTTAAAGTGTATAAGTTCACGTGAATTTTCCTTCTAGCATAATATAGCATATTTATTTTAATATAAAAATGTGTTAAATTACTTAGTCTCCTTCCCCCCACCCATTTTGCAACCCTCAAGCTCCTCGAGGAAAATGTATACTCTAGGGAAAAAATGACAAGCTCTTCTTGGGACTTTTCATACTCTCTGGCACAGCGGTGAGTACTCCTATTCTGAGCTAGGAGGAAAAAAGAAACACTGTAAGAAAAAGAAGCAGAGTAACAGAACATTTCATTCGATATGACAAAAGTATGATAAGCCTCAAATATCCTTGCCTAAGCTAATTGACAAAACAGTGTAAAATTCTATTAAAATTCATGGGTCATAATTATTTTGGCAAAAATAATTGAGAGAAAGTTTAAAAAGCTGTTGATAAAGTAATTTTGAAAAATTCAAAGCATTGGTTTAACAAATACATTTTGTTTAGAAAGATAAGAGAGAAGATTTGAGAATATTTACATATCAGTTGTAAAATGTATCTTAAGTTTACATTTATTCTAGATCTTTTTATTCATTATAAAATTAGGTTTTGATTTAAGTCTATTTTCTTTCTTCTTATATTGAATGGTTTTTGTAGGTGGTTCCAAGTTCTGCTAACTTATAATCTTGGGACTGTGCATGTTTATCATAGGAATCTGCAGAAAATATTTGTTGTAGAAAAAAAAAGTTTACTTAAATGTTTAAACCATTTGCCCTGGGAGGTTGATCTTATTCACCAACCTTGGGATGCTAAATTCACTGACTCAGACCTCCCTTATCTGGTTCTAATAAACTAAATTAGTATAAGAAAAATTGAACAGTCTCTCTTAGAATTAGAAATGTAGCTAAAGGCATTTCTGTTCATAAAAAGCTACTTTTGCAAAGACAATAAAGTGATTCGTGTAGATTAACTTTCAAACACAATGCAAAATCTTGTTTTTCTTCTAAGTTCCCCAACTGGAACTCAACAAAAATCATTTGCTATCTGCCACCTGCCCCTCTCTCTCACTGCTGCACGTTCCTATTGTGGCTCTGGCAAGCTGCTGCTGTTCCTCCGCTTTCCTTCCCTAGCCTGTTAATGCGTCAGCACTCACCCAGTTACCCTAACTAAGATCTTTTTTGATTTCTCTTTTCTTCCCTCTCTACTCACCTATCTTTCACCACCAATTAACTGCAAGCCACATCCAATAAATGACAATGGTGGCCACGTGCTGCTCAGTGCGGGGGATTCTGTCAGTCCTCACTTCCTGACCTCCTATTCTTGGCCTTCCCATGCCTCCACTTCATGTTCTGGAACTCAGTAACCTAGATTCAGTTGCCAGCTTGGTGACTAACTTAGAAATCCCACAGGATGTTACTATTCAAAACCTGTCCTCTCCCTGCACCACCCCCAACCCCAGTCCCAAACCAGGCTGTAGGTTGGTGTGCTCCAGTCTCTACCCACTGTGTTTGTCCACTCAGAGAGGGAGATCAGGGACACATCTCCCAGCTGGCAGTCACTCCCCATTCCAACCCACACCCCACCTTGCCACCAGAAGCACCATTCTACTTTACTACTCAAAGCAGACATTGAATCTCTGCTGCCCAACACATGATAAGGTCTGCAACATCATGTAGCAGTGTACGTAAGTCCCACTGCAATCTGACTCAGACCACCATGTCCCCTACATTCATATCATGTTAAATTATCTCAAACATTATTTTATTTAACATTCATGAGTTGCTACTACATAGCCAGGCATTGGGCTAGGGATTCCACAATGAGTGGTTTTGATACTCCTAGAAAAGTAACACCTAGAGGGGGTATGGAGAAGCAAATGATTAAAACACAGAATGATGATAGCTATGAGTGATGGTCAAGAGACAAACTAGGAGTGTATCTAATCCTGCTTGGAAGCCTCAAGTAGCAGTAGATTTTCAGAAGACCTTTGGGAAAGGCAAGAGCTGAAAGATGCCAAAAAGTTAGACTAGCTTCTCTCCTTTGAAGGATCTTTTGTCCTTTCCAAGAGGATTCTTATTCAGCCTTCAGGGCTACTCTCAGGCTTCCCGCTAACCTTCCCAGGCAGAGTCAAATGTTCTCTCACCTGCAGCCCACCTGAAGCACATCTTCCATATCCATATTACTGCTCTTATCCCATTACATCACAGCAATTGGGAAAGACAACTGGCTTTGCTCTCACCTAGGAACTCCACCAGGGCAGAGGTGTCCTTATCCATCTCTGTGCCCAACTTACCAGATACATAATATATGTTCAATCAAGTTTGATGAATAATTCAGTTTAACAAAGAATGATTGTAAACCAGCTTTAACATTTGAAAGTCTATATTAAAATAAGTAAGACATCCGTAGGGACATAACACCTCCAAGAGTATTTTTTTATTGTACAAAAAATCTTTTATACTTTAGAAAACTAAATACACTGAAAAAAATCAAAAAAGAACAATTCCCTATAGAACTAAGCAAAGTCTCAGAAATGCTTTCTTATGTTTGAATACATTTTATAGCACGTGGCTGATTTAAGTGATGTTTACAGTCGCTGCTAAATTGTGGGCTGTTAGACACTTTATCATTCACAGACTTCATTTGTGGGTGGGGACAGTGCAGACAGCTTAGAGGAAGGACCTTAAAGTCCCTGGCCAGGCCAGTCTGGAGCACACTCACCCATCAGCTTCTGGGCCCCTGGAATTGCACTCATCTTCCACCAGGACCAATGTGGCCACAGTGTATAGTTTTGCACAAGGCAAGAAAGACAATACACTTCCAGGATAATTAAACTAATAACAATTACACCAAAAACTTAATATCCATTTTGTCATCTGAAAAGGTCACTCCCAATTAAATTGCTGGCAGAGTTTTCTACAATTTCTGACTTCACAGGCTACTTTGGTCACTAGTAAGCTCAAGGTAACTGAAAATATATACCCATATACCTCACCACCACATGTTGTTTTAGAATTTCTTCTAAAATATTTAGAAGACATTTCCTGTAGAGACTGGCAGGCTATTGTTTGTTTTGCTCTTCCATCTGGTATTCAATTAATACACTAATAGCCACTCTAATTTATCCTGCTATAATACCGATCTTATTTTTTCAAGTTGCATGTTTATTTTCACTTGGGGACTGAAAAATACTGCAGATTGGAAGCAACAGTTCATTTGCAGCTGCCACATCTAAAGCAACTCCAGTGCTGTTAATGTTCTGTAATGGGGGCATCTAACTTTTTCCACTTGCTTGGCATTCTCTTGGATGTTAATGTTCATTAACCTTATATTATTAATTTAATGTTTATAAACATTGTTAATAAATATGAAAGATGTTGCAAAGCACAAATGGAACACTAAAAGTTAGCGAGATAAATTAGACAACACTTGCAGACACATGTATGTTGTGGGGTGTGTTTTTTCCTTTTCCCACTTTTCATCTTCCGTATTAACCAGCTCTGTTGGTAGTGATGAAAGTCACTGAAATTTGCTCTGAAGTCACAGGGGCATTTTGTAGTTGTGAAGCTGGGATTTAGCGAAAACTGAGTGAGAGGATCAGAATATTCAGAGAAAAGTCATTAAAACGGCAGGTGAGTGAGCTGGAAATATCCTCATTGCATAGATAGAAAGCCTGTTAGTTGAGACTACCTAATAGAAAAGGTAATAAAAGTGAGAAACTGCTATATGTCTGAAAGTGATGACTATGAGTTATACTTTTCTATCTCCTATGGCCTTTTTCAGTGCTGGGCAATTAGTAGGCTCAGTCTTTGAAGACTGACAGATGTTAGCTTGATGCATGATTCACAAGATGCCAGCTCTGTGGGTTCATTCCTCTTTTAAGTTGGTCTGTGACATATATCCCAAAATTCTCACATGGGTAGCCCAACCCAAATCTGCACCATTGTCACAATAGACCCTAAAGTTCATCAACACTAGTGAATGTGTTCCTAGAAAGTAGGCTGTGCTGAGAGTAGGTCAGAGATATTGCTCCTTTCTTGTAGTTACCACTCATTACCCCATCAAAATCTCTAAATAATTGTTGGTGCTCTCTTTTTATCTGAATAGAAAAATGCCTTTGAGATAAAAACCCCAGGATCATGGCAGGCAAGAGGCAGGACTAGATTGCAGCTCCCATGCAGACAGACACAGCAGTGTGTGGAGACTCGCATCTCAAACTTTTGCTCCAGAATTACTGCAGGAATAAACCAGGAAAGCCAAGAGAACCCACAGACCCTCTGAAGGAAGTGGATTGCTCTTGCAGACCTAGAAGACACCCCAAATACTCAGCTGCAGCAAGACCCACCCAAGGAGAGTCTGAACTCAGACACACCTAGCCCTGCCCCTCCTGATGGTCCTTCCCTACTCACCATGGTAGCTGAAGACAAACAGCATATACTCTTGGGAGCTCTAGGGCCCCACCCACTGCCGGTTCCTCCCTATACCACCACAGCTGATGCTCTTTTCAAAGCACCATCTCCTGGCAGGAGGCCAACCAGCACAAAAATAGTTATTAAAAAACCAAAACTAAGAACCCTCACAGAGTCCATTTCACTCCCCTTCCACCTCCACTGGAGCAGATGCTGGGATCTGTGCCTGAGAGACCTGCAGATGGTTCCCATCATAGGACTCTGTGCAGACAACCACTAGTACCACTCCAGAGCCTGGTAGACCTGCTGGGTGGCTAGATTCAGAAGCTCTCAGGAAACCGCATCTCTAGGAAACGTGGGAATACCCCGTGGGACAAAAGAATCTGAACAGCAACCTTGAGCTCTAGACTTTCACGCGGACATAGCCTACCCAAATGAGAAAGAATCAGAAAAACCCCTGAAAATCACACTAGCTCATCAGCAATGGGCCAAACCAAGAAGAATTCCCTGATTTACCTGAAAAATAATTCAGAAGGTCAGTTATTAAGCTAATCAAGGAGGTGCCAGAGAAAGGTGAACTCAATTTAAGGAAATCAAAAACATGATATAAGAAATGTGGGGAGAAATCTTCAGTGAAATAGATAGCATAAGTAAAAAACAGTCAAAACTTCAGGAAATAATGGATGTACTTAGAGAAATGCAAAATGCTCTGGAAAGTCTCAGCAACAGAATCGAGCAAGGATAGAAAGAACTTCAGAGCTCAAAGACAAGGTTTTCGAATTAACCCAATCTAACAAAGACAAAGAAGAAAGAATAAGAAAAAGTGAACAAAGCCTCCGAGAAGTTTGGGAATAATTGGTGTTCCTGAGGAATAAGAGAAATCTAAAAGTTTGGAAAACATATTTGGGGGAATAATTGAGGAAAACTTCCCTGGCCTTGCTAGAGACCTAGACATCGAAATAAAAGAAGCTCAAAGAATGCCTGGGAAATTCATCACAAAAAGATCATCGCGTAGGCCCATTGTCATCAAGTTACCTAAAGTTAAGACCATCTTAAGGACTGTGAGGCAAAAGCACCAGGTAACCTATAAAGGAAAATCTATCAGATTAACAGCAGATTTCTCAGCAGAAACCCTACAAGCTAGAAGGGATTGGGCCCTATCTTCAGCTTCCTTAAACAAAACAATTATCAGCCAGGAATTTTGTATCCAGCAAAAGTAACCTTCATACATGAAGAAAAGATATAGTTTTTTTCAGACAAACAAATGCTAAGAGAAGTAACAAGTACCAAGCCAGCACTACAAGAACTGCTAAAAGGAGCTCTAAATCTTGAACCAAATCCTGGAAATGCATCAAAACAGAGCCTCTTTAAAGCATAAATCTCACAGGACCTATAAAACAAAAATACAATTAAAAAAACCAAGGTATACAGGCAACAAATAGCACAATGGATGGAATAGTACCTCATATCTCAATACTAACATTGAACGTAAATGGCCTAAATGCTGCACGTAAAAGGTGCAGAATAGATAAGAATTCACCAATGAACTATATGCTGTCATCAAGAGACTCATCTAAGACATAAGGACTCACATGAATTTAACTTAAAGGGGTGGAAAAAGACATTCCATGCAAATGGACACCAAAAGCCAGTAGGAGTAGCTATTATTATATCAGACAAAACAAACTTTAAAGCAACAGCAGTTAAAAGAGACAAACAGGGACATTATATAATGATAAAAGGCCTTGATCAAAAGGAAAATATCACAATCCTAACTATATATGCACCTGACACTGGAGCTCCAAAGTTTATAAAACAATTACTGCTAGACCTAAGAAATGAGATAGACAGCAACACAATAAGAGTGGGAAACTTCAATATTCCAATGATAGCACTAGACAGGTCACCAAGGCAGAAAGTCAACAAAGAAACAAAAATTGAAACTATATCCTGGAACAAATTGATTTAACAGATATTTACAGAACATTCTACCCAACAACTGCAGAATATACATTCTATTCATCAGCTCATGGAACTTTCTCCAAGATAGACCATATGATAGGCCACAAAACAAGTCTCAATAAATTTAAGAAAATTGAAATTATATCACGTACTCTCTCAGACCACAGTGGAATAAAACTGGAAATCAACTCCAAAAGGAACTTTCAAAACCATTCAAATATGTGGAAATTAAATAACTTGCTCTTGAATGATCATTGGATCAACAATGAAATCAAGATGGAAATTAAAACATTCTTCGAACTGAACGACAACAGTGACACAACCTATCAAAACCTCTGGGATATGGCAAAGATGGTGCTAAGAGGAAACTCATAGCCCTAAATGCCTACATCAAAAAGTCTGAAAGAGCACAAATAGACAATCTAAGGTCATGCCTCAAGGAACTAGAGAAACAAGAACATACCAAACCCAAACCCAGCAGAAGAAAGGAAATAACCAAGATCAGAGCAGAACTAAATGAAACTGAAATGAAACAATACAAAAGATAAACGAAACAAAAAGCTGGTTCTTTGAAAAGATAAATAACATTGATAGACCGTTAGATTAACCAAGAAAAAAAGAGAGAAAATCCAAATAAACTCAATTAGAAATGAAATGGGAGATACTACAACTGACACCACAGAAATACAAAAACTCATTCAAGGCTACTATGAACACCGTTAAGTGCATAAACTAAAAAATCTAGAGGAGATGGATAAATTCCTGGAAAGATTTAATCCCCCTACCATAAATCAGGAAGAATAAGATGCCCTAAATGAACCAATAACAAGCAGCAAGTTTGAAATGGTAATTTAAAAATTGCCAGCAACAACAAAAAAGTCCTGGACCAGATGAGTTCACAGCTGAAATCTACCACACATTCAAAAAAGAATTGGTAGCAATCCTATTGACACTATTCCACAAGATAGAAAAAGAGGGAATCCTCCCTAAATAATTATATGAAACTAGTATCACCCTAATCCCAAAACCAGGAAAGGACATAGTCAAAAAAGAATACTACACACCAATATCCAGGATGAACATAGATACACAAATCCTTAACAAAGTACTAGCTTACCAAACCCAACAACATATTAAAAATATAATCCACCATGATCAAGTGGGTTTCATACTAGGGATGCAGGGATGGTTTAAGATATGCAAGTCAATAAATGTGATATACCATATAAACAGAATTAAGAACAAAAATCACATGATCATTTTAATAGATGCAGAAAAAGCATTTGACAAAATCCAGCGTTTCTTTATGATTAAAACCCTCAGCAAAATTGGCATATAAGAGATATACCTCAATGTAATAAAAGCCTTCTATGACAAACCCACAGACAACATAATACTGAATGGGGAAAAGTTGAAAGCATTCCCTCTGAGACAAGACAAGGGTGCACACTCTCACCACTTCTATTCAACATGGTACTGGAAGTCCTAGCCAGAGTGATCAGACAAGAGAAAGAAATAAAGGGCATCCAAATCAGTAAAGAGGATATCAGACTGTTTTTGTTTGCTGATTATATGATTGTATACCTAGAAAACCCTAAAGACTCCTCCAAAAAGCTCCTAGAACCCATAAATGAATTCAGCAAAGTTTCAGTATACAAAACTAATGTACACAAATCAGTAGCTTTGCTATACACCAACAATGACTGAGCTGAGAATCAAACCAAGAATTCAATCTGTTTTACAATAGCTGCAAAAATAAAATAAAATCCTTGGGAATATAACTGACCAAGGAAGTAGAAGATTTCTACAAGGAAACCTACAAAATACTGCTGAAAGAAATCATAGATGACACAAAAAATGGAAACATATCCCATGCAATATTGTGAAAAGGACCATACTGCTAAAAGCAATCTACAAATTCAATGCAATTCCCATCAAAATACCACCATCATTCTTCACAGAACTAGAAAAAAAATCCTAAAATTTATATGGACCCAAAAAGAGAGCCTGCATAGCCATAGCAAGACTAAACAAAATGAACAAATCTGGAGGCATCACATTATCTGATTTCAAATTATACTATAATGCCATAGTCACCAAAACAGCATGGTACTGTTATAAAAATAGGCACATAGGAAAATGGAACAGAATAGAGAACTCAGAAATAAACCCAAATACTTAGAGCCAACGGATCTTTGACAAGGCAAACAAAAACAAAATGAGAGAAAAGACACCATGCTCAACAAATGGTGCTGAGATAATTGGCAAACCACATGTAGGAGAATGAAAGTGGATCCTCATCTCTTACCTTATACAAAAATCAACTCAAGATAGATCAAGGACTTAAATCTAAGACCCAAAACTATAAAAATTCTAGAAGATAACATTGGAAAAACCTTTCTAAACATTGGCTTAGGCAAAGATTTCATGAACAAGAACCCAAAAGCAAATTCAATAAAAACAAAGGTAAATACCTGGGAATTAATTAAACTGAAGAACTTTTGCATGGCAAAAGGAACAGTCAGCAGAGTAAACAGACAACATACGGAGTGGGAGAGAATCTTCACAATCTATACATCTGACAAAGGACTAATATCCGGAATTTACAATGAACTCAAACAAATTAGCAAGGAAACAAACTATCCCATTAAAAAGTGAGCTAAGGACATGAATGGGCAATTCTGAAAAGAAGATATACAAATGGCCAACAAACATGAAAAAATGCTCAACATCACTAATGACCATGGAAATGCAAAATCAAAACCACAATGTGATACCACCTTACTCCTGCAGGGATGGCCATAATCAAAAAATCAAAAAATAATAGATGTTGGCATGGGTGCAGTGAAAAGGGAACACTTCTATGCTGGCAGGAATGTAAACTAGCACAACCATTATGGAAAATAGTGTGGAGATTTAAAGAGCTAAAAGTAGAACTACCATTTGATCCAGCAATCCCACTACTGGTTATCTACCCAGAGAAAAAGAAGTCATTATACAAAAAAGCTACTCGAACATGCATGTTTGTAGCAGCACAATTCACAATTGCAAAAATGTGGAACCAATCCAAACGTCCATCAATCAACAGGTGGATAAAGAAGCTGTGGTATATATATATATATAGAACAGAATACTACTCAGCCATAAACAGGAATGAATTAATGGCATTCATAGCAACCTGGATGAGATTGGAGACTATTACTCTAAGTGAAGTAACTCAGGAATGGAAAACCAAACATCGTATGTTCTCACTCATAAGTGGGAATTAAACTATGAGGATGTAAGGGCATAAGAATGACACAGTGGACTTTGGGGACTCAGGGGGAAAGGGTAAAAAGGGGGTGAGGGATAAAAAACTACAAATTGAGTTCAGTGTATACTGCTCAGGTGATAGGTGCACCAAAATCTCACAAATCACCACTAAAGAGATTACTCATGTAACCAAATACTACCTGTTCCCCAAAAAAACTTATGAAAAAAAGTATGTGTGTGTGTGTGTGTGTGTGTGTGTGTGTGTGTATATATATATATATGCATATATATATATGCATGCCCTTTCAACCAAGACCAAGTCCTTAAATTTTCTCCTCCATAATCCCTAAATGCTGAGGATGAAATGCTGAAAAAGACCTGGACTCCACTCTCCAGGCGTTTTACACACTGCTGGAGGAGGTTGGGTACCCAGGTGGCCAAAGCACAGGTACTCAATAAATGCCTGCAGAATTGAAGTAGCTAAAGGAGACTCCCATTTTCTACCTCCCAATATCACAATTATTTTCTTTATTGATATGCTTGGTTTTGAGAGTGTGTTTGAGTCATGCCTCAGAATGCCTTGAGTTTTCATTAAACTTCATGACATTTTGTTTTCTATTTTTTAAATGCAAGTGTAAATTTGCTTCTCAAGCACAATAAAAAGTCATTTAAAGACAAATCTCATAAATAAAATGGCTGATAAGTCTGGAGAATAGTACTGTAAGACTATAATAAAATATGTCTATGAAGCAATGAGGTCACTCTCTTACTCATGCACTAATCTGGAATGATGTAATAATAATAGGAACTAACAGTTTGAGCACTTAATCAGTTCAAGTGCTTTGTGTGCATTATTTCACTTAATCTTCATAATTCATATATAATTTATACCAAATTATTTATGTAACGTTCGTGTTTCCATTTTACAAATGGGAATAGAGACACTAAGAGGCCCAAGTGTCATAAAGGAAGGACAGGGATTTGAAGCTAGGTATACCTGGCACCAGACCGGTGCTCAGTCTAAACCACCAACTTGTCTTCCACAAAATAAGATCCAGAGATGTTTTGAGTAAGTAGGCCATAATCTCAAGGCATTTTGAAGAATAACTCAAGCTCTTCAAATCTGGATATACTGGCTGTGGTATCTTGGGTAAAACTTAGTCTAAAAAATGTAATGAATCAGTGCATACATGGCAGCAAGAGGTCAAGGTGATAATCTGTAACTATAAATTTGGAGTGTGCACTTAGTAAATAAGTGTGGAAGTCTTAATGCATCATCTTAGAGACATTGAGGAAAGCAGTTTTACTCATTATATTAAACAAACTTATATTAAGAATACAATAAAGGGTAGGGAGAAAAGAACAGAGCTCTGCAAGTGAAATATGCTCAGTATCAAGGTTTGAGAATTAATCTGTCATATTTTTCAATTTTCTTCTGTTTTTCATAGAAGCTGATAGGGTAAAGCAGAAGTCAATGTCCAGAAATGTTGAACTTTGGTTTTGTTTTTGTTTGCATTTGTGCTATGATTATCCTGAAGATTGAAGGAGATTTTAAGTTCATTCACTGTCAACAGTCTGTTGTAGACCACTTTTATCATGCCTATTTTTGAAAGAATCAAATCTGAGGACCAATGTAAAGTTAGTGAAAACAGCATAAAAAATCAACCAAGCTACACAGATTTTGGAATATAGATGGGATAAGGCAAATGTTAAGTTGCTTCACACTTTCAAAAATAAACACAACATGTAACTCTTTGAAAGATACCTGTTAGTATAAGCTTTGAAAAAACTCCAGGGATGATTAAAATGTGGCACGTGCACAACAGAGAGAGATGGAGAGGGAGGGAGGAAGGGAGGGAGAGAGCGAGAGTGAGAGAGAGAGAGAGACTATCAATATCCATGTGTACAGGAATTATTTTTTGAATTTGGATTTTTTATCTACAGTTACACATTTAAAGAATATTCACTAAATAATGGATTCAGGTTGTTTTAAACATATTTTTAAATGAACAGATTAGTAATGGAACAAATATTCATATACTGCACAATCTTTGAAGGTGAGAAGCTTAAAAGGGGAAGAAAGGGCACTTAGTTATTAACCGTGTACCTCCAGGCAAATCAAACAAAAAAACTCAGGGCATCAAAATACTCCTGGGTTTTTCTGACCCCTTTAGGCTTAGAAATTCTAATTTTAACAGGCTCAGGATGTTATTTTGCATGTTTTTGCAACTCATTAAAGAAGATAAAAATCTTTCCTTCTGAACTGAGCCCTTTATTTTAAAATAAAAACCCCTAGGAAACTTCTTTTATTGAAAGGTGTAAAAAGGATCCAAAGCAGCTAA
This sequence comes from Hylobates moloch, assembly GCF_009828535.3. Taxonomy (NCBI): domain Eukaryota; kingdom Metazoa; phylum Chordata; class Mammalia; order Primates; family Hylobatidae; genus Hylobates; species Hylobates moloch. Next base: position 198,906,870 of record NW_026652276.1, read on the forward strand.
GTATTTATTAAAACAATGTATAACTTAAGTCCTAAGCCTTGACTCTGATCACACATCACCAGCGTGTCAATTGGCTGTGGATTTTAGTGTTAGTAGATAGTGAGAAAATCAACCCGCTTTTTGGCCTACATAACTACAAGAACATCACTCTAATGTCTTTCCTCTTGACTTGACTGCTTTTGACAGAAATATCCAATTGTGTCACTGTATGGCTTTAACTATGTTTGCTTTCTAGTTATCCTATCACATAGAAAAATAATTTTGATAAAAATTTTAAAAAACAGTAAGATGTGAAACACTATCCATAACATGCTCATAATAGTCTTTTAATATATGTAATATGTATATATGTTCATATTCATATGAGTGTACATATATGTATATATGCTCATAGTAAAAGATAAATATATTAAACTATGTTAACTGCAGTTAAATCAATATGATCTTTTAAGATATATATGTGTATGTGTTCAGGGTAAGAGATAAAGAGATATTAAACCGTATGTTAACTGTAGTTATTTTTAATAGGTAGAACTATAAGAGATGTTTATTTTCCTTTGTGGTTTTAAATTATTTTCTAAGTTTCCTACAAAAACAAGTGCTACTTTTGCAAACAAGAAAAAAAGAAAGCTAAGTACTAAATATTATTTCAAAATTTGGCATGAAATATAAAAGCCCAAATTAAATATGTTCAAAAAGTCTGTTAAATTCTCATGTTTACACTGTTCCTTCTACCATAAACCTGAAGGATCTGCTTGAATAATTTATGTACTTATGGGGAAGATATGGTCTTCAATACAAATCACCTGGTTTCGTGATTGTTGAATTTAGATTGTTAATGGTAGTATGACACAGCCATTTAAAGATGGAGTCCACCACATCCAAGCAAGAGGGCACCAAATCAGTTCAGCTGATGTATGATAAGAAAAGTAGGAAGATGAGAGTAATGTCAGCTCAAGCTGAGCACATTCTATTCACCCCTCATCAATGAGCAGGTGCCACCTGCTCCTTCCCCAAAGTTCAACTATATCTCCCTATCAAGTGATTCCTCCATTCTGGTTTGAAGGGCTAGCTTCAAAATAGATGAAGAATTAGAAAGATTTATTTTGCATAGCTCCAAGAAGGAGAGAGAGCACCAATGGCCCAGATCAAAATTTACCTTAGGAAGAATTATCTGAGAGCTATGGTCAAAATCTCTTTCTGCTGGGGGAGGAAGTAAGGTGTCAGTGAGGGTCTGGTCCAGCTGGGACAGATTTAGGAAATCGCTCCACCAAAACTGAGTAAGAGTGAAATCCAGAAACCATGAAGAACAGAGAATCAATCAGGAACCTAATCGGGTAAGATAGAGAGTGGAGTTGCCCCAGTGGAATGGCTAGAAGCAGGTGTCAGGAGGTGGGGACCTGACTCAGGTATAGACAGTGCTGGTGATGACTTAGGAAAAAGATCAGCTACCTAATTTGTTAGCCCCAGTGCAAAACGATAATGCAGTTGCTTGTTAAAAACTTAAGAATTTCAAGACTGCAACAGCAGAGTATTAAGTCACGCAGAGGGCCCTTTGAAACTGGCCTGGCATAGGAATGGGTGATCACCAGGAAGGAGAGGAGTGTTCCTGGGTTTATCATTTTTGGGTGGTTCTTACTTGCTCATGGACTCACTGATGAGTAGTGTGGAGACATGGACTGCATTTAAATGACAATGATAAGGAAAAAGAAGTTGGAAATTTTCAAAATGGAATTGGAAAGTAATGTTACAGGACATGTTCAAATATAAGCTGCATGTTACGGAGAGAATTCAAGCATTGAGTAGGTATTTAGACTTGAAGACCTTTAAGATCCTTTTCAACTCAGAGTCTAGAATTGTATGCCTGGATTGGAGGGGCTAAACGTGATTTAAAAGTATTCTGTAAGGCCTGAGTTTTTCATATATTTCCAACTACAATTGTTTTAATTCTCACATATGTTATAATCTTACTTGTTGGCCAATTCTATCTTAGAAGCACACATGCTGTAACACAGTATTTCCCTGCTGACCTGCTTAGCCTTAAAATCATTGCTCAGCAGGTAGATTTTAAGGCAATAGTCCCAGAGACCTTTTGGATATTCTTTTTCATCTCTAAATGTAAGAAACAGGAATAGAATATTAGATCTTATCCTCTGTTCAGCTGAGTTCAAGTCTCCTTTCTCTTCTTCTATACAAACATTCATACAACATGGAGAGCTCATTTTCTTAACTGCTTATCTCCTCATGTTTCTGTATAAATTGTTCTCATTCCTCATTCCTCCCTGTATTCACACTTGTTGCCATGTGGCATTGCATTTCCTCCAACTAGAGATGGAGTATATTTTACCATCTCATTGATGGTGGGCTTTGCCATGTTGCTTTAGTTTGCCCATGGAACATGGACAGAAATGGCAGTGTGCCAGTTCTAAGTCTAGACCTTAAGAGACATTATGTGTTTCTACTTGCCAATTGTTCACTTCTGGTAGTGCCATAAGAAGAATATGTCTCAGATATCTCATTGGTGGGAGGATAGGATAAAAGATTTGTGCAACAGACAAAGGTCCAGTCTGCAGCATGGAACCATGCCCAGCCAAACCAGGCTTCAATCAGCCATGCATGAGCTCATGTGTAAGTGTGGAGCAAGAATAAATAATTATTGTTTTAAGCTACTGGTTTGTTTTGTAGTATTATTGTAACAAAAACTGGTATATCTTAACTTCCAAGCTCTTCCATACTTTTGTTTTTTTCTTTTTTTTTTTTTTGACACAGAGTCGCGCTCTGTCACCAGGCTGGAATGCAGTGGCCCGATCTCAGCTCACTGCAACCTCCGCCTCCCAAGTTCAACCAATTCTCCTAACTCAGCCTCCTGAGTAACTGAGATTACAGGCGGGCCCACCACCATGCCTGGCTAATTTTTGTATTTTTAGTAGAGACAGGGGTTTCACTATGTTGGCTAGGCTGGTCTTGAACTCCTGACCTCAGGTGATCACCTGCCTCGGCCTCCCAAAGTGCTGAGCCAGTACACCCGGTCTCTTCCATACTTTTAATCCATTAAGTGATGGTGAATATTGAACTCATTAATCAGTTGTGAAGAATGTTGTGATCACTAATTCAAATTTTGGAGTATGTAGACATGGATTGGAATCCTAGCACTATTATACCAGTCTCTTTTAACTATTAAGCTCAAGGCCTTCCTCCACTAAATGGAGATAATAAAATTCCCTACTCTTTGAGATTACTATGAAGACTGAATGAGATGATGCACTTAAAGTTCCGAGCACAATAGCTGTCCCCTGTTATTGAGATTGGCCTTGAGTAAACACAGGATAGCCAAGCAAGCATGTCTGGAGAGGTGTGGACATTTGAAATAAGAATCACTTCATGAGGCTAAAACAATATCTTGTCTGAAGCACAATCAAAATAAATTATCAATGAAAAAATAACATGATGTAAAAGGAATTAAACGAGAATACACCTGAATATTTTCTGAAACCATTACTATGGCACAGCTGTACAGCAATAGCTATATCCTCTCAACCCACAGAATTCACCTGAAGTGGAAAGTAAAAGGGAAACTTGTTCTAGGATCCATTATTATTTATCATGGCACAATGAGTAAAACGAACAGATGGCCAATTATTTCTGCAACTGCAATAAATGAAGTGTTTTTATGGGAAGGGGGGAGTCTAGATCAAGTACCTTGCTTATATACTGATGGGAAGGCTGAAGGAAAACTTTGACATACAGAGGTCAGAATCAACCAACATCCACAATCTGTTGCTGGTTCACATAAATATTATCATTTTTCTTTTGCAATAATTTCTGTTTACTGATTTACCAGTACATCTGTGCTTTAAGCAAAGGTTTAATTCTTTCCTGCCAATCATTTCTTCCTAATTGAGTTTTGTGACAGTTAAATGAGATAATGCATGTGAAAAAGAGCTTTGCAAGGTGTAAACGGATGTATCTGCTGGCTAATTTAGTTAAAGTTGAATTGTGCAAGGATTTAAACATGCTTATCTGTTCCATTACAGCAAATTGTGAGATGTCAAACCTGGAATTAAAAGTTGATGACAAAAATCAAGGAAAATGAGCAGCTGGGTTGGGGAACTGGGAGTGGGGGAATAGCCTTTCCTTCCAGAACCACTCACTGAGGGGATGGCGATTAAAACAAAGAAGCGGGCAATTCAAGGGAAAGTGTTCTTTGGGTGTGTTTCATTCTCCCAAGTATGTTTCTGTCTGAAAGAGTTACCAACTGCACTTTAATTGAATTAAAAGAGAATATAACTTGCTACTCATATACCAAAGAGTTTATATTGTTTCTGCAGTTTCAAATTTGTGTGTGTGTGTTAAGGTCTAAGTCTTAAAACAGTCATAAGATTTATTTACCAATATGTAACCTATGCTCACCATTTCTACTCATTTTTTTCTGGCCCCTCACCAGCACTTTCCATGATCTATCATAGACAATGTGTAGTCCCTAGAGATGTGGCATGGGAGAAAAATTATTTTAAAACTTTTTCCCCTCTTGTGGTGCCGTTAGAAGAGTAGGGAAGAGCCAACGATGGGGCTAAGAGCATGGGCAGTGATCACTACTATTTTTGGCTCTGTGATCATGGGCAATTCAGGCTTCTGATCCATTAAAGATGGAATCACGATAGTACCCACCTCATGGGGATGTTTTCAGCATTAAGCAGGATAAGTCATAAAGATAATTTAGCTCTGTGCTTGTGTTCCCTTAATATTAGCCATTATTATAGTCACTGGGTGGTAAGGAAGACCATTGTGTGGCTGAGATAAATGGAGGACGTAGGGAGAGGTGCAGACGTAATTGTCAGCTGATGCAAAGAAAGGATAAAAAACTCATCAATTTAAACAAGTTCAAATTTTGGGAAAACTGAATGTCAGGTCTAAGTTCTTTTGTAATTATAAAAGAAGCAAATGCTAAAAAAAAAATCCCCAAAACAATGTTATGGAAAAGATTATAGGGAGACTGATTAAGCCAGTAGGAAAAAAATACTATATTTAAGGTCATTAGAAGAATGTATCATCACAGAACATGCTCATTAAATACTAGTTGTATCTGTTTGATAATGTAGCCTAAGATCTCTACTTAGTAAAACAGCCAGGTTCACTTTACTGTGTACATTTAAGAAAGACAAAATTGCCTTTTTAGAACTCCAGTCTAGGGTATCTTTTGCACCAAATGCACTAAATTCAGAGATTTTAGTGATAGTTTCTTGTAAATGTGCCATCTTGTACAGCTGAAGTATGAAAAACAGCATTTTTGAACCCTTTTCACGTAAAAAGCTTGACACAGATCCTCAAAAACCTCTTAAATAATACTGTCAGTGACCACACTGTCAGCATGAATCCTTATTAAGTAATTTTGACAAACTCTGTCCTATCCTAGCTGTGCAAATAATTTTCAAATATATTTAGGATCATGGATATTAGTTGAGCCAACAAAGCAAATTAACACCACCCCCATTATTACAAGAAAATGGGCACCCATCTTTGTGTCAGATTAGTCACGTTGCATGCCAGAAAAACATAATCAGATCTGGCTTGGCCTTCCGTTTTATCTTCTGTCCATGTCGGCAAACCCTTCAGGAATCATGGAAAGGTGCCACTCTGAAACATATTAATTAGCCTGCTTGCCCAGAGTGAGTGCTCTGGCTTAATGCCTGCGTTTTGGTGCTGCATATATTCCAAAGAGAGTAGTAACACAAGGCCCAGACCAAGGGATTACAGTTGCTCAGGCAGGGATGAAGGTTACCCAGGCCTCGGCCATGGTGCTAAGTGCCCTGTGGTCCCTCATTGAAACAGAGGCAAAAGATCAGGAATGTCATTACTTCTCAGCTCCCCTGGCTTTGGGACATAACAGTTATAGTACTTGATTTGGGAAATCTCTTTACTCCCACTGTGAAAATATGTCCCCTTTTGCTGCCATAAATATTTGTTCAAGGCTTTCCAAAGTAAAGTTGAGGATTACAAAGTTTCTTTCATAACATAGGGACCTTTTATCCCTTAGACAGTTTCTTTGAACTAGAAGACAAATTTGAAACAGAATAAAGGAGGAGGTAGATGAAACAGATACAGAAAAGATATCAGGGATTAGTCAGCCATATAACCAGTGCTTGAATGTAATTTTAAACTCCTTGATCTTAGATATTAGATGCAAAGGAACATTATCTGGCTTTTTATCCCTTTCCTTTTCTTCTTCAAAATGTAGTTCTCGCTTGCAGGACATATTTTTTGCCTGGATTATTTCAGGGCCAGAAAAAATAAACTCTATACAGGTAGTTCAGAGATAGAATATGTGAGCATGGTGTAGGGAGAAGACCAAAATTAAGACCTTAAGGATGAATCTTTAAGTCTTTTGGCTTACCTCATGTCACACATAATGTATTATTTACAGTTGCCATATCATTTACATGAAAATGCAGTTCCTCAGGAGATTTGTAGGTAAATTTTAATAATTTAATGTATCTAAACACTATATACTTAGACTATTCTCAGAATTAAATAATTACAACAAAGACAGGGAAAGTTACTCCTAGAATAGTTCCATGCATTTCAGCCAGTTGGTTTGCAAAACTCCTACTAAGTTGTCAAAATATATGGTGACAAATGCAGGAGCCACTTTCATGGTCAGAGCCCTGCACACTTGGTGAGATATATCAAGTTTATTAGTGTATGGACAAGAAGCCTTAAATCTTATAGCCAAGAGGCTAGGTTCAACCTATAAATGTGTTTGTTCAACCTGTACACTGTTAAATATTTTTTGATGCATTTAAAAAGTGAGAGATTTTACACAAAATCTGTATTTCTGGCTTCTCCTAAAAAGTTGGGTGATCTGTCATTCTTGGGGCTATATTTCACATGGAAAAATCTGCAAAAAACTCAATGATATACTCTTTTGGTATGCTACATCCCCCATAGCTTCCTATGCTATTACATCTGGCCCAAGGCACTCATTGCAAATGCTCCATAAATAGATGAAAAATGAACTTCTAGATAAATTTCTTATTTTGTAGGTAGTGTGAATTGTTTTCTGCATTTCTTAGCCTGGCTTAACAGCCATACACATAAACACAAACACACGACATAGTTAAAAGAGCAGGTATGATTGCGAGTATGGAAATGATAACTAAAAGATGGCTCTACCAGTAAGCCAGTTGCATGTTTTGGAAAATTTTCTGTGCTCTTTCCACATTTAAGAAACTATCTGTAAAATATTGAATGAGCTTAGATAGCTTCCTAGCTTGCCTCCCAATTTAGTGTTTTTGCTTTATCAAGAGGAAAACTTATTTTTTATTTTAGTGATTCAATTTGATTTTCACTATTAAAATTAATTGGATCATATAATTAAACTGAAAACAAAATTAAGAGTCTAGCTTCTCGTTTTATAGATAGGAAAAACTGAGGAGATCATGCAAATAAATAACAAAAAACGCATTAAACGCAAGCAGGAGGTATGTTCAAAAAGCTATGTTAAAACAGAGAAGGGAGGAGACATTCTTTATTTTATCAAAAGTATCATTTTCTCCAACCTGCTGTTTTATCCGTAGGAGGGTTCATGAGCAACATGGCTGGGATGAGACTCAAAAATGACCTTACCCAGACCATTGACCCAATTATCCAATCTGGAACATTACTTAGTATTCCCCAAACTTTTATTGTAATAAGCCTTGTATTACTTGGGTATATAGTTTTCTTTTCTAGCACATAGTAAAAAAAAACAAATTAATGAGATAAAATCTCACACTGTTGCCCAGGTTGGAGTGCATTGGCATGATCACGACTCACTACAGCTTCAAACTCCTGGCTCAGATGATCCTCTCACCTCAGTCTCCCAAGTAGCTGAGACTATAAGCATGTGCCACCACCTCTAACTAACTTTTCCATTTTTTTCTAGAGAATGGAATTTTGCCATGTGTGCCAATGCTGGTCTGAAATTCTTGGGCTGAAGCATTTTGCCTGCCTTGGCCTCCCAAAGTGAATAAACTTTTAAGAGCAAGAATCACCCTTCTTTTTTTCTCTCTTTCTTTTTGTATGTATGTATGTATGTATGTATTTATTTATTTATTTATTTAAGACAAGGTCTCACTCTGTTGCCCATGCTGGAATGCAGTGGTGCAGTCAGGCTCATTGAAGCCTTGACCTCCCAGGCTCGGGTGATCCTCCTGCCTCAGCCTCCCAGGTAGCTGGGACTACAGGCACACACCACCATGCCCAGCTAATACCCTTCTTTTTATTTCCCATCTCAAGGCTCCATTTTTAGCTTTGCACAAACTAGATATTCAGTAAATATTTGCTAAATCTGAAGAGAAACTTCCAGATCGATAAACCATAAGGACATTTTGATTTGGTCCAAATAATTAATAATGTGATACCATCATGTGCTTGAGAATCAAAAACATAGTTTTGTCTTGAGTAATATATCCCATTTTGCTGCACTGCAGCTCAGCTCAGTAAATCTTCACTATGCATCTCCTATGTGCAAAATATGTATTAAATACTATGGGACAAAATTTCCTAAACCTGACTGGATCGTTAGCATTACCTGAAGAGGTTTTAGAAACATAGATTCTGAAGCCACACCTCTAGAGATTCTGATATACCTAGGCTTGGGGACTCTACATGTGTTTTTAAGTTCCCCAACTGATTCTGACCATTACTAGGTTTAGGAAATATTGCTTACGTAATATATAGTTAAAGAATATAATTGCTAATTACACACTTCATTCTGAGTTATGTGATCTAAATCTCAAGACCTTAGCCACTTCCTTTCAGAGGAGAGTAAATAGAAGTTGCTCATCTCTTAAAACCATCTACAAATTTATTAGTGTCTGAAGTTTGGAATATGTGAGTAAAAAAAAATAAGAAAAATTAAGTTACATAAAATGTTAAATATTGTCTATCTCTGTGGGGAGAGAAACTACTATTTTTTCCTCATTAAGATAATTCAGGAATATTAGCAGTAGCAATGGAAGGGGCCTGCTACCTTATCTCTTGACAAAAATACACTATTACCATGGTAACCACTGAGATGGGACAAGATGTCTCCTTAGAGGCAGAGAATAGAACCAAGCATCAGTTGAGGAAAAAAGTCCTAACTACCAACAAATGATACTCTTAGCTATATTTGTATAAGCTCGGATTGTTTTAGTTAAGGATTCTAAATTAAATAATTTGAAACACATTACTATGCCCCCATAAACAAATGCAGGAGTATAGTAGCTCCCCACATTAACTACCTATATGTGGGTTTTGTGTATTCACATTAACCAATTGAATATTTCTATTAAATCACCTGGTCCAGAAAATCAAACCAGTTTTGTCATGTAAAACAAAATAAGAAAGAAAGCAGATGCAGTGCTTTTTTTTTCTAATGATAATAAAAATGACAACTTCCATTTAATGGGGACTTACTATACCAAATATTTTATGCATATTATGTCATTCATTTCTCATAGCAGCACCACAAAGTAGATATTATTGTTATTGTCTCATCTTTTAGAAAAGGAAACTTTGTTTTAGAGAGGTTAGGTAATTTACCCACCATCATAGAGCTAGCAAATAGTGGAGCTAAGAGGAAATCTTTCTGACGCTGATTCTTAGAATCTCATCTTCCAAAATAAAAACACATAGTTTGTACCACAAGATATATGAACTGTGGTCTTTATAGCCCAGTGTTCTCTCTCAAAGGATATTAGAATCTCTTTGTGGAAGAAGGTTGTTGTTCCACTGCATTGCACCGCATTGCCCTCAAAGGTTTGTGCTATACAATCTTGTCAGTTCTTTAATCTACTCTTAAATTTATGTAATTTATTGATTATTCTCAGGTACACAGTCACGTAATAAACACTGGTGTACCAACCAAGTGCCAGGCACTATACTTGCCACTGGTCATGTAAAGGCATAAGGCAGCCTCGGAACTAAAACAGCTCATAATCTAGTGATAAAGACAGAAGCATGTAGATAATCTTAATATAATGTAATGTAATGGAGTTGCACAATAGAAAGAGGAGTTTGCAAAGGTGAAGATGGACAGAGAAGCCCTCACAGAAGCGATGCTTTGAATTGGGTCTAGTAGTGAGTAGGATTGGGCAGCAAGACGGGAGAATGGCACTTTAAGCTGAAGGAACCACACTTACATACAGGAATGCAGTCACAAATGGCTTGATATTGGGAGTCTGCATCCCAACCTTTGTCTAGATTCTAAATCCTATTGGACTTTAGTGGGCAATAGAAGAAGAGGGAAAAGTGAGATTGAAGAAGTCAGTAGCAGCCATGGGTTTATACACTACTATTGCAACAACCATTTTTTATTTACTTGACAATATGTGCCTGGGACTGTGTCAAGTACTTTACATACATTGTTCTATGAGGGAGTTTACAGTTGAAATTGCAGCTCAGAGAGATGAAGTATTTTTTCCTACGTCACATAGCTTGGATATAGGTAGAATTTGAATGCAGATCTGATTGGTCTTCAAGCATGCATTTCTCTTCTCTATATCACATACAGGTGTTTGGAGATTATTTCCCTATAAGCAATAAGAAGCCATTTGAGAATTTCACACTGCCATGCCATATGATCAGATTTGCATTTTGGAAGGATTTCTTTGGCAACAATGTAGAGGATGAACTGATAGTGATACAGGACTAAGAAGCCAATTAGGAACTTAACTACAATGGTTCAGATGAGGAAAAAAAAAACACCTAGGTTAGTAGTTCTCATAGTCAGCTGTTCATTGGAATCATCTGGGAAATATTTTAAACTGCAGTGGTCCTTAGGTATCCATGTGATAATAGTTCCAGGATGTGGACCTTGAGTGCAGACACAGAGGGCCGAGTGACTGTAATGCCTGGGTACCACACTCAGATTCTCTTTTAATTGGTCTGGAGTGTGATTTGGCCATTAGGATTTTTAAAGCTCCCCGGGTGATTATATTATGCAGCTAGGGTTGAGAAAAATTGGTCTTGGCCAAGTCAATGGGGACAGAAATAAAGAGATAAGCTTGAGTATTATTTAGAAATTAGGTTCAACAGGACTTAGGGTCAACAAGACTTGGCGGTTGATTGGATATGTGGGTAGTGGTGATGGGGGTGAAGCTTTGAAATAAATCCTAGATTTCTCATTTAGAGGACTGCGAAATTAGTGGCACCATTAGCCAGGATAAAAAATACAAGAGTAAGAGAAGATTTATAAACTCTGGAAGTAATAGACCATAGAATAGAATAAATATGTTATATATACAACAAATTTTGAAAATATTTGTAACAGACCCAGATTTTTTTTATCAAAGCGAGAAAATATAAGTTTTAAATCTTTTGAAACTGAATTCTACCCTGCTCTCCTCTCTCTGGTGTTGACAACCTCATTTACCTTCTCTCCGGGCAGCCTTACCTTTCCTGCAGCTATAAAGATCAAGGAGAGTGGGTCAATGATGGTGGTGGGCTATCACAACTGCTACAACCCCAACGACTTCAATTCAAGTTACAAGCACTACTAAGGGAGTGAGCGCCACTTGTCTCCTGTGTGAAGGACCAGTCCTAGTGATAATGCTGACCGCAGATAAAGAGAGAGCAACTACCTGAATCAGCTAACACTGAGTTATTTACATCTACAAACGACTGGGTCAACAGGAGAAACAACAGCCTTTAATACAGTGGTTCTCATCTTGGCTGCATGTTGAAATCACCTAGAAAGCTTTAAAATGTAGTGATGCCTAGGTTTCATTACTAGGGTCTCTCATTTTGTCTACAGTGCAAATTGGACATTGTGATTTTCTTAAATGCATGGGATTTTCTTAATGCTTGGGTTATGCTAATGTACAACTGAGGTTGAACCATTGCTTTAGTACCTTTATGTACCTTTCAAGAGAATGCATTCATGTTAGCAAGTAGGTTGTTGTGGGATAATTCAGAATGGCCAGAGAATGCCTTTGTTTTATGTGAGGTTAGCAAAAACTACCGTACCCATTAACATTTTTGCAAGCAGTGTACTCTTAATGGTCAAAAGTTCATATATAAACTTCCAGTTATCAGTGCCAAATGCTATAATTTTTTACTTTTCAGATGGAAATTAACTGCCTGCATTCCACTTCGTGATAACAGTCAGAGTCTACTTAGGGAAAATAGACTTATGCCCGGTAGTATAGCAAAAGGAATTGAATGTGGATACTAGTTTAGAAGTGTTGGAAGTGCTGAAAAGAAAAACAGTCTGGGCAGGCAACTCGGAGATGGACAAAAAGAAGCTACACACCACCTTGTAGAGCTTGAGGGATAAAGGAGAGAACATTTTTACAGTCATCCCTCAGTATCCATAGGGGATTCGTTCCAGGACCCCTACAGATACCAAAATGTGCGCATGCTCAATTCTCACAATTGGCTCTGTGGAACCCATGAATACAAGAAGTCAACCCTCCATATCTGAAGGTTTTGCATCCTGAAAACACTGTATTTTTGATATGTGTTTGGTTGCAACCATGCATGCAAAATCCAAGGATATAAAGGAGCCGGCTGTATTTATTTTTAAGTAGACCCATACAATTCAAACCCAGGCTGAACCCAAGTGTCAACTGTACTAGCAAGTAAGAGCTTGGGCTACCTTTGGGAGCTGAGGTCTTCAAAGGAGCTGCTTCCCAACAGCATCTGGAACCATAGAGATGCAGCCTCTGCTGGAGATGCTTTCTAAAGCTGAGAGAAGAAAACTCTCCTTTCTCCCCTTTACTTGCTCTTCAGTCTCCTACCTGTGACTTGCGTTGGCTGAACCTAATAGGAAGCCAGTTGGTATGGAATCCTGGGATGCATAATCTGCAGGGTTTATCATCCTGTAATATATTGCAGAGCTGAAAGCAAGCAAGCAAGTGACTGGGACTAGGATTCTGAGCCAGATTTGTCCCAGATTCTGGCTGTAGTTACATTCCATTCTTGCTGGTAAGTATATGTAGGATAAAATACAAACCAAATGAAAAATTCTGATTTTTTCTTCTTTATTCCATGTACATAGGAACAATTATTCTACAGACATATATTAGTAATTGTGTGTACATTACCAGCTCTTCAGCTGAGATGTTCAAACTTGCAGAATGTATTTATTCCAATATAAAACATGAGAAAAATCTTTTTGACATGCATAAAAGAACAGACATGGATACAGATAAAACAAAGGACAGAACTTTGAATAGGTGTGTCTCAGCTTGCAGAATTTCACTGTTACTGAACAGTTAGTGGTAGCATAACAGCTGCATTGAGGATGCTATTTTCGTACAAATAGCAAGTCTCATTTCCACAAGCCAATTCACAGAGATAGAATTTAGACAAATCGTTTTTCCCCATACAAAAACTGCTTTGGTTATATGTACTGAAAAACAGTTAAGAGTAGGGTTGTGTTTATGCAAACCTGCCACTGAGGGAACCATATAGCTTCAACTCTAAGACCAACTTTCTACCTGTTGGTGGTCCTGCTCTACTATTTAGAAAGGTCCTGTTTATCCTCAAATAATATTCTGGTTAAGATAGATGAGACTGGTTCCAAATGGACCCTCTGGCTGAAATATTGGTTAAAAGCACACCCTCATGAATTTAAAATGAGCCATGGACACAGATCCAGCACCTGTATTACTTTACTAAGACAGCATTGGTCTGAGTGAGGTGGAAAAAATATTATTTTCTTATCCTTCCTTAAACTGTAAGAACCGTAAGAAGTATTAGAAAGAACAAAATAACTTTGGGAGCATTCTAATTTAGTCTTAGGTATCTATTCATGAGTCTATTGTGATTGAGATGATTGTTACACTGGATTAAATCAATTATTTTACAGTGCTTTTTGAAATTTAAAAACAAGATTTCTCCTGAACTTGGTGGTTTGCCTCCCTGAAAGCTCACCTTGAAGGGTGTAGGGAGCTCACACAAGTGGGCAGCAGAAGGGAGGCTTCCAGCTGCAGAGCAAGCAGAATAACACATTAAGCAGTAGTCTCTTCTGAAAATCTAAACATGGAATAATACTTCCTCTGAAAAAAAGTCAGTATAGGCCAACCAGTAACCACGGCCATGGCCATATTTGGGGATCAGGGATCTTTGCAGTTGACGCATTAACTCTTGATTGGGAGCCCCTTATCATGGATAATCTGATATCAGAAGACAGTCATAGGATAATACAGGTAAGTACCACCAATGCATTACAAATTCTAACATCAAGATGCACATGGCCTTCCCCTAGTCTGTTCCACATACAGCATTTATTCGGGCAGTTCTTCAAGAATACATTTTCTCCTGATCTTCAATTTCAAACAAACCCATAGGGTGAAATGGTTAGGTTCGTGCAAAAAGATGGCATTCTCTTTTAGCATCTCATGGATCACAGAAGATCTCCTTCAAATCCTGGACTCTAGAAAGAGAGCAAGTCCTTGTCCTGACAAGTTGATTTTCTTCACTTAGACTCAACCAATAGAGATAAAGCATAGAGGCACTTGGTGGAATGTATCTTAGTGGCAAGATTATTATGTCCACCTGAAGGCTTGAAGGGTTGTGTGCTGGTGCAGGATCTTGCATGGAGTGTGTGTCTAAGTTTTGCATCCTAAACACTGAAGGGTGTGTGAATTGCCAAGAATACCTGATCTGGTCCAACCTAGCAATTATCCAATAGGATTTTTCACTGGTTTTCTGGCTTGTTGTAATCCTTATTTTAATGAAGGCAAAAAGTAAGGTTTCAGAACATTAAAAAATTTAATGTTCTTAAAGGTTTTAGTCAGTTGTATCCTGAACACCCCCTTTCATCTCCTTCTTGCTTGTGCACTTGGGAATGACATGGATGGTGGCAGAATTCTTGTGTGTTAAATAATTTAGTGATTTATTTTATACCACAGCATCTACATGGGTCCCTCTCTCCCTGGCAATGAAAACAGACAATACTTGCTGATAAATAAAATCATTCAGAAGTTTCTTTGTCACTAAATTGAAACAGCTTTCCTCCAAGGATAGTCTTCTCTTCATCTATAAATTTACATATTTATACAAAACCCATGATCATTTTAATCTTTGTTCTCTCTTTTGACTCCACCCAGGTTTTCAGTGAAAAAGTCCCTAATTCAGTGTTGCACTTAGGCTTTTACTGATGTGACATTGCAAGAAAGGAGGTCACTTGTTGTCCTTGATAATCTCATTTGGCTTCAGCATAGTTCTTTGAAGTAATTCCCTTGCTAGCTGGTTGTATTCCAAATGTGTACAAACCATATTGTGCCTTTTAAATCTAAATCATACAAAGAGATAGACTCTACTTTCTATTATATCATAATATCTCTTTGTATCAAATTGATACCAATATTTCATCATCCTTGAACTTTTGATTCCATTTTAAGCTTAAGTTTTCTTATCTTCAGATGTTAAAGTCTTCTCCTGTGTAAAATTCTGTCTGAACTTGAACATATTAATACACTGTGTGGTCAATTTTGCCCCACATAATTTTACTCTTCATTCTTCAACATTCTTTCATTAAACTTCTTTATCGTTTAAACCTCATTTTCATAGTAGTTCAGTGGACTCAGCCTTAGTGTAGCATTTTTCTTTTAAGGACTGTGAAGTTTTCAAACCCTGAATCTTTTCTAATCAGCTTGATGACCAAGAAACAATTCAGACCAATCTGTATGCCAATTATTTACAGTAGAGTGGTAAACCAAAGAGCTGTGGGAAGTCATTGATACATACTACACCAAGAGATATTGAAAAATCTATTAGACATTCATAGACATTGTTAAAAAAATGAATTATTTCAAAATGACCACCCTTTCAGAACCATGGACAGGTATACTGACCCGCCCCCACCCCCACCCCTCACCCCCACCCCAGCCTTGTGCTGATCTCAAAAGTTGGGATTATAAAGTGAAAAATTTAAATAAATTCTCTTGGTTATGTAGCCTTGCTTAGTGCTTTAACATTTTAAATGTCCTAGTTATCCTTTCAAGAGGACTATACAGGAGATTGGAGCCTGAGCTACTTTTTCAGAAAGTTTACCTAGGAACCTGAAGTAGAAGTCTATTAACAGTAGATTGACAATGCACACTACCATCTTAGAGGCCTCATGTCTGAGAAGCCTTGTCTGAGGATTTATGTATTTGTATATTTCCCAAAGAGCCTAATATCTTGAGAAAGTTTAATGGCCTTTGGCTTTGACCTAGTGACAGTAAAGTTTGTTGCTTAGTTATTTCACTTAATAGAATGTTATAATTCTATGCAATTATGTATGAGTACATTAAAATAACTAAAGAGAGGGAAGTGGGAAAGGTAAAAAGAAGAAGTGCAAATAATCTTGAAGAGGTAGTTAGCGATTTGTGGTCAATTTGATCTATAATGTCATGAGAGCCAGTGAAAGAAAAAAATAATGTGGTCAGTAATATTCAAAGGAAGGTTATTTTCCCTCTGTCACTAGGCATGTGAATATTTCCCTGCTAGGTAAAAATCATCCGAAACAGCATTTATTAGATCCTTTATGGTTTTCTGATGAACTATTATCATCCAAGATAAAATGTGAGCAGAGGAACCTGGATTAGGTTCTTGGCATATTCCATCTAACTTTTTATACTGGATTTCTATAATTCACCTTCCCTCTCCTAAATAATCACCTCTCTCCCACCACCTACCCCCCACTGTAATTATATTCCTGTGGATTTTGTAACTGGGAATGCTCCCTTTTATGTCAAAATGTAGCTGGTGTCTCTTTGGAAAGGATATAAGACTAATTGGCTACTTTGGCAATCACTTAGTCCTGAGTCTAGCAGGAAGAGCTGGTTTCTGGCAGGAAAGAGAATTAAATGCTCAAATTCCCAAGCTGTCAGCTAGCAGATGTATGTTCAACTAGGAGAACAAAGAACCTTCTGGAACAACATTGAGAGCTCTGGGTGTGTTGTCAGTTGGAAAGAAATCTGACTGTTTCATCTCAGAAGCAAATGCTCAACTCCATGTGCTCTGACTTTCTGCAACAGTCCCCTCACCTCACCGCTCCAACCCATGGCTCCTGCCTGCTGAGAAAATATCACTATAAATAGGACACATATGGCTACAAATTCAAATTTTCACCCCTACCACATGTCTGTGCATCTTTGTCATTGAGCTAATTGCATTAGGCAGCATCAGGTGCTTCCCACCTGGCCTTTTTTTGTGGTTGGGCTATAATCCTATCTCCCTGTTCCCAATGCCAGGCTCAGGTAGACCACTGACTGTCTTCTGGCCCCAGGCAATGGCAAGAGTCCAGCATTCCCTGCAAAAAGAGCCAACAACCTGTTTCTAGGCATTTGATTTCTACAAGGATAAACTTCCTTTTCAGTATATTTTGCCTTTAAGGTATCGGGGGAATACAATAGATGGGTATAGCTTGAAAAATCTCTAGATATTATTAATGTCATGCTATTTTCAGCAGACCTATAAACTGTTTATGATTTTTTTCTACTTAGCAAAATCTTTGATACCTTCAAATCTTATCCACAGTCCAACAATTTCTCACCACCTCTGTTTGTGACTCCTATTGTCTAAATCACTATCAAATCTCACCTGTATTAACGTCCTTGTCTAACTTGCATTTGGAGTCTACCTTTGCTCCACATCAGTCTAATCTCAACCAATTCTGTCATAACCTATCACATCTCTGCTTAAAAATCCAGTAATGGCTTCCCAGCATACTCAGAATAAAAGCTGAAGTCCCTCAAGTCATTCATAATATTTTGTATGACCTGGCTACCATCAACTCTCTGGCCTCAACCCTTATTTTTCTCCTATGTTACTGATGTTTACTAGGCATGCTTTCACCACCCAGATCTTTAACTGGCTGTTTCCTTAGTTTTAATTGCATTTCCCTGAGAGTCACATGGCTTACTTCCTCCTTTGCAAATTCTTCCTTCCGCACTTTTTTCTCCTTACTGTTTATCTCTATATATTTTAGTTATTTATATTGTTTATTGTCTTTTCCACTACAATGCAAGCTTCATTTCCCCCTAAATTCCATGTTTGCCCTGTGATTTTTTTCTTCATCTTATTAGTATCTGGCATTCTTTGAAGAAATCAGCTTGACATTTTTGCCTCAAAGCTATCACTTGTATCCGTCTCCCTGCTCAAGGCACATCTTCAGTAGACTAAACAAATATCAGAATCACACACACACACACACACACACACACACACACACACACACACACTCCTCTATACTAGTAAAGGAGTGGGAAGGAAAATATTCTAAGATAAAAGAATAATAAGTTTTTACACAGTAATTCTGTTTAACAGGTAAAGAAATGCAGGATAACAGAAGGCAGAAACCTGATTTATTGCAGAAAATGGATGGGAAAAATTCTAAACACAACAGATGAACCCCAGAGCCCTGCTGTGAAAACAAGGAATTTCAATTCTGGTCAAATTCTCAACAGTGGCATAACTCTTAGGAAATCTCAGACTTCCCAGTATTCAGATACTTCCTGTCTAGGTCTACTTTTCTGCATATTCCTAGATTTTTATCTATTCAGACATGCGTCTGGGTGACAGTCATTATAAGTCAAGATAGGAAGGATGGTCTTTCCTTATGTCTCCAGGCCCTTAGGGATTAAATAGACTTTATTGGTTATATAACCATCCTTTAACCTGCAACTTTGGGGCCACAGCCTTTTTTTGAGGCTTATTCTGGGAAAATAAATAAATAAGAGGGGCCCTTATTAGACTTTTTTCCAACTTAAAGAATATCCTTATGCATAATACTCCATAGGAGTCTCAATGCCAATTAGTTGGTGCGAAAGTAATTGCAGTTTTTGTTATTACTTTTAATGACAAATAAAATTAATTTGTCAAACATTTTTACAACAGTTGAGAACTCAACTAGCTGGGATAGAGAAATAAAAATTTTATTTTAATGACAAATAATTGTTCACACACTTTTACATCAGTTGAGAACTCAACTAGCTGGGATGGAGAAACTCGTGTCAAACACTACCATTCTGACTTAGAATAATGGTCTTTATATTTTTCCTCATAAATCCTTTCCAAAATTTTGAGAAATAATTTGTCTCCTCCAAAGTTTGTTTGCAGGAAAAAAATCATCAAATTATTAAGTAGTTGTAAAGCATTTAACTTCTGGCACATTGTAAAAGTTGGACTTTAGCAAATAAAACTATTACAACATTCTTCTAAGTATTTTATGAGAAATCAAGTGCCATATGATAACCACCATAATCCATTTAAAATGTATTTGTAAATTCTTCCTTAACATTTAGAAATTTTCATTCTTCCTTCTTTTTTTGTGAACTCATATTAATATTTTACTATACTTCCTAGATACTTATTTTTATGTAATATATTTTGTGCTTAAAAATTATTTTGTTGAT